>NC_079158.1:68676430-69305084 GCF_947563725.1 Argiope bruennichi | reverse complement strand
GAAATAAATAATAATTTATGCATTTGCAGAAATTTCTATAAAATATAAATAGTCTTTTTATTCAAGTATTCATTGCTCTTTTGTAGAAAATTATCACACACATCGGTTGAAATTTTCAATAAATTATAAAACATGACGTGTTTGTTAAAAAAAATCAAACTTTTGTACAGTAATGAACTTACATTTCGAATAATATTACATTATAATAGATTTATAACAATTTCAGACGAATATTACGATTTAATAATCGGCTATTTTTTTCCGAATCTTCTTAACTCATCTTGTTTAAAATTTTAAATATGATTCAGATGATGACAATAAACTAAACTATTCTTGTATAGTACTTTATCTAAACCATTTGTTAAAGTAGGAACTATCTTTCAAGCAAGTGTTCGAACCTCAAACCGCTACTTTTGGAATAGAAGAGAAAATAAATCTTCCTCGAAGGCATTTCAATGTTCTTTCGGCAATAAATCATCGACAAAGGCGTTTCAAATTTTATAAGCTAATAAATCATCCTCAAGGACATTTTCTAACTTCATTTCTGTATAAATCATCGACTTTGACAGTGAATTCGACGTAAGGTCAAAATCTTAACAACTATAATTACTTTTCGATTTCGTGTATTTAAGATGCCGAATATAATGTGTGACTTAGAATTCAGTTTTTGATAGAAGCCATTTTATTGAACTTCGAAGATAGAGACTTCTGTATGTTTCATCTGTTGATTATTTTCTCGTTGTTTCTAAATTTGCTTTTTTATTTTTTTTAAATTATGAAACTTATATTATTTAGAAAAAATATAAATATAAAACTAATAACAAAAGCAACATGTATGTGTTAGGGATCTATTGGACTGACTCTTTGGCCTAGAGCTACCCCACTTCACTCATATTCGGGAGGTAGGAAATGCAGACCTCGAAGATAATTTTTTAAAGTTTAATTAATTAAAAATTATTCGAATTTCTTATTTTTTTCCTCTCAGAATTTCCAAAAATATTACAGCGCCAAAATTATTTTAACGTTATTCTCTGATTGAATATAAAAATTATTTTTTCAATTATGCCAATTTTTTTGCTATATAATTTTTCGATATATATATATATATATATATATATATATATATATATATATATATATATATATATATATATATATATATGAACATTTTGAAAATATTTTGACTGCTTTTTTTTTCGAAAATATGTTTAATTTTTGATAAGAAACTCAAATCCTTTTCATTGTTTCTTTAAATATTCAATTCTAATTTCTCTATTGTTGATGATCAAAATATAAAGTTTCATTTTTTTTTTCTATTTTGAGTAAATTTTAATATAAAAGGTGCTTTTGAAAAAAATTTTGAAATTTTTTTTGTAGGATCAGTCAAGTAATTGGCACAGTGACTACAGAGAGAGCAGATGAAATCTCAAAAAACTGGGAAACAAGTGTCTCCTTTAAGGAACTGCAAAGGAAAATGATACACTGTCCTGCTTTGTTCAGTAAAATTTCTAAATTTATTTTCTATCAATTGGAAAAACACTAAAAAAAATGAAAATTAAATATTTTTAAAAGTCGTTATTCATCCCTTAAATTGGTAATATGTAAGAGAAATTGCTGTTATATATTTTTGGATCTATAAGATATAACAATTACAAGAAATACTTAATTTTAAATTTTAAATTTTCTCCTGAAAACTACGGATACGGTTCTTATTCATCTCTAATAATAATATGTAATATATCGCAGTTCATGTTTTATACAAAGTTGAGTTAATGAAAATTGAGCTTACAGAAAATAATTCCTTAGACAATGTAACTGCTTGATAAACCTAATTGTTCATCTCATCTAAAACCTAAGCATATTGATCTATACCATTCTGTGACGTCACATGCATCTTCCTCAGAGAGAAACATAAAGTATTCCAAAATTAAATTTCCGCTATGAATCTGATTTGGAAATATGAATTGACTTCGTTATACAATCTCACAACTCTATATCAAGAATAAACAACAATAATAATAACATATTAGACGATGATAGGTCTAGTTTCTACAGATTGTCTAAACTTACGTTTTGGTACTGCTAAAAATATCGTCCGATGAGAAAGAAGACAACAAATTGGATACTGAGAAACGACGATTTATTTCACAGATATTCAAATAAGCATTAACCACTGATATCAAAACACAGCAGAAATGAACACAAAAGAACTACGATTTAGAAATTATCAATATAAACAAACAGAAAATCACTAATTTAATAATAGCAGCAACACTTTGAATAATGTTAAGCGTCTAATAGCTTACTAATTCCCAACTCAAACAAAGCTCTAAAATAGAGATTAATTCGAATGAATACCTCTAGCATGTATATATAACCTTCCGAAAGGCGTGCTGTCACATGTAATTCTCCAGAAGAATCTTCCGATCTCGACCTCTAAAAAATATAGGGTACAATTCTCACATTTTCCAGAACCTTTATTTTTATTCCCAAAATCAACAATTTTGTCATCAAATTACTAACTAGTCATTAAGTTTTGGGATCATTCATCGATTTGACCTCTATTAAGAACCTCTAAAATCTCTCTT
Source organism: Argiope bruennichi (assembly GCF_947563725.1). Lineage (NCBI taxonomy): Eukaryota > Metazoa > Arthropoda > Arachnida > Araneae > Araneidae > Argiope > Argiope bruennichi. The sequence goes on along the minus strand of NC_079158.1, from coordinate 69,302,496 downwards.
ATTCCTACACTAAGATGAGATTGACAGGGAAACGGTTTTACGAATTCGTAACAATATATTCTCTCCCACAGGTAGGAACATCAATAAGAAGATAAGAGGTTCATAGCTAAAATTTTACCTGATAACTAAGAAAACTCGAAAGTTACTGATGGGTAATATTGTGCTGTGGAGTCGAACTACCTCTATTCCAGAGTTTAAGCAAATATCTCCCTAAGAGGTATTGGTTTATGGCGATGATTCGGCTGTTTCAAATCATGGTTCATGAAATCCAGCTGCAATTTCCTGCTATTGAGACAAAGATCGTTCAGATATTCGAAATGTTTAGGCATGGTGAAATCCTTTGTGATTGTGAATGTTAGTATATACTTAATATCTTTAAAATATGTTCAAAACTACTTCACATTTGAATTAATACTTTATGGGAATATGTTTGAAAATGATACACAAAAGACAGTTTTCAATAGTGACACATATTATTTGCTCGATGACTTGTTTCTTTTACATTCGTATTTGTTTTGAATGCTTCTTGGCATGAATGTATTGAATACCTTTTTTTAATGATTTGCAAACACAATGATAAGATTACCAATGAAACTAAATAATTGCTGTTAGTTGTGTAAGTTGCTTGAATTCCACGGTTGGCTGAGAACTCCAGAAATTTCAAGGCATAACAATTTATTTTCTTTACTTTCATGACATATTTACAATCAGAGGAAATACAAAAAAATTTCTACTGAAAGGAGATTGTACCTGGTAAATATGACAATTCTCATAAGCAGAACGAATGTTTAGATGATGTTTCAGAAATCTAAGACACCGATTTCGCAAAAGAATAAGAGATGGGAATACTTTTTCCTAATCTTCATAATGTATTCCTTAATAAAAATGCTGTCCCTCTCTTTCTACTAGCAACAAAATTATGGATCTTGATTAAGATCGTGAATCTGAAATCAGTAGTTTAAGAATCCCCACATGAGTATTTTATACTTCGTATTATAGAGAAGAAAATCGAGAATGCATTTTGGATGCCTTTTCCCTACCAACTGGCACGGAATTGCAGTTGTAGTCAGAAGAATACAAATTGAATTTCATTTATTTAAGTCATTGCGTTTTTCAGCTATCGTGAACAAACGAATGAAAGTACAGACCAATAAACAGTCAATGTACTGAAGGAATTAGTTCAAAATCTAGTATAGATCTACATTCGAGACGCTACAACTGTGCTGTCTAGTTATTTACGAAGCGTTTTTGACCTATGATGTCCACAAATAAAGAGACAGACAGTGAGACATAATTTCATGATTGTTCTTTTCGTATAGAAGGCGGTCTGAAATGAGAAAAATCATCAAAATACTGAGATCGACTTTCTTGACGATTTAGTATTTCTTCTCTGTATATTTTATATGTGGAAAGTAAAACACTACTTGTTAAATTCGAATTGTTTTATAAATATAAATTTAGTTGTATTTGAACAGTTACAAACTTAATAAGGTCTATATAATTGACATCACAGCCACAAGACAAACGTGTCTCCTCATACCATATAATTAGTCACACACATATGCCCTTCTCTCCTGCAAGTTGTTTTACGCTAAATATTTAATTATACATCTCGTAATTTTTTGTTTTCGTTATCTGTTGGTTTATACCAGAAGGGTAAAAATTTAATGAAGACAAAGCAAGTGATTTCATATCTGCCATTCAAGGTCTGACTTCAAGTTGTTTTACATTATTCGGTGACATCATATCCTGTATCCTCCTGTAAGATGAGATATGGATTCCAATAAGAGGTCGAAAGGATTCTTTTGATGAATAAATGTCATGTGGCCATGACTGCACTCCATTATAAATTCTTGTCAAACGGGATGAATTTTCGTTGAATTCATTTCTCAATTGATATTTCCTCATAAAAATATCATAAAAAAAGAAAGTTAATATGCCTACTAAAATAGTTGAAATATCTCGTTATTTCCACTTAACAGGTTAAAATAAAAATTTGAATTTGAATATAAATGAAAATATGTACAGAAAATACTATTTTCTTTCTTATCTCTTATTCCATTGATGCAACGAATCCTATTTCCTTTCATTTCCCCAACAGAAAACGGGAAAGATAAAAACCACCAAACTTAATCCCCTCCCCACATTACCTTCCAAAGTTTTTATCTGTTGCCACATTGTATAGTGTAACTGAAATGTTTTATCTTGTCTAACAAGTGGGCACGCCTGGCGTGCAAGGCCCCTATCTTCAACAGTGGAGATGGGTGCTGCCGTGAGTGATGTGCCATGAACCGAGGGGTTATGGTACGTCACTCTTTCCATGGACACGCTTAATGCAGAGCTATTCATCATACCCATCTCCCCTGGAATCATGCCCCCCACCCCTTGCTTATGATTGACGAGGCTAGAGTTCAAGAGTGGCGTGGAAATGGCGAAAGTATCTGTCCAAATCGGAAGGGAACGCCTGCTGAGAAAGATGGAAAATAATGACGGGAAAAGCGGACAATACAACAATAAGCAATTTGAGATAAGATATGCACTGGTTAGCAAAACGATTTGGATATTATCGCCAGATTAATTACTCTACATGAAAAGGCGGGGTATTTTTATCCTATTATCTTCCTTCCAAGAACAGCGCAGATACTTAGGAATGTCATTAATAAAATCATATCATTGTTTTTTATTGAGTAATGATAAGAGAACATAATAATATTAAGGTATATCACTGTGTTTAGGTGGACATTTTTGAAATATGTTATGAAATACATATGTTTTTGAATTTTTGCATAAGGCAGATTAAAGAAAACCATGAAATAAAAATACATCAATTAAAAGTCAAAACTGTTTTGAAAAATATGCCTTTTTGGCTGAAAAAAGAATTTTCGATAGTATCAGATGCAATCGTGTATCAGTAGCAGCTGACACTGGAACAAATTCAATCATAATTTGAACAATATATTAGATTTAAATTGATGATGCTTTACTTAGCAACATTTATAATTATAGGAATTAGCTTTTAAAAATAGAAAATGGCATTAAAAAAATGAACATAGAAATTAAATTCAAATAGCAAGAAATTGAGAATATAAAAGAAGAACTATGCGATATTTTCGCCAAAAATAAATTTTTTAACGCAATCATGTACTTTAACAGTTTTTTATTATATCTAGGTCAAGGTATCTTAAACGAATGTACGTGTTTCGTTAAACGATATATTATATTATTTTTGGTGGTACAATTTTAGACAAGTATTGTATGCTCAAAGTGTATGCAAAATAACTTCCCTTTGGTACACATTTAGTATTCAATTACTTTTGATGAATAAATTTAAATCGTACTTGTAATTTTAATTTTTATTTATCTGTACTAATAATAAAGATGAATGTATGTATGTTAGAGTTCTACAGGCCATACTATTAGACCTACATCCACCAAATTTGGAACATACATAACTGAGAGGATAAGAATATACGATTCGGAGGCATTTTTTTTTTTTGAAATTTTAAACAAAAAGTTTGATTAATTAATAATTAAAATACTTTTTGAGTTTTCATGTGAGCAATTCCAAAAATATCATTGCACAAAAGTAAAATTTACAACGTTTCAAAGTTAAAAAAAAAGTGATTTTTTAATGATGATGTCGTGTCCGCGTTACCATGGAAACGAAGTGTAGTAGTTTCTGAGGGTAAAGACCCCTGAGCACCCAAAAGTAGAAGTCTGACTTCTAGCTCATGTGAAGATGAAACTCACACATTCGCTCTCACCACCCCTTTTTGCAGGGAGGCACGTTCACACACCTCACAGATGAAGAACAACCATGTCCGAACCGGGATTCGAACCCGGGACGCCCAGGTCACGGCGAAGATGCGCTACCCCTATGCAAGGACTCCGGCAGTGACTTTTTAATGACTTTAATTTAATAGTCGTAATTTTTTTTCTGGCATTTTTTAAAAAAATATTTTTGCTTAATTTAGAACTATAGATTATATTGTTACCGGAAATTGAAAAGAAGAGAAGAAAAATATAAAACTTAAGAATTTTCAGAACTCTTGGTATAGAAAATTACATATTTTTTATATAATTATCTACACCAGGGGATTTTTTGAATTTCAACGGGTGAGAATATATTTTTATCAACAGAAATTCTCAGTCATATTTCTAAGTCATTCGTATTTGGGGTTTTTTTTTTTAAATTCTTTTGTAAAAGATGAAATTGATATGCTACTCAGAAATGAAAGCAGTAAATCTAAGAAAAGTCTTTCTAATTAGCTTGAAAATTCATACTTCAAATTAATACTGTAGTAAAGAACCAGAGCTTAATGCTGTCTTAAAGTTGAGAGAGACTTTGACAACTTATTGAGCAATGTTTAACAATTCAAAGTATTGATTTACGAAACACCAAGCAGCTTCATTTGATAATAAATGCTACTTTAATCTTAAAAAGGCTTTGTAATTTTCATGATCTCCACAGTTAATTCTTCATTTGATGATGATGTCGTACCATTTAAAAGGGTTGCAGCAGCTTCTGAGGGTAAAGATCCCTGAGCACCCAAGAGCAGAAGTCTGACTTCTAACTCATATAAAGATGAAACTCACACATTCGCTTGCACAACCTCTTTTTACGGGGGGGGGGGTACATTCACACTACTCACAGATAAAACACAGATGAAAAACAACCAGGCCTGAACCGGGATTCGAACCCGGGACCCCCGAGATCACGAGGAAGATGCGCTACCCCGATGCAAGGACGCTGGCCTATCTTTATTTGATGCTACTGAGATTAAAAGGAGACTGCTATAATATTATGACCGAAAAGCAATAATAAATGGTTTATTTATAGCGAATGTGGTTCCTACTGATATGATAGATGCATAATATGACATAAATTGATGATGTAATTAGAATGTGAGATCTTTTGCCAAAATCAAAACCAATTTAAAAATAATTTTATAAAATGAACTAATACTATTTAAAAAGGTTTCAGTAATGACCTTGCAAAAGTCTAATATTTGTAATGATTATTACTTTCAGTTTCCTTCTTCCTTTCGTAGGGGTAGCGCGTCTTCCCCGTGTTCTGGGCGTCCCGGGTTCGAGTCCCGGCTTGGGCATGGTTGTTGTTCTATCTGTGAAATGTGTGAGTGTGTCCTCCTGTAAAAAAGGGGTTGTGCAAGTGAATGAATGATGCGTGAGTAGCAAAGTCGTACTCTTGGCCCTAGTTGACGCTACTAAAAAAACAAGAGACGTTCCCCCTCCGACTTGAAGCTGCTGTCTTCGCAACAGCGGGCTTGTCCGTGGCAAGTGCCATAAGAAACAACAACATTAGTTGCCAAATTTTTTACAAATAAATTTTGGTAAACGTAAAAGTGCTCTTCAGTGCGACTTTCTTTTGATATTTCAATTAGAATTTCAATTAGTTAAAGAACTGAACAAGATTGTTGTCCTTTTCTGCCATAACTATTGAAAATGTTATTGCAAAAAAAAAAGTTTTTGAACTTTTTAAATTGTCTTTTTAATGATCGCCATTTAGTTGTTGAAAAGAAAACTTTTCTTAATATGTTGGCAAATTTTCTTATATAATTTTGTTGTTTTCTATACTATTGGATTAATACTTTAATTATTTTCATTTTTTCATCAAATATTATATAGTGCAATTTTCTTTCATTGTTAAAAACTTAGGTTCTGCTCATCATTTTCATGGAGAACCAGAAAATATAATAAAATTACGTAAAACATGTAAATTATCCAGACACTAAAGTTTTTACTAGCACTTTAATATCAAAGAACTGGAATCCGTAAGCAGGGTTCATTTATACAATAAACAGAACTAGTCTAATATTATTAAAATAGCGTGACTCAAATAGCTATCACAGTTTGATACTTAAAGTATTTTGTCGGGGCACTTAAAATTGATCGATTAAATCGTGCATAAAAAATTTATTGACATTAGATAGGTACCAAAAACGAAACCAGCTTGTTACTAAATAAAATGCATAAAAACAATTATAATATTCTTTTATATATAAGATCATATTGATGTATTGACAAAATCACTATTATCAACATTAAAGGTTCGTTGGCTCAAGGCTCATTCCCACGAAGAATTTGTCATGCAAATAGTTCTGATAAGTAGCCTTAAAATGAGCTACCCCGCCATGCCTAAGCGTTAGGGATAATAGCTGTCTGTTGCGTTGGACTGCTGTGACTTCATAGCAATATCCCGGACTATGCTGTCGTTCGAAGAGCACAGGCTGTACCGTAATGGGGGCAAAGTGCCTCCCATTACGATACAGTCCATACGCCCACCACTTATGAAAGGATTATCAGAATGATCACTAACTAACTACTCCAACCCGTCCGTAGACACACTGAAAAAAACTGAATGACCAAACCACCACGACAGCAACACTGGCGGGAACTGTGGTTGAATCCTAAAGGCTATCACCAGCCACGGCACAACCATTCATTAGAGAAGTACGTCCCGTCATCTATGAAAGGTAGCACCCCCTAACATCTCTTTCTGTATCCCCCAGGACGTCGAGAAACTACTACCATACCGAAAGTTTACCCTCTACATTTTTTAGTTATTCCCCAGTGGGAATTACGAAAGGGTTCAAACCCCACATCGGTATGGAGATAGCTCAGCTTCCGCACCATTACTATAACCGCCGAGAAAACGAGAACCAACTTACTTACACGGTAATTTCTCATCTATGTATCTGAGATGCCTTCCAATCGGATAATAAATAAGACGTTAAGTATTTGCATTAGTTGTGATAATGAAAGACGTCGTCATTTGCTGGTGTAGTGCGGAAGTGTGATGGCACATATGGGCTCAGTGTCATCTGTTCATAGTTTAAAATAGCCATTATATCCGAAAAGAATCTTTGTATAGTTTAAAAACGAATCATTAATCTAACTAAACTAAAATTAAATGTATTATGTCTGCTCTTTTTTTGGTGCAGTAAATTTATGATGATGTGACATTTTCTTAGAACTTAGTAACTTATCTTCCAAAATGCATTTCACCATGATTCCAGAAAAGATTCAATCTGATCCCTCCGTATTTTAAAAGTGCCAAAAGTGTGTACATAATTGCGAAGCAAGTTGCGTTAGCCAACGAATTGTCATTCCGCTCAAACCGCAATGCGTTTCAATCCGGACTTGTCCACGGATGATGAATGACTAGAATTAAGCGCAGAAAAACTTGGCTCCCATGGCCGGGTGAGAAAAAAAAAATGTCATGTGTAAGAAAGAAAGCGAAGTGCTGCCTTTTTGGAGAGTGGCATTTAATTACGCCCGAGGTGTCTCATCTTGTCCGTCTGTCTGTCTTTTATGAAAAGCGTGCACGTCGGCATTGTAAAACTTGCCTTAGCCCACCTCCCTGCTGCCACCCCATAATTTTTGCTACTCCATCTTCGTCTGAATTTCTATGCGGACGTCAACGCGTTATTTAAGCATAACTGCCAAGGGAGCAGATACAAATTATCGCGTTTGCAGGTAGGTTAAATTCAGTGCTGACCTCATTCGACCCATGAGCAGGTATGCCAAAAGTTTAAAATTTATGCACAGATGGTCAAGCCATAGGAAAAGGGGGGAAAATCGAAAAGAGTAATGACATAGATTAAAATAAAAATCTGATCTGTTAATACAAAAATAAAAACCCATCTTATCTACATACAATAAAGGAGAAATGTAGATGCTTGTGTTGGCTCTTTATAGGACAAAGTGTCTGACTTAGAACTACTAAATTTGGAGTTATAAATTTTGGAGAGTGAAAATTTGCACCTTGCAGTGATTTCTTTATTTTTATTAATTACAAATTAAGAGATCTTGATTTTTTTCGAGATAACTACTAAATATATCAAACACAAAACTGATTTTAATACTGTTTTAAAATTTAATTATTTTAAATGATATCAAATTATTTGCTTTGGAAAATTTATTTTAAATTATTACATTTAATTAAAAATAATTTTTATGATACGATCATTCTAAATTACATTTAATAACATTTTAATAACAGATTTTATTGATACGATCAGATTCAAATCGTTTTTATTGTATCATTAATAATTCTGGTGATTCATTTCCATTGTTGAAAGATAAGAAAAGGAGGATCTTGCTTCTTATCTGCCCATTTTACACGAAGAATGAAAAGTAAAATTAAATTATCACCAAGCATAATGTAAATTTTGATTGATTATACAGACTCTTGAGTTTTTAATGACAATAATATGTCTTGGAATTCCTTATGGACGTATATGTAGACTTATAGGAACATTAAAATAATGAGCTTTAATGTTTGTCAGAATTTGATGCTTAAAACTACTTTGTTATAGGAATCATGAACATGAAGTCAGGCTTATAAGATTTAATAAAACATAACCGAATTTGCTCATAAAATATCTGGTCGCCAAAGGTGATTAGTTAAAGAATAAGTATATATAATTTATTATTAATTATCAAGGGACAGCAGAAATAATTCAAGCAGAAGTTAATTTAATATTTTATTTTTGATCTATTCACAACCAATGTTTTTATTATTTATTTATTTATAATTGAACGATAAACTCACTACTTAATTCATAATGGATATAATCGAAAATAATGTATATATATTTTTTTTTACTTCGAAAACTGGCTTGCCATCTACACTCTACATTAGCGGGATGGCACTTTAAATATGGGGATGAGATACTTTCGATATGGTAGTTAGTTCTAGCTTCCCGAATAGGACAATGAAGGCTGTCATGCCGAGTATCCCCCATTTCTGTGAGTGATCGTTCTTCTTTCGTAAAGTTTTTTGCTATGGTTGGTTAGGGAATCAGAGCCTTGATTCCCACCTTCCATGCTCTTCTAGTCCTTCAGTTACTCAGTAAGGTGGTAACTCTCGCATTTTTACATTTCCTTCTCTTCCCTGTAGGGGTATTTTGAATGTGACGATTTATATTCAAATTGAATTCAGGGTAACTTAATAGCGAGAACTTGTTAACTAACTATCCTTTTTTGATAATGGTAGGTTGTGCCGGTGATAGGGAGGAACTTTCTGCATGGGAACGTTTGTTGAAAATACAGAACTGTGCGTGGTAACCAATCATTCGTGCACAAAAAACATGATCTTCGTTTAAAGGGAATGGTAATTAATCTTCTGTAATAACTCTTTTAGATTACTGAAACAGGCTCTTAAAATGAATAATCAGGGTAAGGCTGTTGTATAAATTATTATGGTGGATCAGCATGGGGAAGAAAAAAAAATAGAGAAATCATTTTACAATAAATGTCAACGCGATTTATTGGATAGTGTGCTTGATACATGTTAAAATGGATGTCGAGGATTAAACGTCCTTCTGATATGGTTCGGAAATTTTGAGACTGAATAGCCAGTTCAGTGTTGTCCCCAAAAGAAATCTTTCCATTACTTTAAAAAGAAACGTGACTAAAAACTAGTTTAGCGTCTCATCAATATAACTAGACACAAAGATAATGACGACTATTTTTAAAAACTAATTATGGCTGTTTGATAATGTTACAGTTTTCATTCTCTTGCAACTATTACTGCGCTGATGATGACGTAATTAGCTACATCACAGCTGTGATATATTTTCAATTCGATGGCATGGAACATAAGAACAATAGACATCACGAGATCATGATATAATAATTTTACAAAAGACAACTACAAAATTTCCAAATGTGGCCAGTTTTGTTAAAAGAATCCTCCAGCGACATAACTTACTTTGGTATATTTCCATTATTAGTCGACTCAAGAGACCAGTTGGTTGGAAAATTAGTGACAATTGATTTTAAATAAATATTTTAGATGTACATGATTTTGTCAAATTGTCTGACATTAAAACCATGTTATTTTAATTATCTTATTTAATTGTCTTTTGTTTATTTTGTATATGAGCCTATCTGATAGAGACAGTTCCAAAACATCATAGCGCTACTTAAAACATAAATATGTTTTGCATCTATCCTCTAAATTTCACAATATTGTAACTTCACTTTTTTTTTCGATATTTCCCTTTACTTTTTGTTTAATATTTGTGTAAAATACACAGATTTTAAACAAAATTTCCATTTTATGACTTGCAATAACAGAATGAAATCCCATTATGTGGTCCCATAAAGTTCAAATTAACTAAATTTTAAAATTCTTCTCTATTTATCATCGAATTGCATATTTTGTAACATGAAAATGTTTTAAAATATTTGTTTTTAAATCATTTGTTAAAAATTTTACTATTCTTATTTGTGTGACATCATCTTATTGTCACTAAGAAGTAACTGTCTTCAAGTTTCTGATTAAAAGAGAAAGATATGATATTCAACAATATTACGAATCCTTCCATAATGCGTAGGATGGATTGATTATCTTATTCCGGATTGGGTTTTTGAAATATGCACTGGAATCTTTCTCACCATGTCACCTTAGTGACAAACACTCTCCATTCCTTTTAAATTTAAGTGCCAAGATGAACATCCGAAACTAAACTAAACGCAATTCTTAATACACCTACCATTGACCTAACCCTCAAACCGTCCTCTCATGATTTATAGCCGTCACCTCTTCCCTCTGAAAGTTTCACTCGCCGTCATGCAATTGTTTCCATTTGATTTATTTCTCTCCTCAACAATAAAATGCTGCAAAAGAAAAAAAAAAGTAGAAAAGGATGAAAACTCATCAAACATAATCGAACGTGGCTGCCGTTTCCCTCCCCAATTTTATAATTGATAAATGAGCTTGTATTCACCCCTGGCGTGACCCCGGCTGTCTATCCGCGCTAAAACTGCAAATTGTTACATGATGACAAAACCCCGATTTTCCGTCTCTCGACTACTCCCCTCATTCTTTTTTCCGACTAACTGTAACCGCCATCCATCATAAAAGAGCCCGAAAGTGTTCCCGAGACATCGGCGGCAGCTTCTATAAAGCCATAAGCTTTTACTTAACAGATGAGAGAGAGGGAGGGAGGGAGGAAAAAAAATCTAGGATTTTTTTTTTCTGTCCTGTGGTAGTGAAGAAGCTATTTTGCTTCCCTTTTTTTACGTTCACTGTCATTCCATTTTTCACTTAGTTATGTGTTTTTGTTTGTTCTTCTGGAGCAGAGGGACGGAGCAGATATTTTCGTTCATCTGAGGAAAGATAAGAAAGTCACGGAGAATTCCAGAGAGCATTGCAAAGCTCATTTTGAAATTTAATATAATTAGCCAATTTTGATGAAATTGAAATCCTTTATCAGGAATTAGATGCTTTTTTTATATACACAGTAAAATTTTTAATGTTTCGTTACTTTTTCTGATCTGATTTTCTCTGTGATTGCTCCACATTACAGCCTTCAAAAGCGGTTTATCTAATTAGGCACTACTTGAGATACGCAGATGAAAATATATTCATAAATTTTATTTATAAAAAACAATTATTTAATTAAATGTTAGAAAGTATTTACAAAAATTGTTTTTATGTTTCATAGACTTCTCACCAGGGGGCACATTAGGTAAGAGAATAAGCAACTCCAGCATGCTGGTTGGTTCTCACCACCCAAGTGAATATAGAAATGGGAGGATGATCGGCTACTTATTATCGATGACGGGACGTGCTTCCCATGGGAAGGCGTGTACCGTGGCCGATGATTGATCCTTAGGATTCAACTCTGGTTTCCGCCAAAGGGCCGGTCATTCAAATTCAGTTAGTTATTTTAGTTATATTAACACCAGTTTTTTAAAGTCATAATAAAGCTATATTAGAGCGGGCTTCTGATTTTTAACCGTGGTCAGACGACGAGGATGGCACCTGAGCTGGTACCCAATGGGAGGAGATTTGGATCTAACGGATTTAATGCGCACCAGACCTGCTTATATTATTGTTCTTCAGTGGAATCGGGTCTCGAACCTGGAACCTCTCGGAACGAAGCTGAAACTTTACCATATGCCACTGCGGCCAATTCAAATTTAATCTGAAGGTCTTGATTGGTGGAGAAGCCTTGTGTGATTATGATTCATAGTCTTTGTGAATAATGTTTGAAGAAAATCTCTTCTATAGCATGGATTTCTATAGAATGCATTTTATTTATGAATTTTGCTATTTTTTATATACACATATATCCTTATATAAGAAATCATATATGTGACTACAAAAGAAATATTTCTGAATGAAATATTTCTTTATAAATATCTAATACTTGCTGGTTATTAATTACAGTACTATCTATTGTCTAAATAAAAGATGTTGAAAAATAAAAGATGTTGTCTAAATAAAAGATGATGACACATTTTTGATGAGTAGAAGTGTCACAGTGAGACAATATATATATTCTCCTTCGAAATTAAAATAATTCAAAAGATAGTTCTTTAATAGATAGCAGCACATATTAAATAGCTAGCTTTCGATTGTACAAAATGCTATGCACAATGTAAACTGAGATTGGACCAAACAGAATATCAACAAATAACATATATGTTAATCCGAAAGTTTGAAATCTGGCATTCTATAGAAAGCTAAGATATTTTAAATCTATGTAAGAAATGTAATTATTTCACACATTTCCTAAGGATTCTTTCTATATATAGCTAAAGACAAACAATGAAGTGTGAAATAAATAGCCGATTATTTTTTATTTGTCTGCTGTGGTGGCCCCTAGTTTGTCGGAATTAATGATTGCTAAAAATTTCAATTAAATATTTTGAAAAATTATGTCTCAAAGGCTTCCACAGCAAAATATTTTTAAATTTTTAATTTTAACAGATATATAACTCACATTATTTCAGAATATTTAAATCTTTCATTTCATGATGCTGTGCGTTTCCATTAATTTTCTATCTATAACTTTACACATCCAATTAAGAAACAGAGAGGGAAGCAGTGCCTAAAAATGGACACACTTTAATTTTTTTTTATTATTGGGAAAATCTAAAGTTTAACTTTGATTTCAAGTATAAAGAAAATTCAAAAATTATTTTTAAAAGCATACTTTGTTTGCATACCTAGCATTTGAATAAGATATATATATATATATATATATATATATATATATATATATATATATATATATATATATATATATAGAAAGAGTTTGAGCTAATAGAATTGAAAAAAAAAAATGTATGTCTAGAATTTGTGACATTGGAAACATAATTTTTTTGCATTTTAAGATTATTCAAAAAATATTTTTGTGCTGTAATGCTTTCGAAAGTTGTCACGAAAAACAGCAAGAATTTCACATAATTTTTAATTAATTAAAATTCTAATTTAAATTTTTAAAAATCACATTCCTATACTTCAATATATATATTTGTTAAATTTGGTAGCTCTAAGTCTAACAATCTAGAATGCACAGAGCCAACACAAACATTCACCACTCACTCATCTTTATTATTAGAATGTATAAGAAATTAAATTAAATGTAATTTAAAATAATAATGAAATATAATTTAATGTTTTGTATGTTTTTCGTTTCCCTTTATGCACTTTGAATGAAAAATTTTTAATCTATAATTTTTCTTTTTAAAGTAGCATTTGTATTTCTGTAGAGTGCAGTTTTTTTTAAAGTAAAACTTATAATGAATTTTTTTTATGCTTCACATATACGGCATTTATCAGGTTTCAGGGTTAATTTCAGATTCGATACCCAATTTCATTAAAAATCTGGTATAAGTATATGAGCTTAATAAACTTTAATACTGGCGTCCTGGCCTAGGCGTAGCGCGTCTTCCCCTTGATCTGGGCGTCCCGGGTTCGAGCCCTGGTTTGGGAATGGTTGTTCTTCACCGCGTCTTTTGTCTTTGAGGTGTGTGAGTGAGACTCTCCACCCCTTTAAAAAGGGGTTGAGTATGTGAGTGTGTGATTGTCATCTTCGTGCGAGCTAGAAGTCAGACTTCTAACCTCAGGTGTTCAGGGGTCTTTAACATTTGAGACTACTGCACCCCTGTTTCCGTGGTAACGTGGACACGACATCAAAAACTTTAATCTGGCTATGTGGTTCAACTTACTCCCTCAAATATGATGCAGAAGTTAGGAGAGGGAGTTCTCAGTTCAGGTGTCATCCTTATTATCTACGCATGGAGATTATTGAACCCATCCCAAAATACCCCCGTGTTGCTTCAAAATGGGACGGTAATATAACTAAATTGATTGATTAAAATGACAAAACTTCTGGCATGCTTTTTTTTTTTTATTTGTATTCATGAATAAAAAAAGGACAGGGTGAGCACAAAGTGTAACCTAAAAGTTGATAACTGAAAAATTATTATGTTACAAATCTATTGTAATACATTTATTATTGAAAATTCTAAGTTCCAAACTCTAACCAATGATAAATATGAAATTTTGAACCAAATCACACAAGGGGTTTTCCGTGTGTCGGTCTCTGCTTTCAGAAACATGTAAACACGATAATTCAAGATCGAATGACTTAGATATATCAAATTTGATATGTAATTTTGTGACTATAAGTATAGCTCTGCGTTAAATTTTTGTTTCAATCGTTTCCGAAAAATGCGCCTAAAACACAAATTTGATTTTCGAATATTATTAGCAGCATGCCAGGAAATAATCGCCAAAAAAACAAAACTAAAAAAAACATCGCCAAGGATCACACGATAGTTTCAGTAAAAATGCTAAATTCACGTCAAAGCTTATTGCATTACGTACGCCAATGTCATGCAATGCATTCTCTTTGATAAGATCTTTATCAGAGAGTATATGAGAAACTTTTAGAGTGACCAGTCCCCATGGTTCTATACGCAATGACCACATTCGACGTCATTATTAAAAACCAATTATGTAAATTTGTGATGCTTGTATCTAATTTCAGAAAAAAAAATTGTATTTAACATATAAATACAAATTCTTATATTTTGTTTTATATATTCTCTTTCAGTTAAAGAATTAGAAGAAAGATTCAAACACCATAAAACTCAACTTACGTGTAAGCATCAAAACTTTGGCTACCAAACTCTAAAATAAATCATTAATATTCTTCATTTTATGATTAAAGTCGAACAGTAGCTTCCTTGCAAAGAAAAAAAGTTGTTTATATAAAAAAAAAAAAAACTAAACATTCACCGTCATTACCCTCTCTTCAATCTCAATTCTTCAAAAATTAAAACGCTTGCCAGGTGCAATTTTTATTCAACGCCAGCACGCCTGAAACCGAAACTCGTGGCACTCCAGTAACAAAGTTTCTTGCTTTGGACTCAGCCCTGAAACGTCAGTCATCCCCTCTCACGGTATTTTTTAAACCGATTTTTTTTATCCTCCTGCTTGGCGGTATTTTCTTTTCTGCTTCACTCTTGAAGGTAAAGTGTAGCAGTGGCGACATTGATAAATTATCGAAAGCTCTCCACGTCAAGTAAGGGGCGAATTGTGCCTCAGAAAAAGCCTGAGTGCATAATCAGTCTTCTTCTAAAGCTCGGCCGTGAGCCAGCCACGACAGTTCTTGTAGAGTGCCCAGGCGCTAAGACGTATTGTATTTCCAAAAGCAGGCTAAGCCTACTTCTTCGCGTTTGGGGGGGGGGGGAAGGGAAGGATGGCTCTTCATTACATTTACTGTAAACAGCAGCTGTGAAAGTCTGCAGCATTAGCATCGACATTGCAAAACATTTCACTTTCCAAGTAAAATGTGACAGCTGTAAACGATTGTATTAGTACTCTCTACTACACGGTTAATTTAAAAACAATCTGTTTAGTTAAATGAGGGATCTATTCGGTTAAATAAGCATTAAGAATCTTGAATTTAAATAAAGGAAGTTCGAAAACTAGGCAATGCGTAGAACACAGTAATTAAAGCAAGTATTTGTCGTTTATCCAGGCAGAGTGTGAAGGATTTGTATTTTACATGGATTTAAAAGGCTTTATTATCATTAACTGAATGTTATATGTTTTTCCTTTCGTTTAAGTTATTTTTAATATATTATTTCTATATTTTTTTAGTAGAATTCACTTAAAATTTAGAATATTCTTCTTTCAGTGAATCCATCTGCCGTTTTTAAGTAATCTCTGTCGCTTTAAACTGAAATTGTGTGGATGTGGGAACAACTTTTGTATATAAAATTTTTCGATAATTACAATATGTTATAAGTTAGGGGCAAAAAAGTGATTTTCAAGTTTTAATTTTGCCTAAAATTAGATTCATGAAACCTTAATTTCGATGAAAACGAATCTACCTTTGTCTTCTAGCTTGCCGAGATGAAATTTTTTTTAACCATTTAGCATTTTTAATGGATTTTTACTTTTCAACGAAATTTTAAATTTCCTACTCTGTTTAAAAACGTCATTTCCCAATATTTTATTTTTCCAAAATAGGTTCAATCTAATTCTTTAATCTGTGAATTAAAAAAAAAACGCATCTTTGTTTTATGTATTTTATCTTTATATAGAACAAAAATCCATTCTTTTTCAACTACGTTGAAACTGCTGAGTTACTCTTAACTATTACTAAAGACATTCAATTATTTTATTTTATATATATATATATAATTGCACCAAATTGATAAATACCTAAAATTCAATTTTAACTGAATATAATTTTATTCAAATAGACAACATCTTTATAGATGACCAAAAATAATCTTTAATGCCATGCCTAATGCCCTTATTCGATTCACACGGTACGGAAGCTTTAAAGACAGCCCGAATTTCTGAGTTGTTTAGCATTTACTTTATTCTCTAAAAATAAACAAACGCAATAGTGTAAAAAAAATTTAGAATTAGTGAAGAAAATTTCCAGACTTCTTTCTGGGCAAACTCTAGGCAATAGACATGGAGGCAAGCTTATGTTGATTTGATCAGTTGAATAAGTGTGAAATCTTACTGAAATATCCGTTTACTTTAGGAATACAATATGTCAGCAAATAGCGATAAACGACTCTCATACAATCAAGAACATATTTTAGTAAGTTTCCCCAAAATCTCTTTAAAAACTTCATTTTCATTTTGTCGTGTATGAAATATACAAAAATAGAGTACTGCCATTGTCAAAACTTTCGAACTCAAGATTTTGATGTACCTCCACGTTTTAGATATCTCTGAGTTTGAAAAATAAATTTTTGGAAGTATGTATATCTGTCTGTCTTTGAAAACGATAACTAAAAATGATTTGAGCTAAACACATGAAATTTTCTATGTGATTTTTATACCAAATTGGTAGATTTTTATCAAATTGTGAACGAAATCTTTAAAGACAAAACTATCTGTCCAGCTATCCGAATATTAGTTAACAAAAAACAAACAAACTACAAAACAAAGACAGCTTGATAATTTTTATTTGGCGCACATATTTAAATTCTAAAATATAGATACCTATCCAGTTTAGAACCAAGTCTGTCAAAGGGTTAACTGTCTGCCTTTCAAGAGCATGTAAACGCGATAGCTCAAAAAACGAGTCTACTTAAATAAATGAAATTTGATATGTGATCTTGTGATTACAATTGTAATTCTGTGTCAATTTTTTGATTTAATAGAAAAAAAGCATCCAAAATACACATCCGACTTGCTAGTGTTTGTGTATATACCACATCCCAGCGATTAATCGCCAAAGATTGTACCCTAATCGACTCTTTTGTAACTATTGCTCCCCAATGGCATGTAGTTAATAGTATAGAGTATATTAACTAAAACAAATAGGAGAAAATTTCGGTTAACTCCCCTACTATTATTTTTTAGACTGTTCAACATTTCTAAACGAATATAAAAGAATTCTAATAAAATATTTAGTACGAAAGATTTTATTAAATTTCTCAGAATAATTATTTCTAGCTAGGCCTTACACCCAATGTTTCTTGTAATAATTAGGATTATTACAAGAAATAATTGATAATTAACATTGTACGAAATAAATCTTAGCATTAATTTTTTTTAATTAAAAATTGCAAGGAATTGCATTTAGTATAATTCTAAAGTTTATTTTTTTTTAAGTCTCAAGATATAGCATAAAATTAATTTTTGCACAACAATAATATGCTTTGGACACTGCAAAAAACGTTGAAATTTCGGTTATTTTTTCCTTACCGTAAGGAAAAAATAACCATAAGGTTTCACTAATTTTTTCATTTTGAAAAATTCGTAGCATTTTTTCTCTTGCCTTAAATAACAACTGCCTAATATTTGGCAAAAATCTATTTAAAGAATTTGGAGGAGATATGTAACAAATCCACATACTCACAATGACTTTCATTTATTTTAAAACAGAACTTACTTTAAACCAATGTTAAATAATATTTCCATTTAAAATTCATTTTTCAACTTTGGTAGAGAGACAAAATTTTCCTGATGTAAATAGGAATTGCAACATTTTTTCTGTGCCAAATCCTTTCATGAACATAAAAAGTTTGCCAAAACTATGCCAGGTCTAACGATGACGAAGAAACGATAAATTTAGATAATATAAAATAAATAAAAAGAAGGAAATATATAAAGCATGGACGAGATTGTACTATTCTCTATCTTCTACCACACTAAACCTTTGTTAAAAATTCTTATTTACACACGGACAAACAGCCAGCGAGAATAGATTCTATGGAACAAAAAATGACATATTTTCAAGTGCAAACGGACGAGTGAACGAAGAATAAGCAAGAGCGGCCCTTTTGATCTCGAGTTTTGCTTCCGCTATAGAAAGATTTCTTTGTAGTTGCTGAAAAACAGTTAATGGCCTGTAAGCCCTCCCACGGTAGAATAAATACTCTTGCAGCTTATTTCGATTTTTTTCTCTTCCTTTAATTAGGTTTAAACTATGTGGGGCTGTACAAAGAAATGGTTGTACAGTTATGCCACCTAAGACGTATGCATGAAACATTTCAAATTCTCCATGTAGGCTGAGGGGCATTAAATGTTGAAGTTGTTAAGAATTCTGATGCATTTTTTTTTTTGTTTAAAGTCTTTTGAATTAACAATTATAAAACTTTATTGCAGATATTTCTTACCAGTTCTTTTAGGAACATTCTGAAATATTAAACATTTATCAACATTATACAATCTTAAAGTGTTTAAATTTCGTTACCAATATATTTAAATTATTCAAAGGATTCGATAGAAAATGTATTCTATAAAAAATAAAATTCTTGACCTTTTTTTTAGTAA
Organism: Argiope bruennichi; assembly: GCF_947563725.1. Taxonomy (NCBI): domain Eukaryota; kingdom Metazoa; phylum Arthropoda; class Arachnida; order Araneae; family Araneidae; genus Argiope; species Argiope bruennichi. Next base: position 69,283,415 of record NC_079158.1, on the reverse strand, counting down.
AATTTAATATATAAATTTATAAATTTAATAATTTAAAACATTGTAGAGGGACAAAACTCTGTATAGCTTCATTATGAGATAGATGAAAATTATAGACGAGTTTCAGGAACGGTTATTTCATTATTTTCTTTCACATTTCATAAGACAAAACTACAAGATACACGACACTCACTTGGAATGCAATTTAAAGACCACAAGAAGGATCATGGGAAATATACCATGATGTTAATAAAGTAATGCCATCTGTTGTAGCAAAAGAGAAGATAGTAGAGTTATGTAACCTCAACAACATGATTTTAAATTACATATATGACTTTTCCCAAATGCATTAAACTAACAAAAGTTAATGAACTCAATTTTTTTTAATTAAGTGTATTCGAAAATTGTTTAATTTGTTTCTTGAATAATTTTCAAATTGTTTCTTTGAATAAAAAAAATAAACATTATCTCTCTTTTGCATTACTTTTTTATTTTATAACCATTTACTCTAAGGTTATATACTTCCTACAGCCTCTTTTGTGCGAAGTATGTATAGTAAAGGACGTAATTGAAACCAGCCGTCAATTAATGTCCATTTAGAAAGTTGGAATCAATCATCAAAATAGAAATTTCTCATCTGAGGTGCTCCCATGTGGAATCCCCTAGAAAATGAAGAAATTCTAGCATTGCCTGATTAACGAACTCGTCGCCCATTCTTTGCCATATTTTTGTTTGAAGAATCATCACATGTCTCACTAATAATAAGGAGACATTATGATTCCGAAATTACAGTTACGATTGCCGGGTCATGCATTTCATGCCAAATGTCATTCGTAGCGGATGAGGTATAATTCTTCAACATTACTTTTCAAATATCTGTTTTTATTAATCTTATTTAAAAAGAATTTTTATTATTATTTTATTCTATTAATAATAGCATTATAATTTTAATTATTATAATATTCCACTTAATTTAATACTTCCAATCTAATAAAAATACAAAAGTATAACTTTACACTTTAAAGCACTTCAGAAAGTTTTTTTTTATTCCAAATTCTTTACTTTTTAAAATTTGCTTCCACCATATTATAGTTAAAAATCTGTAAAATTGTTTCTCTGCAGAGTTACTCTCATAAAAAGGAAGAAAAATTTACAGATTTTCTTAACGCTAAATGAATTTCATGCCATTGACCACCGGCTTTGCCAACCATTTGGAGACAAAAATGAAGGTTAGAGAAAATACAAGATTTATGGCAATTTATCTATTAAGAACCGAGATCCTTTTACAAAATTCTATACTTTTTCATGGAGTTTCACTTAAATAAAGTGTAGGCGCATTCACGATCATAAATTATTTCTTTCGTGTATTGATTGAGAAGTAAACTGTTGTTGCTTAATAAAGATATGGTATTTTTTGTTAATTTTGTTGATTTATCCAAATATTGTCTTTCTATACACTTCATATGTATTTTCTATGTGCGTTCTGTGTTTTTCTAGTGAAAGAAAGAAAGAAAGTGAAAAAAAGCGTTGTTATCCATTATCGAGTTTATTGGTTTCCAAACATGTTTTCTGAGCTAAGTTTTGTTAGGCTTTTCGAAAAAGGGAAAAACAGCAAACAAAAAGGCGAGGGAGAAAACACATATGATATTTTCGTGACAGTTACTGTGTCAATATAGAGACATAAAATTGTCTTCAATTATTATAATATCCCCTCCCCCGATAGTTAATATGTAAAATCAACATTTTCTTAGCAATATGGTAAAACAAGATTAACCCTTTCTAGGGCCGTGGGTAGTATGCTTCCCACCAAATTTATCAATCTTTGTATGAAATTATGTAGGTTGGCATAAGCTCTGAAAAACTTTTTTAGAAAGACAGAAACTTAGATGTTTCAGTTCTTTATCTCACACAAAATGATGTGTCTTGATTTGTTACTTAATTATTAATTAACCAAATTAATCAAATTAAATGTATCTAATAATCTAAACGAATCCCTTTTCTTTTTCTAATTTCAAGTCTAAAAATATTGTAACATAATATGACTAGAAAAAAATGGCCCTTTAAAGGGTTAATTAAGTGTATATACACTGAAATTCGTCATGGCACATCATAAACAAAAATTGAGAAAACCGATTAAAGCCCGTAATAATTTTTTCAGTAGGATACTAATTATTCAATTCTCCAAATCTTAGCTTAAGATCCAGCTTTCATTTTTTTTCTCAAAAATCGGTCGAACTTTCAAAATTCAAGAATAAAGGACATAAATTAGTTTTACAACAACATTTCTCACATTTCTTTAACATGCTTCTCCAGTTTAAAAGATAAAGTGAATATTGTTTAAATGAATAACATGTTCCTTCCATTCAGCTGAAAATGACTTCATAAATCTTTCTCTTTGTCGAAACGAAAAGCAATTGTTTCTCTTTATTTGTTTCCAACCTCAATGTTTTGTCTCTCTCTCTAGAACTAAAAAAGGCGTGTTAAGAATTAAGTGACAGAAACCCATTTGCATCACTCTTAGAGCTCGACAGTTATCAACATTTAATTCCAATAAAGAGTCAGTCGGCGCTGATAAAAGAGTAAGCAAAAGAAAAAAAACTACTGGAACTATCAAAACAAAACAGACACGCACGAATTCGGCAGCAATTACTGCCAATAAAAACTTACATAAGTCGAGCTTGAAAGATAAAAAAAAATCCGCCAATTACCATTTAACTCATTTTCAAAAACTAAATTAAAAAAAATCGTAGTAAATGCATAAGCACAAAAATAAGCTTTGAAAAAACAGACCTTTCACATGTCATTCTATCAGACAAAAGATATGAAAAATGGGGAGTGGTAGTTAGTAAAATGACGAGGAAAAATTACCAATTGAAAGTAGGAAAATTGAAGTACATTTGCAACTGTGTGATGTCAACGTTTAAAAGCAGCTGATGGAAAAGCTACTACTTGTTTACGGGTTGTTTAAAATTAAGTAGCTGCTAATAAAAATACCAGAAAATGCTTTCAATAACGGAGTTACAACATTTATATGTATTGCTAAAAGGAGAAAACATTTTTTTATTAGTATTATCTTTCAAATTTTACAGTACGCTATTGTCAACCCAGTCAAAGATCTAATGGGTTTACAGGTTTAAAGATAATGGCGCTTTTTTTCTATGCTTTAGTCAATGAAAAGACAGACGAAAATAAGTGCTGAAGTTAGAGCAATTTAGGTGTAATATTGTTGTATTGCGCACAGTTGCAGATGTATTTCAATTTTGAGAAGCAATTTTTTCCAATGTCCAAAACAGGAAATGACATCAATATTTAAGCTCCCCACTAACATTTATAGAACGTTAGCTATCCATAGATGACTAAGAATTATAATATCTACAACAGAATGAAGTAAATTCTCTTTCAATAAAATGTTACCTGAATTCTTAAAATGATTATTTAAATATATATTAAAACTCCGTTAAACAAGCTATATGACATTTGTATGAAGGGCAATTCAATTGTAAAGACTGTATGTAGTGTTCTGATTTGAAAGGATTTTTCTGTTTATCGTTTCAGATCATACATTGCTTTAGCAGAATTTTAGTTATTAAAAAGCTTGTTTAGCAATCAAGGATTAATTCTTCATCAAATATAGTCATTTTGAAAATGACTATCCGATATTTATACGTAATGATAATTTCAAACATAATTTAAACCTTAATAAATTTCTAATTTTTATCTTAAATTAGTCCATGTTGATTTCATTCTAAAATGTTCTCTTATTTCCAGATTCAATTCCCAATTTGTTATTTAATTAATTCTACAATCTACTAGAAAACTGATGACTTCTGCATTTTCCACGTTCAGAGTGAAAAATAAAATTCCCTAATGCCCTCAATAATGCGTTCAACATTTTTTAAAAACTTCCTAAGATTTCCTTACCTAAATTGACAAGTGCAAAGAAATCCCTACCAGAATAATCTCATAGTTGAAGGGATAAATTTCCGTCTATTTTACTCTTGTGTAGCGATGTAGATTGACGCATCGCTTATTACTTTTTTTTTCTGTACAAATTATGACTTCCGTAATAAAATAAATGGAAGTTAAAATTTCAAAGACTTTTCTTTTTGGCTACGCAGCTACAAAATTATGTTTACACACACACACGTGCGCGCGCACACACACGTACGTAATGTGTGTGTATTTAAACATAATTTTGCAGCTGCGTGGTGGAGAAATTTTAATTTCGATTTATTTCATCCAAGAGATATGTTATGAACAAGAAGTGATGATGAAACTGACGTCGTTCACATTACCACACAAGAGCAAAAAAAAAAAAAAAAAAAGAGCGAAGGAGACCGAAATTTTTCCTTCTGTGACTTTATACTATGACATTCTGATAGGGATTTCTTTGACACGTGTCAATTTAGGTAAGAGAGTTTAGGTATCTTTAAAAGAAAGTGGCAAACATTAAGGATTTTTATTGCTTCACACGGAACTCGCAAAAGTAAGCATTTTTATAGAATGCGTGTAGTAAACGCGCGCAGTATTTTTATAGAACGCGTGTAGTAGTTAATTAAATAAAAAAGATGGAATCGGATCAGGAAATAAGAGAACATTTTAGAATGAAGTTAATATGCGCCAAATGAAGATAAAATTTAAGATATATACACACACACGTGTGTGTGTGTGTGTGTGTGTGTGTGTGTGTGTGTGTGTGTGTGTGTGTGTGTGTTAATCTGGAACGCTAATTTTTAAATAATTGTTGGTTTGTTTTTATTTTCACATCATGGCATTGCTCTTTTCTTTCCTAAGCTTTGGGGCTGCCACAAAAATATTTACAGCTTTTCTTTTCTAAATTCTATAATAATATTAAATTAAATCAATGCAGAAAGCCATCTAGATTTAACTGTGTTTATTAGCGACTCTAATATTTTGATAATAATAACTAACTTGATTATTAGCTTTATGATACCATTTGACTGTATTAATTACATAGTCGTATTTTTTTTAACCATTGATTAATGCTTCATTCATTTTTTTTTCTATTTCTTAAATGTATACTTGTAATCGAAAAAAATTGTACAAACTAAGACGCAGAGTTTTATCACGCAGTTTGTGAATGCGAAGAGTTTATTGAGCCTCGTCCTAAATAGTCCTTTTTTATGCATACATACATACGAATTCTGAAAACCATGGTGTAGCCCTAGACATAATTGCGTTCTTTACCAGAAAAAACAAAACAACAACACCTGAAAACCTTTTCTAGCCCAATCATTTAAGATGAGGAGATATAACACAACACACACACACACTTTTCCAATCTGCTTGTTTTATCTAGACGATATCTGGAATTCATCAGACACAACAACAACTGCATGATTCACCCACATATAAGGTAAAGAACTAAAGAAGTTTGAAAAAAAAAAAAAAAAAGAAGTAAAGCCGATTTTCTTGTAGAAGAAACCTTTCAGAAAAGAAACGTCCGCTTTAAAAAAAGCCAGCCAACCAAGAAGGGAAGAAACTATTAAATTTAACAGGCAGAAGTAAAAAATACTCTCTAATTCTGTGATAGACTGGAGAACATAAATCATGTTTTGTTTGTTAGCGAAGGACCGGCGAAAGCTCTTAAGGTGAATACGCATCTATCATGGTTTGTTTTGGCAGGCCCCGGGTCAATTTTTCTCGCGTATTCTTCTTTCAGAGTCAGCTTGCGTTGAGAATTTTTATATAAGATTTTTTTTTTCTTCCAGAGTTCCATTTTTCGCACGTGTTTTTGTTTGGAAATGTGAATTCTGGTAACAGAGCAAATACAGCTTGATGTTTATTTAGTATGGGACTTTTTCATTGATGACTTAATGCTTTTATTTTTCCAAAAGTTACAAAGTGATATATACTATATTTTGAAAGTCAGATACGTGAGCTGGGCCATAAAATAGTGACTTTCATTGTAATTTAGAATAAATATATTTTCAAGACTTGCTGTTTTGATGGATTTCATGCAATTATGAATACACCATCATATTTATGATGATAAATATAATTTTGGGACAAAATATATACAGACTGCTAATGTATTTGTTAAGTAGTAATATGTTAGGTGAATATATGGCACAAACAAAAGGGACGATAAATATCTATATATAAGTTGATGCTAAAGTTTGGTTTATATATAATAAAAAGAATGAGCAAACGGCAAAGTATAATATGCAATTAAGTTCAATTCAAAATAAAATTGTTTTCATTATTGATATAAAAAGAAGACTCATATACTACTTCGTTTTCTTTGGAAAACAAGGCATAAAATGAGGCTTTATAGAACTTTTCTATTAATTTTTGTAACTAACATTTATTTGCATTTCAGCAGAAAGAAAGCCTTTTAAATCCCACATCATGGCATTTCTATCATATTTAGTGTAAATAGTAATTTTTATTCTAAAGAATCCCTTGATATTATGTACAGTACCTAGAAAAAATATAAAATATGTTAAATTTATTTTTTAAATTTTAATTTAAATTTAAAATGAAATTAAACATAATAAGAACTGACTACTCTTGATCATGAACCATTTCTCTTTCAAATATTCTATATAATCATTTATCTTTCAAAGTTTGTTTTCCAGCCCCTATTTTATGTAAAAGCTTTGAATTTTTAGAGAAACCCTTTTGGAAATTCATTAAAATTCCGATCCTATACATATTTTCTTAGTAATTTGTTCCAAATTTTCACGTCACACCAGTGGAATGATTCTTGACGTTCCATAAAAGACAGATTTTCTGTAGAAATAGAATTTCTTATTTGGAACCCTGTCCTACAGTTTGTTACTAATTGTTGAGACCTATTAAAAAGTAAGATTGTTCTGAATATAACCACCTTCTTTTACTAGTTCAAATCCAGTAACTGTAAGCATGTGTCTTTAACATGTTTCTTATGGCTATACAAACTGTTCTACATAAATAAAATCTTTCATTTTGCATTTCTTTATAAATAAAGGACTAACGTAACTGCACCGATATTAAGAACAGCGTTACCGTGTGGAATCAACTGAATGGCGCCAATTTAAAGTGAGACAAAAGCCCAGTAAATAATATCACCTCAAGCAGTAGGTAATATATGAGCTGAAATACGAGAAGAAAAAATCAACTTCTTTAGAAATTCAATTCGGTTTACTGCGCAGAACTTCCCATAAGACCCACAGTCAGAATGTTTTGGTCAGAATTTTCAGGTAGAGCAAGCATCTTGAAGCTTTCCCGCTGAGAAGATCAACTTCAAAACGATCCACAATTCAAAATGACGTTAATATTGAAAAACACGTTATATATTTGGCTCAAATGTTAACAAGCATTACGTGGGTTAAAAGGAGAACTTTTAAGTGCAATAATTTTTTTAATAAGATATTCAGCCCATTGACCATATTGCTCAGTAGCTGTCATTACAAGCAACATCTAGGATCTTAGAAATTTTTTTGAAACTATCAGCGTCTCTTATACAGCCTTACATCGGACTAATATAATTCAGAACATAATTAAAAGAGAAGACTGGAACATAAAAAAAACAGAATTCAAAAATTAGAGAATATGATCAGATAATAAATATTAAAAAAAAAATTGTGCAGTAATATTTACAAGAATGATTGAACATATATGTTAGAAATAATTACATTTCGTCGAAAGGTTTTTAGAAACTAATTTGATCATTAAAAATTACAGATATATCTTAATATAACCAAAATCAAGTGAAAGAAAATTTTGAAGTAAAATATCCCATTTGGAGCCGACTAAATAATCAATAGTTGAATTAGAAATATATCAATACTTCATTTTATTAAAGCACCGAAGTGCACAACAGTCGAATCGAAGTTAGGTAAATAAAGTCCATCAAATTCAATTTTTCTTGTCTGTCCAAAATTAATAAAATAGGAATCCTAATAATAACTTCAAGGGAAAAAAAAATTCTGATCAGTTTTCAAAAAATGCACCTATTTTAAAAATAAATAACGTAAAGGTTGTCTAAATTTATTCTCCAAGCAATATCTGTTAGCAGACTCATCATTAATCAGCATCGTTGAATTATTATTGATTGATTTACTTGTTAGAAAGTTTTTGATTTGTGCATTTCTAGTCGAAGTTTTGACCAATAGTGAAAAAAAAGTGATAAATAATAAAATCAATTAATTTCAGGCAATAGCACTATAACTCTAGCACAGGAAGACGAATCAAATTTCGAAGAAATATGTTTCTTCAACAGAAGCAAGAAAAACAGATGCCAATGATTTATTGATAATTCTAAAATAACTCTTAGAAAAAAGCTAAACTGATTAAATGTTTACCTATTTAGGTATTCTTTACCTGTGTTAAACTGTGAACGTCTAATGTTAATGTAACAAATTCAATTATTTTTAATAAGCTGGCTGATGTTTTAAAACGCTATTTATTACAGAAGGTATGAACAGTCTGTAATTAAAGCTAAATTCAGATCAAATACATATATTACTTGCAAATAAATTAGGATTCTATTCAGGGCTATCGAATTCATATTTTAAGCTTAATAATACTGTATGTAGATATCCCTTTAATGTCTAAAAAAAGTCTTTGAAAGGGGAAAAAGTTGTCTTTTTTGGGTTGAGCCGGACATAACTTTAAATGATGAATGATTGAAAGCAATTAAAGTACACCTTTCTGAAAACTTTCATAAATCATCTAGTTTGTTCCTCAACCACATGTAACGGCACACTACACTAACTCAACGTTAGCCGACCACCCAGCGATAAATTTCTAAAACAACAGCATCAACAACACGCAAAGCCATCAAACTGTCTCTAGACAGTGATGTATTGCGATTAAAATAATTAACTACTATTAAACGTCTATGGAGGCCATATTGAGCTTAATGATGACATGAAATCATCAACGATTATGTAAAGCAATAGCAATCTCCTGCTATTAAGGTAGATTGATGGCGATTATTAACTTCAACGACTAGTCGTTGAAGGATATTAAGCGCGTTTCCTGGATGGGTAATGTTTCGATACGGCTGCTTTCGTAGATTTTGGGTAGAAAGACGACTTCAATCGTAGATCTATCCCTGCTACCAAAAATAATCATTACTCTGAAGGAGACTGTCCTAAATTAACTCTTTCTTATAATTTGATATCAAAAACTATTGGATCACGCCGTAGAGATTGATGGAATAATAGCATCTGTTCTAAATGGTTAGGTTGATGAATGGGCTCGAAAATTAGAATGGCTTAGAAAGCCTAAGACATCTAATATGTTTAATGATGAATATTATGGAAGCCATATATCAAAGTATGTCATTTTCGCAACATGAAACAAAAATATATTGTTAATGAGAAATGATTTCTTATGTTAAATCTTTTGCTGCCGTTCTTTTAGGTATGGAGTTCAACAATAACTTTTCTCAGTGCGTGACACTAAATGGTGATATTATCAATATTTTTTTAATTTATGAGATGCAAACTAAATGCTATAAAAAATTACTTAAAATTCATAATGAATACATTTAGTTACATTAAAATCTGGGTTAATATAGGTCTAAATAGTACTGTCCTTATAACTGCTTTTTATCGTTTTTATTGATATATATATCTGATTTGCCTTACCATATTTTTAGTGCCACCTTTTAAATTATTATACTTTAATTGGCACGAGAGAGTGTTATTTCTGCTTTCAGGATAGCATTTAAGATCAGCACATTTTAATGACACCGTGAATCAACTAGAAATATACCAATTAGTATTGAATCAACATTGCCTGGCACTAAAAATTGAAAATATTAAAATTTTTGAAATGTTTCAAATAAAAGCTTTCTATCTGAAAATTTTGTCATCTCTCTAATCTTGCTACAATCTTATCCTTCTTTTTTGTTCGGAAAATAGGATAATACCGAAATAAATTGTAAAAATAAAATTTATATTTGTGCCTGAGATTAAATAATTCATTAATTTACTGTAAACTATAATTGGAAGAAACTGTATTTAAATTATATTTATGCAAAATGGCTTCTTTAGAATTTTTTTAGAGTATAGGGACCTTTAAAAAAACTAACTTTCTTATTCAGTCATTGAGCTTTAGTTGAAGAGTTATATAAGGATATTTACTACATCGTTTCCACAGTGTATTTCAATAAAAAGCTTCTATTTTAGGCATCAGACATTCTTGCAGAGTCTAACACAGCAAGAGCAATGAATAAGCTGAACAAATGTTAGTAAAAATCTCAAATAACCGGCAGTAAAATGTTACTGTTACTGTATGAAATATAGAGAAATACTTTCATGTAGTGAGCTACATTCATGTAGTGAAAATCCTGTTTGTAAAAATCAACCTTTTTGGAACTGTATCTAAATTTAGTGGTTAAATTTAGAAAAATTAAATAGAAATTTAAACCGTTTTAAATCATGATTTATGAATGGCTGACGACAAGATAAAGGAAATATCATTAATCTTAAGATGTTTTCAGTAACTGAAAAATATCATTGGACTGCAGTTTTTCTCTTAGACAATGAACAGGGAAAACGTTCGATGACATATGTCATTATTTATTTTTATAAATGACAAAATGGATTAAAAATGAATATGAATGAAAATGAATAAAATAAATAAAACGTTTGATTTATTTTTCCTCGCAATATTTCAAACGGCATTGGATTTAAATTAAATTTCACTTTTACAGAGTTTGTATTCACTGTAAACAATTTAATATTACTGAAATGATATAATTGTTTTTGCAATAAAATTTTTACATAAGGATAGTGTTAGAACTCATTTTATCGAACGTTGTCAGTAGGCTTTGTCGTGAGTATTGCCACTGTATGATAAAACTTTAAAAAAAGAGAAATTATTATAAATGTAGAAAAATTGTCTTCCATCCAGATTTAGATTTTGATTAATATTCACATTCAGAAAAATAAACACACTGTTCAGTTAAATAAAAACATTTTTTTATAACAGTTTCTGTCCGTAAATATCGTTAACACATGAAAAATTGGGCAGATGAAATCTGGTGTGTGAGTGTGTATTCATGTCACGAAATTTGTCGATAAATAAAAAAAAAATTATTAAATGCTAAAAAGACCATCAACAATAGATAGATTGACTGTCCTTATGCAAGTGAACAGGATGACTCAAAACAATACCAGCTTGAGATCGCTAGCCATGACTGTCTTAAATTATTTTCTCTGTTTGGCCTTTTTTTTGTGAAACATAATTGGCAGAATGATTCTATAATATAAATGTAAATCCAGAAGACAGTTGTGATTCCAGATTTCGATTTTATTATGATGACGTTAATAATAAAGATATTATATACAGTTCCAGTTAAATTAATCAAATGTTTGACTAGTTTGACTAATGCGCTCTGATCAGCAGAGATGGCCGTTCTTGAATTTCATCTAAGTCCATTCTTTTCATCTCCTTGGTTTTGGACATTTTCTTTTAGAGAAGATGTCGTAAAAAAAGAAGAAGAGTGCTTATACATATACATAAAATAACAATCGGAAGGAAAATCGAAATTAATAATTCCTATGCCAATTTCTATCCAATATCGAAAGGAAAGTATATTTCGCCCTCTGTTGAAATGGCAGATTGTATTATTTCTATGTGGTTGCTAAACAGTATCATCAACTCAAATGGTTTGAAAAATTGATAACATTGCTCTTTCGTATGTAACTATAGACAAACTGATAAAAGATTGTTTTTTTTTCTATTAAAAAAGTGAATAATGTTATTACTATGAAGTAACATTTCAATAACACAACAATAATAACAAACATATTAAACACTGATAATCCAAGTAAATATAAACTGTACCATATAAAAAGTTTAACACATAAGATTGATGTATTTTTTCTTTAGATAAATATTAACATTTTCAATATCAGAGCTAGTGAACTCAAGTTTCTTTTGTTTTCGAAAATGAAAAGCCTTCAAAGTTGACGATCCCTTTAAAATGCCAATTTTACTTGGAATGGTGGGAGAGGGTTCATCATACAACAAACCTTCGTCTCTTTTCATTAGATTGTTTGTTTGCTTTTTCTATGTTATTTGTGCCATACCCATTAATAACAGGAAATAAACTATTTTCGTCTGCGGATAAATATACATCCATTATTTACATATAAATAAAAAATTGCATTAAATCAAGTCGAAGGTGTTTTATTTATGCGTTTTTCATTAAAATCTTAGATTAAATGAAAACAATCGTTTGTAAAAATAAAATACAATCTTTTTTGAATTTTTGTTTCCCAGAAAATATAAACCAGTCCGAATTTAGCATCAAAACCAGGAAACGGTATCACAACTGCTTTTCGAAGTTTTACTGCAACGATGTTTTTCTTCGATTTCTTGCCGGATTGCGAGATTTCTTTTAATCGACTGAGGGGAGGAGTGCAGCCAGGTAGATTAGATGCCCTAAGAATAGTTGCCGAAGCAAAATTATAAATCTTGTGAATTATAATATCTTAATAACGCTAACATTTTATCCAGATAATTGATCAGGATCCAATTTCACTTTTTTTATTTAATTAATGCCCTACGAGCTCTAAAATTGCCACGAGCCCACACGAGCTCTAAAATTGCTGAAATCGACAAGTTTCCACACTACGAATGAAGGAATGAAAAACTGTCAAGCCAAGCAAATTCTTTTAAAAGATATCTATTTCCCTCTTACCTAAATCGACAGGAAATTCCTATCCGAATCTCACAGAATATAATGACCGCGAAAAATATTTCTGTCTCTTTTCGCTCTTGTGTCGCGCTATGGTTTGAATTGCTTGTACATAAATTATGCTTCCCGGGATAAAATAAAGCAAAGTTAAAAATTCAAAGTATCTTCTCTCTTTCCGGCCACGAAACTGCTCAAATATATATATATATATATATATATATATATATATATATATACAATTGCTATATTATTAATATTAATTGCTATATTGCTATATATATATATATATATATATACACACACAATTGCTATATTATTAATATTAATTGCTATATTGCTATATATATATATATATATATATATATATATATATATACAAAATTGCTATATTATTAATATCATGATAAATGGAGAAATGGGGAAATGAGGAAAAACAATGATAATTTTAACAGAAGTGCCGCAAAATACATAAATCCATTATTAATACCTGCAGTGCAAACAGACTCGTACAAAAGTTTCCATTAGTATCAGTAATCTGATTTTAAGATCATTGGTGCTTCGACGTGCGAGATTTTTTTTCACCAGCGAGCAATGACCGCAGCACTATACATCACTAGATCCTTGTATTTATTTCTCTTCGGTATTAAGCTGTCAATCCTAATTTAAATAAACTACCAATACTCAAATAAATAAATAAATACTCAGCAACTTCTACTACCCGATCGACAAGGTCTGAAAAGGCCACATTACTTACACGCCGCGGTACGTCATTATTAATTTAATCTAAAACACTAATTACAGATTCTGCTTAGATAACGAAAAAAGGTTATTAATTATCGACAGGAAACAGAAAGAAAGATAGAAAGAAAGAAAGAAAAGAGCCTATTTTCTTTTGCTCTCGACATAAATCATTGCGCAAAAGAACCAGCAGCTTTCACTCCTTTTCAAAGAGAGAAACAAGCTCAAAAACGAACACCCTTCTCTGGAAATTAACAATAAATAATGGCGCTCAAGTCTCAACCCCCCGATGAAGCTGTAGGCCTGTCAACGTCTATCACATGTTATTCGGGCCGACTGAGAAGTATTTTTCCTGCTGCTTTCATACATCTTCTGTTCTTTCATTATTTATAATGCTGCCCTCTTCTCTCCATCGAGGAGATAGATGCGGTCACGCCAATCGAGCATTCGGCTTGTATTAAAGATGATTGATGTGGACTGCCTGCCACTGCGTTATTAACAGGCAGTCTTTTATGCCGGTATCCGTTGCCAAAGAGGGAGCATTCTAAAATGTATAAAAATCGGAGCGGCCATTGACGAAGACCAGTTGCAACGGAGACAGGGAACTCTGGCTTTTCAAAATAAGGAGTGCTCTCATCGAATTTCATGCTTAAAAATATTTTTTTGCAGTGGCCTGTTCTTAAGTAAAGTAATCGAATTTTCTGAAATTTAATCTGATACCCAAGTAGAGGGAATAAAGAGTAAAATAGAGGAGAGAATTTCTAAAGAGACCAGAATATTTTAACATTTTGAATCAGGGATATTTCTGACGTTAGGGGAGAAGTAAATAAGCTAAAACTCTGGAATTATTCGGGTAATATGGGTTATTTGGTTACTTTACCATTGTCAAAATTGCTTTCTCGAATCTATGCATAGAATTTAATATTATACAAAATTATTATAATTATGAAAAATGTTTTTCTACCGTTTCTCTTTTTGAAAGTATCAGTTATTTTGTTACTTTCAATCCTTGTATTAAATAATTTTGTTAATTTCAGTCCTGTATTCTAGAAAGAGCAGAAAAGTCGAAGAAATTTATAAACTAACCAGAATATTAGGAAAAACTTTAATATATGAATATTTTTGATATCGTGAGAGAGGCTATTGAATTCAAAATTAGAACTACCCCGGGTTATGTAGGGTTTTGCGAACTTTAATACTGGTGAAAATTCTTGCTTGAATCGGTTTTGGGAAAGAATTAAAATCCAATATGATTATGATGCGGAACTGCTATTTTTTCATTGATACAGGCTGATGATAATCTAAGTTTAAAAATATTGGAAGGAAGATATTTCATAAGTTGATTGAAAAAATAAATCACTTTTTTTTTTCTTTAAAATATGATGTTGGCAAGATAATTCTGGACGATTTGTTTAAAATCGAAACAAATCCGGGATGTTTAAGTATGCTGTAAGATGGAAATCCAATATGCTGTAAAATGGAAAAATAATTTAAAATTCAGACAATCTTGGATAATTTGAGATTTCTGATCATTTTAAAACAGGACAAAATTTTTATCACTTTATATACATATAGAAATTTTTTTAATATAATACAAAGTGAAAAAGTACTAAAAATATAGAAACCAAGAAAACCAACATGTTTTTTTATTAAATTTTTTCAAATTGATTAATTTTTGTTAATTGCATTGAATACGAGATTCTTCGAATCATATGAATTTATATCAAGATATTTCTCTTCTCAGTCTTTTAATATCTTTCTTTCTCTTCTTTTTGTTTAATCATCTAAAATGTCTCGAAGAATTCATATCATTTTTGATATAATTAATTTTGACAATTAATGAAGTTTTCACTGTTCTCATCTCAATTTCATTTTTTTCTCGCAGATATTTTGTATGGGAAAAATATTACTTTGGCATTAGTCTTTTTTCCAGGTGATAAAAAAAAAAGTCCATTAATCAAGAAAAAGTAACCAAAGCAAATTTGATTCTTATCAAAATATGCATCTTAGTATCTTATTCTAGAATAATGCGCTGTGCATGTCCTTGGTTCTTCAGTGCTTAAAAGGGAATGACGTGGTATGCATGACAAAATGAATTAAAGATTTGCGGTGAACAAGCCGTGCATTTGGAAGCACAAAATTAAGTTTAGTAAAATGTATTATACAAAAATATTAGTTATGTAAAAATAAGATAGCTTAAAATTAAGATGACTCAAGCTAAAATTTAACTTAATATAACCTATTTATATGGGAATATACAAGAGTACCATTGCCGTATCACTTTCAGAGGGAACTATGTTGGTCTTGAGGTCTCGGAACCTACAGTTTCCATGTTTGAGAACTGATTTTCGAAGAAAATCTGCCTTCTATTATGTCATGAGCATGTAATTCAAATACTAAAGGACAGTCGAACTCTTTCCTAATGAAATTTTGGAGAAACAGGGCACTTTTAATCTTGGTTCAAAATTGCGAAGATATTTCCAAACTAGGACGTTAATGTTACTAAAATAAAGTCACTTCAAGTGCTTTTGTAATGAATGCATCATTTTGCAAAAAATCAGTAAGAAAATGTTTAAATCGATTTTTGTCTGTCTTATTTCAATGTAATTTGTTTTTTGCAAGGTTCGGGTGGATTTGCCAACCAAAACTTACATCAAACAAAAATAAAAACTGAATATGGCTGGTTTTACGGAAATCAAACAATTTTCCTGAGGAAGTGAAGGGAAATATAAGTTTGACTCTTCTTTAATTTGGAGTTATTTCGCTTATTTTTCTTACTTAAATTCATTCTGAAGTATTGTTAATCCATTTCTTGATAATATCATCTTGAAAAGGATCGTGAATGCTAATTTTTGAGTAAAAAAATGACTTAAGTATTAAGAGTTGTATCAAATTAATATACCTTTCATCATTAAAACAAGTACCAGAATTGTGCAATATATTCTTGAGATATAATTTTAAAAGAAGTGCTTTACATCTCGAATTCTAGGCTCATTTTCTGCAAATATTGTCCCATTGGCAACAAATTGCTAAAAAAAAGAACATGGCTACTATTGTAATTGTTATGTTGCTGAGGTGACTAGGTATGCCCAAGAGATGTTATTTAGTAAATTAAATCCATAAGTATTTCTATTCTTCAATGTAGTTTTAGAGAAAATGGAACCAAGATCTCGAACTTTTTTTTTTACAGGCACCAATCCATCGACAACAAATCGTTAAAAAAAGAAGATAGCTGATGGTGTAATCGTTGCGCAGATGAATAGACTGGTTATGCCTTGATAAGCCAGGTTTCAAAATTCTTCATTTTCGGAACGAAATGTTATTTAGTAAATTAAGTTAATAATAATTTCGAGATAATATTCACGCGATGGAAAATTTCATATAATGGAATCTAAAAATTTGAAACTTGTGTCTCCTTATTTCGCCCTGCAAAATCCTTTTGGAAGAATAATCTTATTTATTTTCCTTCTTCTTTTCTCTCTCTTTATCTTGCCTATGTCGTATAGTTAAATGACTAAAGTGCTTATGGGTCTTGCAAATTTGGAGAATATTTTTGATTTACAGGATTTATGTACTCTGACTTATTCGAATCAAAATCAACCCCCTTCTAAATTTCAAAATATTATTTTTTTTTCCTTTTTTTTTTTTTTTTTTCATGGTTGCAGATTCGTTTCTAAATCCGAGAGATAAAATTTATTTCATAACCAACTAACTGACTGATTAACAAATCAATTGCTCTGGCAAACTATGTATTGAGGTATTTACACTTTATTAAAAAAAAGTTATGAAAGTTTCACCATCTGGCTTAAAACTATTTTTTAATGTAACTTCCCTTCAGTTAAATATTTTGTCATTTAACATTGCCATAATATTTGGCACATAAATATCAATGTCAAAAAATATTAAATTATAATTATAATTAAAAAAACTTATTTGAAAGGTGCAAATGGGAGAAGAAGACCTCCAAACTTGCTTTGCTCAAGAACCCCTACAAGATTTACAACCCTGCTTTGTGCATAGTAACTATAACTATGAAAAATCTAACTGAAATAACTTCTAGAATTATCAGAGGTGTTAAATGGCTTTTTCCACAGTACAATATGTCGCCAAGACGGCAAAGACTTCTTCGTGCGCTCACTAAACAAAAACCCAAGAGACTGGAAGCAAGAATCGCTAAAAGCAAAACATAACATTTCCGGTTGTGGTGAACGCTCATTCTTTAGTGTAGCCTTTATTTGTTAGTTGCTTTGCTGCACAGTTAGCGAACCCATTTCCCATTCCCACTAAAATAGAAGGGCCCATTACGTCTGTGACAAAATACACAGAAGTCTCGTTAAACATAGCCAAGCAAACAACCTACAAATACGCTCTCTGAATTTTTGCGAAGGTCAGCACAGCTGAGGGGACAAAATAAAATCTCTTCCCGGCCGTGCCCATTACGGCAGACTCGTTTATCACAACGCACGACAAGGGCTGACTGAAATATGAAGCATAAAACACGCAAATGATAAGTTGGCGAGTAACCAACAGGCACGCGCAGTCGGATCGCCTTGTTTTATGGGGTCCCTGCAGTGCGCATTACATGTATAAAAAAATACCAATATTTTAGGGCTTCCAACTTTATGTTTCCTGCAGGAGGAGTTTGGGTTTTTCAGTCGCGTGATATAAAATTAGTTTATTGGGAAGTACGGATGGAATGAAAGAAAGAAGTACTTAGAAGTTACTTTGTCGGAAATATGGACCAAAAACAAAAGAAAAAAAAAAGAACTATTTCCTTATTAAAGCAAGATGCTGTTCGTTATTCTGAATGAAGTACAAAATGATGATGACATCGTATAAATATTTTTCAGCTTTTTGTGCTTATAGAGCTGCTATCAATTCTGATTAATCATAAATAATTAATTTTATGCTAAAATTTAACTTGTTTATTGTTTCGACTTCATGATTTACTTGGCGATTTTCAAATAACATCAAAATCGCCAAGCCTCATTATACATAAAATGTCAAGGTTTCATTGTATACAAGGTTTTACCACGATGTGTGCATTCCCAAATATACTTGGCGATTTTCAGATTAAGCCCAGATCGCCAAATATCGTTGATCAAAAGATGCCAAGATTTCGCCAAGATAATTGGTGATGCTTTGCATTTATTTGGCTATTTATAAAATGGTCTGAAAAAATAAAGTACCTGGTATAATGAGCTTGAATACAGTTGAAACATCCCGTCCAAGTGAGAAATATCTATTCGTGATTCCAAGTATACTGAAAAGAAATTAAAATGAAGCATGTTTGCTTACATTTTTTGGAATGAAAAACATCATTCTTATTTATTTACTGAAGAATTTGATTAAAGGACGTTTTCTGAATTCATGAGAACCTGATGGAGTCCTATTTGGAACATGTAATTAAAGCAAACTTACTTAACCCTGGCTTATAGAGTATACAAATGATTTCTTTATAGATCTGATTTTCATATTTTCCTTCTCAGAACCCCCGTAGTATTTTTATCGTAACACTCCAAACGTTTACTATATTTTGCAATACCACTTTTTGAATCTGCGTTTACATAAAAAATTGGAAGCAACAAATTTAAAATGTAGAAATCTGAAATTCATTTGATATTATTGAATTCAATATCTACCATTTTCTCTGAGAACTTTTCAAAAATATTATATATATATATATATATATATATATATATAAGTAACCATATCTAAAATTAAAATTCTTTTTTTATTTGCTTTATTTTTGATTTTTTTTCCTATTAACTTGGTTTTTATTACTATATATATATATATATATATATATATATATATATACATACAGGGTGATCAAGAAATAACAGGAGGTGTTCAGAGCCCTATAGCGTGTTATGTACTGGACGAAATATAACAGTTTGGCCACCATACACATTAAATTATGCCGTTTCGATTTATCAAAAAAAGAGAATCAGTGCCGAAAAAAACGCCAATAGGGGAAATCCTGGCGCTGCGATCGAAAGTTTTATTATGTAATTTGCTTACACGTATTTTGTGGCATAACATCGAAGATAAAAGGGAATTATGTCATTCTGCAAGAATTTGCCTGTCAATTGCGTTGTCTCTACGTGAACGCGCCTTATTAGTCAAGCTTTTTATCAGCGGGAGGAAAATGCCAGTGCTGCTCTTCGTGAATACCGGCGGTTAAAACAGTTACATAGAGGACTAATGACCATAACTAATTACGAAGAATGGTTGAAAGATTTGAAACAACAGGAATTATTGATGTATCACCAGGCCGAGGACGTAAAGTTATCAAGCAGGAAAAAGCTGAAGAAGTTGCAACAGCCGTTATGGATCAGGCAATAGCTAATCAGCAGGTTATCAGCAGTGCACGTTCAATATCACGACAGATACCCCATTCTCGACGATGCAGAAGGTATTGCCTAAGATCCTCAAATTTTATTGGTATAAGATAACACCCATTAACTGACGACACTGATCTGAATTTTGGCAATTTCTGATTGTGAGGCGGTTCTGGTTCACTTGAAAGGCGTTGTGTATCAAGGACATGTTCCTGACATTCCTACTTTAAACGATCAGATAACGTTACATGTCAGATGAATAAATGCCGATATGCTACGAGGCACCGTCTGAAACCTCATGTACCTCATGCAATTATTGGAACATCAACTGATGGTCATCATGAGTCATGGTCACTGATGGTCACCATGCTACAATAAACATTTTTCATTGGTATTTGGTGTGTTGCTATTTACTCTTTCCATTGGCAGTTATGTATTCTTTTTCCACATATTATGCGCTTGCATCGCCAGAATTTTCCCCATCAGCATTTATTGTTATTATTTTTTTTCTTGATAAATCGAATATATATTCCCCTGTAGCATATTATGTACTGGACGAAATATAACAAAATTTGGCCACCATACACCATACACATTAAAGTATGCGGTTTCGATTTATCAAGAAAAAAAATAATAACAATAAATGCTGATGGGGAAAATTCTGGCGATGCAAGCGCATAATATGTGGAAAAAGAATACATAACTGCCAATGGAAAGAGTAAATAGCAACACACCAAATACCAATGAAAAATGTTTATTGTAGCATGGTGACCATCAGTGACCATGACTCATGATGACCATCAGTTGATGTTCCAATAATTGCATGAGGTACACGAGGTTTCAGACGGTGCCTCGTAGCATATATATATATATATATATATATATTCTTTTGTTATTATCAGGCAGAATATTCATCTTTCATTGACTTTTAAAAGCTTTTTTTATTTTATCCATGATTAGGAACTCAAACGACATGTTCACTACAGAGATACAGATCGGAAAATTTTAGTTTACATGAGGAATAAATAAGAAGGTGATGTTACACAACCGAGCAAAGAGCAGGTCATCGTAACCTTTTAATATGCATAGCTAAATATATTTTATGCGAAGTTATCCTTCTTCAAAATAACACTCTTCATTTATTTCATAGATACGCAGAAAAAAATGAGTCTGATACACAGTTGCATTTGTTCAACAACGAAAAGAAACCCCTGTAGCAGAAAACAAGGGTAGGAGAAGAAATTAATTATCGCTAGCATTTTTTGCTTTTAAAAACATACTGAAAAAGATTGGTACGATTACGTAAGATACTGAATAATATGATTTTTAAAGGAATATATTGACAATATATAAATTGCACCAAGATAGGAAGACTCGTGACCTTTTTCTCTTTCAGAGTGAGCTGAATAACTTAAGCAAACTGTGTCTGTATGTTTTGCCAAATATGAAAAAAATTAATGCAATGATTGCTCAAATATATTTAATTGCCTATTCATTAATTACATCGATTTCGTAAACAGTGCCTATGGCATCTGTCTATCCCATTAATCAAACTGAATTCTAATTATCCAGTTCGTTATTATAATAAAGACAGTGTCATCTCTAAGATGACAGAATTCTACTAATCAAATGGTGTTGTAATGGGAAAAATATTAGCATATAATCAACGTGCCACAATGTTTATATAAGTACATTTGAAGTTAATGGAAAACTCAGTTTCCAATCATGCATACATAAATCATTCGAAGTATTCAACTTTTTTTTTTGTTAAAAGCAGTAATGAGGAATTTAATTCCGTTTAGTTTAAATAGATTAATGCCTTGTTTTCTGAAGATAAGACAAAACTGTATTGTGCTGAACCTAAAAATTTTATACCGTGGTCAGGTCATAAAGCTGGTACTTGTGCCAGTTTGCTCCATCCCATCAATATTCCATGTTTAAAAAAGGTACATGTTTGATCTTTGGCCAGGCACTATGGAAGGTCTGTAATAAAATCCTTTCTCATCCTCTGTTCTCTCTAGTCTTGTGATTGAGGCTTTACAAGGAATCTATTGTGGCTCTCCCATTTAATTAACTATAATACAGAGTGATTATAATTAAAGTCCCACTTTCAAAATGCTATTAAAAAAAAGAACCTCTGGTCAGAATGTCTTCAAATTTAAATTGAACATATTCGAAGGGGGAAACAGTATGGCATAAGAAAAAAAAATCCAAAATATATCAATAGATGACGCTGTAAGCAGCATAACAAAAGTGGATTCGACTACAAATGACATTTTGAACTAAAATAAAACGACTTTGGCATGAGGTGCACATTAAACCAACTGTAAAGTTCAATAAGCATGACTGTTTCTGTTTTTTTTTTTTTTTTTTTTTTTTTTTTTTTTTACTAAAAGTATGATTTTCAAGTTATTCAACAGTTATGGCACTGTTAATGGAAAGTCTATTCACTATGGTAAGGTTGTAACATTGGAAGAAAAATCAATTTTTAATTATCCTTGGGCCAAAAACAGCATATAAAGTTCATGATGATTTGATTTTTAATTGACTTTAATTCAAAACCCGTATAAAAGCAATTAGCAAGTCTAGAAATGCATTCCTAGACTTGCAAAAGGCATGTTAACTATGATGCCCGTCATTTTCCACCACAATTTGAAACCGATAAATAGTACGTTCTTCAAAAGACCGGAGAATATCAGGGATCACGTCGTGAATGTGTTGCGTAATCTGTGCCTTCAATTTAGCTAAATTTGAAATCAGTCCACAGAACACAACATTTTTAAGATATCTCACAGCTAGAAGTCTCAAGGATAGAGGTCCAGTGATCTTCAAGGCAAAGCTGTTGGAGAACGACGGTTGATAATTCCATCATTTCGGAAATGGATCTTGAGCATTTACATCTTTGGCTTTGCAATGTGCTGTAGAGCGCCATCTTTCATAAAAAAGATTCAATCCAGACATGCACGCTGTTGAAATGTTGGAATGACCTGGTTACGAAAAATACTCTCATAATGTTTACCACTGACGATACAGGGACCCGCAGGACCCATCTTCTGGAGGAAAAATGGCCCTACAATAAACGATGTCGTCAACTAGTTCCACACAATTACGTTTGCTGAATGAAGCGGTACTGGTGCAAGTGGGAGTGGATTTTTCCGTGGCCCATATCCTGCAATTTTGTATATTGATAAAGCCTTGGAGATAGAAATGGGCTTCGGCCGCTCGAAAAATGCTCCATGCCATTCATTGTACACTTCCATGTGAGCAAGAAATTCTAGACCAAAAGTGTGCCTTACTAGTAGATCAGCAGAAAACAACTCCTGAATATGGATAAATTTGTAGGTATAGCAATGCAAGATATTATGTAAAATTTATAGCCTTGCTCACAGGCGTGTCTAAAGATTGGGCAATACTCGTGCAATCTTCGTTTACACACTACTGCCCGTCCCTTTCTGCAATGCTGGCCACTTCGTCCCCCCCCCCCGCCAAATTTCACTTCAAAAGAACCTGTCTCTTCGAATTTCTTAATCATTTTCTTGGATTCTTGGCAAATATTGGACTGCAGCCTTTCATACATTTTAGCGAATGGAATTTCTTTAAAGCTACTAACGCACAACAAGTGCCGTTTTGTCTCAAATCTTTGTTTCAATCGATTGAGAAAAACGTGTCTAATACACAGATTCGATTTTCAGAAATTCGAAATTTTGAACCAAAACCAACCACGGGTTGGTTGGGGCTTTACTTTCAGAAACATGTAAACGCGCTAATGCAAGAATGCAAGGATTTAAATATATGAAATTTGACATGGGATTTTGTGTTTACAAGTGCAGATTTGTGTCAAATCTTTGTTTCAGTCGGTTGAGAAAAACGCGTCTAAAGCACAAATTCTATTGTTAGATACTATTAACCGCTTACTAGGGATTAATCGCCAAAAAACTCGCCAATGATGGCACCATACATTCAGTAAAAATGCTAAATTCATTCCAAAAGTTAATACGCAAGACTTTCTCTGGCATGACAATTTTATTAGAAAATATGCGATAAACTTTTTTGGGTGACCACTCCCACTGATATTCGATTTTACGTCATTGAAACTCTTTTTATAACCAAAATTTGTTTTTGATTCTGTACGTTTTTTTTTCTCTACAAAGCCTCAATATTGTTAGATCTTTTTTTTCTTTTTTTTTAATTACTCGTCGTCTTCAATTGCTGATCTAATACTTTCTGCTTTCACAGAAAGACCTGGCATTTGTCAATCTCTCATCCCATGATTTCTGAAAAAGATTCGATTTACTTTTTTCTTGCACCTTCCCATTGATTGGTAATCTCCATGATTCTAATTGCAGTGGTTTTAAAAGTCACTGTGTTAATTACTGTGTGCATCGGAATACCTCACAAAATCAACTTCTTTCCATAACAAAAACCATATCCGAAAACTCTTTTCACGCTGAATGAAAATCATGCAGCAATGCGTGGCCCCGAAACGGTGAAAATTGCTTTCGTAATGCCCAGACAGAATTCCTGAAAAAGCTCTTTGGCACGACTTAATGCAGATCTCACGAAAACACTAAATGCTTCCATCCGAGTATAAATGAGCTCGGCGGCAGGGGTTGCGATTAGGAGGGTAAAAATTACGTAATTGGTGCCCAAGATAAGAGGAAGGTGGGACCTCACACAAATTCTCTGCTCAGACAACCTTATCTTTTCTTCCCTCACATTAAAACGCAAGCCGAGCCAATCTGCCGCGGCATTACTATCAAAGAAAGTGGGAGAAAATTATCCTAATGGGGAAGTTAAGTGAATTATGGAAAGATGTAAGGGGGTGGTTGGGCTTATTATGATTGCTGGTCTTGTCGCCAGACGGCGCTGGGGCAACTAAGGTTAAAAAAATGTTCGGAAGAGTTTTTTTTTTTTTTTTTTTACTATTGTCTTGTTGATGAGGAATGTTTTAATGACCATAAAAAAGTGGGGCCGTTTTTGCGTTTGATCGTAATTAAATGGCCCGGTAGGAAGTAATTATTCAATAGATATCTTTCCCATTGTTCAAAATTCCATAGATATAATAAGGATCTTAAAAAATGAGCATAGGACGACTTCGGTAGTACGCGTGATTCAGATATCTGTGAAATATATGGTCTTCAGTAACAGTTAACAAGATTCATTTCCTGGATTAATAAATGATACTTAATCATGCTTTTGGTAAAATATATTAGCTATAGAAAAAATTCTTCGATTGAGTCAATCTTTCCTCATTTCTTCATTGCCATCTAACTGCCTATTGGGATGTAACGAAGAGACACAAATCTTTGCTTCTTACTATATTACAATAAAATCACTTTTAAATTATCACTTTTGATAATTAGGTACATCTGTTACGGTCATAATGGAATTAATTCGTTATTATTATATTCTAACCGTAGAACGTCCAATTTTAACAATGAACAATTACTAAGGCTTCACTATCCACAAAATTGTAATTCAGAGTTATTTCTTAACAAACGAATTAAATCGAGAAGAAACCTGGGACCTTGTGGTTCGCAGTCCAGTAACATAACCAGGATACAAAAGCATATGCTCTGTAGCTTAGTTGTTAACTGACTTATATGCTATTCACCACAATATTGTTATGTTAGAGGCACTCTATTATATTGTTTTCTTCTAATATTAGTCCCATCATTGAAAAAATGACATAAATTCTAAATGGATGCCATATATGATTCCTGGTCTTGGTTACAAACTTAAAAACGAAACTGGTGACTTTGGTGGGAAAAAATTTGAACTTTCTAGAAAATACAAGTAGTTTGAAGCTATCTGTATAACGAGCTCAGATTTAAAGACCAAAAAAATTTGATATCCAATTTGGAAAATTATACATAAATGGAGAAGTTCGCAAGAGTCTTTAAAAATTCTCTCTAATAATACTGATCACAGAACGAGCGTTTCAGTTATTTTATGGTAATCGCTGTTGTGCTGTATTGCATGTTGCGATGTTGTGTTAAAGTTGCAGTTTGCTGTCATCAAGTATGCTGTTAGTATCTTCAAATCTCCTCTTTGTTTTTGTGTGATATGCTCTGTGATTTCCGTGGTATTCATAGAATAAAATGCCACTTTTCATTGTATAGTGTATTGGACTTTTCCCGTACATTCGGTGACCGATTTGTATAGGAATATTCACAGTAACAGGAAGCTCATATTTCAGAAAATCATACTGATAGAAATGGGAGAAAATTAATTTTATATTATGCTAAATTGTTAAACAATCTTTCAAATAAAAGATGATTTTATGCCTTGGCATTTTCACAATATTAGAGCTATTACTTGAGAATATTATTTTCCGTAAAGGAAAAGAACATCTTAAACAAATTGTGCCCCAGTGATAACAAGCCAAGTTAGCGAAACTACTTATTTTGGCTCATATCATTAAGTAATAATATTTTAATATAGTAAGTAAGTACCCAAATCACAGACAACATTAATTTTGTAATAATTTAATTAATACTTTATATAAAAATTTTGTCTGGTTTTTCTTTTTTTGAAATTTTTATTAGAATATCCTTTTTTTTTCAATTATTCAATTATTTGGATCGGATAATTGGATTCTGAATATTATAGAAATCATTTTTGTGCTGTAATATTTTCGGAAGTTATCTTCAAGGAAAAGAAAATCCTCGTCAGAATTTAACTTAATTTTTATTTAATTAAGATTCTAATTGAAATTTTATAAAAATTGCTTATATTTGCACATTCCCAATCTTTAAAGATTATACGTGCCAGGTTTGAAAGTTCTAAGTCAAGCAGTTTGGCTTACATAGAACTCGATACACGAGCTTACATTCACTTTTATTATTGTTAAAAACAGGTTGCCATTTCCAATGATGAAAAAAGCATTTCAAACCAGATTCAATCACTTGCAAATTTACCTCATTCCTTGAAAATAAAAGTTGCAAGAAATGATACCTCTTCAAGTAATTCAAAAAGTACATAAATTGTTGTATTATAAGATAATTTTTTCGTAAATTTATTGGTAAATAAATTCGCTACGTTGAGAAATGGAACTCGCTTTAATTTACGAGGTGATATGAATACTGTGACCATCAACAAAATCATAAAGTTTCAAATAAATAAATAAACGCTTTCAAACCATTTCTTAGAATATATCGATATTTTCAACAAGACAAGTTTATCGATTAGAAAGCTTTTTAAATATTGAAATCATATTTTAAAAAACGTCAAAGGACTTCAATTAAGTAAATGTTTTTATAATAAGTTTCTTAAACCAAATCGACATTTGATATAAAAAATAAAATGTTTACTGAAATCATTATTTCAAAAACTTCTTGTTTATTTCTCATCAATATAGTTTAATCTTATAATATAATTATCATTTTTTCAACTTTTCATCGCTTTTGGCAAACCATTTCTTAATTTAAACCTTCAATTTGATAAATGCTTTGTTATTCTACGCTTTAAATTTCTTTTCACCTGCTTTTTATCATTTCATTTTACAAAAATCCTTCAAATTATTGGTAAATAAATTACCAGATCGCCAAACCTTGTTTATAATTCGACTATCGCTGATTACATTCTGTTCTTTATCACTTTGATTAATGCTATTAGATTATTTTGAAGTAAAAAAAAAGATCCAATAGCAGCCATTCTGTGCATCGCAAGCGAAGGATCATTCCATTATAGTTACGTGCTGAAAGACAATCATAATTCTTCATCCGGGCTCCACTTACGCTTCAGTCCTGACTAAAATCTCCAATTAAGAGGCTAAAATATACCTCCTAATATCCTGGCACCTCTTGTTGTAATCAGATCGAATAACTGGAGCCAACTTGGTCGTTATATTCGATATCTAACTCCTCTTTTGCCGCTCTGTTTTAGAACAATACGGCGTAAATTAAATTATTAGCACGCCTGCTAGCCCCACCTG
The DNA here is from genome assembly GCF_947563725.1 of Argiope bruennichi. Lineage (NCBI taxonomy): Eukaryota > Metazoa > Arthropoda > Arachnida > Araneae > Araneidae > Argiope > Argiope bruennichi. Next base: position 69,255,754 of record NC_079158.1, on the reverse strand, counting down.
GTGAACATCAAGAGCATTTTTATCTACCGCAGAGTTCCCTGAAATAAAAAAAAAAACATGCGTAATTACAGCTACGAAAACAGTTGCAGTTGACGTTACAGTCGATCACTAAAAGGGGGAAAGGGAATTAAAAAAAGTGTTTAAACAGAATGGGAAAGGGAAAAGATAAACTTCAAGCCATGTATTATGTTAATCTGGAAGGCAACTAGCTCATATTACGCTTTTGTAACATTTGAGAGTGATTTGAAATTGTGGTTTAACTGTAATTGTATTTGTTCACTTGATAACAATGGTGGATATGGTTACAGTGAAAAAAATTGTTCTGGGTTTTGGTAGAATTTATAGGGCAATTTTGTATCTAGCTTTTTAGAGTTATTATGCACTTAATCGAGTAGTAAAAATTTTACGAGATAAGCTATATAATTTATTTTCGTATTATTTTGGAAAATTATGTTACACTTTCTTTAATTGTCCCATTTTTTTGGACAATTATATAAAGCTTTTAAAGAGAATTAAACGCTATTTTTATTTAATTCCTGCAATTAATTGGACAAAACTATGATTGAAATTAATGTTTGAATATCATACGAGATAATGATAATTAATTATAATTAAAGAAAAAAAAAGAAAATGCAATAAAATAATTTGCACATAATCAGGCACGAAAATTGAAAATGCTATCTTTATTCTTTCTAACAGCAGTAATATTATTTAACACTGTAAAAGCAGTGATTCCTGTTAATAACAACAACTTACAACAACCCAATATTCAATATTCTGTCTTACAACAAGGCCTCTACTCAGCAAGAAAGAAAAATTGAAACTATCCCATTTAAAAAGAGTCTTTAACCAATAAGAATTCTATAATAACACGGAGAAAAAATAATTTTGTAATATTAATTTATGTAATCCATTTTGCAACGCAATTTTTATGTTAAAAGATATAAAATTTGTATCAATTCTTCTTCAAAGACATCTTCTAACAATGTGGGTTGAATATAACGTGATACAACCAGCATTCTCATCTCTGAGAATGCTTTACATGGCATTGGCGAACATTTGTTATGAAATATGAACTTTTGGCGAGAATTCAGCATTTTGACTGAATCTTTAGAGTCGCTCTTGGCGAGTTTTTGGCGATTAACCCCTATCATGCAGTTAATAGTATCCAAAAATCGATTTTGTGTTTTAGACACGTTTTTCTCAGCCAATTGAAACCAAAATATGTCACAAAACTGAACTGACCCCGTACCAAATTTGATATATTTAAGTCACTGCGTTTTGGAATTACTGCATTTACAGGATTCTGAAAGTACAGACAGACAGCCGATCAATTCTTCGTTGGATTTTCCTCAAAATTTGATAGGTGTCTACACAAAAGATGTTAGATCTGGGTATCAAACTTTATTTATGAAACTCTTCGTTTTGCAGTTATAGCGCTAACTTATATTCAAACAGCTGGGCAAATAGACTTCCTCTGATCAGATTTTATCCACAATTTGACAGATACCTGCACATTTCGTATAAAGGCCGTATACCGAATTTCAATAGTCTAGCTCAAAGCGTTTTTGAGTGATCTTTGTCACATACAGATAGATGAACATTTTCCGAAAATGTGTTTTTCGAACTCAGAAAGGTTTGAAACCTGGAAATTCGTCAAAATCTCGAGTTCTAATTTTTTGTCGAATCTTTATACTACGTATACTAGAAAGTGAAAAAGATAATTATCCGTCAACAACTCGAATTTCTGTCATCTCTCTTCAACACGGTGTCTATATAGACGAAATAGTCAACCGATGGATGTCTCAGATTTTATTGCACACTCATTAATAAAAGTGTTATCCTCTTTCCTCTGTTTTAGAAACTACGGATTTCAAGTATGGAACGAATACAACACATGAGCGTTTTGTGTTCCATTAGTATATACTATAGTGAACAAACCAAGTATGCAATTTGTTCATTCTTTTCTCGACCAATTGAAACCAAACTCTGACACAGAATTATAAATTTAGTTATAGGGTCACATATTCAATTATGAAGTTCGTATGCTTGCAGATGTACAGACCAAAAGATGGTCAAGCCGATTACGAATTTGGTTCAAAATGTGATACAAATTTAATCTTTAGATGCCTTGTTAGACTGTGGACCAGATTTTATCCATCCTGTTCTTTGCATTTTGTAATTATCATATTCATTTTCATTCAGACAGATAACCTTCTTGTGATTGGATTGGATTTAAAATTTGTTGGAAATCTAAAGCTTTTGTGTAAAGTCCAAATATCAAATTTCATACTTTTATTTCAAAGAGTTTTTGAGCTATCGTTTTCATAGATAGATAGACATTAATTCCAAAAAATGTGTTTTGTAGACTTTCAGTTAATTACTAAATGTGAAGATTCGTCAAACTTTCGAGGTTAACTTTTTTGACAATTACAATATTTTCTGTTTATAAAGTTGGTTATCTTTGTACAAACAAATGTAGGAAAGAAAAAGTTTTCTGGTAGCATAGCATTTTGATATCTCTCTTACAATACGGTGTGAATGCAACACGAAAAAAAAAATTAGACAATTCTCCATTAAAACATTCTAGAAAAAAGATTTTGTGTCATTCAGAAGCAACTATTTTTATATATACTGTTACAAAATATTTCTTCTTCTACCACAAATACCGCTAATCAATTGTAATGACGCAGCTCATTTAATTGCTGTAGTTCAGCAGCTTTCTTGCTGTCTAATCCTCCAGTTTCTCTACGTGTCGGCGACTCCGACTCCTCTCACACCACTTGTGATGATACACACGACGACTCGGACGATCCACACAACAACAACAACTTCGTAGCTTCTGAGTGCCCGTCTTTTATAGTTCCGGGAGGCGGGGCTAGAATCTTCTAACCAATCAGGGCGTACCTGGCTGCATCTCGGTTGTTAGTGGATGGATCTTGAAAGTTCTCGAACTTTCCGGTACTATCCATTTAGTCGCCAAACTCGCCAAATTTATCGCCAAGCCGCCAAATGCTCGCCAAGTCTGTCGCCAAGCTCTAAGTTCATTGATCTCAGCACGTACAGGACCGATCGTACAACGGTCTTTCTTACGATGACTCTATTCGTGCCGGGTAGCAATATTATAGGTTCGTAACAATACTTTGTAAAATTACGACAATCATTGAGTAACAGGTTAATTTGATATCTCTTTTTCAGCTAGTTTCTACATAGAAAGGCGAAAAGATTAAAACATTTCTCTTTTGATATGAAAGTTCAACACTTTGAATAGCTATAAATATACATATCTATCTATAACATAATTGCCGTCTGCAATGCTAGACGATTATATTATAATAATTTAAAATACTCAGTTCTTTTGAGCTGCTCCAATATCGGATACGAAACCTCAACTTCTACTTTGGCGTTTAGCAACTGATATAAATTTTTTTATGTTAAATTGACTATGGGTGTGCAAATAAAAGCAAAGTAAATATAAAAATTAGTTATGGGATAGTAAGCTTCGCATTCAATACCTCTTTATGCTGAATTATAGCTAAATAACCTGAGGTTTACAAATTTTTATTAAGTTATGCAGATTTATATTATTCTTATTTCAATTTAAAGTTATAGGTAATATTTTTTTTAATTTAATATTTATGGTTTGTTATGGTTTTTTTTTGTTTGTTTTTTTTCGTCAGAGTATCACAAGTTAATCGATTTTAGTGGCTAGCTTTGATTTGAATGTCCAAGATCATTATGGATAGAGGTAATCCTATGGCCAAAAAAAAAAAAAACTTTTATTGTTGATATATATTTACATCTAAAGCATACGACAAATAATACATATTTTTTTATTTTTTCAACATTCTATCAATGTGCATGAAATTATTTGTTATAACTTTCATTAGTTAATCTGCTACAATTATATTCGAAATATTGTTAACACATTTAGAAGAACATATCTTCTAGTTTAATTAAAAGAAATTTAATTAATAAATAATGGATATTTATTATGTAATGGATAATAATGGATATTTATTATGTAATCTATACTTATAATAAAGCTCAATGTGTGTGTGTGTGTGTGTGTGTGTGTTGGCGCTCTACAGGCCAGGTCATTTGACATACAGCTATCAAATTTGGTACATGTATACCTTAGAGGTCGGGAATGTGCACCTGGGGTCCCTTTTTTTGAAATTTTAATTAGAATTTTAATTATTAGTTAAAAACTAACTTTCCCACCAAAAAAATCTTCCATTTTCCCCACCGCCAACTGTTCCGCCAAAAAAATCTTCCATTTTCCCCACCGCCAACTTTCAGTTATTTTTTTCTCCCAACAGAATTGAGGCTAGGGTTAACATTTTTCGGCGGATTATTTCAAACGATTCTGCTTATTTTCTTAATGTTTTATGCATTTAAAATGAAACATTGTTAATTAATCCATGTTTCACATTCATTCTGAAGTACTTTTGAATTAAAATAACACAGAATAAAGGAAATTAAAAATGTATAATCTGCCTAGCGTTACCCCAACTGGCGTAGAAAAATTCACGCACTTGCGTTAACGTAACTGGCGAAGAAAATTCACGCATGCGCATTGTTTTCTGACTGTTGACATGGCAACCAACGGATGATTTAAATTATTTTTAGGTTAGTTGCATGCTTTTTTAAGTAAATTGTATTTATGTTAGTCATATATTTTTTGTATATGCTTATAGTTTTAAATACATCGCTTTTTAAGTAGTTTTTTTAACCTATTTTCAATGATTTAAATTATTTTTAGGTTAATTGGATGCTTTTGTAATTAAATTGTATTTATGTTAGTTATATACTTTTTTGTATATGCTTATAGTTTTAAGTACATCGTTTTTTAAGTATTTTTTAAAACCTGTTTTCGACCGATTATTTTAAACGATTCATTTTATTTTTTTAGTGTTTGATGCATTTAAAATGAAACATTGTTAATAAATCGATCTGTTCATGATGAATCTGAGAAATTTTTGTTGACAAATTCTTGAGATATTACATAAATTAAGAAGGATATTCTTTAGTGCCCATAAAGTCTAAACGCTCAGTGACTCTATTATCAGTAATCATAGTATTAAAAAAATGCTTTGTTTCAGTAAAAAATATTATTATATTAATTGCAGATTAATCATTTACACTTTAATTTAAAGCATAATTTCTACGAGGGGTAACAGAAAATTAGAGAGATACATATCAGGCTATGACTGAAGGCTCTTATAATATTATGAGTGAATTATATGACTATCAAAATTTGAAGTTTTAAAATATTTTGCCGAAGAATCTATTAAAGTTGGAATTGCGTAAAATATTTAATGGTACGGCCGGAGTTTAACCTCCTGCTTGGAGCAATTTTTAAAAATCGCCAACAACGACCTTGCGAAATGTTCAAAAGCAAAGGAGCAGATGTTCAATTATAGTGCATAATAAAGATTGCCAGCTTTGGAGCGTTATCGCAACTTGGCGAAGAAGGGGGTTAAACTCCGGTTCAACCTATTTAATTATTAAAATTTAAACGAACATTAAGATTGGCGAACCGTCTGGTCGCCAAAGGCGGCTAGTGGATAATAATGGATATTTATTATATTACCATTATTTTATGTCATTAATCCAGAAGCACAGATGAAACTAAATTTAGGTTTTATTTTTGATCTATGAACGTCCTTTTTGTCCTCTGCCATTGAATGAAAAATAATGTCCGTTTCTTATACTAAGTTAAAATTAATAATAAAAGGATCTCAGCGTGCATTTCCTCACCAAGAGTTTTCAAGAAACAAAGCATTTAACAGTTGCCGTTAAAACTTGTTTGCCCGCAAAAGTATCTTTGAACAATCCACAATTGTTCAAAATTGGAATTAACACCGGAAACAAAAGCCATTTTTACATCAAAAACTTCTCTCTCTTTTTTTTTCTATTGATTCGACTCTTATTTCACCATATCATTTGCAAAAATTTATTGAGTCTCATTGTTCCACGAAGAATCCCCTGGGATCTATGTAGAAGAATATTTTTGATTGCGTTTTGCTATTCATTAAGTTAATTGCTGAATATTCTCGATAAAGAGAATATTTCATAAAAGTTCACCAAATTTTTTTTTCGCCAACGTTTCGAAAGAGCCAAACCGTTTTACGCATTCCCTAAGGCATTTGATAAATTGTGAAATGCGTATCCTCGTAACAGATCGACTAATTAAGCAATTAAACAGAACGGAGTGGTTAAAGTTTTAATTAGATCGAGGAAGGACCGAGCCAAAATACTTCGCCACAGCACCTTTTTTTCCCCGACATCGCCAGCTTTCAACGTAGCATTTCAGATCATTTATTATTGGCCATCGTCAGAACAGCCGATAAAAGACGACAACGGATTTTCCTATTCTTTATGCAAAGCAGGGTTATGTTATAAATGGGAATGGACTGAAAGGGGAGTAAAAAAAAATATATTCTGAGGATCAAAGTAATAATGAAATAAATCGAAAAATTAATTTTTCCAACAAGAGGTTCAGAAGTTGGAGTCACTTAGGGTTGTTGAATGGCTCTTCGTCAAATAAGGAAAAATGACCTGAAGGCAGCGAACGAGGATTTTTACTAAGAATTAAAAGTTCGGGTTTATTGGATTGATTCAAATATGTAATTTTTAAAGTAAAGGAACTCTTTACCAAAATTGGTCTTTGGATTCTTCCATTTTGATATACCATTTAGAAAAGTTTTATTTATGCAAACGATTTTATTTGTGATTTTATCGTTGAAGCGAAGTTTATTAATCAAATATTTACTTTCCTAGTATCTTTTGTTTTAAAATCCAATGCTAAACTCTTTCGAATGGTTTTGTTTCGTAGACAGGTGTTATGTAATGAGTAAAACAAGCAACTTTTCAGAATCCTTTGTTAGGTCACGATTTCTGTTCCAGTAGATAAATTTTCTTTCAGATGTATTTTCCATTTATCCTTTTGAACAATGCCACTTTATTTAATTCGAAATTTGTGTATTTATTATTCATATGACTAATTCAATTATTGTCAACTGCTAAGTTACTTAATTCCTTAAATAATCGGAGTTTACTGTATTACTAAATAAAAAAGAATAAACAGAATCCTTTGAAATAATCTGCCGAAAATTTCTTAAGCCTATCCTCTTTAGCGTGGGAAAAAAAACTGAAGCCTTACTCATTTGGTGGTGGGGAAATGAAATCATTTTTTGGCGGGAAAGTTAGTTTTTAATTAATAATTAAAATTCTAATTAAAAATTCAAGAAAAGTGACTCCAGGTGCACATTCCCGACCTCCAAAGTATGCATGTGCCAATTGGTATCTGTAGGTCAATTGGTCTGGCCTTGTAGAGTGCCCCCCCACACACATACACACATTGAGCTTTATATAAGTATAGATTAAATTTCTTTATAAATATCTCTCACGATTTTCATTATTTTCTTTGAATTTTCTGAATGATTATTATGAACGGATGCTCGGTAATGACTATTTTTTCCTGCTCAAATAAAAATTGTCTGACACATTTAAGTAACATTTTTTAAAAGGAAAATGTATGGAATCTGCCCACTCCATTATTGAACTAATTACGAATGAATCTGTGATTTTCATGTTTTAATTTTTATTTATTTATTTATTCATTGTGTTTAAATAACTTCATTGGGTCATAAAATATTAATATTCTGGTAACAGCAATAACTTATCTCTGTATCATTAAGTCGCCTCCAAAACTTGAAATATATAGATATATTTCCATTATCGACAATATATCGTTTTCTGGTATCTATGTGATACAGATCCGAAGAATCAAGCTATTACTAGTAGAAGAAAAACATATCTTTTATTTTACCTATGAAATACGGCCTTACATTGAATACTGTCTTTTAATACTACTATTTCATTTCCTGAATTTTTGCTGAATGTTAAACTTTTATTGTTACCTTATATGAAGTATAGCAAAAGAAATCATTGAGATAATCGAAAACTTCTAACTCATTATTGGGCAAATCTCCTTGAGTTCGATAATTATATTTTTATATATGTATCTATCTATTGGAGAAAACTATTATAAAAGAAATATTTAAATCAAATTTGGTACTTATATTTATGATTTCAAGTATAGATCCGTATGGAATTTTGAATCAAATCAGTCTTAGTGTTATCCCCTTTTGGTTTGTATTTTTGGAGCATGTAAACGCGAAAACACAAAAATTCAACAAATTTAAGAAATTTGTTACATGTTTAACGTACTAAAATTGTAATTCTATGTCACATTTTGGTTATAATTGGTCAAAAAAGGCTTAATAAATAGGCGTAAAATAATACGTATTCGGCTTTCTTTACTTTAGTACGAACCATACAACTCCCAAGTAAGGTAACCTGAAAAAAAAAAATCGGAGCACTCTTAGAGTTCACATTGCACAGGATCGGGGTGAGGACGAGGATAATATCTTTATTTGAAAAAGTGATAGAAAATTTCAGGGAGATCCTTCTCGATACTTGATCTAAATGAATACTTGAATCAGAAAATATCGACTTCCCTATAAAAACAGTAAGCATACCTTCGCAATATGAAAATCAGCTCCAATATCAAGATATCCTTTATCGAAAATTCATTGATTTTTATCAAAAAAAAAATTGAAAAAAATATAATCGAACTTTTTGATGCTGGCTAAGATTTCGGTTGATAAATGCTTGAATAAGCAAGTTTATGCTAGTTGAAGAAATATATGATTTTTTAATGGTATCTGAGAAACACATGTTTGCTTTAAATACAGTTCACTAATTCGCAGATTATCTCATTTTTCCAGCAGTTAATTCTCTTTTTTTTGTGATTTAATAATTGGAAGTTCTACTAAATGTTAAATTTACAATTATACTATATATATCATGTCTTTATGGGTATCGATTTAAAACTTTATTTTTAATTCCTTTATTTTTGCAATTAGTTGGATTCGACTTGCATTACTGGAAGTTTTCTTATTTTACTTTCTTATTTTAAAGATCAAATTACCGATGTGGAACTAATATAACAAACATTATTCAATACAATATGAATAATGTTTATACTGTTATGAATTATGGATATCTTCCTCATTAAGAAACATTTAGTTTTCTTCTCGTTCGAATTTCAGCTACAAAAAGAAAAAAAAAATGCTGAAATCATTTAAATTTAAACCCGAGTCACGTAGTACTATAAGTAAAACATCTGTTATTTTGAATTTATTCTGTTAAAAAAATGATGAAAAAGAATTCTAATTTAAATCTCTAGATATATATTTAGAAAGAAATGGTGAGATAAATTTTATTTCTGATAAAATATCTATAAGTGTTTCTAGTTTTCTTAAAATAGATTTTTTCACTCAAAGACGTTTAGATCAGAAATTCTGAAATAATTGAAGAAATGCTGAAAATCCAAAAATCAAATTATGTTTAAAAATATATAGCTTGGAAATGTTTCCCAAGATCATCTATCAATCATACCAACACCAATATTTTATCAAACTAGTACGGCTTGCAATTTGGGAGAGAGTGAGCTGTTTGCTTAAATATCAACTTTGAAGTCTAAAGCCCACTCCCGAAGCTTTCAAACGTAGTTACAAAAAAAAAAAAAAAAAAAAAAAACCCATAGTCTCTGGCACCAATTTTTGGGAGCACCAAATGACAAAGAGTTAGTGCGTTTAAGTATCTAATTTATATCCAAATATGATAAGGGAGCAAATAAATGATACTATGCTATGGGGATTATTTACCTTTACACTGTCATTTATGACGACTATGAGTTTAGAAAATGACATTAAGGCTCAAGCCACTTCTGTTTTTTGCCACTGATTAGATGCTAATCTAAAATGTCAAGGCCGCCATTAAATCGAGTAGTGAAGGGAAACAGAAGATGAAGATATTGAGAAAACGCAATCGCATTCGAACTGGGATCTATATTCTTCAGCGTGATTTCTGTTGAAATATATTATAAGAATTATACATGAAATAGAAAAATTGAATCCAAATGTCTATAATTATAGCACAAAATGTGAAAAATTGTAATTTATGTGTTATCGATGGGCCTGTAATCATAAATATAAACTGAAATCGCATTTTATTTTAAAATTTGCTTTTAAAATAAAATGCGATTAATTAATGTAATTATGTCACATTTTAAAGCCATATAAAAATTATACCCTCATCATCATTTACTGATTAGTATTCACCCTACATCATTCGTTTGCGTATTAAAATAATCAACCAATTCATTATCAATTCAATGAATTAATTCAAATTATCAATTTTCGTCTGAAAAAAGAGATTTGTGAATATTATATCCAAGTGAAGAAGAAGACAAATACAAGAATATAGTGAATTATGGCAAAGGCGAAGAAAGATTATGTTCTCGTCAGCATTTATTTACTCTCTATAATGTCACCGATGTTATTCGAACAATTGATCAAATTACGATCTAATTCGAAATATTAATTTTCACCTCAAGTAAGAGACTTCCAAATGTTTGATCCCTTCGAATATATTATAAATAAATAGAAGAATATAGCGAAATATGGAAAAGGCGAGGGAAGATTAGGTTTTTGTTACCATTACTCCTTATTGTATTACTGACATTATTCGAGCTTTTCCGAATAATCAAACAAATCATGATATAATTTAAAATATAAATCTTCTTTTCAAATAAGTGATTAATTAATGTTTGGTTCAAGTGAATACATTGTATCAAATAGGAGAATATGCCAAAATATGTCAAGGAGAAAGGCATCATCATTTACTTATGCTACAGACATCATTCGAGACCATATTACAATAATTAATCAAATCACGATCTATTTAGAACTATTAATTTTCGTGTCAAACAAACGACTTGTAAATGTTCAATTCAAGTGAATACGTTGCTGCAAATAGAAGAAAGATCAAGCACTTAAATTCTTTCCTTTTTTCAGGCATTACGCCCATCATCCGTGCAGAAACCACGTCAGCACTCCGTCAAAGTGACGTCGACCAGACAGACGTTAGGAGATGGAAAAAGGATTGTAAGAAAAATGTCCCCGTAAGAAGACTAAGAAGTCAGGTGAAGCTTCTGCGATAACTGAACCCACCAATCAATTTATCTCTCGCCATGTGACAGCCCACTGACAGAAGCAGACGATATCCAAGACAAAGACGGATCATCATCTCTTCGTTCTTCTTATTTTTTCCCCCTTTTCCCGCCATCCGCATCAATGGCAGACGATTTTTACTTGATATTCTTCTGAAACATCCAAAAAATGCGTGGAACTTTTCCACACCTGCTAGGATGGCCGTGATTGAAAAACGTATGCGTCGGAGAACTTTGATGGATGTTTTTCCGGAAACCACTCTCAAAAGAATCGATTTTTAATATCGTCAGAGAAAATTCGTAGAAGGGAAATTTATATATGAAATGATTCTATTAATATGAAAAATTTCTTCTGTCTTTGTTCTGTTGAATCAAATGTTTTAGTAATGAACAAAGATTTATTTTTAATCTTTGAAGGTAATTAATTACATTACAGGAAACAAATATTAAAAATTTTCTGTACAATTTTTCATTTATTTTACTGTACAAAATAAATTGTTTTATAACAGAGCTTTATTAAGTTTTTTTTCTCAGATTTCTTATCTGGACGAATATGTAATACAAAATTAGCTGTGAATAGAGATATTCAAAAAAAATCCATAGCTATAAAGAAATGAAAATTCTGTGAATTCATTTAAAAAAAAGTAACAAGAAAGAAAACAAGAAAGAATAATTAAAAATAGAGAAGAAAAAAAAATTCCAGGTCAAATCAATGTTTATTTATTTATTTTTTTTTGTACGAAAAATATAAAAAATATTAAAATCGTCAAAAAAAATCCGAACTTGAGATTTTGAAGAATTTTCAACGTTTCTGACACCCTGACCTTCAAAAACATATTTTTTTTTATCACTATGTTTGTTTGTCTTAGAACACGATAACTCAAAATCTCCTTGAGCTGGACGGATGAAATTTAGTACAGACCATATTTGTCGATTTCTGTCAAATTTAGATCGATATCCAATCAAAAGATGTATGTCTGTTTAAGTTCAAATGGACTCGGTAACTTTAAAGTGTAAAAAAAACCGGATAGATTAAACTTGATACAGAGGTTTAGCATCGAAAATTTAGATACCTATCAGATTTGGAACCAGATATGTCAGAAGGGTGGCAGTACATCGTCTGCATTTTCGCATGCGTTTAAACGGAATAACTCATAAACACAACGATTTAAATCAATGAAATTCGGAATGTTATGACTATAATTGTAATTCTGTATCAAATTTTGGTTTTAGTCGGTCGAAAATAAAGCGTTGAAAATACATATCTGCATACATAAAATACATAAAAATGCAAATACATAAAAGTGTACAAATACATAAAAATGCAAATACATAAAAGTGTACAAATACATAAAAATGCAAATACATAAAAATGTACAAATACATAAAAATGCAAATACATAAAAGTGTACAAATACATAAAAATGCAAATGCATAAATATGTACAAATACATAAAAATGTACAAATACATAAAAATGCAAATACATAAAAGTGTACAAATACATAAAAATGCAAATGCATAAATATGTACAAATACATAAAAATGTACAAATACATATATATACATAAAAATGCAAATACATAAAAGTGTACAAATACATAAAAATACATTAAAATGCAAATACATGAAAATGTACAAATACATAAAAATACATTAAAATGCAAATACATAAAAATGCTTAACTCAAGACAAAGATTTATGTTTTTTAATTATTGTCTGTTTTGAGTAGTCCAAAGTACTCACGATATTACCCAAAGTTTGAAATTTTATTTTACGGGAAAGGGGATAAGACCATTATTGGACAGAATGCGGAAAAGTTCTGGAGACACCATTCCAACTAGTTTTTATAAGAAATGGATACATACATACTGTAATCAATAAGCATGTCGGCAGCAATATTTTACTTAATTTTTATGTTTTAAATCTCCTTGAGTATAAAATTCTTTTTTTTTTAATTTTGTCCATGTCTGTCCAAGCCCGTAAGATTTCTTTAACTCAAAGAGCGATGAGAAACGCCTATAAAATATTTAAATCCTCCTTTAATTGAGTAAAATTGCAAATTTTTTGAAAATAATGTTAAGTAAAATGTACTTTTACTATGCACATACTCTCTTATTTTCACCGCTGTATGAAACTTCACAATAAAGTTCATATATACGCATGCACTTGTTTTCTGTACACATTGGATGAAAATATTCGAAGCAATTAACGTTATTGTGTTTGCTTAATTGAGAAAAAGAAATTATGTTCAAAGAAAATATCATACATTTAATGCACCCTTTTCAGGCAATTAAATAAAGATATAAAATATATTTGTCTGAAAGTTGTCCGGTTATAATTAAAAAATGAATTCTTAAAATATCTTGGAAATTACAGAAAACATAATAATAGTATTGATATTATTATTAAAAAAATTTAAATAATGGGAATTAAATAATAAATAATGAATAAATAAAAAATTAAATAATAAATAAATAATTAAATAATAAATAAATAAAATTAAACTTTAAATAACTTTGATTTTTTTATTCTTTTATTATTAAAAAAAATTAAATGATTCAGAAGTCATTTTCTTTCGATAGATAATTTTTTTTAGAGATAAAGGCAGACGAAAAGAAAACTTTTGATGATTTTTGGAATCTATTTGTGGATAATTTATTAAATAATGGGAAAATTTATCGAATTTTTTCCAATCACATGGTCATTTTCTTTGGATAATCGTTTTCTCATCTGCAACATTTGTTTATATCAAATTTGCTACTCTTAGATAATTTTCGGGATTGCAGAAATGTAGTTTTTACCCTTAAATAATTGTTTTATGCACTACAAGAATCGATTTAAACACAAATTGAAGAAACAAATTTTCAATTGAAATCGAATGCAAAAACAAACAAACAATGGACCTTATTTTAAAACATGATTAGCATTATCCTATTACAATGCTTATATCTGAAGAATATATATATACATCTTTATATATATTTATATATAAAGAGATGTAGAAGAATACTAATATGAATTCAGTTGAATGTAATTAGTTGAATTAGCTAGTAAAAAAATGATAAGATGCTTGGAATATAAGGTTAACTCATTTAAGTGATACACGAACAGTTGTAAGCCTTTTGTATTTGATTAGCTAGTAGAAAATGAGAGAAAGCATGAATGGTTCATGTAGACAAGTTCATGTTTGCCCATCAGAATGATAACATAGTATTTCTGCGTACTTTATTTTTTTATACTTTTTTAGCTAACATCTTTTGTTTTATTATAAATGATGCTTAAAATGTTGTATTAAATAACAGAAAATGCATGAGAATATGCATGAAACCTCAGTGTGATAAGGTTTTATGCTGCATGATATTTTATTCATCTTAAATATTTAAAAATAAAATATTAAAAGTTGAGCTTAAAATGAAACAAGAAAAATGATTTACATCTAATTGCGACACAAATTCTCTATTTATAAAGAATAATCTTTATAAAGAATAAATCTTTATAATTTTTTTATCCTTTTATTGTTTTGTTATTTTTTCTGTAATTTGTGCTTTTAAAAATTGTAATAATTCTAGGTTTGAGAAAAATAGAGTAGTTTCTGTAATCGCAAATCACATTCTAAAATTGCGTTTCATATGTTATCATGCATTTCTTGCTTTTCTATAATTACATAATTTAACTAACTGTGCGGCAAAATTTTTATTCATCTTAAATATTTAAAAATAAAATAAAAGAAATTTAGAAAAAAATATGAAGGAAATGAGAAAAACAATTTACATCTGATTGTGCCCAACAATTCATTCTTTATAAAGTATAAGTCATGTTGTTATAAAGCATAAGATTTAGTTCGCTTAGCTTCATTATTTTCATTTTATTCAAAGAATTAAAGATGATGCATTTACTACGCTTATACTTTACTGATGCCATTCCACAAAATGATGATGATGTACTACGCTTATAAACTTTAATTATTTATATACATTCCCCCGCTTTCGTGAGACAGAAAGCATGCTAGAACGATAGGTACGGATATATTTCACAGCTATTCGAAACCGCGTTTCTTTTTAGCTTCTGCCACTCCACAAAACTGAACCTAGTTGTAAATCAGAAATTCAAATCGACAAGGGAGGAGGAAAAGAGTGGAAAGTGAAAAGGAATGAAGGGGAAAAAAGAAAGAAAATGAGCTGGGAGAAAGGCGACCCATAATTGATAGGGATTTCCAAAATAGCTACCCCATCGTATCCATTTCAAACACCGATCTTTATCAACCACAACCAACCTTAGATCTGGGATGAGATTAGGGTGGCAGTTGACGTGCACAGAGGCGCGTTAATTTGCCAGCATGCAGGGAGTTTGAATTGCAGATCTCGTGAAAGACACCCTTTGTGGTCTGGATGGTATCTTTGGTGAAAAAGTAGATTCCGGAACAGCTTTGTCAGCATCGCTGCGATGTGCCAAGAAATCTCTGTCACGCAGTTTAGACATCGGCTTCTGGAGATGTAATGGATTACAAGGTAGATGGCATCGAAAGTTACAGCAACTGCTGTTTGATGAAAAGTAAACAGATGTTGAGCGAACGCATTCCGTGTAGCATTAATTAATCAAAGAGCTTCAGAAAAAGGCTTAGAGTTCTGCGAAGTGAATGAAACTTGTATGCACTGTACAATTATATCTTGAACAAAATTCTTATGATGCATTGCATACCACAGTAGATATTATATACGAGGGTTAACCAATGCTTTTAACCAGGGATGGATATTAAGTCGATCGCTATCGACCGATGAACCACCATGACATATTGGGGTGACCGCCTTTACTAAGACCTAAGACACGCATACTAAAAAAAAATATATGTATGGAACACTGATTTAAATTATATATTCTTTTTATTTCTTAAAGAAATTAAGTTTTCCCCCTTTAAAATGACAATTTTAAAAGCACGTAGTTCAGAACCTAATAATAACTTTTGAAATCTAATGGATGAAGTAAAGTATCCTTATTTAAAAAAAATGCATATAATTTAACATCGTTCTTTGGGTATGGACCTGTGGAAATATCCATTTTCAAAGATGAATATAATTAAGACAACATATCGTTCCTTTCTTACAAACGACCACTTAGAATCCAGTGTAAGATTAGAAGTGAGTAATTATATTCCGATGTTATTCGAATTATATTCGAGATGAGCAGACAGTATGCAGACTAAGTCTTTTACTAACTACAACTACGATAACTAAACTTTAGATGAAAATATTTTTAAATATATTTCGAATTTTTTGATATTAAATGTATTATTTGATATTATTATATTTATGGCTATTATTATTAGATTTGTACCTTGTTATTATTATTATGTTTGTAACTGTATAGGTAAGTACATATTCCGTATTTATTATTAAGTTACAATAAATATTGTAAACCGTTTTATTAGTTCGCCTTCCTTACAACACTGGGTGGACCGCAACACTTGAAAAAAGTAAAAGTGGACCGTACCCTGGAAAAGCCTGCCCATCTTTGCTTTTAACCTTGATTGCATGATATTTATATTTCCTAGTAGAAAAATGAACACTATTTTCATTCAATTAAAAATCGGTAATACTAGATGTTCAACACATTTTGTGTTGAGACACTTTATTCATCCCTGCATAGGTTATCTACGTTTTATATTTATATTACAAATCTCTTAGAAATGTAGTCGTCACTTCAACACATTCAGTACTTTCAGACACCAGTCATTTTTAAAGATATATTTAATTTAACTCCTAATAATCAAATTTCATCTTCTTAAGTTTATATGCTTATATGTTTATATGTTTAGATTTATATGCTTTATCTCATCTTTTTAAACAAATTTAAAAACTATAACAATATTTCTATCTTTTGCAAACTTTTATTAATTCTGTGAGTGGTATTCTATATATTTATGCGCGTTTTTAACATTTATAGACGTGATCTTACGTGCTGAGAGCTTGCTACTGATTTCTAAAGATTTTGTTTGCCTCCGGCATGGTGAAATCTAGTTCTTGAGTAAAAAAAAAATCAATTAAAAATACAAATTATAGATAAACATTTTTGCGTTTGTCACTTCTTTTTGAATGCTTTAATAATATATATGTTCAACAGATTCTACCCAATCAATCATCATTTTCAACCACTGCTAATCTGAACAAATCATCTTAGAAAAATAATGGTGAAGAATGAAAAGCTAAACTTTAGTCAGACAAATCAAGGCCAGTGACTTTGACTTTAAAATATACAATTATTATTTCAAACGTGACCTCAGAGCTCAAATTTTATCTTGACTTCAAGCTTTTTCCAAGGCAGAAAAGATGAAATCGGAAAAAAAATTTTAAAAATACGTTTAAAAATAAAAAGGAATGGTGGTCAACTTATTAGTGATTCTTTTCGAATGACCTTGAATCAGCATAAACATACTTTATTTTAACAACAACCATTCCTATTGTACAAATTTACTCCAAAGGGAAGATTCAAAATAATTGCAAAGTAATAAAATATTTTAATGAAATTTTTGAAATGAAGGTCAATCTATGACTGTTTAAATGAAATGAAAATAGAAACGATATTAAATTCTCTACTTTTGTCAGCAAATTTAATGATTTCATAACATTACCAGAAATAACATAAAATTTCGTAAGTGATCCATGCAAAATCCTATAATTGTCCTGAACTGTCCCTATTTTTTTTTTTATTAGTAGGAAAACAAGTGCTTCCAAATAAATAGTACAAAAGGATTTAGAAAATTTAAGAAATTGAAATAAATACTAAAATTTGGATGTTGAAATCATGGAAAAAATTCTTTGGGAGTTCTTGCTTCTTGATACATACGCAATTCGATATGTTTTATGTTTAGTTTCTTAATATGGGGGGAAAAAATCGAGAATGTATTTAGAAGTTTCTCTATTTTACTGATATCATCGAAAATTTAGTACACATAAAAATACAAGTTTTGAAGTGAAATCTGCGCAATACCATTGCGTTTTTGCAAATAAACGAATTGCGCAATGACAAATAGACAAATCCAGTTGTGGTTAAATCTGAAGGGTCTGTTACAAAAATTTCATATAGAAATATGATTATATATGTACGAGCCGCTAATTATTAAAATTTATTAGTCATATTTATTAGTTATTACGAACATAAAAGCATTGCTTTTTCTTACCTGTTCCTTTTCGGTTTATTTTAGGCATGAATTTTCTTAATGGTGTCGAGTCCCATGAATTCCTAGTGAGTGAAAAATAGAAATACCTGAGTTATCTTTTTCAAGTTTCACATTGTCTTTTATAGTAATGCAATTTTTTCTAATGCTTCATGTATACTGAGTTCATAATAAGTAGAACGTTTCATCATTAGTTTTCAAATATGGAAGAACATGCAATAAAATATTTGATAAAACAATGAAAATGGATTGAAGCTCATTGCAACAATGAAAAATATTATTGAAAAACAAATTTCCTGTATATTAAAGAAAAATATGGGATTTTTTTATTTATTTTTTTTTTTTTTTGGAAATGTGTAAAACCATTTTTACGCATTAATATTTTCCATAAATTTTCAGAAAAAAAAAAGACAAAAATTTGCTTAATGTTTAATTAATTTAAATTTCAAAAAAAGTTGCGAGGTACCCATTTTTACCTTTCAAAAAAATTTGTTCCAAATTTTGTAACTCTACGTCAAATGGTTTCTCTTGAAGAGCATCTACGTGCACATAAGCACTCTTCTTTATTATTAATAGAGGTTTATACATACCCGTAATTAATACAATATTATTCATTCAAATCAGCTCATTAAAAACGTAGCAAATTAAAATTTTATGAAATTATTAAGAAAATTTATACATCCTATAAAGGAGGGTATCATAATTTATTGGCAAAAATTTCACTTATCATCATTTTTACAAAAATCAGATGAGACAGTTATACTACATTCACATAATAATCTCTTTTCCTAAAATACACACATCTCATTTATCCATCACCAAAGATATCAATCCTCGAACCCTCCCCCCCCCAAACCAGCTTTACATCTTCCTCGCAACTGACCTATCATGTAACAGCGACTTCTGCAAAAGGCAGCAATAATAATAACAGCAAAAAGTCAAGCCACAGCTCTAAGTGCAATAAAGATTTCAGGAGTCCTCGTCTTTCTGTCAACTACATTTCAACGCCTAACTAAATGCTGAGCTGGTAGCGGCTCCCTTTGTAAGTGAAACTACTGCGGATTCATTACAAGATGCTGGTCTTTTTTGGCGTCGAAAGATTTCAAGGGGACCTTTTTTTTTATCGGGCTGGTAAGCAGATCTGTTGAAGAGTGGGATGGTTGTGAGTGTCGGCCATGAAACTTTTCCACATTCTGTCTGAGGTGCATCCATTATGGCCTGTCACTAAACGAGGCTGTGGTGGCGGAGTTTATTTAGTCCTTTGCTAGATCTCATCATGGCAACACAGGATTTAAAAATAATGTTGTTAGTTTTGTGAATTCTTTATTCGGATGAGAAAAACGGTAATTTTAATTTGTAATTTCAATTTTCTATACATATATACGTTTTGATTCAGTGCCAGAAAATAAATAAGTATTTAGACTTCAATCCAATCTCCTCTTCTCCTATTATTATTAATTTTCAGAAGAAAACACTTTTGCATTTCTAGGTATTCAAATCAACTGAAAAATAGACAAACAAATCATTATTTAATGAATAGAATAAATGAAATTCATGAAAAGTTAAATCAAATATTCCAGATTAGAATTTCTGAATTGTTTTTATTTATTCTTATTGAACATTTTAACAGAAATATTTGCCATATATACCGCTGTGATCAAAAAAATTCATGAATCTGTTCCCATTAAAAAAAATCAAGATATCTATGTTTAAGAAACTACTCCATTTATACTCCAATCGCTAATTCAAAATATTGTTTAAACGCGGTATTATCAATTTAAAAAATCAAATTAAATGCCTATTTCTGATGCAGATACATTTGATTTTTATTTATTATTTGAGTTATGGTGAAAAAATTAAGGAGACTCTAATTTCAAACATACTTTGTTCATTTTAAAAACTTTTACCAGATAAATTCCTTCAACCCTGAAGCAAAGTTGCAAATTCATAATAAGGAGCTAATTAAAAATTTTAATTTTTTCAAAGGATGGTTGTATAAAATAGGGTGATGTGTACTACTGGCCATGAAACTTTTCCTCACTGCATTTAAGTTATAACTATTTCGGTCTGCGACTATGCAAAGGCTGTCGCACTTCTACCTTTCTGCATCGAATACTGCATTTAAGTGGAAAATTTTTGAAACTTCTAATGCCAAGCTTTGGCAAGACTGACGAATTTTGTTACATGAATAAACGGATCGGTTCCTGGCATCGTTTTGGATAATTTTTGTAAAAGAATGGACAATACTTTAAATTATTCATATTTTTTTAAATTCATTTTATATTTTTTTCATGGATTTTATTTTGGGAAATATTTATTCAAAGCAAAATGGAAAAATCGAAAAGTGTGTAACGTAGAGTTCGTAAAGATAACATTAGTGAAGATATATTTGTTTTGAAACCATCTCCATCTTTTATAATTCACAGCCTCATTTCTTTTCTGACTTTGATATTTTATAATTTATCTAATTTTATAAAATGTATCAGAATAAAGTCAAAATTGAAAATAGAAGTAAGTATTTATTATGAAACTTTCTAGATTTTCTCTAATCTTTTTTCGTAAATTTTATTTAATACTGTTATACCACCCCATTAAACAAATTACATATTCTATAAATAAATCTCGAAAGTTAACACTTATTTAAAATAAACACATCTGGTTTACTGAAAACCTTTACAAATGATAGCTGACGAAACTCTTTACCATGGGAACATATGGCCCATAAACAGGCGATTACCAAGTAAGTTAAAAGCGGAAGGGAAGGTGGAAGAAAGCTCATTTTTCAACCATATGCAACACATGGTAAAACCCGAATTAATCCGTGGTTTCATATTTCTTGCGTCATAGATAACATTTATTGCCACCAATAAATTTAGCCTCTTCCTTTCTTTTCTAAAAAGTGAGCATTTCAAAAATATATTGGCAACAAACTAACACTCTGCGGATCCAGCCGCAGAACTTCAACGGGGTCCAAACAAACAATTGGAGAAGGGGGATACCTTATATAAGGCTGTTAATCTGACTTCAATGATTGTCCGGGTTCAATAAATTGCAAAGTCACAATAGAGTTAGAAAGAGATATAAATTGCGAGTCACAATGAACGATAAGATGGTTCACCCAACCAGACGTCACGTAATATGATAGTCTGGAAGCACTAAATTTTACGTTTGAGAGGGGGGGTCGACGCATGAATAAAATCAAAATTATGTACATAAAAGAGGGAAATGCCTCCTAATCCGAAAGGTAAAGAAATACTACGTAAGAAAGGCTAATATATGGATGACTCTCTACTCCCCCCCCCTCCCCTCTTCGGCAGTATCCTCATGTGAAAAAATGTTGTGTGTCAAGGGGGTTATATAAAAATTACTAATTTTTTTTAGTAATATGATATGACTAAAAATAGTTGATTAAAACTGATGAAACAAGGTCGAGCCATTTAATCCACAGTTCTAATTGGTTTGTATCTCAAAGATACTTAAAAATGTTACTATATCGATTTGAATTTAGTCTTGAGAAGAAATATTCAATTTAATTATGACTTTTATATTAAATGTAAAAATGTGACATCGAAATATATAAAGGTTGTTTGCATGAATAGTATTCTTCTTATAATATAAATTTTTATAATATTTTAAAATTAATTACTTTATAAATTTAAAAATTTATTTTTACAAGTTTAAATGCAAATTTTATGTTTTATAATATGAATTTAAATATTATATTAATATTTTCATATTAAATAAATATATAAAATCGAAAATTTAAAAAAAAATTATAATGTAAAACGATTAATTGAACTTGCATATGATTGATATAGGTAGTAAAAATTGGCTTGCAAAATTACAAGTTGTGTTTTTGCTAATATGCCAAAGATTAATGAAATTTGTAAAGACGTCTTGAAGATTTTGTTGTTGTTGTTGTAGTTTTAAAAAAATCAATTCAGACGTATTATGATAATCAGACTTTTCGGAATACACGTATTCTGAAAAGGCTACATTGTTTTCAATTTTGATCATTGTGTTCATGATGTTTTCAAGTTTAACATTATAAAAATATTTCTCAGAATTAGAATTCTAAAATTCAGTAAAGTTAATCCAAAGTTAAAGAAATTGCTAAACTAATCTCAAATTAATAAATTTTATCTAAATAGCTTAGTTTTCAATAAGAAAAATATTGACTAAATATCTTAACAGACTTATACAATATTTCACATTAGCAACACACATATTATGATATTTTAAGATATAAATTAAAAATTTGGCGTAAAATTTTTAGGAATTTTATTTCGAAGTTATTGGAAGATAAATAATTTATCATATTTAACTGGTGTTATTTGAATTATTTAAATATTATTACATTAAGAGGCAAGATGAAATAGTTTAATTTTTTTAGGTAATTTTCCTATGCTATCTTTCTATCTTTTACAGGTTATTCAGCAAGATATATTAATATCTAAAACATAATAATTCTGAATATTTTGTTGTATTTATAATTATACAACAAGAAATAATAATTGTAAAATTTTATAAAATATTACATTGTATTGTATTGTATTGTATTATAGCCATCAAATATAATCAGATTTTTAAGTTTTGATTTTATGAGTTTATAATTCCTTTCAGGTTAAACAAAGTAAAAATTTAACAAAAAAAGAGAGAGAGAGAGAGAGATGAAATTTCTCCTTTCATAGTAATCCGAAACGCATGCTTGAATTAGAAGATAAAACTTATACAAGAAACATCCTCTTTATTTCCATATTTTAGATAAAAAAAACATGAACACTTGACCTATTTTCTATTCAAATAAAAATTTACTTTGAACATGGAAATGTACAATAATGTAAAAATAATTTCCACTGAAAAAGTACAGTTAAATAAGGATCAGAACTACAAAATACTGAAATGTTAACTCCCTTACAGGTGAAATCACATAAGAAGCCTCTTTATCAAACATATTTTTTAACGTCAAACAAAAAAAGAAGAAACTCATTTTTTTTTCTCCTTCCCTGGTCGTGCTTTTAAAATCTAAAACTTCATCCCCTGAACACGAAAAGAGGCGTGACGTATATAAAATATATAAATCAAGACATTCTGTGCGGGGCTGTAAATTTTCTCGGCACCTCCTACTTCTTTGTTAACTCTTACACCATCTGGTAGTGCTTACTATACTCGGTGGTTTAGCACACAGCCTGAATATTTATGGGAAAGGAAGTGAATAGAAAGTGTGTGGCAAACACAGGGGAGATGGGAGAAAATTTATGCTCCTGTTATTTGCTCAGAGAACAATCAACCTGATGGGTTATTTTGCGTTAAGGATTTTTTTTTTTTTTTTGATAGAATACAAGGTAATTTCCAGTTGATAAGGCTGTTTTTAAAATTCTTGCAGTTTATCCTTAAATCATTGATTTCTAGAACTTTTTTTTATATATAATCTTACGTTTACTCAAAATAAATAATAATAATAAATAAATAAATAAAAAGAAAACGTTCGGAAAAAGGAAAAATAATCCAAACGTTTCGAACATGCGACGTTGAATCCAAAATAAATGTAGATTCGTTCTTTTACCCTTCCCCAAAAAACGCTACAAGTAAGAATATATCCAAATGCATATAAAGAATTCTTAACAACAATAAATTATTGCATTTCGTTCTAATTTTAATATAGTTTCTATATTTTTTACTGACGAATTTATTATTTTTTTATTCTTTTATATACAATATTCTGAATCATAAAAAGTTTCAACATATCACTAAATCTCAAGACACTAAAATTTCTACTTCTTCGTATCTTTATGAAGCATTTTATCTCTCTTGGTCACATTTTATTTGAATGTTATAGCATGGGATGCCCTTTGGATGTAAAAATATATCGCTTTGAATCTTATACAAATACAAATATGATTACCAAAGCCATCTTCAATAAATAGTAGTGTTTTCCCTTTTATAGCTTTCGCAGGAAAAATTAAAATTTTCATTCCTTCTTTCTCTGTTTTATTTCTCCTATTTCTCTTTGAAAGTAGAAAAATGCTTGAAAGTAAGTAACTTAATAAGAAATGAACAATTTGTAATCTTACTTATTTCATCGTATTTGAAACCAGTGGAAGTGTGTCACAGAAATTTTCACATATACTCATTAATAAATGTGCTTGTGCATTATTAAAACCATATGCCATTGGCGAACAATAGTTACGAAAGAGCAATTAAATCCGATCTTTGGCGATTTTTTTTTTGGCATTAATCGCTGGAATGAAGTTATTAAGCAAACACCAAATGTGTATTTTATAAACCTTCTTTCCAATTATTTGAACCAAAATTTTGCACAGAATACAATTTTAGGCATAAAATCACTTATCAAATTTTATATAATTCAGTTATTCCGATTTTGAGCTATCGCGTTTACGTGCTTATAAGAATACAGAAGAATAACCGCACCCAAAAAAAAGATCCTCATCTCTTTGACGAATTTATTCAAAATTTGATAGATACCTATACCTTTGATGTTAAATCTGTGCATCAAATGTTATCTATCTAAATATTTTGGTTATTGTTTTAACTTGTATTCGGAAAACCAGAAAGAGTTTTTAAATGCATTTTTTTCGGATTCATGGAGATGTGAAAACGTGAAGTTTCGTTAAAATCTCGAGTTCGAAATTTTTGATCATTATAATCCTTTCTCTTTGTATATGAGAAAATAATTTTAAAAAAAAGACTAACAAAGTGCAAAAATTTGAAAAATTAAAAAAAAAAAATTATTGATCTAAAATGATTTTGTATGAAATCTTTCATACAAAAATCTTTCAGTCGTTAACTAACACACTGATATTTGTAAATTAATTTTTTTTTTCTGTAGAATGTAGACTTATCATCAAGAATGCAATTAAGCGTTTTAATAGTTAAATATAACAGATATTATCAATCCTCTGTAATGCTGTTTTTCAAAGAAGCAGAAAAGTTAACTTATTTCTTCTGGAACAATAGATGGTTAATTTTTGTTAGGATATCATTATCCATTGTTAGGATTTTCATTTAACCGTTTGCTGTACAGAAAATAAGGTTCTAATTTCAGAAAAAGATTTCCATTAAAAATATTTGTATAATCTTACCATTTTAAAATTGTTTGTGAATTTATACTCTGAAAAAAATAATTTATATTGCATTCATCAATATTTGCTTAAATATTGTTTTAAACTTTTAACCTTTTAAACTTTTTCCTTCAAATGTGAAGATAATCAAAACTAAATTGTGTATGAATTCATCTTTAAACATCTGCACTCACTCATCTTTCAAATTTGTATACAAATATCATCACATTTTAAGTTGAAAGTTTATAATAAACATAAAACAGGATCTGAAACAGTCATTTTCTGTTTATTTATCATTCGGAATAAGACTTGGAATGACAAATTCAAATAAGAAATCTATGTTTAGAATAAACATGCAGATGCAAAAATATAGAAGAAAACTTTTATGCCCTTCAATTGTTTTATGAACTGTTTAGATGCGGTAAACGCAGTATTTTACCGATTTCTGTGTTTATTTAAGTTGTCAAAATCAACGTCAACAAAGCATATATGTTCACAATACAACGAATGCTCTACTTTTCTGCCAGCTCGACAATGATAAGACCATTTTATAAACATTTCACATATTGTATACAAAAACACTCAAAATAGAAAATTAGTTTTCCTATCTTTAAAATATATGTCTTACTAAGGATATTTTGTATATAAGAAGCCAAAGCTTAAACAATTTTCATGGAATAAACCATCTAAAGGTAGACAAAGATATTTGCACTTTAAACACAATATTTATAAAGATGAAGTTTTGAACCTTGTGGGAAACAACAAAATAATTATAAAAAAGATTCTAAAATGAAGGGTGCCTTGAAATAGATTTGAAAGTAGCTCAAACTGAGTTGATATTTCAAATAATTGTTTCTCTGCAGCATGATCACTTTGTTAAGAATAAATTAGAAAATCAAGTAGAGCAAAAGTAAAAAAAAAGCACTTGTGGACAATATAAAAGTTAGTCCAATTCTTTACCCTTGTAAATAATAATTAACGTAAAATATAAATATAAATTATAATTTCGTTTACTTTGGATATCTGAATTTTGGAAATCTCTGAGTAGATAGATACCTTCACTGTTTCGATTTTCTTTTGCTTTCTAGTGAAATTTAAAAGATTCTTTCAACATATTATGGAGTATTTGATTAAATCACTTGCAGAAGTATGTCGTTTTTTCAAATATTAATACATTGTTCAAATAATTTTACCTATTGCCAAAAGATGAATTTTTAAAAATTCAAGAACTATGTTTAAAATTTAAATAATATTAAAAAAAATAATTTTTATTTTACGTTCTTAAAAAGAATTTTTAAGTATATGGTTTTAAGTCAAAAATCGCCAAACAGCAAAAGATTTTTTTGAAAGAAGAAACATTTTTTTTAAAAATTATTTATTTATTTATGAGACCGACTTTAAATACCGTGTAAAATAATGAAGCGTTTTAAAAATTATTCCTATCAGCAACTTTAACTAACTTATTGGCAACATATTCTAATAAGGAATTGTATCATTTAGCACATATATATATAAATACACTGGTGCCCATGGCTACATTTACACTTATAACTAATCTCAATCACTAAAATAACACAACTAGAGAAATAAAAAGAGAGAGGTGACGGAAAAATTGAGCACAAAGCCACGCCAATGCGCAGAAGTGTCTCGTAAACAATCAAGGTACATAGTGCTTTGTCGTAAATTTTCGCAAAACAAGAGCTTTTGTTGGGATTTTATCTCAAAACGAAATCTGCCTTTTCAACTCTTAAATCTTCGAGACGTCCATAACGCGATTCTGTTTGCGTGTTCGCGAATCCACGTCCATTTTTATCAAGCGAGGACCATCAATTCTCGAAAGTGCCGTAAAACGGCGAATAAAACACGATCTATGGGAGATTTAATATATACCCGCTATATTTACAGACAACGGTGGACAATTCGCTAGGCAACGCTTTTGCCGGTCCTGACTGAGTTATAGCGGAATTTTATGGCCGTAAGAGCTCTCCGTATTGTTCTTTTCCGGTAAGCTGTCATAAATATGAGCAGATTTGTCAAACTGATAGATACGTTTAGGCGCAATTTATAAAGCCAATATATCTTGCTGGGTGTTTACACTTTTCGTGGAAGTGCAGTGCGCGGGTCACCAACGTGCAGTGACACTCAGTTTCCGCATATTGAACACGTCACGCCGATGTCGCAATCTACTCCCTTCACCACAGCAACAGGATGATGGAGTGCTTATAATTTATTCGTTCTTAGTTCCCTTTAAAAGAACTTGAAATGTTTTTTCAAAAATTTTAACGTACCCTTTGTCTTTTTTAAAAGATACTGCATAGCACGACTCTTTTATTTATCAAAAACGGATTAAGTAAAAGAGAGCTAGACGATTATTAATTGGTAAAGTTTCTGTAGAAACAGAGCGGTAATTTTGTAACGAACCTCATAAGTTTGCATAGTAGTCAAATAACGTGGAAGATGATAAAATGTCCGCACCACGACAGCGAAAGCAAATTTTGATATTACATATCTGATTAGTACTTGTTAATTAACGGTGAAAGAGCTAAAGCTCACCAAATGTAGCTCTAAAACCAAATTGGCATCGTAACCTAATGAGGGCACTTGAGTGCGTTTCTAACTTACGAGAAGAAAATAAGCATCTGTTTACGCTGTTTATATCAAAGCATGTTAAAATTATTGTTGCTAAAGATGAAAAAATAAAGATGGCAAAATTATCGCCAACGAATCGCCAATCCTTCACTGTAAATTAATAAATACAGTCAGATTTAGCAGGGACCAATTTCGCTGATCTGATAGTTATTTGATGGAACTGGGTTCTAAATTTGCAACCCATTGGTCTGGAAGTCTAGACCTTAAGATCAGATCAACGAGGGCCTTAGGCGAACGAAAGGACAAGGTTTAAAATTTGTTTTTTCAAACATGTAAAGAATGTAGTCAATGTTTCTAAACTTTACAAAATATTTCGATGATATTAAAGAATAATTATTTCAATTAATCTCAATGTCAAAACTGTTGGGATGGAGCGAGTGATCTTCTATATCTTAGTGAGGATGAATATGTGATTACGTTCATCACCTTTCTCATTCCAATCATTTGCACATTCTTCTTCTCTGCGAGCTCTTAGCTGTAGTTGTGTGCTTATAACATTAAATTGAAAATTCTATGTGATCTTCTTTTATTCACCTTTCCGATATATATGTATTTGTGCATGTGCGTGCCGTCTAAAATAATCATGACTAAGATCTTATTGAAAAAGCAATTACAACAGAAAACACTTAATGCATTTGAAAAGAAAAGAAAAAGAGAAGAAGTAAGATATCGTGAAGACATTTATTTTATTTTACTTATCCAATGGTATTACACATTGGCAACTTTGTGGCAAACAACAGAATGTTGCATAGTCCATAGAGCCGTAGAAAATAGTAGACTCATTGAAATGCCATACCATTATAACTCAAAACTGAAAAATCTACCCTGCAATCAATACTCACAGCATTTCAAAATGAAATAAAAAATTAATATTGAAATCTTTTTACATTTCATACTGAATTTGTATAGTTACAATATATTTCTTTGAACTAAAATGGCAATTTTTAAATACATCTTCAACGCACTATAATTTTTTAACATATAGTCTTGGGAACTAAGTAAAATATGAAACACTCGTATATAGCAAATAGTTTTCTTTTTCTCTAATATAAAAGAAGTTACTTTCAGTTCCTTACACTAAGAGACAATAAAAGATAAGCTAGTTATTCTGTAACCTTTGATCTTTATTTTGGAAAAATTTGAATTTCAAATCTTTCTGAAACAACAGAAAAAGGAATAACAGAAATCCGTAAAATTTGAGTTTAAAAATCCTATCTCGATAAACTGAAATATATAAAATTAACTAATATTTTTCTTCTTAACACTTATTTTATTATACCTAATCTTTCACCATTGTCTGGACAGAAAATTTTGTAGCGTCGGTTATAATTTTAATATTTATAAACGTTTATTATATTATGTTCATTTATAATGTATTGCTACTCATTAAACTCATGAAAATATCTTATTATTGCTAAATCCCCATTAAATACCTAAAGCGTAATGAATTGTTAATGTAATTTGTAATTAAATGTTCAATACATTATCATACATAGATCAAATTAAACGATGTAAGATGATTATATTTGTATATTAATATGAATTAATTTAAATATTTGAAATTATATTATTTAGCGCCAGTTTTAAGGAAAATTATTTCAGAAGTGATAATAATTTTATTTGGAATAAGAGATAAAAAAGAACGATTAAAATGTTTTTGGTAATAATATGTTAATTATTATAAATTAACCTTATCTCTATAAAAATGTATTTAATCAAAATTTTGTATTTTTAGCTATACTTTAATGATAAAAGCATCAACATGAAACTGAATTGTTTTTAAAAAGGGCTGCCAAGCTGCGGGTAGCGATAAGATACCAAATGTATATACTTTTCTATCCAAAATTTACAAATTCCAATATGGCTTAAAATCTTCAAATCCTACATTAGAAATTCTTTTTATTAAATAATATTTAATATTTTTTTTCATGTAAGTTCAATTTCGGAAACTGCTTTTGGAAAGAATGTGTTCTACTCGTTTTCAATGAAACTGAAAGATGAGCAGCACAGCAGAATCTACAGCGACTCACTTCATCCTAGACGCGTTGAAATTTGTGAACGTATGCTGCTTATATTTCATTCGCCGAGGATGAAGTGAGTCGCTATAGATTCATTTTCGAAAATGCGGGGCCGAATGTTAAAAAATGTGGGAACTTCCAATTTAAAATTACTAATTACTTTTTATTCACCATTTTCAACCTACCAGAAGAATCTACAGCAACTCACCTCATCCTGGACGCGTTGAAATTTCTGAACGTATGCTGCTCATCTTTCATTCGCCGAGGATGAAGTGAGTCGCTATAGATTCATTCGAAAATGCGGGGTCCAATGTTTAAAAATGTGGGAACTTCCAATTTAAAATTACTAATTACTTTTTATTCACCATTTTCAACCTACCAGAAGAATCTACAGCGACTCACCTCGTCCTGGACGCGTTGAAATTTCTGAACGTATGCTGCTCATCTTTCATTCGCCGAGGATGAAGTGAGTCGCTATAGATTCATTTTCGAAAATGCGGGGTCCAATGTTTAAAAATGTGGGAACTTCCAATTTAAAATTACTAATTACTTTTTATACACCATTTTCAACCTACCAGAAGAATCTACAGCGACTCACCTCATCCTGGACGCGTTGAAATTTCTGAACGTATGCTGCTCATCTTTCATTCGCCGAGGATGAAGTGAGTCGCTATAGATTCATTTTCGAAAATGCGGGGTCCAATGTTTAAAAATGTGGGAACTTCCAATTTAAAATTACTAATTACTTTTTATTCACCATTTTCAACCTACCAGAAGAATCTACAGCGACTCACCTCGTCCTGGACGCGTTGAAATTTCTGAACGTATGCTGCTCATCTTTCATTCGCCGAGGATGAAGTGAGTCGCTATAGATTCATTTTCGAAAATGCGGGGTCCAATGTTTAAAAATGTGGGAACTTCCAATTTAAAATTACTAATTACTTTTTATTCACCATTTTCAACCTACCAGAAGAATCTACAGCGACTCACCTCGTCCTGGACGCGTTGAAATTTCTGAACGTATGCTGCTCATCTTTCATTCGCCGAGGATGAAGTGAGTCGCTATAGATTCATTTTCGAAAATGCGGGGTCCAATGTTTAAAAATGTGGGAACTTCCAATTTAAAATTACTAATTACTTTTTATTCACCATTTTCAACCTACCAGAAGAATCTACAGCGACTCACCTCATCCTGGACGCGTTGAAATTTCTGAACGTATGCTGCTCATCTTTCATTCGCCGAGGATGAAGTGAGTCGCTATAGATTCATTTTCGAAAATGCGGGGTCCAATGTTTAAAAATGTGGGAACTTCCAATTTAAAATTACTAATTACTTTTTATTCACCATTTTCAACCTACCAGAAGAATCTACAGCGACTCACCTCGTCCTGGACGCGTTGAAATTTCTGAACGTATGCTGCTCATCTTTCATTCGCCGAGGATGAAGTGAGTCGCTATAGATTCATTTTCGAAAATGCGGGGTCCAATGTTTAAAAATGTGGGAACTTCCAATTTAAAATTACTAATTACTTTTTATTCACCATTTTCAACCTACCAGAAGAATCTACAGCGACTCACCTCGTCCTGGACGCGTTGAAATTTCTGAACGTATGCTGCTCATCTTTCATTCGCCGAGGATGAAGTGAGTCGCTATAGATTCATTTTCGAAAATGCGGGGTCCAATGTTTAAAAATGTGGGAACTTCCAATTTAAAATTACTAATTACTTTTTATTCACCATTTTCAACCTACCAGAAGAATCTACAGCGACTCACCTCGTCCTGGACGCGTTGAAATTTCTGAACGTATGCTGCTCATCTTTCATTCGCCGAGGATGAAGTGAGTCGCTATAGATTCATTTTCGAAAATGCGGGGTCCAATGTTTAAAAATGTGGGAACTTCCAATTTAAAATTACTAATTACTTTTTATTCACCATTTTCAACCTACCAGAAGAATCTACAGCGACTCACCTCGTCCTGGACGCGTTGAAATTTCTGAACGTATGCTGCTCATCTTTCATTCGCCGAGGATGAAGTGAGTCGCTATAGATTCATTTTCGAAAATGCGGGGTCCAATGTTTAAAAATGTGGGAACTTCCAATTTAAAATTACTAATTACTTTTTATTCACCATTTTCAACCTACCAGAAGAATCTACAGCGACTCACCTCGTCCTGGACGCGTTGAAATTTCTGAACGTATGCTGCTCATCTTTCATTCGCCGAGGATGAAGTGAGTCGCTATAGATTCATTTTCGAAAATGCGGGGTCCAATGTTTAAAAATGTGGGAACTTCCAATTTAAAATTACTAATTACTTTTTATTCACCATTTTCAACCTACCAGAAGAATCTACAGCGACTCACCTCGTCCTGGACGCGTTGAAATTTCTGAACGTATGCTGCTCATCTTTCATTCGCCGAGGATGAAGTGAGTCGCTATAGATTCATTTTCGAAAATGCGGGGTCCAATGTTTAAAAATGTGGGAACTTCCAATTTAAAATTACTAATTACTTTTTATTCACCATTTTCAACCTACCAGAAGAATCTACAGCGACTCACCTCGTCCTGGACGCGTTGAAATTTCTGAACGTATGCTGCTCATCTTTCATTCGCCGAGGATGAAGTGAGTCGCTATAGATTCATTTTCGAAAATGCGGGGTCCAATGTTTAAAAATGTGGGAACTTCCAATTTAAAATTACTAATTACTTTTTATTCACCATTTTCAACCTACCAGAAGAATCTACAGCGACTCACCTCGTCCTGGACGCGTTGAAATTTCTGAACGTATGCTGCTCATCTTTCATTCGCCGAGGATGAAGTGAGTCGCTATAGATTCATTTTCGAAAATGCGGGGTCCAATGTTTAAAAATGTGGGAACTTCCAATTTAAAATTACTAATTACTTTTTATTCACCATTTTCAACCTACCAGAAGAATCTACAGCGACTCACCTCGTCCTGGACGCGTTGAAATTTCTGAACGTATGCTGCTCATCTTTCATTCGCCGAGGATGAAGTGAGTCGCTATAGATTCATTTTCGAAAATGCGGGGTCCAATGTTTAAAAATGTGGGAACTTCCAATTTAAAATTACTAATTACTTTTTATTCACCATTTTCAACCTACCAGAAAAATCTACAGCGACTCACCTCGTCCTGGACGCGTTGAAATTTCTGAACGTATGCTGCTCATCTTTCATTCGCCGAGGATGAAGTGAGTCGCTATAGATTCATTTTCGAAAATGCGGGGTCCAATGTTTAAAAATGTGGGAACTTCCAATTTAAAATTACTAATTACTTTTTATTCACCATTTTCAACCTACCAGAAGAATCTACAGCGACTCACCTCGTCCTGGACGCGTTGAAATTTCTGAACGTATGCTGCTCATCTTTCATTCGCCGAGGATGAAGTGAGTCGCTATAGATTCATTTTCGAAAATGCGGGGTCCAATGTTTAAAAATGTGGGAACTTCCAATTTAAAATTACTAATTACTTTTTATACACCGTTTCCAACCTACCAGTCTAGTGCCATAACGAAGGTAAGTGGCGTATAATTTCTTCCTCCCAGAACCGCTGTCATTTTCAGTGATCAAACATAAACTCAACATATCTTTCATTTTCGGATTCGAAAACCCTCTGCGCTTTTGCGCATGTGTCAGGAAGTGCTTATTTCGTGAAGAAAGATAGGGACGGAAACTGAAAGGAGGAGGTATCTGGATTTAGTATTAGGGTGAATTTAGATTATTCATGGAATTAGGAGACATAATAACCGCTCATCTTCATTAGTAACACCCCTTAGCAAAGTGCAATCATCGAGAAGTGCTAATTCCGGGATTCTGAAACGAACAGTTGCGTTCAGGTCGTGACATTATTATTATTTATTTATTTATTTTATTTTATTTTACTTTATTTGCTCCCTGTTTCGTTATAGCATAAATGACTTTATATAAGGATATAAACTCACTAATAGCAAAAAGAATGTCCTTCAAAGCTTTTGGCGCAAACTTACCATTTCTTTCCATCACTACGCTGCTAGTTCTAGAATTCATTTTGTACTATGAATTAGTATCTAATACACATTTTCAAAAGTGCTCTTATACATCATTTCAAGTAAATAGTTTCGCAAGTCACTGTGAAAAAAATTTTTCTTAAATTTAAAAATCGCATTTTGTGTAAGGTCCTCAATTGCAGCCTTATCTAAAAGACCTTCGACTGTACTGAGAAAAAAAATCCTAATTATTAATTGCATAAATTCAGTAAAGTGTGATCAAAAGATTCACATTCGAGAAATAACAAACTTATCATAAATCCTTTCTATTTCTTCATAATTGTTTCTGCTATACGTCTTCGCTGTTTTTCATTTCTAAATTAATCCAAAATTACATTTATCGGCTTTCTTTTTTTTTATGCTAAATCATTATCATGAATCATTGTGTCTTTTTTGTTCTTAATTAATCTCGCATCATTCAGTTGCATAGTTTCCTAGTAATGATATTATTATCTACATTCTTTACTTACGTAAATTCTTTGTCCATAATTCTTACTCGCACACAAATAAGTGTTCTTAAATAATTATTTTGATAAGCATATCCCCCCCTTCCATCAATCACCCAATTATTTTTAATCGACTCGAATCTTATTACTGCGTGGCACCATGAGTCACTTTCACAATCCTGAGATCCAGTTTAGTTGAGCAGAAATGTAACAAAGCTAATCTTTTTATAGCACTTAAAGGCTCTCAGAAGATAGTGGGGAAAACCCTTGATTGAAAACCCGATCCACGTTGCCGTCAGCTCTTTGCGCCAAAGAGGGAAAAAAAAATCGCCTCTTTCTCTAATATTGACAAGAGAGGAAAATCGGCACTTGAGACGCTTCGCTCTTTAACACTTTATTACCTTACTCGATTATATATTTTTTTTTAAATAAATACCCGGGTAGCTTTTTCGAAGAGGGGCAGAGATAGCCCTTAGGTTATGTTCGGAAACCAGAGACAATTTTTATTCTGCAGTTTTGTTGAATTTATTTTTTTAAGCTCAATCGCCTCCAGCCACC
Organism: Argiope bruennichi; assembly: GCF_947563725.1. Lineage (NCBI taxonomy): Eukaryota > Metazoa > Arthropoda > Arachnida > Araneae > Araneidae > Argiope > Argiope bruennichi. Next base: position 69,220,697 of record NC_079158.1, on the reverse strand, counting down.
ATCTGACGAGCTTAGTAGACCGCGATTTACCAGCGCCGCCAAAGAGCTGTCACAAATGGCACAGTTTCGCTGTTTGGCAGAAGAAGGAAATTATCATTTTGCAATCACTAAGTAACAGTAACAGCTTCTTTTCAAGTTTAATTTCAATAAACATGAACAAAACAAATTTCTCGAACAAACTTTTAGCTTACTGTAGAATCTTGACAAAAAGACCGGAGATTCCAAGGCTAGAAACCTTCTCCATCAAAAAATTAGCCATGCGTGTTAAAGCTGTCATTAAGATCCAAAAGCTCAATGGGGTGATATAGAAGCTTTGACAGTTTTGAACTGATTTACATCTATAGTTAAAAATACAATGTTCGTCTTAAAATGGCTCACATATACATCGTAGTTTAATTCAGCTACATAATCGTCTCTTTTTAAAACTACAAGCGAGGCATTTACTTGACAGACATCATCATTTTAAACCAAATGACAAGGAATGTAGATAAATTCCTTCAACTTTCCAAAGTTTCTTTCCACCCAAATATATGGAATTCTCAGCGGCAGACTTAGCATGAACCAAATCCAATAAGGAGCAAATATTTAATATACTATATCTCTAAATCCATAATACTGCGCTTCAAATATAAAGTCACAATTCTTACAACCAGGCCACCAAGTCCTCATATGTATAGAAGAAGAATGGAAAAGTGCCTGATTTTTAGTAATGTAAAATAATAATAAAATAGTCATTTCTATTGGCAATATAAATTTTCAAACTTCACTGCCTTATTATTATTATTATTTTTGTCCTAGAAAAGTTTAAAGTATACTGGTCAAACTTGATGCAAAAATCTATAACCATAATAAAATCCTTCGTAGAGTATAAAGTCATTATTCTTATCACCAAATCATTATGTCTTCATGTGTGTAGAATATTTGAAGATTAAAAACGCTCTTGACATTTTTCATTTAGTAATTTAAAATAATAATAAAATAGTCATTCCTATTGGCAATATAAATTTTCAAACTTCACTGCCTTATTATTATTATTATTTTTGTCCTAGAAAAGTTTAAAGTATACTGGTCAAACTTGATGCAAAAATCTATAACCATAATAAAATCCTTCGTAGAGTATAAAGTCATTATTCTTATCACCAAATCATTATGTCTTCATGTGTGTAGAATATTTGAAGATTAAAAACGCTCTTGACATTTTTCATTTAGTAATTTAAAATAATAATAAAATAGTCATTTCTATTGGCAATATAAATTTTCAAACTTCACTACCTTATTATTATTATTATTTTTGTCCTAGAAAAGTTTAAAGTATACTGGTCAAACTTGATGCAAAAATCTATAACCATAATAAAATCCTTCGTAGAGTATAAAGTCATTATTCTTATCACCAAATCATTATGTCTTCATGTGTGTAGAATATTTGAAGATTAAAAACGCTCTTGACATTTTTCATTTAGTAATTTAAAATAATAATAAAATAGTCATTTCTATTGGCAATATAAATTTTCAAACTTCACTGCCTTATTATTATTATTTTTGTCCTAGAAAAGTTTAAAGTATACTGGTCAAACTTGATGCAAAAATCTATAACCATATTAAAATCCTTCATAGAGTATAAAGTCATTATTCTTATCACGAAATCATTATGTCTTCATGTGTGTAGAATATTTGAAGATTAAAACCGCTCTTGACATTTTTCATTTAGAAATTTGAAATAATAATAAAATGGCTATTTTAACTGGCAATATAAGTTTTCAAACTTTACTGTTTTTATCATTTTTTTTTGTCCGATAAAAGTTCACAGTTTACTGATAAACTTGATGCAAAAATCTATAACCACATTAACATACTTCACAACAATAATTTTAAAAAATCTTATTTTTCTACCTTAAACAAAAAAAGAAAAGAAAATGAAATAAGAGACTTAATAATTACTCTTTCTCATACATTTAATTTATTATTATGAAAATTTGAATTATGAAATTAGTAGATTAAAAAATAATTATAATAAGCAAATGCATATAAAATTTTTTACTTAATATTAAAGAAGATTACTTAAGATTTAATTTTTTTTTTTACTTAAAATGCAGTTTTAAATATGTTATAAATATATATATTATCCTTATGAGCAAATAAATAAGCAATAAAATTTTTAATTGTTTAAATTTCAGTTTTAGGAGATATTTGCTGATAAGTGGAAGTCATAATCTATCAAATTTGAAAAAAAAAAAAATGCTTTATTTTTAGGTTAAGAGTTTTTCTCATTAAAAATGCATAAGGAAATATTCTAGCAAGTTTACAAGTAGTTTGATAGTGTTTAATAATTTAAGGACTGGCAGTAAATTCTTAAAAATTAATTTATTAATATAATTGAATGAATTTATTTTAAATTAAATTTATTGTTGCTTTATTATTTTCTATCGTATTTTTAAGAAAGTAAACGGGTTTTTAAAAAATTGTCTGCAATTTAAAAATCGACATTTGTAAGCACTAATAATCCATTAAAGTACATTAACGAACATTTTGAATTTAATTTATCATGGAATTGTCTATTAATTATTAAAATTTTTACTTGGAACAAATTAATAAAATTATTAACTAGCAAATCTCGCTTTCTTTTAGGATTTTGTTAACAAAAGAATAAAACAATGATTGCTTGACATTCAGGTGAATGACATGTGATTTTTCAAAATCATCATTATTATAACATCAAAATTTATATAGTCAGTGAATCCTTTTTACTTCATTCTAAAAAAGAGTCATATAATCATTAATGACCTACACATAAAATCAATTTCGATTTTTTTAAAATTCGGAATTTATTATTATATTTAATTGATATTCTTGCAGAATTTCTCCTGCTTGGCTGGAAGGGGAGAAAAAACCATAGTCCTATCTTTGTTAGAATTTTTTTTCAGCACCCTAAGTGGAAACACAAACAATAATATATATATATATATATATATATAATATAGGTAATTATATACATTCATTAAAAAAATTATCTTAAAATTCAAAAATACTTTTAACCTCTATTTTAAATATTTTTTTTTCTTCTTATTGTGAAATATTTGGAACAAATGCTTCAAATATTTGAATAAACTAAAAGATATTAAGATATGAAATTAAATAAACTAAAAGATATTTAAATGAAAAAACTGTTTTAGTTCACTAAATAAATAATAAAATGTATAATAACCATTTTGTGAATTTGATAAAATTATGAATTTTAAAAATATATCTTATATATATCTAGTGATAAATCTTAAATTTTAATTATTTTTTTTTATTTTCAAATCCTGATTTTTTTAATATCTTATTTTTTTATAAATGTTTTTATAAATTTTATTGGCTTAAATTTCTTCGTTTGTTTTCCATTTAAAGCAAAACTTTCGAAGTTTATAAAATAAATTGATATTAGTAACACTAAAATCAATTATGATAAGTATGATTCACTTATAATAATACTTTATTATATATATCATTTAATAAATATTTTCTAACAATATGATGGATAAATGCTGTCAAATTTTTCCAATACATTTATCATATATCAATCATTTTCTTAGAGACATGGCGAAATATGGAAATTTCCGGAGAGGGTACCAATTCAGCTGTTATCATCTTTTCAAAATTATGCGCCATTCCTAAAACAATTATTGAGTGTGATTTTAAAGTTTTATAGAATTTCACTTCCTAATCATAAAAAAAACCTCATAATGCCAACCCCTAAATTTACACGCATACTTTAACATCTACTGATTTTTCACTTTTAAAACAAATTTTTAATAAGCTGACTTCTAATTCTTCTTTCAGAAGTATTCATCTAGTCCGAAAATGAATCGCAAAGGATTTGGCGACAAAAGCAATCCCGGCGGCAACCCTTGTAGATCGTTCTTTGCTGACTAACTCTCTCCCCTCTCCCGTAGAGCACTCCCTGGGGGAGGCTGAGGATGTAACAAACTGATAAAAGTGGAGAAGGCAGATGACCCCCACATGATCCCGAACACGTTGCATACCCCGCGCAAAACTTGATAAGACCATGTCCCACAAATCATGGCTCCGACGCTTAGTTGGCTGCCTCCACTCACTTTTTATAGATTTTTTTTTATTTTTATTTTTATTATTGATCAAGGGAATTTTCACGTTTATTTAAAGAGTCTGCCAGATTTTATGAGTGGTATGATGTTTGGTAATATTTGGCGAGATATGGATATATTTTAAGAAATTTTTTTGAAAATCTTTGAGTAATGTATATAACATACTGAAAGTGGTCAAAATGAAACAATGATAAACAAACAATTTTTCTTCTATATAAGCATGCAATTAAAAAGAAACGTCTTCAGAAGAAAGCTTACCTGATGGAGTATGGTAAGGATCTTAATGCTCTTGGGGTCATAAAATTGGCATTTTTTTTTCTTAAAACTTTTTACAAGAAATTAAATATTATTGTTCATTAATTATCTTTTTAATGATATATTAAAAGCATCATTAATTATTTTCTATTTTTAATTAATTAAATAATGATGTTATTTTTATTTGATAAATAAAACTTCAATCTGCCTCTACCAAGTGAAAAAAATTATGCTAATCTTCTAACTGAGATAAATCAACTCATCATCTTCATCGCTTTCATCTGCTTATGACTTACACAACTCACCACTTCTAATTCCGAATCCAGTGGACTGTAAATTTGTATAAACACATTAAAAACACCCAATATCATCCCCAGTTAGGTTACCTCAAACATAGCTGAGGAGCATTTTCATCGATTCAATACCTCACTCTCCTTAATGGGTCTTCTTTATATGCATCGGAACAATCTTCATTAATCTGAAAAGAAAAAAGTACTACTTAGCGAAAATGGAATAGGATGGATCCAGTAATAGTTTTCATTTTACGTATCCTCGATTGAATAATGGACGGTTAATACTCTTTATTGATTAGATCTCTAACAAGAATAGTTATAAACTATGCTAATTAATCGCTGAGAACTACATATTCTATTAAAATACATCGTTGTAAATAAATAACTATAAATAATTTATTCTGGCATGAAGCTGCATTGACGCAAATTTACTATCTTGGAGAAATTTCACCACTTGTTTAAAAAACTTTGCAAAAATTTAACAATTAAAACAAAATTGTTACCACAGTGGTTGTTTTTTGCAGTACCGACATTGTCAGCGAGATTACACCACCAAGTGAATCAGGGATTCAATTACCTCATCTTGCCTCCACCTCAACTATAGTTGGCTTTCACTAATCCAGCTCTGATAGTTCCTCTCTACAAAATGTAAAGACATAAATAAACTATTCAAAAATCTAAACACATCCTTAAAAAAACTTTTGCAAACGATAAAAGACTCAAATAAAAATAAATGCCCTAATTGCAAAATTTTATGCTCCATCTTTTACGAAGTGCCAATGTCATCAATTCGATCGTACCAATTGAATGTAAGTTAAACTATCTCTTTTTAACTATTTATAATAAACACCTTTACAGTAAACTTTCAACAATCCACCGTTGTATCAATGTCTCACTTAAAATCCTGCGTTTTCAGAAAGGCAATTGGGGACCGTTAAAAGAAAAACAAATTCTGTAACATCGACTTGACGAGAAAATTAGGATTTTGAATTATATTTTGTTATATTTGCTATATGTAATTTCCTGCATAATTTGGTATGTTTTGTAGTAAATTGTGCAATAAACATAGATTTGCTATTAAAATCCTTTTTTTATAAGCTTCTAACAATTCTAAGCTATCATCAATCCGCGAGTCTTCTGATCTTATATTTGCTGGATTACTGAGTACCTATTTTATTAGAAATTTGTCTTTTACGCAAAATTTTCATCGTTCAAATCTTCTATGTTTGTTAATTAATTTATTAGGAATTCAGATTATTTATTCATTTAAAAATCACGCCGTAAAATATTACTTTGATGCTATATATCAGACCAGATTTCCACATTTAAAGATATTTTTTTTTCTTATATCATTAATTAAATCCTTTTTAAGAAACATTTATTTTTTACAAATGATTTTTAACTGAATTTAATATAAGAAGGATTGAATATTTATGTATAAAACTTAAACATTTTGGAGAAAGAATAATCAAAAGTTTTCCAAGCCAAGTTTGACTAAGTTCATAGTTAACGACAGAAGAAAAAATTTACTGAATAAAATGCATATTCAAAAATGTTGCATCAGTAAACTACTACTCGGAAAAATATCATCAACAGATATAAACAGTTACTTGCAGGCATCTTAACAAGAACTTGTTGTTATGTCTGCACAAGCCATGGTTTTGGCTGACTTCTAAGTTATGCATGTTCTTTCCCTCGCTCTTTGAAAGAATCTGATGAAAACTGAAAAAATTTGTTGAGAGAAACTGAAACCGTTATAATGATGTTTTATTTTTTTAGCACTATAATATAGCAAAGAAGAATGAAATTCGGAAACATTGCATGCATAGGAAAACAAATGCGTAAGCTTTATGAGAATCTTCTGTAATAAATTTGCATTGCAAGCGGAAAGTTATCTTATTCTATTTTTCATTAATTTTACTAATATTATACAAAAATAGATATAATGAAAACAAACAATCAATTTATAAAGAAAAAACGCTTTTATTAGTATAATGAAATGCAGTTACAGATTTAGGTACATTGCGGCTCCAAGTAGTACATATTATGAAGGTTTTTTTTTTTTTTTTTTTTTTTAAGTAAAGAGGCAAAATTAGTTTTACATTTCCACGCGTTTTACTATTATTATTATTTTATATTTTATGATTACAACACGTATTATTTTATATTATAATTAATATTTTTATTTTATTAACTTTTTTTTAAATTATTCTTTATTTGCTTTTCCATTACGACCCAAGGTTTCTGGCAATTCACAATTGTACACAATGTTCTTGCAGCAGAGACTCCGCATTTATAAATATTCCAATAGCCAAATATACCTATAATTAAACATATAGGAATTTAATTAATTATTCTTAATGAAGTATTAATATTATCTTAATATTTTATAATTCATAGAATTTGTAATTTCTACAAACTTATTTATTTGGGAGACAAGGAAGATAAAATTTTAAAATTAACCTATCTGTGGGCTCCTCTGATCCAGTGGATTTAGGTAGTTGATTAGACTGGATCCATTATTTCTAAATTTTAAATAAAATCTGGTCAAAGGTTTATATCATCGATTTGTGAGGCACTGATACAAGCGACTTCAATGAACACGCAATGTATTCAATTTTCAAAAAAAAAAAAAAAAAAAAAATGTTCAGAATTTTCGCTTAAAAAAAAATAATATTCATTATGAAGACAATTTTCCATAAGATATTGGATTTCAGCACCATACATGTTTTTGTTTCAAGTTCCTAGTTCCTGATTAAAATTACTATTTTCAACATTTTAACATTTTTTTTCACTACATTTATTATAAGTTAACTCTGATAAAACTTTTAATTTTTACGATTATCATTTTTTTCTTTTACATATGTTGTAATTCCTTAATCCACTTATTATGTAACCTTTTAATCAACTTTACTAAAATTCTTCCTTAAATGCAGCCTTTGATGATGAATAATTTTTTAAAATGAAAGGTTTAATTATGCTTTGAAAATTTAAAAGTATTCTATTGTTATTACAGACATGTAATTTTACAGAATTTCAAAATTTTAGCACATGAGGAAATGAGTAAAATATTGATTATCAGATTCCACCATCTTAATCATCAAAGAAGTTCGATTAAATAAATGTAGTAAAAAAAAAAATTGTGAAAGTTATTCTATTTTAATTATACCCCACATTTTAATCTTAATTTCTAATTTATTTTTATAAAGTTTATGGAATATGCAAAAAAATGTTCTTCCGATTTACTGCCAGATAACACTGCTTATATGAAAACAAAATTTATTGATGTTGGAGGTCTATAAATTATAAAATTGTATATCACCATTGAAACCACACATGAGTGTAAAGTTTCAAAATTCTAACACTTCAACACATGAATGACGAAATTATTATAATATCCCATCTTTACAAAAACAGAATATTACACGTTTAATAAAAGCTTATACAAATTATTTAAATAACTTTATTACAATTCAGATGTTATATTTAATCATCATTGGATCCAATGTTACAATTATCAAAACAAATTTACAGACCACATAAAAGTTTTCATTTATGGATCACATTATGAAACAAATGTAAACACGGCGTTCGCATGAATATTTTTGCATACAAACTCTTAGAAAAATATTCTCGTTAATGTTTATCAGTTTCCTTCCATGAATTTTTTTTTCTCCCTGGTTTGCTTTAACGGATCTTTATGAGTTCGAAGTCTTTACGAGTTAGAGAAAGTTCTGAACCTGATCTTCCGATCAATTTTGACATGGAAAGAGGAGTGCAATGTGCTTTTCCGGGGACCCATAAAAATGGCGTGCAGCCTAAGCTGCCATTCATTGGTGAGGATTATGTTGTAGAAGCTTGAAGCCCTAACCTTGCGTCGGCTGGCCATTCATCATACTTTCCCAACGAAAAGAGCGGCTGTCTTTTTCGAGGGGTTGCCGCTTTTCAGCTGCCAATCATTCCTGAACGTCGCCAAATTCGTCGCCATCACCATTCAAAGTGACTATCATTACATATTTAGCGATGATGGATTTTCAAACTCTGCAATTGATGGATTTTGTATTAATAGCAAAAAATTACGTGCTTCTAATTAAATTATCAGAAAAAAATAAAATAATAATATTTTTATAAACTTGAGGCATATTTAAAACAATTTTATCTATATTCTATTTCTACTGGAAACTCTATACTGATTAAATACATAGCACTAAAAGAAAAAAATGGATTAAAGGGGACTTAGAGGGTATCAATTCTTTGACATTTATTTCTTAGGCATTTCAAATTTGTCTATTTGATACATTATTCTAGAATTCTTAGAGCTCATATCCTTAAGTAACAACTTTTAGGGTTCATAACATCAATCAAGACTTCTTAGGACTTTCTAGTTTAACTTTAAATTACGTATTACAAGCCGTGGAAGGCTTTCATGGATTTTTTTTATCTTATTTAATTGAGAAAGCTTGTTTATAAACATTAGCATATAGTTCATAAAAATTATTAATGAGAACAAATTTAAATATTCTCTTTTTTGCCTTAAATATTACTAAAATAAAAATAATTAATTGGAAATATTGTGCATTATAAAATTAAATTTTATTTATTATTATTTTATTTATTGGATCTGTCCTTTGTATATGAATTTTGATTGCAGTCGTCGAATGATTTTTATAAATTCCGCAATGAATTTTCACCAAATATTTTTTTAAAAAATGACATGAAAATATTTCCTACATTAGAAATACAGTGGGTCTCAAAATTGAGTATATACCAATCACTCTCTTCTTTAAAGATGTTAAAATATAATACAAACGTACCATTTAAGCTTAATATTTATAGAAATGTTAAACAGTATATTAAGAAATATATCGGATTAAAAAACAAATATGAAATCTTCAAAATGTTTTAATTAAATAATTTTCTTGTGGTAATCACAAAATTGATTATACAGCTAAACAATTTTTGAGTTTATCACCATTTTTTCCGAAGAAATTTTTCTTGGCATTCTATAGTTGCACTCCAAGCATAGAAACGTCATAAGATTTTTTTTAATGCACCTATTTTTCCCTCAATAAAAACCCTTGAAATAAACTCTGGATGGAAAATTGAGAACACAAGTTGTCTATTCATCAAGTGGTCGAAAGATGGTAATTATCTTCGAGAAATTTCTTCATTCATTGAAGAAAATCTTGGTTGTCTCCAAAAATTACTACAAAAGTGTCGTATGTGGTCAATATTCCAGGAAGTGCATGTAAGGAAATGTTGAGCATTACTGCAGAGATGAAAATTATATGTTTTCATAAAGGAAAATCCAGAATTAAGTGCTCCAAAACTTACATCATCAATGTCCTCAGAAATTGGAAAAAAACTTTCAGCTGAAACTATTTGGCGTTTTCTTCATATTGCAGATTTCATGTTCGTACTCCAATGAGGAAATCACTTAGTTGCAGCAACAGAAAAAAGAGGCTATTTTTTTGGGGGAAAAAACGTATTTCAAAGCCTGAATCATTCTGGGACTGTGTTTTTTCTCTGATGAAAGCAAATTTAACCGATATGGGAGTGATGGATGATATAAAGTGTGGTGGGAAATTGGAAAAGAGCTGGATCCTAAAAACATACTAAAGATGGTTAAATATGAGGTGGATCCGTAATCTTTCTTGGTTGTATATCTGGAAATGAAGTAAAATAACTTTTTTTATTGATGGAATTATGGATAGACTGGTATATCTTGACATTTTAAAGAATAACTTACAAAAAGTGTTGATAGATTAGGACTAGGGTCAAACTTCATCTTTCAGCAAGACAAGAATCCGAAGCATACTGCGCGGATTGGCAAATTATATTTGTTGTACCATGCAAGCAACAACTACACACGCAACTATAATCTCCAGACTTAAATGTTATAGAAAATTTAAGGTCTCAGTTGGTGAAATCCATCCATGAACTTGAGGGGACAAGTAAACAGAATCTCAAGAAAGTTTTAAGAAAGAATGAGCTAAACTTTTATTTGAAACAACAACAAAAAAAAATCGGTCATAGCCATGCCTAAGCTATTACAAGTAGTGTTACAGACAACAGTTTTTTAAACTAAATATTAATTTTCTTACTGTAACAAAATTGATAAAACTGTATACTCATTTTAGTGGCATTCTTTTTCATCTAAGTGCTTTACTTATTTATTTTTATATAAAAATGACATATTTTTTTCCTCCACATTTTGGTAGGGGATGGGCTTGAAGTGAGAATCATAATTTCATTAAAACAAAAGTTAGTATGCTAGGAAAAACATAGTTTATATGCTCAGGTGTATATTGGATTTTGGGTCCAAATGTATATTTATGCATTTTAAAGTGAAATTTTATTTTGAATTTTAACAATATGTAATTGTTAAGTCGAACTTAAAAGTTGGATATTAGAATTACTTTTAATTAGTTACCTTCCAGTCTTTATTATTTTATACTCCCCCCTCCTTTATGATAGCTAAACATATAGAATAATTCAGTTGAATGTAAAAATGTTCAATATTTTGAAACTATTTGAATACTTGCAGTAAGAATGAGTAATTATTAATAAAACATATCAAAAAGAGGGAAAAAGCGAGAGAATAGGCAAGGCAGAACTGATAAATGATTCATATAAATAAAATAATTGACAAAAACCAAAGAATCAATCCCAAACTTTGATCCAATTTTGACAGTTGTTCTTTTATATGAAAGTTCACAACCCTTAAGTATGTCATAGATGGTTTTAATACAACGCCAGTTTTGAGAGATATCGCAAAACAGAGTCGGTTCAATTCCTTGTGTTTGGAATCAGTTCATAGGATTTCACAATGACATCATCAACGTTATTGGATGGAATGGTTGAATTGCTTACGTTTGGCGTTCATTAATATGATTTTAAAGTCACGTGATCAATATTCTTGGACGAAATTAATGAATTCCTAGCATTTATAGTCAATTCATAAAATTTCAACATCATTTGACTAACGTAGTAGAAAGAATGATTTCAACTCTTTGCCTTTGAACGCACTTCATATGCTTTTACAAACACGTGACCAAAGCTCTTCGATGGAGTGGTTCAATTCCTTCGGTTTCTGTTATTTCAAATGATTTCATAGTAGAAGTATCAACGTTCTTGAGCGGAATGTTTGGATTCTTTGCACTTAAAGTCAATTCATAGGAGATTAGTTCCATTTAAGCACTTCTGTGATAAGAAGAGCGTAAATTGAATGCAAACCGTTTTCAGAATAGTAAATGACCTCTTTTCGAGCAAATTTTAGGGTGGAATATACGTGAATAAATAGGAAATGAATATTCTCTGAATAGCATCTTATGCAGTGAAATCATGAGAAAATAGTAGTGTATCTTTAATAATGCTTGAGAAAATAAACAACAAAACTCAATACATGCAAAGTTTTGGTTGCAATATGTTGATATTAATAGGAAACGGAATAAGTTTTTGTAAAACTTCTTCTCATGAATTTATACGTATAAAAAATAATATATTACTAAATTTATATATAAAAAAATAGTAACCATATTTTTATAATTATCTGAATATCCACGGACACAAAAATATGGATATAAATATAGGAATCAATTTCACCGATTTTTTTCCCCCTTCTGTAAGTTATGCTCGCGAAAAAAAAAATTATGTTGAAAAGGAACACATTTTTTTTTCATTATTATTATAAAATCATCATGAACAAAAAAAAAATCTACAAATTAAAAAGCTCAATGCGTTAAATTTTGGTATTATATTATTTGAGTGGCATATGAGAAATTATAAATACTAGTTTTATTCAGAACTTTTTAATAAAAATCTAAGCCGTTGAAATAATATGTCAGATAATTTTGAAGAAAAGAAAACTGGCAGCATGACATTTAATACTTATCCAATATTTTCCCCAATATTTATACAATTACTAGACAATAATAGTTTAATGGTCAAAAAAGTAGTCTTACTTGATATAATTCATTATTCTGAACAAACTGCAGAAATTTATTTTATTCTATACTCATAAAATAAATGCATGTGTCATTTTCTATTCAAACAAATATTTTTTTATTTATTTTTTTAAGTACTCAGATTTTTTTCAGTATCAAAATAGAACTTCCAGTGCCAGAAAAACTTTTTAATTATTTATCCTAATTATGGATTTAATCAATATTTTTCGGTATAAATAAATACTTTTCAAATATAATTCAGTTCAATCAATATAATTAAAAAAAGTATTTTCTAAATTAATTTAATCTCGCAAATAATGCACTTACCTTGCCAATCTGGCAAACCTCTATTTTTACGGAGGCTGCTTGTCTTCGGGAGCTCAGCTTTCGTGATAGATGAGGCCGCGGCCGTCAAAATAAAAGGCCAACGCTTGGCGACGTTATTTGGTGCGCTGTCACTTGGCGTTCATTCATCATCGCCAATTTTTTTGTTTTAGCTTACAATTTCTCCAGATCTCTTAGAAACGTTCGTGACACCTCAGGTTCTGATAATCTTTTGGAGTACAGGATTATCCGTGACAATCTATAAATAAAGTTTCTGTTATTTATAAATAAATCATCTTGGATAATTTTTAAGCACAGACATCTGCATTCTTCATAAAAAGTCTCTCAATTAATTTATATTTAAATCTGCGACAGGAGTGTTTACGCTTAGTCTTGTAAATCGAAACTTCTAAAAAACATTCAAATCATTTTATTAACCCCTTTTTCTGTTTTCTTATTCATGAAAAAAATTTTTAGTATATGTGTGTTAGCCATATTTTTAATAACAAAAATAAATTCAACACATAAATACATCTTTTTTTTTTGAAAAAAAGCGAAAAAAAATTATATATTTAATAATTATCATTTATTATTATCAGTAGAATTATCATTTAATTTATCGAATTAAGATTAAATTTTTATAATTTTAATCGTTAATATTTATTAATCTTAAATAAAATATTTATTTAAAAAATACTTTTAAATGATTGTTTAATGGTATAAGGACTTTTCTAGAGAAAAAGAGCTAAATAGCCAATTTTAATGTAAACGAATATAGTGCTTATCTAATAAAATAACTGAAACTCTGTCTGAACAGAAAAAATGAGTATTTACCTATGTTTATGTGATTTTTTAAAATATTCATTTATACTATTTTTCTTACCTTTTTTATTGTTTAAATTTTTAATTTTTACATGATTTATGTAAATATTATGAAATTTAAATGAATGATTCCACTTCAAAAAGAATCGACAAATACTAAAATTATGTTTTGAAATATCAAACCAAACTACGAATTGACATTTATCTGTCAATTACCAAAATACAGAAATCATTCAAAATGCTGTTTAGGACAGACCGTTGTATTTAAAGATCTCAAAATTAGAATTTATTTACTTTATGAGTAATATTTGCTTGCTTAGAAAAAAATTCGCTCAATTTGAAATGAAATTTTAAAAAATTTAGTGCATTTTTCCTAGAAGTAAAGACCTAATTTTCTCACAAAAATACATTTTGTGTTTCTTTAGAATTAAAAAAATAATTAGCTTTTCAATATCTTTTTATTTTAGTTAATTTTTTTCTTTGAAATAAATTTTTCATATTTTCTTCTTTTTAATCAGTTAAATTTTCCTATGCAATAATTTTTTTTTCTAATAAGTTATTTAAATTTAATTTTCAGCACAATTTCTAACAATACTTTTTATTAATGCAATGAAATTATATAATTATTTGTATCATTTTTTCAAATTTTTCCCTTACGTTCTTCATTACTCATAACATTGTGATAAAAAAACATATAACATCTTTGAGTATTATTTTCAAAATTAATTTTCTCTTCCATTTTTATTAACATTATAATGCTTTTAGCCTGGCATTCTTCTCTGTAAATTTTGTTATTTATAAGTAGTTACGTTTAGAAGTCAACTACTAATGCAATCACGCAAGACGAAAACAATACAGATGATTTAAGTCTATTGTTTGCCAACGGATTCTAAAATCCTTCGCGCTTTTGCGCATGCGTTAGAATTGGTTTAGTTCGTCAAAATAGGAGTGAGAGGAAAGATGAAAGGATGAGATATTTACATTTAACAATAAAGTAAACTTAGATTACTCGCGGAAATAAAATAAGTAAATTTTGAATTAAAATAAAAATAATACAGCCAGAACCGACATGACACTCGCATACAAGTGAGAAAAGAATTGAACCAAAAAGTACCTCATAGGGGAGGAAATCAAGGTCAAAGAATGCGCTCATTCTTCCGGGTCTCATCCCTTGGTAAGATAGAATCCTCGCAAAGTGGTAGCCTCAGGGTACTGAAACGAAGAGCTAATCATGGTCATTCTATGATTTATTGGACCAAAGGCTTGAATCTTCTTTAATTTATCTGTCTTTCTTCCCCTGAAAGTTAAATACATTCCTATGTAGCATAAAATTCAAAGGAAAAAGTAATGCTTACTTTACAGTGAGGCTTATTAAATACTTATTAATCAAATGGGATAATTTAATTATGATTATGCAATTTTTATGGGCAGAATAATTTATTGTTCAATTAATGTGTTATAATTAAACTAACTTTAAGTAATTTATTTTATTTAATCAAGTCATGAATAATTTTTTTTTTTTTTCTGTTTCATTATCTTATATTCGTTGCTTTCTCAGTAATTCCGTTTCGCGAAACGAAATTTCGTCAATTATGAATGATATTCAAATATTTTCATATTGAAACATAAATTTAAAAAAGAAATATGTATGTATTTTAAATATAAAAGAAGTTCAATGAAGCTCTAATAATTTTCGATATTTAAAAGAAAGAAAATAGTCGTTTAAATTCAGAGGGATGGAAGTATATATAATTGAGATAAAAGTCTAGTGAGGTTAATTGCAGACAGGGATTAAAATATATAAGCTCTTTATTATCCATCCTACAAAACAATAATAATTACTCATATTAAAAAGGAATAATTTACTTTGTCAAAGCTTCCCAACCCCCGGGGAGGGGCACCTCGAAATGAGAATGAGATGCTTCCGGCATGGCGGTTGGATCTCGCCACCCTGGAGGGTACACTAATAGGTGGGGTATCTGACTCCTTCCATCGATGATGGGACGTACTTCCTTCGGGGTGGGTTGTACCGTGGCCAGTGATGGCCCTTAGGACTCAACCACAGTTCCTGCCAGTGTTGCTGTTGCGGCGGTCCGGTCATTCAGTTTAATGGTTTAAATCCGTGTGCTTTCGTGGCGGGTCGGAGAGTCAGATGGCTGACTTGTCAAAGCTTCCCAAGTGGCCGTTTGTTTCAACTTTTTGATATGCTATATGCATAAGACAATTTGAAATCTGTAGTCATTTATTAATGACTTTTTAGAAACAAAAAAGGAGACAATTTTTAACTTTGCCTTTCCTTTCACATTAGTGTAATCGTGTAGCAATAATTAATAAATTAAGTAGTTTTTGCGAGAACTAAGTCTACCTTTTATATTAATGTCTTGTTTATTACAAAAGTGTAGCAATCATTTTGAGTAGAGCACAAAAGCTCCTGATTTTCTGTAATTAAATTAGTCTCTATAATTTTTTTAAAAATATTATACTTTTAATAATATATTGAAACTCTTTTTCTGTATTAAAATTGTAATTATGTTACATCATAAAATAAATTGTACATCTGTACATTTTATCAGTATATCATAAGATACGACATTTAGAGGCTAGAATGGTTTAGGATATATAAAAGGGGTGAGCAAAGAGAGAGTCAAAATTTATAAAACTCCAGCCAAAAGTCATTTTTTTATATCTAGTCTACCCTTCAGCCAAATTAGAGTAGACAGCTGGAAGTCTACTATACTCCATTATCGTAGTGAAATTCATTTTGACTTTTCCTACTGATTTATCATGGTTTTTATCTGATTAACAAAGGAAACGCATCTTCTATGACAGGAAGCCATTCTTGATTGATAAATCTTTTTTCTTACAATTCTGTTAGGCTGATAAGTCATCAATCAATCAAAGAATGAATGTCTTTAATCTAATCAAAATTCTTATCATGTGTTTAATACATCATTAATTATACAAAATAGATCTGGATTTGAATGTTTGGACACTATAACCATGAAGTGTCAGCGAATTTTAACTAAAAAGGAAGAAGAATGATTAAATGCAGAATGAGCAATGCAATTCCTTATAATACCTAGGGTTATTATTCATTCTTATTTCACAGAATGGACAGGAAGACAATGATTGAAATGACATTTATATAATTTTTCTGGATTGAAACTGAATGCACTATCTATCCACCTTATTAGTATGATGTCTGGATACGGTCCATTAACATAAAAACACTACATGCTAACTGTAGCCATATCATTATGAAGAAATAACTAAGGAGTAAACTAAGTACCTGGGAAACCAAACCTCTCGGCAATTTGTGTGAATATAATTATGTTTTTTTTTTTTTTGAGAAAATATTTAGATACGAATCACATACTGATTACATATGAATATTTTTCAATCTTACCTACATATGAACTGGTAATTTAAATAAAAAAAATCATAAATGCATTTTGTTTAACATGTTATTTAATCGTAAAGATTATAGTCGCAGGGGCATGGATAGGTATTATGTTTAACATGTTAATCGAATTGGTTAACACAATAATTGCATCGTTGTTACTGGATGTGATGACATTATTCGTATTCATATAATGCCATAATACGCCATCTCACAAAACTTTGATGCATTAATAGGTTATTATCCTATGGCAACAAAACAAGTTTCACAAAAATTTGCGAGATAGTGCTATATGACATTGTCAGCATAAGATCAGATAGAAAAAGTTTCTAATAGTTAGTTATTTAATAAAATATTGTTGTTTTATTTGTGTGAAATCACAAATAAGAATTTGTGTTATTTGTCTTTCCAGAAAATTATTTTCAGGAAAGGCACCTATGTAGTTTAGTTTAGTTATATTAACGTCCCGTTTTTTAAGCAACACTAGGGCAGTATTGCGACGGACCTCGTAATTTTGAACCACGGTCAGATGACAAGGACGACACCTGCGGTGGCACACACCCCTCCACACCACACTACAATACACCAGGCACCTATATAGATAAACTTAAAAAGCAAAACCTTATCAAAATATAAAATTTGAACCAAATAGTTGGAACTGTTTCCAAGATACACGAAAACATTCATGTATATATAAAAAAATTGCTCGCTTAAAGTTATAAGATAAGCGAAAACTAATTGAATTGCAAACGCAGTATCGAACATGAGATGAATGACATGGGAGCCAGATGCCCGGAACATTACTCCATCTCAGATATGCTTTTGTTGGATATATACAGTCACATGTCAATATTTAGTTATAAAATATTGTGATTTTTTATATAGAATCTCCATATACAAGACGTTACAATATTATAGATAAACTTAAAAAAAATCAAAACCGTATCTAAATATAAAATATGATCCAAATAGAAGCGTTTCCAAGATACACAAAATGAATTTATATAATACAAAAATAGCTCGTTTAAAGTTAAAAGATTGAATAGAATGAAAGAGGATATGTATACTGAATGGAGAATAAACATTGACCTGATTCTTGACTTTTATGGAGTGGATCCTGATTTAGCACCTATAGATATTTTCGCATACAAAATTGAGCTACGATGGTTATAGACTGTTAGGAGATCAGTATTTCCTTTTAATCAATATTTATTACTAGGATAATATTCCTCTTATTTTGCTGCAAAATTTCATGAAAACTCTACATGCACTGTCTCTTCCTTCTGACACCGATTTCCTGACACACCCTACATTAAATTTCGACATCTAAACTAAAGATGTCACAAAAGTCGTTGCAAAAACCCATTAAAAGCATTCATAAAGACCATAAGAGATCCACTCAAGATGTCAAAAAACAACTGATAAGCCAAGAGATTCCCACTCCACTTTTTGATTCTAGGCTTTGAATCACAAGTATCTGCTTCCGCATCCTTTTTAAAAAGATTATGTCGTGTTGTGCTGTAGACATGATGAAATCTTGTACTTGTTGGAGGCTTCTAACCATTTGAAATGATATTCAACGCTGGATTGTATATTAAGATGATAAATATTTCTTTATCTTCTATGAAATTAGATTATTATAAAATCTTTACTTATAAATTAGATTACTCTTATAAATTAGACTGTTATATTAGCTTTTACATTAATTATATTAACGTTCTGATTTAATGTTTTTAACGTTCTTTTTCCGAAGTTACAGAGGTTATTCTAGGAGAGTTGTCTTAACTTTGAACTATAGTAAAATGAGGCATCTCACCAGTTTCCAAAAATATATAGATTAAATAGTTAATGAAAACAAGTTGATAGAAAATCATTATGGATTTTTTTTTCAGTTTGAAAAGGGTTGATTTAAAGTTACTATAGAGATTTTTGCAAGAAATAAATGCTAAGAAAATTCAAGGTAAAATTATCCACTTAAATGCTTTTTGTCTTTTTTTTTTTTTTTTTCTTTTGTATAGAGTCGCTTTTGTATGACACTTTATAACTTCACTATAAGGTAGATGAAAACAATGGACGAGTTTCAGGAGCAAATATTTAATTATCTTCTAAGTTCCACGTTTCACAAGACAAAACAAACACGAACACGACACTCACTAAAATGCTATCTAATAAGAACCCCAAGAAGGAAAATGGGAAATTTACCTTGATATTAATGAGGTAACGCTATCTATTGTATCAAAAGAGAAGGTAGTAGAGTTATGTAACCGTTACACTATATATTTACTAAATTTATGGAAAATTTGATGAAAAGATATCGAAGGCATTAAAATTATAAATAAAAGTAAATACTTCGAACGGCCTATAAATATAGGTATCTGTAGCAGTAAATGCTTTGTAATCGCGCAGAGGTGAAACATAACTTCATTATAATTGATATAATCGAAATAACTATTTAGTATGAAAATCAGTATGAAAGAAACTTATTTCTGCTTATAAATGTATCAAACAAATCAAAAAATAAAAAGAAATTAAATTACGAAAAGAAAAACGTTTAAATTTCAAGGGGGAAACACTTCAATTATTTCAAAAACAAAATAACAAAAAATTGCAGCACTGACTTCTTTAATTTTACACGAACTAGTCTTCATGTATAAAATGCTGCTAATGAAAATTAGAATTTAAGAAAGGATACAGCTTCTGCAACTACTGAAAAAAATTGTTAATAAGACTTTCAGAAAATATTATTTATAAAAATAAAAGTTTCGGTTTTAGATATAATTTCAACAAAAATTTGCTGAGCAACATTCAGCAAAAATTTGCTGAAAAAACAGCTGAACTTATTCATATCACAGTGTTTTATGCCATAAATATTTGATTCAATGTTTTTACTTCAAATGAACCTAATGCCTTCATTAAAATTATATAAATAATATCGGTGCAAAATCTCACTAATGTTACAAAATACACAAACATAAATTTATAAGAAATGCATCTAAAAGTGAAATACTTAAACTTAATTTTCATCTTATACCAACAGATTCTTCTTTTATTTTATCTTTTTTTTTTTATTTCAAACATTTTTCCCTATTTCTTTTCTTCCTTTTTTTTTTCTTTGCTATTTACTTTTCTCTTGAATAAATTTAATGTTGACAACCCCGACTCTTAATTAACTGTTTCACACTTGTAAGGCAAGAGGCAATTAGTGAAATTAAGAAAAATCTTATACTTTCCCTAACGAATGCCGAATAATAATATTTTATTTACTTTATTTATTCACTCGTGGCTTATTGAGCAAATGAGATCTGCATTAAAATTTTTTCTCGCTTCTTTCTGTGAGGAAAAGAAGAGAATGAAAAAAAAAATAAAAAACAAGTATGATGTTACAAAGAATTTGTAACAAGAAATCTGAATCAGTATATTAGGCTTTAATTATAAATAAATAAAGTATTATTATAAAACCAGGTAATGTCACAAAATATTACTATTAAGGTTAATAAGGTTAAAAGACTACTAAGGACTAATAAGGTTAAAAGGAGGTTTAAAAGTAAGAAAGATTTAAGGTTACCAGGATATTTGCTATCTTACGGTAAGATACAAAATTCAAATTATTACACTGACAACAAAATATATCTTGTTCAATATTATCTTGTATTTATTTTCAACTATAAATTTTTACCTTCAGAAGTTTCCCGAAAAATTTATAGCAAATGTGACTTCAATAAGCTGTATGCCAATTTAATTCAGAAATCTTTCGTGATTTCAAAGACACGTGAAATTACATATAAAACCAGAAGAATTTGTATTCTCAGAGCTTGCTTACATATTTCACTATAGACTACAAACACCACTAATGCTCAGATTTTTATTTTTAGTATCCACACATGAACATTTTGTGTTTAGTCTAGGAAACAGAATATGCATTTTAGATGCCTTTTTTCAACTAATTGGAAATTTTGGTACACCAAAATTTGGTACAAAATGACAATTTTAGTAACAAGATTACATATCAATTATTTGTATTTTATAGTCTAATGGAGTTCATTCATTAATCAATTTATAAAATAACTGAAGGAGCTAAATGTTGATGATTAACTCAGATACGTCCCGAAGATGAATTAAATATTCCGAATTGTCTAAACTTTTACATGTGAGTAAGTGGATCACATAAAAAAAAATCAGCCGAAATGATCTCCTTGAAATTTTCTCACATAATCTCTAATAAAGTTTTTATTTTCACTGAGATTTGTGTTTCGTAATAAAGTATTAAAAACCTGTACTTGTGTATTAACTTCATGCCATTTGCCGAAAAATAGCGATGATAGATGTATCTTTGGGAGAATCCAGCATTTTTGCGATTGCTTGCTCACTTGCGCAAGCACTAGAAAATCAGTTATGTATTTTGGAAAACTTTTTTTGAAACCGCTTGAAACTCATTTCACATTAGTATTACAGTTGTATTCGCAATATTATAAACCAAATTTCATTTAATTAAATTGTAGCGTTTTTGAGTTATAAGGTTTACATGCCTGCGGAAGTATAGATCGTCCAATGATCGAACTTAGATGGATTTGATTCCAATTTGATGCGTATTTATAACATAGATACTAAATTTGTCTACGAAGTTTTATCTACACTACTTATAGGGTCACGGTGCCCTGGTGATAAGGTCTCGGCTTCGGAACCGGATGGTTTCAGGTTCGTGACCCAATTCCACCGAAGAACCGTCGTGTAAGGGGGTCTGTTGCACGTTAAATCCGTCATGACCAAATGTCCTCCTGCTGGTGTGGTGTGGGTGCCAGCTCAGGTGTCGTCCTCATCATCTGGCCGCGGTTCAAAATTACGAGGTTCATCCCAAAATAGCCCTAGTGTTGCTTTAAAACGGGACGTTAATATAACTACACCAAACCAATCAGAGATTTAAAATAATAATTTACAATGGAATATTTTCAATTCATCAATACTAAATGCTTATTTGCATATAATATATCGACCGAATTTACTCCATACCATATCTTTCAGCATACAGTATAAATTTCAAATATTTACATATTTTAAAGAAATCAATTGGATTTCGAAAATTAATTGTTTACTCAGATGATACATTTTATTTTAATTACAGATAGTCACCCCATTACCACAGAGCTAAGCCATATAAACGGGTATCTAAACTAAACTACATTACTTATCACCAGCCTGGTAAAAGTATTCCTTGTCCTTGGATTTCTTTATAAAGCTGACCGAAATTTAGAAATTGGTGTAAGAATAACATATTAAATTTCACCCGATTAATTTAGATAGATAGACTTCCCTTCGATGAATTTCTTCCAAATTTTGATAATATTTACAATTTTTTAGTGTTAAAAACTACTTACTGAATTTCATTTATCCAACTGAATGCTTTTTTAAGTCATTAGGTCCACAGACAGACGGACAAACAGACGTAATTCAAACCTGCGGGAGTGGCCCCCTAAAAACTTAAGCATACTCTCTAATAAAGGTGTTATTCCAGAGGACACCTTCGATGACACTGGATACAATAGTTACGAAATATTACTCTTTGGAGTAAATTTCTCATTTTTATTAAATCTATCATGTGATCCTTGGCAAATATTTTAGAGATTAATCCCTGGCATGCCCGTAAATAATACTCGAAAATTAAATTTGGGTTTTGGACGTGCTTTCCTGAACCTATTCAAACAAATATTTGACGCAATACTACACTCGTAGTCTCAAAATCACGTACCAAATTTAACATATTTACGTCATTATGTTTTTGAGTTATTGTGTTTGTATGTTTCTGAAGGTACAGACAGGCAGACGGTCAGCCATTGGTCAAAATTCGATAGGTATTAACAAAGCACTTGTTAAGTTTGTGTATCCAATTCTGTCCATCTAGTTTTCTTCATTTTGTAGTTATGGTGTTAACATATTTAAACAGTCAGCCAAATAGCCTTCTAATGAACTAATTCTACATAAAACTTAATAGAAGTATACGAATTTGATGTAAAGACAGAATACCAAATTTCAAAAATCTAGCTCAGAGTGTTTTTGAGTTATCTTTGTTAGAAACAGACAGACATTTCCAAAAATGTCCATTCCGAGCTTATGGTGGTCAAAAACGTGGAGATTCATGAAAGTCTCGAGTTCAGATTGTTTGAAGATTACAATATTTTCTCTATACATGTACTATACTCTATACTTTACTACTATACTCTATACTCTATACTCTATGTACTTTTCTCTATACTACATACACGAGAAAGTAGAATTAACTTTTCGGACCAGGGAAGTGTAAACATGAAGATTCATCAGAACTTAGAGGTCGAATTTTTTAAAGATTATAATACTTTCTCTTTGCATATTTCGTAAAAACTCGAAAATAAAAATAACTTCTTTTATACTAAAAACTTCTTAGCTTGGAAATTTGTGAAAAGTCGAATTTGTTGAGGATTACTGAACTTTCTTTTTGAATATTTCACAAATGATTAAAAAAAGAAACCAATCATCGATTATTTATCATCATCGAAACTAAGACTCACACCATTTTCACCCTGAATTTCCGGCCGATTCTCAAAGGATAAAATATCACTTCTGTTTTCAAAGCTATAATAAGCTCTCTTCATCCAACGTATATTTTAGCATGAGAAAACATCCAACACACCGGAATAATATATAGACCGTTTGTTTACTTATACATATATATCCGTTTCATCCCATTCAATTCTGGTGAGAAAACTAAATTGTTTCGAGAACATTGTTTCTCTTTAGTTGTGCGCGAAACTGTCTAAAAAGGATGATCTAGCATAAAACGAATTGTTTCGAGAAGAAACGAATCGTCGGCCAGACATATAGATTCGATTCGCACGTAAAACGGGAGTCAAGTCGAATTCGATTCCTCACTATATTATGTATTCCAGCATAAATCACTGCTGTGGAAGAGATGGTAATATATTCTTTCTACGTGTGTGAGTTTTTATGCATGGTATTTGTAACCAATTTCTAGAATGGGGTTATTCTTATCAGGGTAAAACCAGATTTCTTCCAAGAGTAGTCAATCTTTTATTTATTTACTTTTTTTACCCCAGTTTGGGGCTCCTTAAAAACTGTGAAATCAAAAATTGTAAGTTGGTGTAACAGTTTTATTGTTTTATTTACTGAATTGAAAAGTCTTTACATTTTCCCACACTTTAGCGACATGATTTTAAAATTTAAACATTTTGGCAGAAGCTTTTTAAATACAGAAATAAACTTCAAAATCTTTAAAAAAATAATCTGTTAATTTATTTAATACTTCTTTCGGTTTATTTATTGTGCTGTAAAATCCCAAATTTTTAGCTAACTTCGTATCTTTTCTGCTTTTCTTATTGAAGGAGAGATTTGTAAATTTCGTTTTTTTTTCCCCTTAAACGAGATATTCTTAAATTTAAAAGCTTTGTTCAAAATTACTTTAACCCTTTAAAGCGCCATTTTTTTCTAGTCATATTATGTTAAAATATTTTTAGCCTTGAAATTAGAATAAGAAAAGGGATTCATTTAGCTTATTAGATAAATTTAATTTGATTAATTAATTAATTTGGTTAATTAATAATTAAGTAACAAATCAAGACACATCATTTCGTCTGAGGTAAAGAACTGAAGCATCTAAGTTTCTGACTTACTAAAAAAATTTGTCGGAACGTATGCCAACCAACATAATTTCATACAAAGATTGATAAATTTGGTGGGAAGCAAACTTCCCATGGCTCTAGAAAGGCTTAAGACAGAAATAAACATGTAAAATTACTTTAAAGATTGTCTTTCATTTAGTCAGTCTTTAATTTTTTTTTCAATGTTTCTGGGGCTTTTTTTTTCTCTGGCAATTATGAAATCAAAATTTATCTGGTTTAACACTCTTATTGTATTTCTTATTGAAATGTGAAATATTTTTTTTCTTTTATTATTGAGCGTCAAGATTTTAAATTTAAAATTCTGGCTCGAAATTTTTTTAACGAGAAAATAAATTTATAAAATTCTTTAAAAACTCTTTTTATTTTGACTAAGTTACATTAACATCCTATTTTGATATTACATAGTAGTGGATTCGCTCACTCATTAACTAGTACCATATGTGCTCAATCGTTAGAATGGTGACATATTATAAGTTTAATTTTTGCAACATTTGATGTATTGAAAATGAATGGCATTTGATAATCAATTATATCAGAATAAGTATTTCCGGTCACTGATAACGGAACGAAAAGTCCTACGAAAAAATGATGGTAACTATAATTATTTTTCTTTTGAAGCCAGCAACTGATTTCTCGTTTTAAAAGAGTATTGAAAATAATAAATAAGATTTTAAAAAATTGCTACTAAAAAATAAAAAAAATCATCTATGATTCTACTATTTAAAAGAAAATTAGAAAAATTAATTAGACAAAAGAAAATTCTTATGTGTATAATAATAATGCAATCTAATAAACATATATAATTTTCTAGGAATAATTTAACATATATATTTTGCTTCATTTATTTAACAGAGCAAATTGAAACATATGGAAAGTCTTTTAAATCTAAATTCAAATAGATATCAATAATATTTAGTTCTTACATTTATTCTAAATTTTAGCGGTACAATAATGTAACTCATTTAAAAAGTAATTTGGACGTAATAGCCTGGTCGGTAGGGCGTTAGATTCGTATTCCTTGGGCCGAAGACTCTCCATGTATGTGGTGGTTGGCGCACGTATAAATCTTTCGTGGTCACAAAGTCCTCCATGTCGAGAGTAACAGAGTAGAGGGCATTGATTCAGAGGTGATCATTCTCTGATGCAGGTCTAAATTACGATCTGTGGATGAATGAAGGCATGAATGAAGTCCGCTCCATAAAAAAAAATTGTGAAGTGTGAGTAGCTAACTCGTACTCTTGGTCCTAATTTTCGTTACTGAAAAAACACTCATTCGGCTTAAATCCCTGACAGATAACTGTCAGTGGGCTTTAAAGTGCCATTAGTCACAACACACAAAAGTAATTTTCCGGTAAACCTACAGAGTGAGCGCAAATGATACTAGTTAATGATGGTCGCAAATGTGACTGAAAGCATTTAACTAACTTATAACCTCTTTTATATAGCATTATCAAAATACTTTTTTTCTGAAGTATAATCAAAGTTACTTATATTTACTGAAAAGATAAATCTTACATCAGCTACATTGAAATTAATAGCATAAATTGCTTTTCCGCAAATAACGTTAAAGAACCAACTAACAAAATGCCTTAAAATTTTGAAAATATTCTACAGTTGGCCTTAAAAAGCTTTATTTTCAACATTAAAATTACGTAATAGAATAATTATTTTCAATATGGTAAACATTTATTTAAATATTAATATTATAGTAGCTTCCATTTTAACAGGTGTTATTAATATCCAAAATATTTAATAATATATTATTAATAACATATTATTAATGTTGAAATACATAACAGTATGATCATATTTCATAGTTGAAATATTTGTTGTCATATCATTAACGTGGATGTGTAACATCAAAAATTGCTTCCATAAAAAAATATTCTACAAATGCTAAAAGATTCGACTCCAAGAAACCCCCTATATTTGCCATAGCCAAGCTCTTTCACTTTTCCCTAAGCGAAACCTTATTCGTTGAAATTTATCTACCTCCACCGCCCCGTTTCCAACAAGCAAAAAGAAAACAAGGACAAAGCCGAAAAGTGGCAATTACTAAGCAAAGTTATTAAAACATATACAATAAACAAAATGCCCAAAAACAATGAGATAGATAAAGTCAGGAAAATAATAAGAAGAACACCCCTCGCAAAATAATGTCAACGCGACACACCGCCTAAAATAAACGCGATAAACTATACCCCAACAACCACTTAGGCTCTATGGTTATTGTAGTGTTGAAACTTTTCCCTTACAGCACAAAAGCTATGCCGAGAAAGCAGCTATTAAGTGAATATTTTACATTAATACCTCCGGCGACATGACTTGTTTTTCTTAATTAGTTTTCAGCAGCAGGGTCAGCCTTCGGAGTACCATTAAAACTGTGTTTTAAGCGGTCGCGTACAGACTTTAAGAGGGGAAAAGATTACAGAGACAAAAGGGCTCTGCGTTTACTACGCATTTAATTAATGCTAGTGGCTTCCCACAGAGCCCTATTGAGAAGGGCGGGCCGTTTTAATCCTGGGTACTTAGGACACCTTTCAGGGTAAAGTGTGTTGTCGAAGGTTTTCCATCAGTTTCGAGGAGTGAAATGGCGCGAGAAGGTGTGGGAGATTTAGTGAAATAGATTTCAGCGAGGTTGAAGAGTTAATTGATTAACATGGGAATTGCACTTTTATTTTGAGTAGCGATATGAATGAAGGTTTGAGGTATTTAGGAGAGAGATACCAATTAAAATATTGCCATCTCCCAATAAAATAATTCTGGTATATTTGATTAAATGTTGTTATTAGGTTAGAAGTATTCTTTTCGACAAAGTGTGTTGTTGAAATCAGTTTCGAGTTGTGAATTGATGTGAGAAAGTGTGGGAGATTTAGTGAAATAGATTTCAGCGAGGTTGAAGAGTTAATTGATTAATTAACAAGGGAATTGAGCTTTTATTTTGAGTAGCGATTTGAATGAAGGTTTGAGGTATTTAGGAGAGAGACACCAATTAAAATATTGCCATCTCCCGATAAAATAATTATGGCATATTTGGTTAAATGTTGTTATTAGGTTAGTAGTATTCTTTTGGACAAAGTGTGTTGTTGAACAGCTTCCATCAGTTTCGAGTTGTGAATTGATGTGAGAAAGTGTGGGAGATTTAGTGAAATAGATTTCAGCGAGGTTGAAGAGTTAATTGATTAACAAGGGAATTGAGCTTTTATTTTGAGTAGCGATATGAATGAAGGTTTGAGGTATTTAGGAGAGAGACACCAATTAAAATATTGCCATCTCCCGATAAAATAACTATGCCATATTTGGTTAAATGTTGTTATTAGGTTAGTAGTATTCTTTTGGACAAAGTGTGTTGTTGAATGCCTTCCATCAATTTCGAGTTGTGAATTGATGTGAGAAAGTGTGGGAGATTTAGTGAAATAGATTTCAGCGAGGTTGAAGAGTTAATTGATTAACAAGGGAATTGAGCTTTTATTTTGAGTAGCGATTTGAATGAAGGTTTGAGGTATTTAGGAGAGAGACACCAATTAAAATATTGCCATCTCCCGATAAAATAATTATGGCATATTTGGTTAAATGTTGTTATTAGGTTAGTAGTATTCTTTTGGACAAAGTGTGTTGTTGAACAGCTTCCATCAGTTTCGAGTTGTGAATTGATGTGAGAAAGTGTGGGAGATTTAGTGAAATAGATTTCAGCGAGGTTGAAGAGTTAATTGATTAACAAGGGAATTGAGCTTTTATTTTGAGTGGCGATGTGAGTAAAGGTTTGATATATTTAGGAGAGAGATACAAATTAAAATGTTGCAACTTTCAATTAATTATTTTTTGTAATTTGGTTAAATATTGTTACCTTTATAGTTGTGTCTATTAATCTTTAATATGGTGTTGAATTTTTCAATAAGTTTTGAGAAGTGAAATGACTTGAGAAGGTAAGGGATGTTTAGTGAAATAGATATCAGCGAGGTTGAAGAGTAATTATTCAACTGGGATTGATTAACCGCGATGCGATTGAGGGGTGTGATATTTAAGAAAGATATATCGAGGAAATGTTAATGAATGTTTGAAATTTAACAATGCATGACTTTTTGAGTTTTTGGTTGCATATTAGTGACGAGGCCCCGAAACCTCATTAGTTTCTTGGGGTATTTTTGGGAGGATTTTATTTTGGACTTTCATTTAATTTACAAGAATCGTAGGAACATATTGAGATTAAAATCTAATACCTTTTATATTTTGAAACGTAATTCTAATAAAATACTTCATTAACAAACTTTTGAGAGTTTTATGCTCTATTACATTATGATTCTAAAAAAATTATTCAAAGGTTGTCATGCATCTTACATCATGTGATATTTATTATATTCACATGATGTAAGAACTCACTAAGCATAGTTTTTTAATTTTTAAAATGGATTTTTAATTAAAAATTAGGCAGCATTTTAACATTTTCTTCTCAATAATATTAGAACTTATCAATGCATAAAAAAGTTTTTTAAATTCCCTAATTTTTTTTTTTTTAAACAGGTGTTTCATTAATATTCATTTTTATTGCGGTATTTTTCTGAAAGTTTTAATAAGTTTTAAAAATAAATTTTTTAGTAAATTTTATAATAATTTTTTCGTTATTTTAGTTGCTGGATTTATTCTCATACTCGTTACAATGATATTAAATAAATGTTTCGCATGCCTTGTATAATGCATACGGAACAATATAATATTTATTTCGTTCCATATTGAATATTTCGCTAAAAACTGCCACTATTATCAAACCATTATTGTTTTGTGGCTAGTGTTCATTGTGTGTTTTTGATTAATGAAACATGTAAATTAAGTCAGTTTTTGTATTGCGTTTAGTTCAAATAAAAATAATTATTAATTTCATATTAGCTATTTCACTGTTATATACTTAAGAGTAATTTTTAAAAATAAAATAGGAATAAATGAAACAAGTTAATACATTATCATGATTTAATGTTTCGGATTAGTGATTCGATTATTTTTTATTCTCTCCCTCATCAAATTTAAATAAATTGTCTATGATATTTAATAAATAACATTATTATATGAAAATAACTTATACAAAAAAATAAAACACATATAACAAAACAAAAAAAACACAGTGTACTAGTAATTTAAACCCAGTAGTGATTAATGAACTTAATATGCAAATAAAGAAAAATATCAGATAGATTTACTCGTCATAATTAGTAAATTTGATGCTAATTCAGAAAAAGACAAATGGTGAATGTGCTCTGTGCATTTTTAAAATTACTGCAGCCATTTATAAAAAGGCAATATATTTAGAATATTTGACGAAGTAACTCTCAACAAAGTTCTTATAGGAATAACCAATAAATAATCATCTCTAAAATGAATTCTTTTTAAAAAGGAGATTTGAGAGTTTAAAAAGAAATAATTGAGAAAAACGGAATTAAAACTAATTAAGATTATACTAATCGATCATTTAATTTCTATCTCTTTTTGTTATCATGTACTTATATTATAATAATTTCATCTATTGTTTTGATTTGTCAATCAATGAACATCAACCAATAACAGAAAATAAGAGATTTACAGCTCTGCTTGAGGAAGAAACATAATGTAAAATATTAAAAAAAATCTGAAAATGAGATTAAAAGATTTTGGTAAAACAAAATTGCTTGTCCAAAATAAATTTTTGGATTGTGTAATGCAGTCTTCCTGTATATCTCAATATTTATGAATCAATTATCTATAGATTAATTAAAATTTAAAATCATTATTGCCTAAGTGTCTGTCATAGCAAATGGGTATTATCAAAATTATTGGGCTATCAGCGCTACTTAAATGAATTTGATTCTCTTAAATTTTGATATTTTATTTTTTGCTACTACACTTATTTTGGCTTTAATAGTAACATTATTATTTTAATTTAATTATTTCAAACTTTTGTGCGATTTTAGGGAGACTTGATTATAAAATGCAGTGTAGTTAAGTACCATCATTAAAAGTAGATAAACACACAAAAAAGAATCTAAATACAAATAGCGAGATGAAATTAATAAAAAAAATTAAAAGAAGAATAAGAATTAAATGAAAAATCAGTTTCCAGGGAGCATAAAATTTCTTTTTACTGATAAAGTAGAACCTAAAAGTTATTATTTGTACGATAGTCTCCCCGCCTTTGAGCATACATCACTTGGTTTTGATTTTATTGAAATTGGGGTGAGATGAAAGATGGAGTAGATATTTATTTTCTACTAAGCAGTATATAGAAAAAAATGTACACATTTGGAATTAAAAAGAGATAACATAATTCAAAAATCATCCGAAAAGAGTGACTGGGAGAGAACGCTGAACCAAGAATTCCATGAAAACGTCTCTCCGAATCAAAACGTATTATCCACTGTAAAATCATTTTAAAATAATAATCACATCAAATTTAGATATCTTGCGGTCCGCTTCTTTTAAAAAATTGGTAAATTTGCTTCATAACACATATTTAAATTGTCTTTAATTTATTTTATTTTAAGTTGATTTAACTTTGTGAAAATACATTCAGTTTTTATTATTTTAATACTTATATTCTAAAATAGCACATTGACTTTGAAAATATTCTTTAAACAGTCTCATGTATATCTTCAAATCAGATTTACCAAATGAACTCAAGTTAACGATACAATACACTTAAATAATTAATTTCTCAGACTTCACACTATTTATTCTTAAAATTCACATAAGATCATAAGTATGCAAATCGCAATTTTTACGCACTTTTATTATGACACGTCACATTTAGAGTATATTTTTCCCATGAAAATGGTCGACAAAGTCATGAAAGAAAGTTACATAATGTAGCTTTTTTTTTAGACTATAACATGACTTTTTTTTAATTCTTCAATAACACATTGATTTTAACATAATCCTTATTCTGCAAAAAAGTACATTTAAAAAAATGTTCTCTAAAACTTTGAAGTAACTTCAAAACTCAAAGTTCGTCTGTCAAATCATTTCAGTCACTACGCCTCAGTGATGCAATAAACTTAAATAATTAATTTCCCTCATTTCACACTTTTCATTCCAAAAATTCTCCCTTCGTATATCATATGTACGCAAACACCAATTTTCACAGCCTTTTATTATGACACATCGCCGTTCCAGCATCTTTTTCCAGAAAAAAAGAAGATAATCTCACAAATCAAGCCACTTCGACCCAGAAAAAAAAAGACACTACAATAAAGCGTTAATTGGAAACACGAACTCCTCCTACACTTTCCCAACAAAACGTTTATTAATTCCCCTTCGGGAACAATAATTTAAAATACTTCCCGCGCTACCAAATCAACCGGGACCGCACGAGGCGACATATTTATTCGCCATTTGGCGACTAATACATTATTTCTTTAATTAAATAACCGCGCCAAGGCAAGGCACATTAACGCCTCGTTACATAGCTCCACTACTGCCCCCCTCTAACAGTCTCCCCCATTCCTGCCATAAAGCAGAGTCTTCAAAGTCCTTTATTATCGCTTTCAGCGACCCATGCCTCAGAATTCAGACCCAAATTAAAATATGAACTTCATAAAGAATTCAGTTAGTATATGCAAATCGTTGCGGGACAAGTACTTTTAAATTAGCTTTGCTAAAGAAGGAAATTTATATGACTATAAAATATACGGGAGCGATGGCAAAGGAGTGGGAGAGTTGTTGGGAGTTCAATAAAAGTAAATGGAAATGTTCATGTGTGTGTTTAATGTATGTTTTGTCTTCCTTTATGGGATTATTTATTCCTTTTTCGGCGGAGGAATTGTGTTATCGAATGTTTTGAGTTTAATTGGAGACTTCATTATGTAAATACGTTCTGAAAAGACAATATTTTGTTAAAAGATAAAAATAATGGTGGAGTGAGCATTGAAACGATTTTAAATGAGTTCAGATATTTTATATTTAGCCAATATTTTCATTAATTTTATGTGCCCAGTTTTTAGAAACATGTATCTTTGGGGGAAAAAATCCAATTTAACTGATTTTTAGCACTGCAAATGAAAATGACAGCAGCAAATTATATGTTTTCTTGCTTTCTTTTAATAAAGCTATGAAAATTTTTAGATGATATTTAATGCTATGCACATATCCTATATAATATTGTTATTCTCTACATTATTTTTCTCAACTAATATAAAATAATAACTAACTAATACAAAATCTATAGCAGGGAATGTACAGGAGTTTATATTTACTTTTGACATAGTATAATCAATTTACGTAAAGACATAGAGTCTATTTAAAATTAATGCTGGAATAAATTGAGCCTAACTAATGTGGCAAAAATGGTTCGTATGCCACTTTATGAATACATTATTAGAGAATTCAAAAACATCATTGCCATATTATAAGTCAAATTCATTCCATCTCACTCCTTTACTTTTTCTAATGATCAGAAAATAGTTCCCACTACAGATGTCTTTGTAATTACTATCAATAAGTTTTAGGGACAACTGGATTGTTTTTCCCAAATGCTGTATTTATTCATCGTTATCTCTAAGTTGCCTATTCAAGATTCGTTAAATCGTAACAGTATTTGTTGGAATACTGAGCTTCACCAATGTGGTTAGAAGGGTTCTTATGCTACTTTATGAATACATTACTAGTGACTCCGAAAAAATTGTTGTCATATTATAAATCTATCTCACAGTTTACTTTTTCGAAGGATTAGAAAATAGATTCCATTGAAAGATGATAAAGATATCTATTAAAGACGGCGGCATTAGTAAAGTTTACATTTATTCTTCACAAAAGGTAGACGTACAAGCATATAAGTAATTTTAGAATAACAATAAAACAAGGTGATGCCACTCAAGCTAAAGTAATTATACAAAATTGTTTGCTTGCTTGCTTGCCGCAACATCCTCCCCACCCTGGTCAACCTCCAGAGGTATGACCAGTTGAATTGGACGGGTAATCTCCTTTCCTTTGACACGAAGGATGCAGGTTCGAATTCTTCCGTCCCGGCCATCGATTAATTTCACCACGAGAGCTTTCTTCCACATTTGTCGTGGTCGCAGATCTTCTTGTAATAAGACCAAGTCTCCTACTCGTACTCGTGGTGTTTCCTTTACATTTCGTACTTGATGAAATGTGCGTAACTCCAAAAGATATTCTTTGGACCATCTTTTCCAAAATGTATCCAGTAAGTCTTGCTGTTGCCGGTAAATATTTGTGAGCTTATCATTTCTTGACTCAGGTCCGGATGGAACAATGGTCAACTTTCGACCAGTTAGGAAATGAGCTGGGGTCAAAGCTTCCTCTGTATCATTTTCACCACGCTCATAAATCAAGGGTCTACTGTTGAGAGAGGCTTCTATTCCCACTAATACCGTAGTTAAGGCTTCCTCATCTAGTAATGAGCGACCAAGGGATTTTCGAAGGCATCGTTTGGTTAGACCTATTAGTCGCTCCCACCATCCTCCCCACCAAGCTGCTCGTGGTGCAATAAACTTCCACTTTATACCATTGTGAGCATAGAATTGCTGCACTTTCGTTGAAGTCAATGTATTCCATAGGAAAATGAGTTCTTTGTTTGTGGCATGGAAGGTAGTGGCGTTGTCACTATATATAGTATGTGGAAGTCCTCTTCTACTGACAAATCGTTGCAAGGCCAAAAGAAACTTGTCTACAGAAAGGTCAGAAACAAGTTCGATATGCAAGGCTCTAGTAGTAGAACATGTAAATAGCGTAATGTAAGCTGTATTTGAAGGTTTAAAGGTCTTAATATAAACTGGGCCTGCAAAGTCTATTCCAGTAGTATCGAAAGTCATACAAGGAGTAAGTCGGTCAGCTGGAAGAGGGCTTCTATTTCATTAGAACTTAAAGCATGAGACAGTTTGCACGGTAAACAGGTTTTAATCACTCGCTTGATGGCTTGACGACCACGGAGTATCCAAAACTCGGAGCGTAATTCTGAAAGGACTACACGAACACCCAAATGATGTAGACGAATGTGCGTGTGTCTAATCAACAAGTGCACAAAATAATGAGATCCCTCCAGTAGTATTGGGTGTCTTTGTTCAACTGATATTCGTGCGAATTGTAGCCTACCACCAAGTCGTAAAATGTTATCTTTTAGAAATGGGCGAAACCGAGAAATTTTTGAGGATTTAGGTAAGGAACGATTATGCTCTAGTGCGTTGATTTCTACAGAAAAACTCTGTTTCTGTACAACTGAAATCCAATAGTTTCTTGCCTTATTCAGCTCATCAGCCGTCAATTCTGAAGTAAAATGTTGTCGACCTTTACAGTTGTTCAGAAAACGATAAATCCAAGCTGTAATTCTCAAGAGTTTTGTGTATGAACTGAAGCGAGATATATCGATTAAAGTTTGGATAGTCGATGTACACAATGTTTGGTTCTTTACTTGACGAGCTTCTATATCCATTAATAATTTTTCTTCATTTGTCAAAATGTTTTGGACTGGCCAGGCGCCTGAAATTTGTGCTAACCAACTTGGGCCGTTCCACCAAGTTTCTAGATATGGTAATTCTGCTGGGAATACACCACGGGAGAGATGATCTGCTGGGTTCTGTGTGCCTGGGCAATGTCGCCACTGCGCTGGAAAAGTGTATTGAAGAATTTCAGTGACTCGGTTACATACGAATGTTTTCCATCGATTAGGATCATTTCTTATCCAACTTAATACAACAGTTGAATCACTCCAAAGTGTTGATGTTTGATTTTCTAAACCAGTTTCTTTGCAAAAATAGTGAAGTAAACGAGCTCCTAGTAAGGCTGCCAAAAGTTCTAACCGTGGAAGTGTCACCTTTTTAAGTGGAGAAAGTCTATTGCGACTGCAAACTAGGCGAACCTTTCTTTCGTTACGCTCAGTGAAACAAATGTATATTGCGGCTCCATAGGCCTTTTCCGAAGCATCGCAAAAGACATGGATAGTCATGTGAGAAGTAGCAGAAATTCCAATCCAGCGAGGAATGTGTATCTTGTTTAAGGATGATATTTCAGATACCCATCTGTTAAAGCTTGCGGCAATGCCTGGAGGAAGAATTTTGTCCCATTGAACTCCCATGAGCCACGTGGTTTGAAAAAGAATTTTTCCAACTACTATTGCTGGTGCATAGAGGCCTAAAGGATCATACAACTTTGATACAATTTTAAGAAGTAAACGTTTTGTTGCAGGAACAGCAAACTGATAAACACTTTCGTTTATATCTGTATGAAACACGTCTTCTTTGGTATTCCAGTTAATTCCCAATACTTGCGTATTGCATTTGAAGATGATATCCTTTAGTTCCCAAATAGCCTGTAGGTTCTTGGAGTTTGTACTCCATTTAGCCAAAGGTAAACTTATCTGTGTCATTAAATCTTGCATTTCTTGGTAAAGAATTGTTGCTTGTTCAGCAGTATCCACTCCCATAACAAAGTCGTCCATGAAAATATTATTCTCCAGGTGTTTAGCTGCAGTAGGGTAGGAATCAGAGTGCATATTAGCTAATTCACGAAGAGTGGCAGAAAGCAAAAAAGGACTAGAAGTCAATCCAAAAGGTAAACGTGAAAAACGATAAGTAAGTATTTCATTTCGCAAATGTATTTTTCCGTTTGCATCCTTTTCCGTCCTAAACCACAGGAACCTAGTACAGTTTCTACCCTCTTCATCCAAAATAAGTTGCAAGAATGCTTGACGTCCGTCGCTTGTGATTGCGAATTTGTGAAGTCGAAATCGTAACAATGTTGCAAATATTTCTGGAAGCAAATTAGGACCCTGCTCAAGAGCATCATTTAAGGAAGGATGTCCTGGTGTATGAGAAGAAGCGTCAAATACAATTCGCCATTTCTTTTCGTCATTCTTTTGTTTTTTCACTATATGATGAGGCAAGTAAAATAGTTTTGATTCGTTGCAAGGACTATTATCAGCAAGTTCAACATATTGGTTATCGATATAATTTTGCATCTGTTCTGTATAAATATCTCTTAAGTCTGAATGAGTAAAGAGTTTGTTACGGAGTATTTGAAATCGTTTGAGTGCTATTTCGTAATTATTCGATGAAAGAATCACCTCTGGTTTCCATGGTAACTTTACAACACGGCGGCCATCAACTTTGCAAAATGAATTGTGAAAATCACTTAAAATTTCAGAATTACGAATAGTCATCCCTTTATCCTGCATAGTTTTAATGCCAATTGTTTCCAAGTCCCAAAATCGTCTCGCGTGATCGTCCAGATCACGTACCAAAGTTTCTGAGCTAATGTTGAGAACTGAAGAAACAGAAGAATATGCTATAGTAGTGAACGAACGGTTGCCGGAAAGAATCCATCCAAATACTGTAGGTATTAACACATGAGTCGCCGAAAGTCTGATAGGAGATTTAGTATGCACTATAGTCCAATAAAAATCAGCACCTATCAGAATTTCTATAGGTAAGTCGTTTAAGCTGTCTGATGGATCAGCAAGTTTCAACTTTTGACTATGAGCAAAAGAAGAGACAGGTTGTGGAGTAGATGGATGAAAGGCATAAGTATTCGAACTTTCAAATGCTTGTATATTTATTTTTGAGTTGCTCCAAATGCTTGACAAGATAAATTTGACCCTCCGTCTCGTTTCAGTGTTTGTTGAAATAGATTCGAATGCTTGAAGGTTCAATTTTTCTGAGCTAGTGATTTCCAGTTGCAGGAAGTCAATCAAACTAGGATGAATGAAGCTAGACTGACTCCCACCGTCTAAGAGACACCGCGTTACTTTTGTTTTACCAGTTGGGCCAATTACATATACTCGAGCAGTTTGCAGATGAGTAAATTTGGGAGTTATAATATCAACGTTATTAGTAGACGTAATGGAATGGTAGTTAAACTTGGATTCTCACTTACAGTTTTACAGATGGAAACATGATGCCCTTTTTTGCATTTATAGCAACGGGCTTTGTCTTTCCGAGGGCAATTATTTACGTTATGGCCACGGTTAGTGCATAAAAAACAACGATTACTATTTTTTAACTTTTGTTTACGAATATCTATATCAGTTACAATGTTACAGTCTTGGGGCCAGTGTCCATTAGTATCACAGAAAGCACAAAATGGAGAACGTTTTTTAATTGGCGTAGTGTTCTTCGAATTAGCATATAAGTTAGCAGTGGAAGGTTTAAAATCATATTGAACAGACTGCTCACCTCTAATTTTCAGAGTAGTAAGTGCACCTTCTACTTCTTCCGAGAGAAATTGTATTAATTTTGTTATGTCACCTTCCGAAATTTTCTGTCGTTTCGCAAAAATGATCCAACAGCGGCAAATGTCATCCGGAAATGCTCGTAAAATTTTAGGAGTTAAAATTCGGCCATAAAAATTAACATCCTCTCCCAAGGCACGTAGAGCTTGTAATCTTCTATTACACTCAATAAAAACTTCGTTTAGTGAAGTCGGTGATGGATTTCGTATTGGCGTCAAATTTTCTAAAAAGTCCAAATGAGCTTGAATGATTCTGTTTTTATCGCCATATTTGTCCATAAGCAGTTTTTTAGTAGCTTCATATGTATCGGCAATAATGCTTATGCCATCTACCAATCGTTTTGGTTCATCTTGTAAATATCCTCTTAAAAAAACATGTTTATCAATTACCGAAAGATTTGGATTATTATCTACGGAAGACTGAAATTGTTCCCAAAAACTTTGCCAAAGTTCTACATCGCCGTTAAACGGTTCTAGTTTAATTGTAGGCAGTTTTACAGTATACGATTGAATAGCAGGCGTTGTAATACAAGGGTTTAAATTCATCGCCAAATTATTGTCATTAATAGCCAAATCAGTAAAGTTATTTGTAGTTGGCGCTAATTTATTTTGAATTATTTTTTTGGCTTTAAAAATCGCGAATTCAGCATTATCGTTATAGCTTTCACATTGTAAAATATCGTTTTCGTATTCTTCATCAGAAAGTAAATTGTGTATTTCATTATCCGTTATTTTCATTTCATTTAAGGTAGTAGTTAAACGATTACAAGTATATTCCACATCTTCAATTGAAGAATCATCTTTTATTTTACTTATTTCAACAGAAAAACGAGTAATATTACCGCGAATAGTTTTCCGTTTTCGCTTGAGTTGCGCCATTTTGTTTGTAGTTTCATCCGGCGTCGCCATTGCAGTAATCCGAAGTATAATACAAAACAATTCTGTAAGAAAGTAAACTTGCCGATATTTCGTAAAAGCAGGAAGTATAAATTCACGGTCCTGATTCAAATAGAGTTTTCGGCACCATATGTTAAAGACGACGGCGTTAGTAAAGTTTACATTTATTCTTCACAAAAGGTAGACGTACAAGCATATAAGTAATTTTAGAATAACAATAAAACAAGGTGATGCCACTCAAGCTAAAGTAATTATACAAAATTGTTTGCTTGCTTGCTTGCCGCAACAGATATCTTTGTAATTATTGTCAATAAATTTCAGAGACGAACACTTGAAAGAACTGGATTGCTCTTCCCAAGTTTTACTCGTAGGTATCTCTAAGTAGCCTTTTCAAGATTCGCTGAATTTAATAGTATTTGTTGGAATAAACTGAGCTTAACCAATGTGGCAAGAATGGTTCGCATGCCACTTTAGGAATACGTTGTTAGTGACTCCGAAAATTTTATGCCATTTTATAAATTCATATCATCCGTTTCACATGTATACTTTTTCGAATGATTAAAAAAATAGTTCCTATTGAAAGATGCTTTTGTAATAACTATCAATAAATTTCAGGGGCAAATACTTGAAAAAACTGTATTGCTCTTCCCAAATGCTGTATTTGCTCCTAAGTTGCCTTTTCAAGATTCACTAAATGTAACAATATTTGTATATCATTTCCTGAAAATAATGAGCAACAAATTCAAAATTATTAATTCTAACATATTGTATTCTAAGATATATTGTAAATATATAAAAGCATAAACAGAACACAAATACAATAAATGCTTTTGCTATTCTCTACATTCACTTAACTGTTTTTTTAATATTTCAAAAAAACCCAAAATGTTCTTTTCGGTGACAGTGGGAGGGGGAGGGGTTAATGGAAATTAATGTTATAAATTTTTGCAAAAACTTATATTTATATAAAAGTTTAAGAAGTGAAGTGAGAAAAGTTCTGTCTGTCACACTGATTTCCCTCTTTGAAGCTCCATATAACATGTATGCTGAAATAGATTTTTGTCATTTCAAATATTGGAAAGCTGTCAGCGTTGTTGCCTTAACTTCCCTCACAAAATTTTCACATCATATTAGCTAGAGGATGTTTTACATTGAATTTGTTAAATCAATTCAATGTCCACATCTTTAGCCAGCCTCATATATACACTATTGGTTTTTTAGCGGAATCGGCTCTACCAGCGACGCTGTCAACAAAGTTTCGATTGCAAAGTAATTAGCAATTCTTCTAGGAATTTACAATTATAATTTGATTTATTTATATTCTGCTTCTTTTTATTTTAATCAAATAAGAATTTTGTATTTGAATTTTAATGATTGGACTTATTTCTAAATCTTTAATAATTAGATGTTTTAAGAACTATAAAATAATATAAGATAAACCCTGAAAGTAGTAATTAATTAGAAATGTTATTAGAACAATATTTCAAAATTAAATTAAGAAATGATTTTAGTTTGAATAATTTTGATAACTTGACATTTATAATTAAAGGAAAGCACAAAATTCAATAATTTTCAAGATAATCCAATCTTTCAGTAAAATCTCGGGACCCCTTAAAAGTGCGGAACTCCTAGACAATTGACAGCTTTGCCTGTTTAATAATCCGACCCTATATAACACTTCATCATGAAAATATAGGATGAATTACCATCTCCATACAAATGGTGAAAGCAATGACTAATTTCTATTTTGTTTTCAAGAAGATGATAGTTGCATCATCTTTCATATAGCGCATACTTTCGATGCAAAAAAAAAAAAAAAAAAATCATGACACTGTGCCAAAACTTATCATGAAATGTCATCTGTTACCATCTTTGGTCTTCCAAATCTGCTTACATCGACTACAGAACTTGTTCTTTTAAATTTCATGATAAGTTTTGCTACAATGCCATGGGTTATCTGTACTTTGTGCGTTACATTGAAAATACGCGCTATATGAAGTGTGACATTACTCTCAAATGATAGAATAATAATGTCATTCCTTTCTTTGTTCACTCGTGACATATCATTTAAATCGGTTCATCTTCTCGAAGATGGAAAGGAAGTTAGTTATCGCTTTCATCAGTGTAGGACGATTCATATATTATCACGTGATATAACAGGTATATAAATTTAGTTGCTTTGTTATCATGGTGAAATCATTAAGAATTCAATGCTGAGATCCGTCTAACAGAAGAAAAAAAATCTTTATATGAGTGATTAATCAAAAATGTATGTCTTTTGTACAATTTCTGTTTAAGTAAATGATAATTATACGAAAACTTAGATGGAATATATTTCGCAGCATTAAAAAGTCAGAAAGCTGATTCTGACAACACTTTGGCGACTGAAATGCAAATGCATCTACAAGACCATCCAAATGTTGTCTTTATAATTTTGCTGCCATGAAGAAAGACCTTAGAGTTTCACACCAAAAAACATTTTAAGTGTTAAAAGAAATTCGATTCGATACTTTTATAAATCATTTTGCTTTATAATTAACCGAATTAAAAATAAAATTATGTCCATTAGTAGTGAATTCAATGATTAAAAAAAAACAGCTTGCTGGACGTTTGAATATACTATGTAAGAACAAAATTGATTAACATTGTACGTTGAACTAACTATATCAATGGGTAAGTTATTTGTCCGTCACCTTGGGTATATGAACATGATACTTGAAAAACATAATAAATAAGACACATATGAAGAACGGTAAGGTCTTGACACTATAACTGATCTGCATTAAAATCAAGGATTGTTTATTTTTACAGCCCCAGCAATAAATCACTAAAAAACGCAAACCGTCACTAACCATCTTGGTGAAATCTCGGCATCTTATGTAAAATGGAACTTGGAAATGTTGCATAATTTGGAAAATCGCCAAATACATTCATTATTTTGGCGTCCTTGGCGTAATCTGAAAATCATCATTACCTTGGGATTTTTAACGCAATCTGAAAATCGGCAAGTATACCTGGAATGCAACTATCTTGGCGAAATCTTGGCGTCTTGTGAATAATGGAACTTGGCAGTCTTTGTGTAATCTGAAAATTGCTTAGTAAAACCAAGGCCGTAAAAATAAACAAATACCAAATTATGTCTCAATCTATCTACTGGAAGCAATGGCGGATTTCCAACACGGTAGTTGCTAGGGGCGATTAAGCTGAAGGGGGGCCCAGGCAGGGCGAATAAAAAAAAAAAAATGCATTGTCCCAGTTTTCAAATAAATAAGTTTGTAAATCAAGAGTGGTCTCCCCAAAAACTTTCTTGCATACTTTCTAATAAACTTATCTTGCCAGAGAAAGCTTGTATGGCACTGGCGTACAATACTTACAAAATATTAACTTTGGGTCTGAATTTAGCATTTTTATTGAATCTATCGTGTGATCTTTGGCGAGTTTTTTGGCGATTAAACACCGGCATGCGTTAATAGTATCCAAAAATCGAATTTGTGCTTTAGATGCATTTTTCTCAATTTCTCAACCAACTGAAACAGAAATTCGACGCAAAACTACGCTTGTTATCCCAAAATTTTATACCAAATTTAATATTTAATTCATTGTATTTTTGAGTTATCGGGTTTATATGTTTCTAAAAGTACAGACCGACAGACGCTCAACCTCTCATTGGATTTGGTTCAAAATTTGCAAGGTGTTTACAATATAGATGTTAAATATATGTACAGAATTTTTATCTATCTAGATCTTTTCATTTTATCGTGTTAACTGATATTCGAACAGACATATTTCATCTTGTCTGTCCAAATTTGGTAGATATCTGCAAATTTCGTGAGAAGACCGTATACCAAATTTCAACAGTCTAGCTCAATGCAATTTTTAGTTATCTTTGTCACAGATAGACAGATAAACAATTTCCAAATATTTTTTTCCGACCTCAGGGAATTTTTTTGACAATTACTGTACTTTCTCTATACTATACGTATAAGAAAAAGGAAAAAAAAATGCAAATTCTATGAATGATAAAATATAATTAAGACTATAATAGAGCATAAATGATTATCTTATGTTCTTCATTATGATTATTTAGTTATTGGAATATTTATAAAACATTTGTTTATAATATTGTGCAGACACAAAAGTCTGATGTCGCAAACAGATAAATAAAAACAAATATATAAACAAAAAAAATTAACAGAATAAAAAATATCAATCTAAAAGGAATTATTAACATATTAAACATGTACCAAAATGTGAAATTAATTAAAGAAAGAGTCTCATAATATGCACTGCTAGGCTCACAAAATATCTAAATCCGCAACTGAAGGAATAAGTATAAAATCTAAGCTATATTCTTTTCACTATTATGTTAGCATGAGAGAGATGGAAAAATACTCCTCTACTGTTTGGTTCAGAATCCCGAGACTAATACTTTTGAACGATTCTGCCTCACTAAGGGGTGAGACGCGGAAAGATTAGCATATTTCCAAGATTCTTTCATTCTTTGATTTCCTCCCTTTATATGCTTTTTCGTTCTTTTTTTTATTATTATTTGTGAAGTGTATATGAGTATCGTGTCATTTCTAAACCGCACTATTTTATTTTAAATCAAAATTGTATTTATTGTTTATATGGCTAGTTCAAATGGGGAAAAAAAAAACCTTTCCGGAGGGGCAGATGAATATTTTATATAATATCTTTAAATGTGTCAGATATTTATATAATATCTTTAAATGTGTCAGATATTTATATAATATCTTTAAATGTGTCAGACTTTTTATATATCATTATTAATCTCAAAGTATTCAATAAGAAATTTTAAAATAAAATGTGTTTTAACAGAAAAAAATTATTATTTTGTTAAAAAGTGAATTACCAAATTTTAAGAACAGAAATCTTCCATTTACTCATCATAATTTAATATTTAGGCCCCTTACAGAAAATAAAAATTGTTCGAAAGTGTTTTACTGTGAATTAGTATTTTTTTTTCGGCAATATCAGTTATTCACAGTTTTTACGCCTCCTAAATCCGCGAATAATTCGAGTTCATCTTATTGTTAAATGTAAAACATCTCTTTTCTTCATTCCTCTCACCCTTGTTTTGACTAAAAAAAAACGCAACCTGATGCATGCGCAGAGTACCGAAAATGAATAGTAACCAACTTAATATTCTTCTCGATAAGATTGGTAAACAATTAATTACATTACAATTTTTAAAACTTTACTCACAATTCTTTATAAAGCATTTACTAGGGACTAAAATTTATTTTAAATTACACAAAAACTTGAAGAATTTGACTGATGCTTGCTGGGTTACTAGAAATTTTTAAAAAATGTCACCAGAAATTATTTTTGTAACGGAATTATAATTATGTTTCCTGTAATAATTTAATTTCTTCCTTTATAATTTAAAATTCTTCCTTTATAATTTAAAATTTTTACTTTGTGAATATTGCATATTATTTAGTTGCCAAATAGAATTAACATTGTCATACATCGTTCAAAATAGATGAGAAAATAAACACTTTATGCTTACACATTTGTACAAAGGAATTTGAATACGATGCAATCTTAAGATATCTCTTTGTTCTAATCACATTCTTTATCTACAATTTCAGGTAAATATGACAAATGTCTTCATGTTTGTTATTCAAAATAAAAGACAGCATAATGTTTTGTTATTACCTCATCGTTTTGTCATTAACTTCAGCATGATAAAAGTGTCAAAGAATTTCCTGCCCGTGTAATTTGCAATCATCGAAAATGAAAGAAACAAACACACTTAGGTCAATAAACTCTATTTATGTTCTTATACAAAAGAGGGAAAAAAACCATTTTTTTCTGTAGGGATTTTCAAACATGCATCACTGAAGACAATTCAAAAACATGATAATAACATTAATATTATGTTGGAAATTTGTTGATTGAAATGTTGATTTCAACTCGCT
This sequence comes from Argiope bruennichi, assembly GCF_947563725.1. NCBI lineage: Eukaryota > Metazoa > Arthropoda > Arachnida > Araneae > Araneidae > Argiope > Argiope bruennichi. The sequence goes on along the minus strand of NC_079158.1, from coordinate 69,175,842 downwards.
GTAACTGTAAACTGTTATAAAAAAATCAAATCAATTCTATTTTGAAGTTATATTGTGAAATGTGTTTCAGGAAGAACTAACAGGAAGATTTGTTAAATTGTTATTTGTCAAGAAACTTTCTTTATTGTGTGTAACAACAGTTGTAAAAAGGTTTTGATTGCATGTCAGAATGATTGATATTTTTGAAAACATAACAACAGATATTAGGGATAAATTTGCCAACAATTATTCACAGAACTGACAATGATTATCAAATGACGCATTTCATAATTTTGATTGCATAATTAATTTTTTAAAACATTTTAACTATTTCCAGAGCATGATTATGGTTGTTTTGTTTGTTGTTGCAACAAAATGTGCATTTTGTTGATTAGGAAATTATGCATATTTCTAAAATATGTTGTTATTTAATATCTGTTGTACAATATAGCTGCAGCAGAATTAAATGAGTTACTACAGCAGCAGTATTACATTAAATAATGTAATTATTAATTAATTACATTAAATAATAATTACATTATTAATTACTATTACAGTAATTATTAATTACTACAGTAGTATTAAATGAGTATGAATAAATACAATAAAATAATTAAATAGATTAAATCACCGATTTTTGAAGGCGCTTGAATTAATGCAATGAAAATACTGGTAAATTTAAAATATTGAATAATAGTTTTAATCGATCATTAAAGTTTTTTCTTTATGATTTTATGTACCATTAATTCGTATTTATTTGAAGCGTTAATGTATTTTACATAAAAGTGATATGGGCCAATTTAGAACCTAAAAAGAAATAAACAAAATGCAGAAAGAAAAAAAAATCAATTCTTGTAGTTTAGGCAATCAGTGTTTCAGTTGTTTGATATTTGTTTTCTATTAGCCTCTCACCATAAAGAATTAATTCGATGAATTAATAATCTTATAAATTCCATTCATCATTAATTATACGAATTTATAAGCAATTTTTTCACTAGAAACAAAACAAAATTTGTCAATAAATGTATTTTAATAGCTGCATTTAATTTAATTTGGGCATCTTTAAATGCTAATATTTCTTCTAAAGATTGATATTCAACATTTTTCTATTAAGACTTTGTGTATTTCCAGTAATAAACTAAATATAATACTTTCTCTTATTTCATATTTTGTATCAAGAGATGATTTTTTTTTAGTTTAATCCTACTTTGAGAGGCAAAAATTAATTAATAAAATTTTATATATCTTCTTGCATTAAAAGGAAATGTATGATATTTCTTCTAATTTCCTTAAGCAAGAAATTCTGTATACCAATAGAGATTTTCAAAAATAAACAAACGTTGTGTAATAAAACTATATGTATCTTTCAATATATTGTTACGAAATTTCCGGGGTTCGTTTGGATAGTGGGAGTTATATGATGTGGAGAACGCTCAATCACCAGGCGGCAGTAGAAAATAAAACAACGACGTTTATTTACACGAAGACACACAGGACAGCACAAGCATGACAACTATATACAGCACAGAAGACAATTATCTTCAGCCGAGACGTGCAGCATACTACAGCAGCACATAATAAGACTCTACTGCAGACAGTAGCGCACAGCTTAGTTCAGCACTAGCTTGACTCCGTCGCTGCTAATTTCTGGAAGACCAGTTCTTTAGCGTCGATTTTACTACTCTTCTCTGTCGCTTCCGACTACGACTCCTCTGGCAGCTGCGACTGCCTCCTTTTATAGGTCTCAGGAGGCGGGGCTAGAAGCCTCTCAACCAATCAGGAACGTTCGAGGCATATCTCGATTCCTACTGGACGGATCGGTAAAATTCTTGATGTTTCGGGTATAATCTGTTTTGGCACCAAAGTCGCCAAATTCGTCGCCAATTCGCAAAATAATCGCCAAGCTCTGGGACCTTTTATGGAACCAACTATGCTGGGAAGCAGCATCACAGGTTCGTAACAATATATAACTTTCTGTCTGCAAAGAAATGAATGTTTATTTGTATGTCTTTTTACAAATCTAAAATTTTTTTTTCATTCTGATAGAAGACAATAGTAAAGACAAAAGCCATTGATAGGTTTCAAAGTCCAAATTTTTATTAAAGGTTAAGCAAGTTTTTTATATTTTTCAATTTTATCTTCGGAAAATACCATTTTACTAAAAAAAATTTCCGTTTAATACGCTTTTCTAATTATACGGATTTCGTTTCAATTTTCCAACTGTATAATTTTTAGAAGAAAAATTTGACAATTAGAGAAAGATCATGCAATTTTTGTAATGTTTTTCTGATTTCATTTTAAATTTAATTTAATTTCATATTCAATTTATAACAAGTTTTTATTATTCAAATGATGCCACACTCAACTCGTTCATTGGGGTTTCAGAGCTGCAGAACTCCCATGCAATTACTTTAAAAGTTTGTTTTTCCCTTTTTAAACTTGTTGAATTATCTTTTCATATTGATTGTTCAAAGAATCAATTGCATTTAGACAATAAACACGGAAGGGAGATAAAAATTGAGATAGGAGTAGAAAATAAACCAACGAATAGAAAATAAACAAGTGGAGATTATTTGGAGCACAGAGGTGAAATAGTGATCTCATCTTATCTTTCATCTTATTTATATCTCAGCTCTATGGTTTGAACAGCCTCAAAAGGTATCAAAATCCTCCCTGTTTCTTCCGTCTTACGTAAGGCTCGCTTTTGCTCACTTGATTTGTTAGTCTTTGCTTTAGTTAACATGATTTGTTAGTCTTTGCTTTAGCTCACTTGATTTGTTAGTCTTTGCTTTAGCAAGTTATTTAACTCTAGTTTGACTTTCATATTATTCTTATGGAAACTCATCTGCTTTAATAAACATACATTTCCTTCTTTTATTAGAAGTCATTCATTAAAAAATCGCATCATTAATTTTCTAAAATACAATTCAGAATTAAAAACTGCCAAGTTTATAGAGCTTTAGCTGGGGTTTTTTTTAAAGAAATCTATTACACTTTTATTCACTTGTAAAATAATTTAATAATTTTTCCTGCATTGCTGTTTCCGAACAGCAATCCTGGATATGCACATTACTTGACAGATTAGGTCAAGAGGATTGTTAGTTTCGATCCTTTTTTCCTTTTTTTCATCGATAAATACATTCTGGGCTACAAATGGGAATTTTTAGATCAAAATGCCATATCTTCTAGCCTATGAAACGCATACATTTGTTACTGTGTAAAATATATACTATGAAAAATTAATCTACTTTAATATTTTTAATTTCAGTTCATTATATATCAGAAATATATTGCCTTAGCATATTCCTTTTTCAATAATGATTGCAAGTTGTCCATATAAAAGTCATTGAAAAAATATTGATAGGTTGTATTTAAATTGATAGAGAGTAAAAAAATTTAAAAATATAATGGGTTATACTCTTTTCTTATGCTATGTATGAGTAAAAAAAAGTGGGCTTCTTCTATATATGCAAATAAAATATATCTATTAAGGGTTATTACTTTTAATAATTGTTTATTAGTTTTCTGTTAAAGGAATTTATTGCCCATTATATAAGATTATAAATAATTAAATTTGAATAACAATGCATAATGAATCACGTTTAAATAACTTTTGGAGATGTTAAACAATCAGTAATCCTTAAGAGTCTGTGTGGTCTAGAAGTGCCTGAAAAAGCTTTCGCCGTCGCCTGCAATTTAAACTTCAGTTATCACAGATACCATTTTATATCAGAAAATTTTATCTAGAAATGACTTTTTGCAGCCAGGGAGCGAGTAGTTAAGAACGGAAAGTTAATCAATATAATTTTGGCATGTGCTAGTCACGAAAACGAGACTGAAAAGCAGTAGATTCGATGTTTCTCGGTCCACCCCTTTTGGTCCAGCCTCTTCCCGACATCCATCATCGTCCGCTAATCGCATTCGGAGATCCATTTTTCTTTTGATCTGCCAGCCTTAATACTCTCTCCAAGCAGGACGTCGCCAAGAGTTGGCACTTGGCGATCAAACTTAGTTTCACCTCAGAAAATTTCTCTCCATGGTTTCTGTTCTGAAATTTAAGGCCTTCTGCAATATAAATCCAAAATAAATAAGTTTTAACAAATTTACGAATAATTCAATGATTACCTTAATTTATGTAATAACAATATCGTTAAATTAGTGGAGAAACTGGCGCCATAATAGTAAAAACTAAACTTAAATTTTAGTAGATAAAAAAATTAAAGAAATTCGAGCATTTAGTTCGAAATATTGGTGTAAGGTAAAGTTTAAGATTTAATTTGTCTACCTTTATATTATACTAGCCGCCTTTGGCGACCAGCCGGTTCGCCAATCTTAATGTTCGTTAAAATTTTAATAATTAAATATTTTATGTAATTTCTACTTTAATAGCTTCTTCATCAAAATATTTTAAAACTTCAAATTTTGATTATCATATAATTCCTTCATAATATTATAAAGGCCTTCAGTCATAACGTAATATGTATCTCTCTCATTTTCTGTTAGCACCCGTAGAATTTATTCTTTAAATTAAAGTGGAAAGAATTATTTTCATTTAATATAATAATATTTTTTACTGAAACAAAGCATTTTTTTATAATCTGATTACTGAAAATAGAGTCACTCAGCGTTTAAACTTTATGGGCACTAAAGAATATCTTCTTAAATTTATGTAATATCTCAAGAGTTGGTCAACAAAATTTTCTTAGATTCATTATGAGCAGATCGATTAATTAACAATGTTTAAATTTAAATGCATCAAACACTAAGAAAATAAAACGAATCGTTTAAAAAAAAACGGTTGAAAACGGTAGAATTTATGCTTTAAATTAAAGTGGAAAGAATTTATCTTCATTTAATATAATAATATTTTTTACTGAAACAAAGCATTTTTTTATAATCTGATTACTGAAAATAGAGTCACTCAGCGTTTAAACTTTATGGGCACTAAAGAATATCTTTTTAAATTTATGTAATATCTCAAGAGTTGGTCAACAAAATTTTCTTAGATTCATTATGAGCAGATCTATTAATTAACAATGTTTAAATTAAAATTAAAAGAAAATAAAACGAATCGTTTAAAATAAACGGTTGAAAACAGGTTTTAAAAAAACTACTTAAAAAACGATGTACTTAAAACTATAAACATATACAAAAAATATATAACTAACATAAATACAATTTACTTACAAAAGCATGCAACTAACCCAAAAATAATTTAAATCATCCATTGATAACGTTGTCATGGCAACAATCAGAACAGAATGCGCATGCGTGAATTTTCTTCGCCGGTTACGTAACGCAAATACGTGATTTTTTTCTACGCCAGTTGGGGTAACGCTATGCGGATTAGAAATTTTTAATTTCCTTTATTCTGTTTTATTTTAATTCAAAAGTACTTCAGAATGAATCTGAAAGATTGATTCATTAACAATGTTTAATTTTAAATGCATCAAACATTAAGAAAATAAACAGAACTGATTGAAATAATCCGCCGAAAAATTTTAACCCTAGCCTCATTACTGTTGGGAGAAAAAAAAACTGAAGCCTTTCTCGTTTGGCGCTGGGGATAATGGAAGATTTTTTTGGCGAAAAAGTTGGCGGTGGGGAAAATGGAAGATTTTTTTGGCGGGAAAGTTAATTTTTAATTAATAATTAAAATTCTAATTAAAAATTCGAAAAAAGAAACCCCAGGTGCACATTCCCAACCTCCAAGGTATACATGTACCAAATTTGGTAGCTGTATGTCAAACGGTCTGGCCTGTAGAGCGCCAACACACACACACACACACACACACACACATTGAGCTTTATTATAAGTATAGATTTAGAAATTTTCTCTAATTAGAAACATAATAAGTGGGCACAATTTTTTTTTTAATATTGTCACAATGTGCGTGAATATATACACAGTTACTAAAGTGTTATTGTTGTTAAAATGCGTTATTTATTATAAAATGCATTTAAAATAATTTGGAAAATTGATTAGAGATTTGCATAATCACTACTGGAGAGCTAATTTTTTTAAATTTTAAAATGATATAAAAATGTGTTGTGCAATAGCATGTTTAGAAATTTATGAAAATTTAAAAAATTCCTATCAATTTTTAATTAAAAAATCTAATTAACTTTCTGAAAATTCTTTTCTTAGCGAGCAACTACAATTCAAAAACTTTGCTAAATTTCGGGATTTTAATTCTAATAATCTGCTCTGTTGAATATTGCGTACTATCTTTCATAATGAAGGCCGTAATACGTGAATTATAACTTACAGATGGTATTATTAATTATATTTTCTAACAATTATTAGGTTAACCACAAAAGCGAATCAGCTGAACACTGCAGTAACATCTGAAATAATCGAATGATAATCATCACGGTAGAAAGGGGTTGTTCTCATAGCGATCACAAATAGAGCTGCTCCATAGGAGGTACATCCACCAATCAGAGTGAAGACGAATTAACCTCACACCTTACTTTACCTATCAGGAAATAAGAACCAACCACCAAGCGGGAAGCTTCCCATATCCATAGTCTGTGTATTTTCTATAGGCGGTTCAAGGTCACATTTTCTACCGCGTTACTGGTACCAGACAACCAATGAGGTAGAAAATGTGACCTTGTGCCTATTGAAAATATAATTTTTGGGAATGTCTCCAGGTGGGGACATTGCCATGTTTAAAATGATCATCTGCTTTAAAAGTAACATTTACCAAATTAGCATGTGTATGAAATTTTGAATACAACAAAAATAAATACTTTATATCTTCATCATATTCAATATAAATTGAGTTATGTCGTATAAGTTAATGAGAAATTCGAGAGGAGAACGTTTTCGCTCAATGGAAAAGTTTCTTAGGTATCATGAGCAATGAAATTTCAACGATGAATTGTTCTACAAATGTTTGATCTCTAAAGAAAATTACTCAAAATCCACATACAAAAAAATTTAACTTGTTATACGATAAATACATACAGAAAAACTTCTTTTAACTGGATTAAATTAACATTAACCCTTTCAAGGGCCATGGAAAGTATACTTCCCATCAATTATATCAATCTTTGTGTGAAGTTATGTAGGTTGACATAATTGTTGACAAATTTTTCAATCAGGCAGGAACTTAGATGTTTCAGTTTCTTGGATAAAATAACGTGTCCTGATTTGTTACTTAATTAATAATTAACAAATTAATTAATTAATTAATTATAATTTTTAATAAGCTAAATTAATCACTTTTATTAAGCCAATCGCAATCCTATAAATATTTTTAATACATCATGACTAGAAAAAATGGCCATTTAAAAGTTTAAAGCAAATGTTTATTTCTAAGGACTAAAATAAATCTAAAAATCTATAATAATTATAATAGGTTGTGAAATAGGAAACATTAAAGATGGCAACTAATTTTTAATTTTAAATTTGTGATACTAAACAACAGTTTAAAATTATTTTGAAATCCCTACTGAGTTTGAAACAAAACCAACCGATGTCTTGAAACGCATGAACGTTATCTGATCCTACTCCGCACTTTGGCACTTTAAAAATAGAAGTCTTTCATCATCGGTATGATATACAATATTTTTGAACCCAAAACGGTTATATATTGTGTTTTATAATATTTTCCATGTTTTAACATCCGTAAGATGAATAAAGTATTGCCTTTCATCTTATCTTGTGGGAAACAAATGCTCTAATAAATTTAAAGAAGTTGTAATTCAATCTTTCTTCGGATAAACAACTACAATTATCTCATGTTTTTCTTTTGTAGATTCAAATGAGCATTTCCAGCCAAGAATTAGTTTTAGATTACGACTAAATAAAACAATTTAATATGTTTGAAGATAGGTATTATGATAAAGAAGAAGATAAGCGTTTATACCTTTTCAAATAATTGGGATACCGTATTTACAATCTATTTTGAATAGTCGTAAACCCAATTATATTTTCCTATTATCTTTCAATCAAGTCATTATGCATGTGATGGCAAAGATAAATGTATATAATCAGCATTCATGTAAAAGCAACTAATAAAATATATGTAACATTATGTGCGTACTGCAATGGTCATGTAGACATATGCAAGGTTTCAAACTAGCATTTGAAGAACTTTGGAAGTAGTTTCTATTTGGGATCAACGAGCTGTACACAATTTTCAACAGATATGGTTTTTGGAATTTTGTGTGATATGACGAACTTTTAATTATGGATTAGAACTCTATAGAACATTTTGATGGTGCCATGCACTTCAGCAGGAACTCTTGTGTCTGCTTCGTAGATGGGAATAGGTGGTCATCCTAAGGGGTGACATGTCTTAGAACGGCAATGGTGGATCGAAAAAAAAAAGTATTTTTGGAAAGAGAAGTATTTTGACTATCGAAATAAATTAACATCTGACAACATAAGGATCTAAAGAGTTCGCCGTGGCAGGCGACCTCTTGTTTTTCTGGTCAATAAGGAGGGGCCTGAGACAATTGCAGCTAGTAACCATAAAGAAGTGGCACATTATTTTGTTAAAAAGTATTAAACCTCTCGTTGGTGTCGAACCAGTTATTACAATATCTTGAAATGGGGTCGAGTTTCAATTTTATATCTTTATTACATAGATATTTTATCTGCGAGTTCCACAGATGCTAAAGTTTCCTTTGAAGCACATAAATCGTAGATGTGTGAAATGAGATGTGTTGGAAATTAAGCATGAAAAAAACTATATAAGCTAAATCTACATGTCTGGAGGACCTTTTTTACATTTCAACTCAGAAAAATCCTCTGAAGCGTGATGCGCTGATGTTCTCTTTTAGATGGACAACAGTCGGAACATCAAATTAATAGTTCACTGCTAAATTACCGAGAATGCGACTACATTTAATTGAGAGATCGAATGCGTGTTTGAACAACAAAAGTGGTGGCAAATTTGATATAGTTGTCATTGGGTTCCTTCGTTTAGATGTTTTAAAGGTATAGACGACGATCAATTCCTTGTTGGATTTAACTCGAAATTTGTATACAATATAGATGTTAAATCTGTATACTAAATTTTATTTGTATAGCTCTCTTTGTTTTGAGTTAGAGTGTTAAATTATATTCAAACAGCCGGGTAGATAGACTTTCTCTGAATGGATTTGCTGAAAATGTAGTAGAAATCTAAAAATTTGAATTAAAGGCCGTATATCAAATTTGATCTGTCTAGCTCAAAATGTTTTTTTTTTTATTATTTATTTATCGCTGCCACAGACAGGCAGACATTTTTTTAAAATGTGTTTTTTGAATTTAAGGAGTTAATTTTAAAACATGAAGTTTCGTCAAAATCTCGAATTCGAATTTTTTGACATTTTTCTATATTTTGTACACGAGGAAGTAAAAATAAGAGTTTTGCATCATTAAAATGTTTGGTAAATTTCACTTAGGACATTCTTATATAACAATGAGGAGACAAAGCGAGAACAATCATTATTAATTCAACAATTATTAGTTTTGGGTTTGGGGATAGTTTGAATTATAACTATCCCCCCCCCTCCTTTTGTCTCCAATGGATATCAATATAAATGGTGACTGGAATTATGATAATTGCGGATTGATGAATGATTTATTCTTTCATCCCCTCATTAAATCTGGCTTCAGAAAGTGATAAAAGTTCTTTTTTTCTATGACCCCTGGAGTATCTATACCCTCCTTCCTCTCAGTCGTTACACCAATGTTTGTTACCTCAAAGAAGAGTGAATTCCATTTCTGTTCTTTAACACAGTAAATTTCAGATTTGGAAAAGGAAACGCGAAATGTAAGATAAGGTTGAAAACTAACGAAAAAAGTATATGATAAAATTAACTGTGGGAGCCAAATTAAAAATCATATATATTATTAATAATGTAATGTTAAAATAATCTTCTTATAAACATATAAAATAGCCTACAAATAATACGAAAAAAAATGTATTAATTTTTTTATTACTCAAAACTGCAATAAAATATTTAACAAAATTAATTTCAATGGGGATACTAATTTAATTTTAAGATAGAAAAAAAGCAATGCACGACACAGAAATGCTATTTTTTAGAAGTCAGTAAATAATGAATTACGCCATAATTGGCGATAACTAGCCAAGTCTAGCATCCCGTCCATTAGCCTTTAATGATGCATTTTACACATGGTTCTTTCGCTGCCTTCCCCCATACTCTTCTCCAACTTCCACGCAATATGATTGATGTCGGTCATTTGCCACGTGATTGATGAGCCGTCAATCTCTTGTCCGTCCGTTCGGTCACGTGACCTCGGAGCGAGGGGAGGGGGAGATGCATGCACGCAGGATAGATAAAAATGAAATGAAATCTTTTTCTCTCTTGTTGTGTGCAGACTCTTGTAGCCGGAATTAAGCTCATGTTGGCCTGTCAAAAGACGTGTTGAATTTTTGATTCCTTCTGTTTGGGAAACGCACGGTTGAAAAGTTTTTGACGAGCGTACAATGCTTCCTCAATTGTTGAGAAAGCCGCCATGTTAGCTCGCAGTGTTTTCTGTGCAATAATGGTTGAACGCTTTTTGTTGTTCGACTTGCTCGAAATGAGGATGCCTTAAATAACTAGACTTAGTATATTTTTTCCATGTATTTTATTAATTGATTTAATAATTTAGCATGATTGATTTTAGAGATAAATTTATTTTAGTTTATTAATCATTATCTCCAACTTGCACGTTGTTAATAGTATAGCAGGGCTCTTCTAAAACTTGTATTAATTTCATCTGTTTCATGATGGAACTTTGTAATCTATTTTTTTTTTTTTCATTCATTTTCTAATCACTTGAGTTCTGATATCTGTACATTTATTTATTCACGAATACAGTACAAAACTGTAATATTTTCAGAATCAATCAGTTAATCGAGTCATTTAATTAAAATTGGACTTTTTTAGTGGCACTATATGAATTTAGTGGCACTATATGAATATGAATTATGTATTGAATTATCTGCAATAAGACTCTATAATATTTGTAAATAATGAATCATAAAATTTTTAAAAGACTTGAAGTGGAAAATAATGAAAAATGAAAGTTTCTTTAAAGCATGATTTCTTAATACATTAAAAGATTATTTTCATCAAAATATGGAAGAAAATAAAAGATAAAAAAAAACATTAGATCTTAAAACAATATTAACGATAAATTAAGATTTAATGGATATCATGAGAATGAAAATTGACAAACATTTATTAAAGTGAATTTTGACAACGAGTGAGTTATCAACAAAAAGAATCCATAAAATTTGCAAATAAAGAATCATAATAATTTGAAAAGGCAAAAAGTAGAAAATACTTTAAAATGAAAATTTCTTTAAAGCATGATTTCTTAATGCACTAAAATATTATCTTTTATCAAAATATGAAAGCAAAGAAAAGATAAAAATGTTACAGCTTAAAACAATATTATCGCCGGCGTCCTGGCATAGGGGTAGCGCGTCTTCCCCGTGATCTGGGCGTCCCGGGTTCGAGTCCCGGTTTGGGCATGGTTGTTCTTCTGTTGTTCTATCTGTGAGATGTGTGAATGTGCCCTCTTGTAAAAAGGGGTTGTGCAAGAGAATGAATGATGCGTGAGTGGCAAAGTCGTACTCTTGGCCCTAGTTGGCGCTGCTATAAAAAAAAAGAGACGTTCCCCCTCTGGCTTAAATTGCTGTCTTCGTAACAGCGGGCTTGTCAGTGGCAAGTGCCATAAGAAACAAACAAACAATATTATCAGAAAATTAAGACACATTGGATATCTGGATATTGGATTGGATATACTGGATTGGATATTGGATATATTTGGACACATTGTATTAAGACATGTTGGAAAAATAAAACACATTGGAATGAAAGTTAAATATTTAGTAAATGGAATGAAAGTCAAAAATCATTCACGGTCTGACAGAGCATCCATTGTATAATTTTATATGATAATCTAATACACCTTCAATTCACAATTTTCAACAAACGCAGTCTTACAATTTTAAAATTTATTATTATTATTATTATATCTCGGCAAGGGAAAGTTTTCCTGACCGCATGTCAAACATAGAGTAATAAGGCACCGAAGTTTCTCTTAACATAATTGGAATATAAAATCTTCACAGACCAAAAGATTTTTTCACGGATCAAAATTAAAAACTTTGTTTGGCTTGTAAGCAGCATTACAACGGATATTTCAATTTGATTCCTTGTTACTTGAGTGAAACTGTTTAATTATTCTAAGGTTTTTGACATTTTTATTTAAAGTTCTTTCTCTGTGCAAAACTTATAAAGACACTCACTCACAATTTTAAATGTGGATAAGAGTTAAATGTTTTATGCTAATGATGTAAAATATGACTATGAAAATTATCAAGATATAATATATTTTCATTAATATATTATTGAGAGCTTTATTATTTTTAATACCATGATATTATAAAATAACACAAACAGACATTCATTAACTTTCCAAACATTTTTCGTCGACATGTCAATAATTTTCAAGCAATTTTGGAGTATTTTTAATAAAAGCACGTTAGGTACTTTACTTTACAGTAATATTTCTTTTCGGTTTCAAACATCAAAAGTTAATATCTATACTACAGTATTAGAGACGCCAATTATTGTAATTTTTAACAGAGTACCTTCGCCAAATAAGAATTTGAAATATTATGTTTGACATAATCGATTTTGTTAATGTAATTTTAAACGATTACTTGGAACATATTTTGTTACAATATATCAAAATTATTATTCGTGAATTATTCACCATTTCAAAACAAACAATAACACAAAGAGGTTTGAACACAAAATAAAAGAAAATAGAAATAATTATATAATAGGTGATGTTACATCAAAAATGAGTTAAATATGGAAAACAAATGTAAAATTACCTTGTTTTGTAGAAAATATAAGATACCTTTTTCCAGTTTTAACAGATAATTTTCAGAACTACATGGAATATATATTTCCCAAACAGTTTTTCCTTCTAATTTTCTAACAATCGATCAAGAGATACTGAATCATTATTACAACCATATAAAATACATTGGCACAACTACATGAAAATGTAGCGATCTTTTTTGAGAGCTTTGTCACGCACTATAATTTCATTACTTATAATGTAAGTAAGCAAGAAAACCTGTTTACCATTTGCGTCGTATTTACTTAACATTTACTTGCAGAATGGTGATACTGGGTGTCGTGTCATTTTCCATTAGGTAGGCAAATAATGGGATATCATTATCTCTTTATGTCTTGTAGCTTTAGATAGATTTTTTGGAAATTGGCGTAAAATCCACTTTAGGGTTTTGGATTAATTTTGTTTGCATGTACTGACAAAAACAATGGTTTGTATCCGTGTAATTTATCACTCGAATATATCTAATTTTCCAATTATAATTAATTGATGTTTGTTGGATTGTTGTCCATTTATAATGGAGGCAATGTCTTAACAATACAAAAGCATATTTTCAAGATAATTATGCGTATTTTTTGCAAATAATTCCTGAAGATGAATTGCACAGCTGAACACGTAGGAATAAATTCTGCGTTATACTCACGCAATATAAGTTTTGTTAGGAATATTAAAAAAAATATATATATTAAAAAAAACATTTTTTTCGAATTTTTTTTAATTAAATGATTGATATTTTCAAAATTACCTTTTGTACTGACATTTTTTTTTATTTAATCGAAGAAATATCTTGATACGTTTTAGGTATCATTCAGTCACCTTCAGAGTAGATTATTTGAAATATTTTAAGCCACAAAAATTTATAACTCTCCACAAACGGTATACGCTATTAGATGAAAATGGCTATAATGGCAATAATGTAACTTACTTATCAGCAGATCTGCTGTTAATAACTATCAGGATATTCAGGAAACGATATTAATCACATGAAAGTCTTAAAAATGTGAGGGAATTATGACTCTGTCTAAATGTACTTGAAGTTATAAAATGAGTATACTGTAATGTTTATTTTCCTGACCCCTTTTGAGTAATTCAGGTATATCTAGTATTTGAAAGCATTTGACCTCCCCCCACAAAAAAAAAGTTTTTTTTAACCCTTTAAAGGGTCATTTTTTTTCTAGTCATATTATGTTAAAATATTTTTAGGCTTGAAATTATAATAAGAAAAGGGATTCATTTAGCTTATTAAATAAATTTAATTTTATTAATTAATTAATTTGGTTAATTAATAATTAAGTAACATATCAAGACATATCATTTTGATAAAGAACTGAAGCATCTAAGTTTCTGACTTACTAAAAAAAATTTTTGACAGAACTTATGCTAACCTATATAACTTCCCACGGCCCTAGAAAGGGTTAATATATAATAATGTAATAGATAATAGTATTAGACTAGATATTAATCTTAACTTAATAGCATAATATAATAACTTAACTCAATTATTTTAATAACAATTATTAATAGAAAATTATTTATTAAACTAAATATTAATCTAGTTTAATACTTTGCATATAATCTATCTTAAAAAACTATCATTTGCTTAATTATTATTGTCCATTATTAGTTAAATAACTACTGCTAATAATTAGTCGTTTAACACTAAAACTATTGTTGATAACTATTCGTTTGACTGTATAACTATTTTTGATAACTATCCGTTTGACAGTACAACTATTGCTGATAACTATTTCTATTGGTGATAAAACTATTGCTGATAAATATTTCTATTAGTGATATCACTATTTTTTTCTGATTTAATCAATAAAATATTACGAAGTAAATTTAATTTGCAAAACACAATTTTTTTTAAATGCTAAAGTGGTTAAAAGAACATTGTAAAGAATATCCCTTAAGATTTTTAGCATATAATTCTAATTGGAAAATTTATTAGAATGTGACCATTGACTCGAAGTGTTTGAGAAATGAATTACAATAACGGAACTAGTTTTCCAGTTGCCAACATTCTCTCTTTTTCAAAATTAATTCATTGATTTCCCTCCATTTGAAACGCCAGATACCATCCTTCCTTAGTCCACTGCTAAGATTAAAATCAATCACCCCTCGAAGCTCCCGCCACCACCAACCACCCTGGCGGTACTCAACTGAAGACCCAAATTGCACGGGACACCTAGCTTTTGCGCATCGCATAATATAGTGTTTCACCACTTCACCTTGACTTTCCAATGCGAAGCAGAGGTAATTTGTAACGGACTCCGGCAGATAAAGACAGCAGTGTCTGTCCTCACGTACATCTGTCTTGTTGGAGAACTTCTTTAAGTCGCGATTTCCACCCCCGAGAAAGTCTGTGATCATCCATCTGGTCTTTTCTGTCGATGATCAACTGTGCCACGTGACCCTAAACATCCAATGAGAGAGGCAGATAGGGGGCCATAGTGGAAAACAAATCGCCAAACTGGAGGGGTGAGGGGGTAGGCGGTGGCACTTGATTTATGTTCTGGAAGCCGGCTAAGTGGCAGTTGGTAGCGATTGGTGTGATTTATGTCTTCTAATACTAGAGCTCGCTTGTTTTCTCTCTTTGGATACCTCATCGGATGGGTTCTGCAGGGGCGCCAATATTTGGCCGTTTAGCTGGGGCTTAACAGATAAAGACATGCCAGGTCATCGCTCTCGGTCCTTGAAGTGAATAATTAATATTGCTATGACATAAAACATTGAAAATTTTAATAACAGTTTTTAGATTTAATAATATCACGAATTTGGACATAGAAAAGATACACATTTTTATTAGTGTACAAATATATGTTCATAATATGGTTTTATTTTCTTCAGTTATCACACAAGAAGGAGTCCTATTATTATTATTATATATATATATGAGATTATTTAATAATGTGACATTTCTAATAATGCGCCATATTATTAAAAATGTCATTAATAAGATTTATTCAATCAGGATCTCATAAACTATGTTTTGATACTCTAAACGGTATAGCAGGAAAAACAGTGGGGTCATTGAACTCATTTATTACCTTTATCTCTCAGATACTTTCTTTGTAAGCAAAAATAGCTTAAAGGATCATTTAGATTTCCCCCTTTTTTTTTTGCATGCATTCGCCAAAACATTAATTAATTAATTATATTGATCTTTCTTGCTTTAATTATTTTAAATCAATAATTTATCTTCCTCACTTATTTACAACTTTAAGATCACATTTAAGCAATAACAGGCTATGAATGGAAAAATTTCAACAGGAAGTGATTTAATTAATGTACTAAATTTTAGCGTTAGATTTTTACATTATAATTAAAAATGAAGTAATGACAGCAGAATAAGACATTTAAAAGCTCATTTGGGTAAACGACTTAAATTTCATCACATATTTTTGTTGCATTCACGATGGAGTGATTTTAAATATATTAAATAATTAAAAAAAAATATTTGAGATAATTTTTTGGACAATCTCGGAATCCAAGTTTAAATTCAATTATTTACTGCAGAGATTAAGAGTAAATATTTATTTTAAAAAATTCAATACAAACAGGAGTATTTCACTATTCTCTCGTATAAAATTTTCTGGGATCTACATGGTCTTTTGCAGTTTAATATTTGAGAAAAGGCATTAAAAAAATGTATTGCCCCCGAAATAAATAGTTCTCATGCATCTTCATATTAGTCAAATCAATTGATTAATTACATTTATTTAAGTATGCGTGTTTTTTATGTTTACTTCTGTCCAATTTCTTTACCCATTTTTCTCAGTATTTTTTTTTTTTAATTTTGAAGAACATTCGAACACAATTAATATATTCTGCATACAAAAACTTCAAAATGAGCATAATCTGATAAAATTTCAAATATTTATTCAAACTAAATTTCCTGCATTTGCTTTCGGCATTCTGGCTTCAATTTAAATGTTTCATTGCAACTATCGGGCCAAAGCAATGAAATTTGTATAAGGTGCGTGCTACACATGAAAATGTTCAAAATTATTAAGATGAGAAGAAAAATTCTTTGTTTATTTATTATTATATTAGCACAAATTATTTGATTAACTAATACTATTTGCAATTAAACATACATCTAAATATTTTTTATGAGATTTCTCAAATCTGGGCAGAAGAAATATCTTTTTAGTTACCACATATAATATTGGACAAAATTCATTCATTTATAGAGTCATTGGAATTTTTAAAACTAACTTTTTAAAATTACCAAAAATTTTCTATAGATAAATTTTAATTTAGCCATTAATCTTTGAATTGAATTCTTCCTCAGTTTGAATTCTATCCATAAATCTAAAAAAACAAACAAAAAAAACCTGCTACTATATTTGAAATCAACATATTAATGCTCTTTTCAAATTTGAAAGCAACCTCTGGTACCCACCTAATGCTTTTGTGACTGTGGTAGTTAGGTTATTTAGCCAAGGTAAGGTTAACTTTTTCATAGTTATTCTGCTATTTCTTCTTAAATTTTAAGAGAGCGCTCATAAATACACGAAATCTTCGTAACTAAATGAATTCAGATTAATGATGCGATAAAACCTAATTTATAAGCGATAAACCTAAATTTATAAGCGTATGTTTAAAATAAGATATACAAAAAATATTTTTAAATATCTTCAAAAATAAGTATTAAATATGCACTCTACATTACATTTTATGTGATCTTCTTTATACTGTGCTTGAAAAAAAAATGGCATTCAAGAAAATGTAACAAAGTCTATAAAATACGTTGGTTTTTCTTTGACGTTTTCTATACATCTGAACCAAAGCAGTTTCGGTTTTAAATCGGTTTTTATTCCCAAAAATCGTCGACTACCAATAGTATTTGTTATTTTGCAAATACATTGGCCTCTGCAAATATGTTGAGCATGCTTATGTATAAGAGCCTTCCAGAAAAATCCAAAGTTCTTAGCGTATATTCCGATCCGCGAAAAACGCTTACCGAGTACAATCCGGTTTGCGTCCTCTCTTGTTTCGTGAGAAAAAAAAATTCCAAGAATCACTGTAATCGAATTCTCTGAAATACCCTAACTTGCAAAGCAAAGAAGCGCACGCAAATCGCTTTTATTCAGATTTGTCCCGAAACAAAACCAACTCTTGGATTTCAAAATTCCGGCTCCCCAGTGATCAACCGTTTCTACCCAGCGAATGCAATCAGAGATAAGACGCCTTTTAGTTTTTTTCCCCTCGATTTATGTTTTTTTCCCCTTCTATAGGGAAAAAGATGAACGATAAGCTGCACAAGTGTTAAGGGAGAGGGGGACAACATGGTCATTATTGGATCATAACATGTTATTGGTTGGCCTATCTGCTATATATCATTCGTGAGACCTATATTTCTAGTGAATTGCGTCTTTTTTTTTTTCTTCTTTTTTTCCTTGTCTGATATAGAGTAATAAGGGACGCAGAGGTCTTTTTTTACGACGGCATTTTTTGGCGAAATCAGATCCAGCCAGAAAGAACGCTGTTCCGGATTGCTGGGAAAATCGTCATAAAAACACGTGAATAACGAGGCATGCTGGGTAAGTTATGACCCATCAAGGATGAAATGTTTCCGAATAAATGTTCATTAAGATGGAAGTGTCACTTATTTTATGAAAAGATGGCGTTTTTAGTGGCGACGATGCCTTCCAGAGAATTCATCTTGCAACATTTTGGAATTCCATATACTCTGAAAATATTAAGTCTATGATATCTTGTTTTAATATCCAATTCAGTTATTACAGATCCAGCCTTTCTCAGTTATTTTAGATCACCATTTATTAATATTCATTTCGTTTCAATAAAAATATTTCCATATCACTTATATTTATACATTTTGCGCATTGTCAGTAATAACATTTGTGACGATTTCTTAAGAGACAATGCTAACGTTTTGGAACCGTAGTAATTTGGAAGAAGAGTCTTGATTTTGAAACTCAAGAGATCGAAAACTGATTCTGCTTAACAAAACAAAACATGAAGATTGTGGAACAAAGGTATGAAGATGAAGGAAGCTAGTTCAAGTTCGCAATATCCTTTCATCTAAGTTTGTCCTTAAGTACCCTGAAGTTATTTTTAACAGCCCGTGCTTTACTTTATGTTAGGTAGCTCGTTCACACCATTACAGCATTTGGATGCTTTGTCTCAATTGCAATGTTGAAGAAAAACTTTTTATCACAAAATATTTACTTTTTAATTGGTTTACAGTCAATAATTTGATTCTTTGTCTCAATAGCAATGTTCAAGAAAAACTTTTTACCACAAAGTATTTGCTTTTCCAACTACAGTCAATAATTTGATTCTTTGTATCAATAGCAATCTTCAAGAAAGACTTTTTATCACAAAATATTTGCTTTTTCAACTGGTTTGCAGTCAATAATTTGATTAATTGGTCGTACCACTTTTAAGAAAAACTGATAGATTAATGTATTATAATCAAATTCTTTCAATGCACCTTTTTACCTTTTTATGTTATCAACTATTTTATATAGTGAAATTGAGTGATTTCTTATTCGTCATTATAACAAATGTCAGATAAAAATCACTCAGTTCGTCACTTTGTAAACGATAATGATCTCATGTATCTGTTCATCTAGTTGTCAAATTAAAATCTAAAACAAAAATTCCTTAAAAAAGAAAAAAAATAGATTACGATATTTGTGAATTTCTATTAAATTCAAACAAAGAAAACTACCATTCTCCTGTGGAGGATAGAATAGGAAAACTCTGCATAGGAAGGATTTCCTTTTTTCATTCTCGTTATATTTATTTTGAGAAAGCAAATAAAAGCACTAATATTTTGTTTAATATTGCTCTGCGAGATTGCGACTAGGTACTCTATATCCCCACCCTTCCCTTTTTGGATCCCTTGGTACATCAGCGTTTTCCTTATTTGTTGAATATTATTAGACCGAAATCTTGCAATCTGAATTTCATGAAATTTGCTGTCTTCGATAAATTCTATTTCTTCGTATTTCTTCGATAAATATTATTTTAAAAATAAAAATGTATTGTAAAAATATCTTTTTGAAAATTTTTTATTCTCTTCTTCCAAAATCTTAAAAGACACCGGCATTAAATGAGAGAGAAGCAAACACAAATTTTCAACTCAGGTGGCTTGTCCTTTCAAGTACTTTCATGACTGCATTTGTATAAAATACTAATTCAAGTTCTGCAAAATTAGTCAATTTTCTAACAAAGACAATATAAGAGTCTCCCCTCCCCGCTATCATATAGTTTTTAAGAAATGAAAACATAGCAATAATAATAATATATATATATACGGGAGTTTTTTTTCCCCAAAATTGACGGCCGAAGCATTTTATATATCTTCCTTTATTTGCATTTTCTTGTTTAAAATAATATTTGATATTTAAACAAGAGAATACAAATAAATTTTAGTTATTTACACCAAAAAAAAAATCTGAAAAAATATTTCTGATATCTCTTAAATATCATCTTCGGCTTCAACCTTCGAGATCTGCTGTGGTTATTTACTCTTTACATCAACTATTTTTCCCTAGTTCTTCAGCAAAAATCTTATGCAGAGTATGGGGAAAATGATTATTTATTTATGAAAATAATAATAATCATTATTATTTTCATAAATAAATATGATTATTATTATGGGAAAATGATTATTTACGTGCTGTTTGTTTAAGATAATTTTTCTTACCATGGTCATTTACTCCGACCCTTTATTTCAGCTGTTCTGTCCCTTATCCTTCATTAAAATCCTTACCGAGGAAGGGGGGAGAAAATGGCCAAGGAATATCATACTCACATAGACAACGTCAGCTAATTTGTTGAACAGTGCCAGATTCGATCGTGTTAATCGAAGTATGAGTGTATTGATTGCTTGATGTATATCCTTCATATAACGACATCAATTAATCCAAAATGATCGTTATGAAAATTTCATATCCTCCATTTGCTAAAACACACTTTTTGAAATACTTCACCAACTTATCGCAATTATACACGCTACCTTTTCTAATCATTCTCCGTCACGTATATCATCACACATTTATCAGGCAGCGGTCGCCGTGCTCATTAGAGAAAAGAGACATTAAAACCGGACAGCACCGCTGCCGGACCTATCAGTTAATGGGCACGTGTCACTCGCAATTCGTGGGTTGTTTTTTGAAAAATGGTGCCCTGTCACGACACTTGCCCCCCACCCCTATAAAAAGACACATTGAGAACTATTTTAAGAATCATGGTGTTGTCCGTGATGACGAACCTACTTCTGGTACCGGCACTCCGTATATTTCTTCTGCGAAATGAATTTGAAACGCTCTGCTACCATTTAATTATGTTAATGAATGAAAATACCAGTATTGTGATATGTAAACGTGAATATAATACTTAAGAGACTGAAACTTGGGATGCTGGTGCGTTGTAGCAGGCACTGAAAAACCGTTAAGCACAGTTTAGTGGAACTTAATGGTTAACTATTAGAGCATTCATTATATAGCATTAGGAGAGAAATTAGGCAGTTAAATTTCTACTCACGTTTTTATTCAACGCACATGCTGCGAATGCAATATTCTTAATAAGAATAAAATAATATAAATATATTAAAATAGAATTAATATTCTTAATTTAATAAACTCACTAATATCAAGAAGATAATTGGTTTATATATTACTCTATTTTATTGTAAAAGAAATTTATACATAAATATCTTGAGCTATTTAATACAATTATTTACGTTGAAAATTTGAGATGAGACAAATAAATGCAAAAGTTAAAAAAATTAATGTATATTAGCTTATTTTTATAAATAGAATATAAAAAGTATTTATTTTTGTGAGCCACTGTTGATACATGGCTTCTTTTTGTATTTTTTGATTCACTGATCCGAGATCTATTACTTTGTCCAAAGAAATTTGTGAACTTAGCACAAAATTCAATTAAAATTTACTGTCCTATTCAAGAATTGTTTAGAATTTTGTATAAAATAATTAATTCACAAGAGGTTAAACTAAATTTTTGTAATGAAATCTTTTAAGAATCCCCATCACTAGCAATCGTTGGTTATTAGCAACATGGCGTCCAAACGTGTCATAGGCAGTGAACGAGTTAAATTTGTTATAAACATGCTCATTCCTTTATATACATATATACGTGCATACATATACAGCTGTGTGTATTTCATACAAAAGATTGCACCATATCAATATTATCACATAAATCGCCATCTTCGCTTTGACCAGACGATATGTTAAAAGCAATTCTATAGAAAGAATTCATTTCATTCAACTATTATTTTTATTTAAATCACGATATTCTAAATTTTTTTTTGTTCTATCTTCTAGCAATAAACTTCTTAATTCTCCCAATATTATTTCCATATATTATTACGCCATAATATTTTCTTTTCCATACTGAGAATTAAACTTTCGTTTTCCATATAAAAGGAAAAATCCAAAGCTATACACCACTTATGGATCTTAAATTACTCGGATACTCATATTATTCTTAAGTATATGGAAACACTTTATTCCAAACAATTTATGTTAGTATTTAAATCACAGTGTTTAATTTTTATAGTATTCTAACTAGCAATTTCTTGACTTTCCAGCAGTGTCTTAATCCATCATTACACCATGGAATTTCCATCCCTACGCTTAAACCAGCCTAAGTTGCTTCTAACACGCTGACTGCCTCCAGAAAATACATCAAATACACTATATCATCAAAACAAGAAACTCTAACATTTAATCCTCTGTGTTTTATTTTCCCTTTATAATCTTCTAATTACCAATTGTATGACTTTCCGAAAGCAACCTAGTCCTCCAGGACATTTGGTGTCACACATTCCATGATATTCATTACGCCTTCTTCTTATTGCGAATTACACGCGCTCACAAGCAATTGCCCTCAGATGATAGATCAAGCAAAATCACGATGATTATGACTTATATCTGTGCTCCACCATTCAACACTTCTATTCTCTGACGGCAGCTCCGGGGCCAGAAGAAAACACACTGCCTAATCCCGATTGCTTCTCCGACAAATTACAAAAGACATTCATTAATTCGCCTCTCATGGTTATTATGTGTTGCATTCCCTCTGCGGTACTGGTGTCATTCGTTATTTTAAAACTCATCCCAGGCCTTGAACTCCTCAAACGTTATTATCACCTAAAACGTAACTCCTCTGCCAACATAAAGCGGCCATAACGCGCCTATAGAGCTATCACATACTCACTGGATTAATTCGCCAAATTGCTTGCTTCAAAACGGTACTTTGTGAATAATTTAAAACTCTCCTCTGTTGGAGGGGGGAGGGCGAGTGATCTTTTAACAGCCAACGGAACTGGGAGGGGGGATGCAGAGAAGAAGCTTGAAGTATGCTCAACGACTTCATTAAAGGGGGCATTTAAGGAGCCAAAAGGATGAATACCGAGCGATAATTAGGTTTAAGACAATTACAGGAGCAAGCCTGACACACACTCGAGCTAGTATTTATCGCACGGCGATAATTAATACAAAAGGCGCCCACGAGGAATCAGAACGCGCCAAGCTAATCCCCGAAGAGAAGAGTTGTGTTAATAAATGAAGGGATGGTGGTTACCATATTACGTGGTTGATCGCTGTGTTTTTGTTCATCGGATATTGGGAGAGCCAGGTATTGGATATCGGCAATGGTTTTATTGGATAGAAAATCGTATTGTATTAAAATAAATTTTAAGAGAATTGTTCGCTTTATAAATTAGAGAAATTGAAGATAATGATGGATTTTGTTTTTCAGCAACTAAGGTAGGCTGGAAAGGAAAAAAAAGCAATCAAAATGTTAGTTTAGAGAGTTAAATTCTTTCTACTCCAAAAATTGTTGCTGAAAGTGCAACGGAATAAAGTTAATGAATAAATTCGTTAAAAGGTCGTGAATTAGACTTGCAGCAAACGAATTTAGGTAGGAAATTTCCTAAACACTGCAATGTAGTTTCCCAACAGGGCAATTTATACGAATGGAAAGAAAATAAAACCCTAGCTTAAAAAAAGAAATAAAATGTTTAAGCAATTTAATTTAATATTAGTTATAACTTTTTATAATTTCTAATTTGTGAAACAAATTTTCTTAAATTTTTCTTTTGCGACTTATTTTTGGGTGGAAAAATAAATAAAGTCCATTTAATGGAAGAAAAATAACTGAAAAAAAATAAGGAAAAGAAGTATTAATTAAAGACAAATGATTAAAAAATTCAAACTGAGACAGTTTAATACTCAATTCAGTTGAACTTTCAATAAATTTAAATTATATTTTAAGTATTCTTCTTACAAACTGTACTATTTTTCTTAGATCTGATTACAAAAAACAAAAACAAAAAAAAATGTTTGAAGGATGGGAAAAAGTGAAGAACATTTTTGTTATAACATTTGGATTAAAAATTCAAAGTACCGAAAATCTGAAAATTTAACCTGATAAAATTTATTTTATTTTATTTTAAAAGGATTGGGTTTAAGGTATATGTATATCTGTTATTTGCTTTTTCTAATCTCTTCAAGGTGATTTTTTTTTTTAAATTGGAAACAGTAATTCAATTTTTTGTTTGATGAAGTTTTATTCATTTAATAATGTCTATTCTATGAGCCCAAAAAAGAAATCTTTAAATCATTATCCTATAAATTCAAATTTCTTTCTTCAATTAAGAATAGTCTTAATTTACAAAAAGAAAAGAAAGATACTATGTACACCAATCTCTGTAAAAGAGTTTTAAAAATATTACCTATATCCTTTGAATAAAAGTATGAAAAATAATCCATCATAACTAAAAAAAGGAGTTCATTTCAAAGAGAATGAATAATTAATTTATCCTTTTGAACTACTAATATTTATTCTATAAAGACTTCCAAATTATTTAAGAAATCCAAAGAAAAAAGACTTCCAAAATATTTATTTAATAATATTATAAAATTTATATTATTACAAAATATTTATTTAATAATAATATTTAAAGACTTCCACGTTATTTATTTATTCTTCACTTAAGAATAGTCTTAATTTGCAAAAAAGAAAAGTCATAAACATGCCATGTGCATCAATGTCTGTAAAAGAGTTTTAAAAATATTATATATATCCTTTGAATAAAAGTATAAAAAATAATCTATCATAACTAAAAAAATGTGGTCATTTCAAAGAGAATGAACAATTAATTTATCCTTTTGAACTACTAATATTTATTCTATAAAGACTTCCAAATTATTTAAGAAATGCAAAGAAAAAAGACTTCCAAAATATTTATTTAATAATATTATAAAATTTATATTATTACAAAATATTTATTTAATAATAATATTTAAAGACTTCCACATTATTTATTTATTCTTCACTTACGAATAGTCTTAATTTGCAAAAAAGAAAAGTCATAAACATGCCATGTGCATCAATGTCTGTAAAAGAGTTTTAAAAATATTATATATATCCTTTGAATAAAAGTATAAAAAATAATCTATCATAACTAAAAAAATGTGGTCATTTCAAAGAGAATGAACAATTAATTTATCCTTTTGAATTACTAATATTTATTCTATAAAGACTTCCAAATTATTTAAGAAATCCAAAGAAAAAAGACTTCCAAAATATTTATTTAATAATATTATAAAATTTATATTATTACAAAATATTTATTTAATAATAATATTTAAAGACTTCCACATTATTTATTTATTCTTCACTTAAGAATAGTCTTAATTTGCAAAAAAGAAAAGTCATAAACATGCCATGTGCATCAATGTCTGTAAAAGAGTTTTAAAAATATTATATATATCCTTTGAATAAAAGTATAAAAAATAATCTATCATAACTAAAAAAATGTGGTCATTTCAAAGAGAATGAACAATTAATTTATCCTTTTGAACTACTAATATTTATTCTATAAAGACTTCCAAATTATTTAAGAAATGCAAAGAAAAAAGACTTCCAAAATATTTATTTAATAATATTATAAAATTTATATTATTACAAAATATTTATTTAATAATAATATTTAAAGACTTCCACATTATTTATTTATTCTTCACTTACGAATAGTCTTAATTTGCAAAAAAGAAAAGTCATAAACATGCCATGTGCATCAATGTCTGTAAAAGAGTTTTAAAAATATTATATATATCCTTTGAATAAAAGTATAAAAAATAATCTATCATAACTAAAAAAATGTGGTCATTTCAAAGAGAATGAACAATTAATTTATCCTTTTGAATTACTAATATTTATTCTATAAAGACTTCCAAATTATTTAAGAAATCCAAAGAAAAAAGACTTCCAAAATATTTATTTAATAATATTATAAAATTTATATTATTACAAAATATTCATTTAATAATAATATTTAAAGACTTCCACATTATTTATTTATTCTTCACTTAAGAATAGTCTTAATTTGCAAAAAAGAAAAGTCATAAACATGCCATGTGCATCAATGTCTGTAAAAGAGTTTTAAAAATATTATATATATCCTTTGAATAAAAGTATAAAAAATAATCTATCATAACTAAAAAAATGTGTTCATTTCAAAGAGAATGAACAATTAATTTATCCTTTTGAACTACTAATATTTATTCTATAAAGACTTCCAAATTATTTAAGAAACTTCATCATTCTTTTAAAAATTATGCTATCCATTTTTATTTTCTAGAATAAACGTTATTCGTTAAAGTAACTAGAATAACGTTATTCGTTATTTTCTAGAATAAACGTTTAATTTTAGCATCATAAATACTTATACATTTACATTATATTTATCCTACTGATGTAACTTTTCACATTAAAAAGTAATTCACAAGCTGATAATGTTTATAATCATGTATTCAACTCTGAAATGAACGATGTATTATAAATTAAGAAAATTTTACTTATCTGAAAAACATTTGTATTTTCACCAAAATGTTCAAGTGCGATTTATATTTAAAAAAATCCTACAAATTCATTTAGAAATAGCGAAAGTATACGAATTATGCATCAAATATTTTAATTCTTTCCATAAAAAAATTCCTCAGATTTTTTTGTTTTGAAATCAAGTTTGCTATCATATTACAAGTTATACCATTTCGTGTATTTCTGATATTTGTGATTTCCATATCTTTATTTTTAAGTTGTGAAATTAAACATATTAGATTCTGAAATCTAAAATGCAGATATTTATACCTAGAAATATTCCAAATAATTAGTTTCTTTCGTCTGAACGGCAGGAATACAGCATATAAAACATCAAACATATAAAAATTATAATTCTATATCCATTATGAATCAATTATTTATCAATTCCATACTCCAACTGCTATTTTGTTATTCATATTGAATAAATTCCTTAGATACGGAAGAAGAGAGGTAGATAAATTACGAGCTTCAAATCGCCATAGCTGTTTTCAAAAGTATAAAATTTTTATATTCTAAAACGTTAACGATCAGTACAAAATAATAAAGCGTTAAAATTTATTGTTCATGAACTGTACGTCGCAATGTACAATTTTCTGTTTATTTTAATGAACGTTACTATTTATTAAATTGTATAACCAGTGAACCTTTCATTCATGCCTATATGTAGGATTGGTGTTTGTTATTTCTATCAAGCTGAAACATTTTCCCTCAAATATGGCTTGGAAATCTTAGAGAAAGAAGTTGTAGCTCAGGTATCCTCGTCATCTGACCATGTTTCAAAATAAATAAGTTTGCTAAGAATAGTCCTCGCCGAAAATTAATTTCTTAATCAGACAAATTAAAAAATGATAATGAAATCGTTAATTTTCATATTCGGTGATCCAGAGAGGGTTCTATTTCGGCGGAGGTCTCAATTTTATGGGCAATCACAGCGTTTTTAATTTTTTTTTTCTTCATAGATCTGCCATTTTTTAGATACTAATGTATTCAGAATGAGCATACAATATACTAGGTTCGAAATGCTGTGAAAATGTATAGTTTATCGTTTAATACCGAAGATCCCGAATCAAGATCGAGACACTGAAGATTTATAAACGGTTATTCATTTTATTTTCCTTACCCGTTGTAAACATATCTCTCTGACAACGGTAGAGTTGTTTGATAGTCCAAATTATAAATTATACAGAACTATCTAGAATTTAAATAATTAAAATTTCTAGTTTCGTTATAAAATAAGTTCTGTTTTATTTTCATTCTTTCTATGTAAGCATCGTCTTTCTATTTTCATTCATGTTATTATACGATGTATTCATATTATTATACGATGAGTAACCTAATCAAAGGCGGATTTCCAACTAATTCGACAAAGTAGCTGCCTTGGGCAACTAGGCAAAGATGGGGAGTAGATAAATTAAAAAATAAAATTTATTTGAGAGATTAAATATATTAGAATAATATTAATTTTATTATATTAAATATTAGGATAATATGCCGGTGTCCTGGCATAGAGGTAGCGCATCTTCCCCGTGATCTGGGCGTCGCGGACTCGAGTCCTGGTTCTGGCATAGTTGTTCTTGACCCTGTGTTCTATCTGTGAGATGTGTGAAAGTGCCTCCCTGTAAAAAGGGGTTGTGCAAGTGAATGTGTGAGTGTCACCTTCATATGAGTTAGAAATCAGACTTCTGCCCTCGGGTGCTCAGGGGTCTTTACCCTCAGAAGCTACAGCACCCTCTTTCAGTTCACGACTTCAGCATCATCATCGTTAAGATAATATAATATTAAATATTAGGATGATATTAATACTTCCGCAAGTGTATTTGACCGGGTTCCTGTATATAGCATTTCATTCACTTTGTTATTAACATATTAATAAATCCTGCTTAGATAATATTGTATAAATACTTGGATGCCAAACAATCTAGAGTCATAACTAAATTTTAAAAAAAATACCTATTTTTAAACTCAGTAAGTAAAGCACATTAATCTTAAAATTCAACCATTGATATATTAAAAAGTAAAAAAAAAAATAATAATAATAATAAATAGAACACCTTATTAAAGTTTGTGCATTGCAGCTGACTTAAATCCACAACTGATCCTAAAAAAATTTAAACACTAAGTGATTGAAAATTAAAAAAATTCTATGAAAAAATTTTAAAAAATTTATTTTACATTCTGTTGCTTAGCCGCGAAAAGCAGATTCATAAGCAATATGAATAATATGGGATAACCAATCACAACAGTTAAATAAAAATTTGAATTTCACCATACTTTTGGCTAAAAAAAAATATCAATGAGGTTAGATTTTAGTAGCCTGCCAATTTATGTGAATATAAAGCAGTTTGTCTGCAAATTACTGATTATTAAATTTTTTCCGAATTTTTGAAACACCTTGGACATAATATCACATACCTTCGTACTGATGTAAAATTTGAGTAATTTTGTTTTCGTTTTTATCATCTATTAAAGGCTCAATGTGACATGGTTAATCATTAATACTATAAATCCAAAACAGGCACTGATAATACAATATAAAAAAAATCAGAACAATTATTATTGATGATTAGTCTTTTTGTTTAGTAGATTGGTCGAATAAAAAATATTTAAATCAATAAATCCATTTTAAGAATAATTTTTAAATAATAGAAACAAATACATTATAAATATTTACCAAAGATATTGTTCAGATACATATTGGAATTTACTATGGTTTCTCTTTTTCCGCTTTGGCGCCATTTGGCGCGATTCGAAATTGGCTCCAACCCTGTAAGAGTTTATAGGAAATATCGTTTCTTGTCGGTCGCCACTAACCTTTCAGGGACTCCGGCGTATGATTATCAAGATTAGTATTGTATTTTGATGGCAGCGTCCGGTCATTAGTCACTTTTCAATTTCAACCCAAATGAGTCACTGGAGGCGCTCCGAATCTATTAGGGAAAGAGTTCTGGAGATAGGACTTGTGATGTCAATAAATATAACGATTACGCAGCGAAATGTCTTTTGATAGAAGTTAGTTTTATTTTGATTGGTTCAAATGCAGTTATGCCTAATTTGAAATGAAAAATATTTTATGACTCATTCTAAATGTAGAAAATAAATATGAAGAATGAATTGTCAGATTATTTTACGCTTAGTTATCAGCAGGAGAAAAAAATTCAGATTCTTTTTATAATTTTTAAAAAAATTTGTATTTTTCTGCAAATACCAAAAAATTTTACTATTGTGTTTCTAGACGTTTGTGTGCATATTATTTTCCCCAAAAGTATCATTTGCATCAAAGTTTAATTTGCAAGAAAATAAAATCTGTCCCGTGAACAATTTTGATAATTAGTCATAATTATTGAATGACAATTTTTTTTTCAAAAATATAATTACAATTTTTTTTTATCCATAAATGAATATAAATATAGAGAATCGGTTTCAAATGCATCTTGAAAGCAACTATTATTATTATAATCAATAGAGAAGCCTTAGTTCATTTAGAAAACAATGCCAAACCTGAAACAGATTTTTGCTCTTAATCGTCGACTAATCGTAATAAATTTATGAGTGAAACCTTTATGAGCAAAAGTCATAATAGAGAGTTTATACAGATATGTGAAGGAATTTTGATGTTATATCTAAAAGTATAGAAAAAATGCATTTTTATTAATGTCTCTTTTCAAGCATTAGATAAACATATTTGCTAATGTTTGAGAAGAGGATAAATTTAGAAAATAGATAGATAAATTTATCTTTTCAAGCACATATTTTATTTATGCAAAATATGCGTATACAATCACATGCTTTATCATTAGAATTTTTGTGCGCAGACATAAATAAATATAACGATTCTGCTAGTTTTAAATTGCACCAAAATTTAAATCAAAAAATGTAATTCTTTATCAACGTGGTGATACATTTTGCGGTTGACTATTAGTAAATATTTAGACTAAAATATATTTTTAAATAAAATAAAATGCCAGTTTCACTTTGACGCAAGAAAGGTACAAGACGCAAAGAGTTGAGACGCAAAAATAATAATAATAATTAGAAAAAAACATTAGAAATTTCCTTATTTTTCTTAATTTTAGAATATAAATACATTCTATTTTAATAAAAATTAAATAATTCTCTAAACATTAATATAATTGTACTAGCAAGGAAGTACAAAGGTTAACGATACTGGTAATTAGCGGTATCTTTTCAAAGAAAAATTATAATTATAAATCACTGGTTTCCTTAGAAATTAAATTAAAATTAAAAAATAACAAACACAATTCAACGAATACGTGAATCGTTATACATAAAAATGTTATTTAAATATTTGATCTGAAGACTATCTTTTTATTTTTTAAAACTAATATTTACTTTTTAGCTTTGCGGAAAATTTATGGTTATTTTGTTTCTATTAAAATTCATTTTCTTAAAGGAAAATAAAATAATTTTGAATTAAGTCTAGTTTTAAAGTTAGAGATTGGCAATTTACTGTTGATTGAGATATTTTCAGTTTTTTTAAAGCATTATACTATAATGAATATATTTTTTAATAAATGCATTATATCATAATAAATATATCTTTATCTTTTAATTTTCAACTTCAGCTAAAAAGGAATTAAAAAAAATTCTGCGTAGTTTCTCAGGTTGTAATTTATTTAGGTTTTTTTTTTTTTTTTTTTTTTTTTTTGATATCATGACGAATTTAAAATTTGTAGGCAAATTTTTTTCAAAAATCTATATAAAGCAGAGTATTTGAAATTAAAGATAAATTCATTCAATTTATTAAGAAATGTATTCATTTTGTTGTTAGTCTGTCTTTTATGTGTAAAAAAAATTAATCCTTTTATCCCAAAATTTTCTTTTGTGGAAATAATTGCAATTTTCTTGCAGTTGGAAATTTTTTGAGAATAGAAAATTTTTGTTCTCTTGAAGTTTCAAATGTTTGCTAATAATAAAAATAAATAAGCGTATGTGTTACGACTCTTTCTAGGAAAAGACCGTTTGATCTAAAGTACAGAACTATAGTTTGGAGAATGAAAATGAGAACTTCACGTTGCGATTTTTAAAAATTTTAAGTACGGTTTTTTAATTAATCCAAAATTACGCGGAATTTTTAATTTTTCCGCCATAAATATTAAAGCCAAAAAAGTATTTTTACTCTATCTCAAAATTAAAAAAAAAAAAAAAATCTTTTTGTTGGTACCAATTTTCTGCAGTAAAAACGTTTCAATTTTTAATTATTTTAAATAATAATTTAAACACCTTTTACAAAAAGATATTTCATTTGTTCAAATGAAACAAATTATTTTTGTTATTTCTATTAATATTTCATCCTGACTTTTTCCATTGTTGATGATACAGCTATGAAGATTCGGTTTATTTCTCCATATTGGGTAAGTTTCAGTATAAGGCATCTTTTAATAATTTTTTTAAGTTTTGCTATGTTTATATTTAAGATTTAAAATCAGAATTAAATCACGATGAAATAATTTTTTAGTGTATCTAATTTTAAATACTGCTCAAATGACATATTTGATATCCTATGATACAATTCGATGTATAAAGATATAGATTAAAAATTACTGAAATACATACGCATAATGTACAGAACGATATAAGTTTCTAAAATAGTACAAGTTATATGTCTGTGAAAACTTGAATTTAGAAAATATTTGTCGAGTGAGTCTTTTTTTTAAACATTCAACATTTCATTGGACAATTTTTAAATTTCAAAATATATAAGAAATGTTTTTAACAAAAGCTTTTTTCGCTTATAACACACACACAAGAATCAAATTTAAAAAATTAGAAATTTGATAAAAATTCTATTCTATTGTTTATTTTAAAAATTCTTTTTCTATTTTAAATTCATATTTTAATAATTTAAAAAAAAATCTTCTTATCAGAAAAAAATTCCATTCATTATTAACACAAAAAATATATTCTATTTGACACAATATATAGAGAAAAGGAAAATGATTGAAATTTTTAACAATCATATCGCACCAAATAGTCGCCAAAGGCGGCTAGTAAAAACTAATAAAAATGTATCATATATTAATTATAAACTCCAAAGAGGAAAGTTTTAATAATTGCATAATTCATCTAGTATTCTTAGCAGCTACGAAAAATGATTTAATATAATATAATGACTTTGATAAAGAAAATATTTATGCAGGGCATATGGCCCGAAAGCGGTGAACCTGAAATTCCCATTTGGTATTCCATTACGAACAATAAAACCATACTCATATTTAATCATAAATCAGAACATTACGAGCGACAGCCGGACTGAGCTATTACCCATTTATTAGAATTTACGCTGCGCATTTTGTCATTTTTGCTCTTGAGCAACGGGCAGTTGCATGACAAAGTGGCTGTCATGTATTGAATAAGACGATTCGAAACAGTTCTAGCGTTTCTATTTATGGCCCTTCAACTCACTTTCGGAGAAGTTTTTATTTTTTTAACTATACATATTTCATGTAAAACAGGACTCTGCATTAGTTTTACTGCGATGGAATTTCTTTTATATTTACAGGAATTCTGCAAAAGGAAAAAATAAGCGGCGAATTCCGGGTTAACAGAATTCTAATGGAGCACGCGATCTTATAAGATAACAAAAGAAATCTTGGTATGAGAAGAGAAAAATGAGTACCACCGCTTTAAGAAAACAAGATGATCAGATTATGAAATTTGAGAAATTATACCTTTTTCATGGTCATAATTAAATGATAATAATTTTTAATGCCTCTTGTTATTTTTCTACTTCAACTCACTTAAAAATTGTGAACATTGAAAAAAGTTGTGAAAACTATGAGCGACTGAGATTTTTTACCCGCAAATGAATCTTAGACAAAACTGTGAACCCCATGGGCGACTGACATTTCTTACCCGCAAATAAATCTTCGACAAGGCTGTGGACGTACTGGACATTTCAAAGGCATGAAGATCTCACGAACCAATATAAAATCTTATCCCATCTGCAAGTTCTGTCTCCATTCGCAACTAACTCCAGATCATGTTTTTGACTGCCAGGCCATTATCGGTTCCCTCTTTCAGCTTGGAGCACCCCCAATCGAAATCCTCCATAGCCATCCGGCTAAAGAACTTGTAGATCTTACAAATAATTCTTGGACAAGGCTGTGAACTTCATGGGCGACTGAGGTTTTTTATCCCGCGCATCATTCTTAGACAATGTTGTGAACGCCAAGAGCGACTGAGGTTTTTTTATAGGCAGAAAGAATTTTTTTCAATGTATTTCATTCAAAATTTGGTAGAAATTTACAAATTTAGTGTAGAAACTATACTTCAGTTTCCATCCTTTCAGTTCACAACGTTCTTCAGTTTTCTAGTTCACAGGTAGACAGACATGGTCTTAAAAATCTATTTTTCATGTTCAGAAGATTCGTTTTAATGTATTTTTCGTGTTGAGACGAAGGGATTCGTCAAACTCTCGATGTCGAATGTTTACATGATTAAAATATTTTGTATATTTCATATACGAAAAAATTGTAAAAAATGAAATAGAATTGCATTATCAATTAGGTTTCATTTATTCACAAGTTACAACCCCATATATTACAAAATATAGACTAACACTTTTTTATAGTTCAATAAATGCTTTCATTATCGTCTGCGATGCAGCAGACGATAAATGCTCCGTACTTCCCCTCCCCTTTTTTTTATTTCCACTTCATTTCGCAAATTAAAAAGAAACAGAAAAGGCAGAGAACCCTCCGTATCTGCAGATTAAGCTAATCTGCTTGGAAATTATCTCTTGCATTTTCCCATTCGCATATTTAAGGGTCTACTTAGCTATCGAATAATAATGATTGGGCTCATTTAAAAATGGAAAGAGGTCTTTTAAATATGCCCTTGTGGGTCATTATGGAACACTTATTAATTTTATACACAATATAATATTTCTGTAAAGGGGAGGAGAAAAAAGTGCCGCTTTTACGCACAATTAGATAAGTAAAAAATCAAAAAAAAAAAAAAAATCGCAATGCTTTGTCAGAAATTCTAGAAAAAAATTATAACACCGACGAAATAATGAAAAGAAAGATTAATTTTAGAAGAAATACAATATTTGTGTTATCTGTCTGTATCTACTAATAAGGTTTTAATGGCCTGATATTCGAAATACCAATTTTGCGAATTTGAAGATAACTTTTAAGTTCTGCTAATTTAACGTTAATTACGTACCCTTATTTTATGAATATATAATATTAAACATTTTACTAATTACAATAAAAGTGCATTGCTAAAAATTATTTAATAACCCAATTACTTAGCAAAAATTATTTAATTATATTACAGATTTAAATATTCGCAATTTTTGATGCAAAGGCATTTCGAACTTAAGGTAGGTGACTATGGTGAAAAATCGATTTTTTTGCGATTATATGAATCTTTTTATTTAATATTTCAATGTTTGACAAGATTTCTTTATAAAACCGTTATAGTTTTGTTCCTAAGTCTATTTTTTGAAAATTTATATTTATTTTTATATTTACATTTACATACGTAATAATGGTATTTTACATTTTTAGATGCTATTATCTCAAATTCTAATCTTCGATAGAATTTCTTATGAAAAACTTCATAATTTAAAATCTAATGGACACTTTTTATTAAAATTTGGTATAACATTGTCTCACTATGTTCTGCAGTTCCTGATCTTCAGAATAAGTAATCTGTTTATTTAGAAATATCTTATAGTTGTTTGTGAAAAAAGGGAATATTTTGCATTATTTATCATTTGAGCCTAATATTTAAAGAAATTGATAGAAACACTGCTTATTTTTTTAGTTCAGGAAATAGATTATATACACTCATGTCCAAAATTAACGTCACAAACATAAAATCTGAGAAAAATGAAAAACTATTCATTGTGTTGCCACGAAATTTGGCACGGAGGTACACTACAATGGAAGAAAGAACACAGACACATAACAACATGGAAAAGATTTTAATTGGGAATTAAGATACAGGGTATCTCAAAAAATATTACATTATGAATCAGGGATAAAGCATTTATCCGGGAAAAACCTGTCTAATATGGAGTGTGACCACCGTGCACTGCTATACAGGCTTCACAACGAGCTTTCATACTGTTTATGAAGGTGTCCATAAATGCTTGGGGCAACAAAGCCCATTCTTCCAAAAGCGCAGCTTTTAACTCTTGGAGGGTATTAGGAGGGGCCTTACGCAGTGCAATGGCTCTTCCGAGACCATCCCAAACATGTTCAATAGGATTGTGATCCGAAGACCTCGAGAGCCAGTCCATACGTCGAATATCCTCTTCCTCAGGAAAATCATCCGCGATCTGGGCTTTGTGTGGACGCGCGTTATCGTCCATAAACATGAAGTCTGGGACAAAAACACCCCGGAACAACCTCACATAGGCTTCAAGGATCTCATCTCTATAGAGATGTGCATCAACAGTACCCGCATCGAAGACGTGCAGTGATGTACGACTGCCCAACATTATGCCACCCCAGACAAGGATTCCTCTGCCACCAAATCTTTCGATTTCTTTTACGTAGGAGGGATGCTAGCGAGCTCCTCGCTCTCTCCAGGTGAAGATTCGACGAGTGTCATTCTGTGTGGTAAATCTCGACTCATCACTGAAAAGAACACGCCCCCATTCTAGCTGTGCCCAAGACTGCTGTGTTAGGCACCACAAAAACCGGGCTTTTCTGTTGGATGCAGTCAAAGGGACGCACTCAGCTGGTCGCCGGGTATAAAGGGCCCTTTCTGCTAGATGTCTGTATACTGTTTGTCTGGAAATTCTTATTCCAGACGCAGCAGCAAGGTTAAGAGCAAGTTGAGGAACCGTTGTCATCCTATGCCATCGTGCGCTTAATGCCAAATAGCCATCCTGTATAGGCGTCTTTGTTTTGAGATGACCTTGGCCGGCCTTCCTAGTTACAGTACCACTTGTTTGGAATTGATTCCACAACCTGGATACCACTTTCGGTGCTACTTGTAATAATCGAGCCACCTCCGCTTGAGACTGCCCAGCTTCAGGCCTGCCAACGGCTCTCCATCTCAATGAATCGTCTAAACGTTTATGAGAATTCATTCTCACTGGAAACATGTTAAATTTTTTGTTTTAATTCAATATTCACAAAATTGCAGACAAAAATCCCAGATGCCTAAACAGCCTAATTTCTGTAGTTCCTCAAAAACTAATGCTAAACAATATTTTTTCACACAACAAAGGTCAATATCGTGTTGCCGGTCCTTCACAATATATAAAATATAATTTGTTTAAATTTTACTGGTAGCCATTTAGAATTACCTTGAAAAACATTTTTGTGACCTTAATTTCGGACATGAGTGTATTTCTTTAGCTGTCTGCGAAATTTTAAGCAAAACATTTGAAAAACCTCTAAACTAACTTCATACCTCTTTTTGCTGTATACCCTTTTTCAGACAGAAAAAAGGCCCTTTTTTTTAAAAGTTCCTTAAAAAAAATTGGCTTCATAGGTTTTTTTTTTCAATCTTTTTTATGCAAATTTTAAAAATCTAAGTGTTTTTGAACATCTTTCAAAAATTTTATCCCGAAAGTAGTTACATATCTTTAAAAAAATCCTTCTAGATCGAATTATTTCAGCAGATAATGTTTGTATTTTTTCATCTGCTTTGGTTTTGTCAAGCTTGTTTTCATCTAGAAATGCATTCAGTGAGTAGCAATTTTTATTTAACGAATTATAAAAGCAGCTTAAAAGCATTATTGTGTTGAAAGTCTAATTTATTTTATAACACTATTTGGTCATCGTTTCTAAATCAAGTTTACAAATTCAAAACAAATTTTATCAAAGTAATACAAAACTCGAGACACTTCCATTAAATTTGAAACAGATAACACAAGCAAACTTTGAAAACTGCATATTTTTGAAATGTAAACTTACTTATTTTTTGAATTAAAAGTTTTCATTTCGAAAGTCCAAACAAAATTAAATTGGTTACTGAGCATTTCAAAAACAAATAAATGTGAAATATTTAATACTTCGTCTGTTTTGCAGTAATTTTTGAAAAAATTGATTAAAATTGAAGAAAAAAGTAATCGCATGGAAATAAAATTTTTATAGGAAAAAGTGTTTATTTTCATATAACTTGCAGACAAAGGAAGCAGTGCATGTTTCACAATATTACATAATACTATACGACATTATATTAGTATTCTATAATATTGCACAATATGGCAAATATTGTTTAATATCATACAATAGTGTGCAATACATATGTGCATGCTACTGTGAGATTTGTCAAAATATGAAAGTTTAAGGGAAAAGGTCGCCAATAATTTATGTACGTTGCAAAAATAAATAAAAATAAAACAATTTCGAAAATTATTATTATTTTATACAATTTTTTTGAAATTTTAATTGCTGAATAAAATGTTAATTCATCTATCCAAAATTCCAAATCATTCTGATTTATGTATCCCAAACTCCAAACCATTCTAATTTATCTATCCCAAACTTTAAACCAGTCTAATTTATATATTCCATATTCCAACCATTCAAATTCATGTATTCCATATTCCAACCATTCAAATTCATCTATCCCAAATTCCATTTAATTCCTCATAATCCATTTTAAAAAGCGAATTATAACTGTGTTTTCACTCAATAATTATCAAAAAATTTGCTATAATTTGCTTTTTATGTACAACTTATTGTAGTAACAGATATTTTTGGGGATTTCAGTTTATTACATAATTTTTTTAGACTTTATTTTTTCAAATTGTGTTCCTAGTTAAGTCAATTTACATTGCCAAATTGTTAATCAAGAAAAACTACATACCAATGTAAGTAACATTAATAAATATTACTAATTATAATTTCTCATACAGTAGCTGAAAAGTTATTTTAAATCTTCATTTTTATTTTAATCTTTTCTTTTCAGCTGCATAAAACTATTTCCCTGAATAGTATAATAGAAATTAAATAAAAGTAATAAAAAAGCTATTCTTTTGTATAGAAATTTATTTACATTACATAACTTTTCAGTTATTTATACTTTGTATGAGAGGAAATATATCATATTTCGCAGTACCATGCCAACTTCTTTCATTTTCGAACATTTGTAGAATAGGATATTTAATTCTCCTCGCTGACATTATCTGTCGCCATACAAAAGCTTAATTTTATTTTCTGAACCCTAAACGCATTCCAAAAACATTAGCAAACGGAATTCACAAAACAAACAATTGAAATTCCACTTTAGCACTTATTTTAAAAACCGTCTCCCAGTGTCTATTCCCAAATATATATTTCATTCAAATTCAAAAGAATTTGTATGAAAAATGTATCATTTAATCTGAACTTTCGGTCGAAAACCAGCGAATAACAATCACTACTGAATCTGCTTGAAACATTAAGTCTCCAGTTTGGTGTGTCCAGTCGAACTCAGCTGCCCCGTTATGAATAATGAAAATCGGTGTCACCTACGTCTGACAGCTAGTACCGCCCTGTTTTTCAAATTAATGGCTTAAAGGTCCGCTGTGGAAGAAAGTCCGCAGTAGATAAGGCAGTTAATGGAAGTATTACAGCCACCATCAGTTAAAATTATTTATGAATTATTTAAAGAAAAACACTAATAATAACAAATCATGAGGGTGGGTTTAGAATTTAAATTTGCCCTTTTTTGTGGCTTGAAGGGTAAATGGTGAGATTTTGGAGATTAAGTCTTCTGATTTATTCCTATCATGCGAATTTAAGTTTTGGATGGAAAAAGCGAGGTTTTATTAATTGGGTGGTTTGATTTACCTCGTTCAAGACGATATGGAAACACTCATCATTTTACAATAAAAAATTCTGTGATCTTGTTGGTGGTATAATCATGTTTCATCGCTTTATCTCATTTAATTTGTCTCTTCAATCATTTCCTTTGGTATTCTTTCTTTCTCAAATTGTCTATGAAAAAGAATTATAGATTCAATATATATACTAAGAGTTTAATCTGTTAGTTTATAATCAATTCTAAATAACTGATGACGAGAATCAACCTTTATTTTCTGATACATGAAATTAGATCACTAGATGGCCGTACAATTGGTGAAGGACATTACATAGAAGAAGGGACGAAATATATGAAAATATTCACTGTTCCTTTTCTCCATACATGATTAAAGAATTATGGATTCAATATATATGCACTAAGAAGTTAATTTGTTTGCTTGATGATTCATCTATGTTTTTTCATGCATGAAGTTCAGGTCACTAGATGACTGCATAATTGGTGAAGCACATTTTATAGGTCGAGGAATGAAATCGATAGAAATACTCATTGTTCTTTTCCTCCATACAGGGTTGAACAATCATGGGATTCAATATATATACTAAGAAGTTAATCTGCTTGCTGATAGTCAACTCCAAATAACTGATGATGATGATTCATCAATGTTTTTTCACACATGAAGTCACTAGATAAT
Source organism: Argiope bruennichi (assembly GCF_947563725.1). NCBI lineage: Eukaryota > Metazoa > Arthropoda > Arachnida > Araneae > Araneidae > Argiope > Argiope bruennichi. The sequence continues at coordinate 69,135,649 of NC_079158.1, read as the reverse complement.
TGCACAATTAGTGAAGGACATTTTATAGCACGAGGAATGAAACCGATGGAAATAATCATTGTTCTTTCCTCCATACAGGATTGAATAATTATGTATTCAATATATATATTAAGTGGTTAATCTATTTGCTTAAAGTCAACTCCAAGTAAATGATGATGATTCATTTATATTTTCTCATACATGAAGTTTACATCCCTATATGACCACACAATTGGTGAAGGACATGACAGAGAACGAAGGATAAAACCTTTGGAAATATTCATTGTTGGATTCAATATATATTCTTAGAGGTTAATCGGCTAGCTTATAGTAACTCTAAATAACCGATGGCTAGAATTAATCTCTGTTTTCTCATACATTAAGTTCAGATTACTAGATGACCGTATAATTGGTGAAGGGCATTACATAGAATGAATGATGAAAATCTATGAACATATTCATTTCCTACATTAAAGATTACAAATGTTACTAACAAAACATATTTTTAACGCATTATGTATAATTTCTAATCTAATAATAGAGCAGGTGCAACGGAAATGTTACTTACTTTTCTGAACACTAATATTTCTTCGTATGAACTAAACTCTTTATAAGGTACTATTTTAACATTAAAGTTTAGATCACTTTTCATCTTTTATTCCAGATGCTACAAATTGTGAATTTAGCTTTAATAAGCCAAGCAATCTTCATCTAGCATTGACATCAGAGAACTATCGTTGTGTTGACAATCGCACTTCTTATTCATTTAAACTATTAATTTTAGAACTTTCTGTACCTTCATCAAACGTAGGAATACCAGGTAAAGATATTAAAAGTATAAGGATATTCTCATTGTGTTTCGATTCCAAATCAAGATATTCTTAATTGCTTCTTTTAAAAGTTATTCATATTACCAAAATAAAAGTAATAGCCATCATGGTAATTAATAGGTTCTCCCTTAGCCTATTGATACCTTGGCTAATCAAATTTCAAACCTTCCAGCATCTTTTGAAAACTTTATACTGGTTCTCAAATTTATCAAGCTCGCCAAAATTTGATTCCAAAATAAGCTTTTCTTTACAAAATCGGTAATGTTTTCCTGAGGTTTCTGACGAATGTATTCTTTACAAATTTAGAAGAATATATTTAACAGTTAAATACAAAAATCAAAATCAGCAGCATACAATATTGGTTACAGATATCATTGAAATGTTAAGAACATGTATTATTTCAAAAACTAGAACTAATTCGGAGAAAATAATATCAATTTTAAAATCAGAAGCCTCAATCGTTGTTATTCTCTAAAATTGTTAAAGTTTCCTTGAAAACTTATTTTTATTTATTTTTTATACAATATACATTATAATAAGTTTATAATGTATATAATTATTATTATAATTATAATTATAAGTTTACAGTAAATATTACAATAAGTTTTTTTTAATTGATTAAATGAACGATAGATAAGCTTTGCTTTTTTATTAGAAGCTGTTTATTTATATAGAAAAACACATCCCTTTTCAAATGAAAACTGTAATCCTGCAGTACGATTATTAATAACATAATTAAATATTGAAACCAATTGCATTTATGGTAAATTTGAATTCTCTGCCCCAAATTTATACTATTCTGTTTTTATAAAGACAAAATTAAATCAACTGCATTTCAATTTCAGCTGCTAGTTTTGTCTAATCATATTGTTCATGGACTACAGATCTGAGATCCATGGATTCTGAGATCAATCTTATAATATAAGAGATCCCAGATATTGATTAATATCTCTCTATCTTAACAGAAATAAGCATTTCTTTCAGATCTTCAATAAAAGGAACAACTAAGCAGTTACTTTTCTTCCTAAAATATAGCATATACTTATTTGTTCTTGGAAAGTAATTAAAAAATAAATAATAAGATTTCATTGGTTTTATTAATTACATGCATAAGAATTAATTACATAAGAATACGATTATTAATTACATAAGAAAATCTTTTAAAGAAGAAGAAAAATTAAATCATTGACATCTATCCAGTTTCAACTGTTTATTTGTTCTCTAAGCATATTCTTGGAATACAGCTATGCTAATAATGCTATTATTTCATAAGTACTGTCTTGTTTCTCAAAAGTCACTTTCTAAAATCATATATCAAAGATGAGTAAAAACGTCATTAGTTAGACATATTTCCTATATGAAAGTAAGATTATAGTAGTTATATTAGTAATAAATAAATTCTTCCACAAACTAATCTATTCTCTTTCAGTTAAAAGTGAAACTAAACCACCAATGACTTTCCAATGTTCTACTGTCTTCTAAACAAATTCTTGGAATGCAGCCATACATGGCACTGCCACAATTCCAAAAGTAACTGTCTCGTTTCTCAACAACCACCTTTCAACGCCACATATCGAAGAAGAATACAAAATCATTAGTTATATAAGAGCTCCCAGATATCAAATGACATTTCTATGCCTCCCGGTAACAGAAATTTCCTTTTTTTCGTCCCATCTTCACCGGAAGATGGCACCGAATGGATTCTCTTTTTATGCATATGTAGTGCGTATATCTATATCCTTGTTAAATATCAAATGGCTGACAGCTGGATAGACAACGATATCTCTGAAACGATGACATCTCTTTGTATATGAAATGGGGAAGATATGCTTATTATTTCGGATTGATGCGGAGTTGCTGCGCTGCAAAAAAGGGGGGAGCCGATGATGACTGTGACAGACTTGACAGTCAGTCACTTCTTGGGCGAGTGGCTTGGAGATTTTTTGAGAGACGTTTGTTCCACCTTTGTCATTTTCTTCGCAAGTGGTGAACTCGGAGATCGTTTTTATGCATGGATTTTGATGCATGTTGGAAATGTCTTTTTTTTTTCTGTTATCATTTTTGCTGCTAAAACTCTGATGCGCATTTTAATTCAAATAGGACTTTGATACGTTCAGACTGTCACAAGCATGAACCTCTTTAAGTATTATGAGTTTTAATTATCTGAATGACTCCTTATCGAAGGTATTTATTTTTGTTTAATTGAACAATTTATTAAGCTAAAACGGTTTGTCTTGTGGATCGAAATTCATTGCCATGAAAGAAACGAAACTGTCAGTTTTATACCAACGATAAAATTAGAATTTATCAAGCTAATAAAAATAATTGTGCACAAAGGAATAATTTACAATTTCTTCATTCTAACTGCACAATTTATTTATTTTTATACCATGTTATTTGATGTAATAACTTGAGATAAAAAATAAAGCACATCTTATCCATTTTACAATGCGGATGTTAAAATATTATGTTCCTATCAAGAAAATACCATAAGAAAAATTTAGTAGTCTTAAACAAAATATCTGTAACATTTACAATAATTATGCTGAAAAATGATAGGTACAAAAAATAAAAATTAACTCCAAAAAGAAGAAAGATATCACTCGCTCATTACAAGAAGACAATTTCCTAGTATAAATATTCAATCATTGTCATATTACTATTTAACTACAGATGCAATCCGCATTGATTACTTACCCCAAAAGGTACAAGTCCAATTTAAAAATTTAATAATTTCCTCAAATATTCAAATTCAAATTCTTTATCTGTGTAAAGGTAAGAAAACTTTTTTAAAAATGATAATATTGAACAGATGTTTTTTATTCTTATTTGAACCTTGTTCTCTCCCTCCCCATTTTGCAGAATGCATATCACTGTATTCTTGTGAATACCAGCATTTTCTTTGCAGTGCTCTGATGAAGAATCCAACATGATGTGCAATGTTGTACAATAATGTGCAATATTGTATTATTCTATATTCAGCAATACTGCGTATATCGTTCAAAATGCGTGATATTGGGGTACAGCAGATAATCTTTATTTCTACTTGATCTATTTGGAGGGAAGTAACAAGGGAACAAGTGCGTAATAAACATTAATATTCGTATAATTTCAAGGTTCTAAAGTGCTCATTAATGTCTTAAGATACATATGTCCCGAGAAATTAACGAATAGGAGAAAGATGGTCAAGATTGGTGAAAGAGCAAATAAAGTATATCTAGAACGAATTTGGCATCTCTAGGTCAAACTATCTGACCTGAAGAGCGCCACTCATACATATTCATCTATATGATAAGTAATGTGGTAAACTAGAAAAATAATGTTTATAATTTTATGCAGCACTCTCTTCGACTAGAAGTCCAAGATAATTTACTTGACAGAATTATTAATTGGGAATTTGCCGCTGAAAGCTTTGGATCCATTGATTTGCAGCTATAAAGTGTTTAGGGCGATTTTTTTTCCATTTGTTGAAATTTACAGACAACATGCCAGATTGTCAGAGATTACACAGAGTGATCAGTAGAGTCCTTTAAATTCAATATCGTATCTTGTACAATCGGGGAAGTAACACTTAACTATAGTAAAGTGACTATGTTGAATTTATTGAGACTAGTTTCAGCTCCCCTGGCGGCGAAATGAGGAAGTGATAAAAATAACACAAATAAATAAATAAAGGAGATCGGCCAAAAAATTCAATTAGAAAAATATACGCTATATTCTAATAAAAACACAAAACAAGATCTATGTAAAATTGGCTGAGATATATTTGTGAATAAAATTATGAGTTTTCCCATTGCTTGAAAAAGAGTACGAATTAAAATTAAAAAATGTATCCATAGATACTTCCTTCCGAATGAGTTTTTCAGATTTTTATTATTATTTTTGTTTACTTTCTTCATTGCTTAAATGCAGTTTGGGTTTGCTTAACTCCAAAAATCTTTATGATAATACCGGATAATACATTTTTCAATTTAGGATGAATCCTTTTTTCTTATAGTATAGTTCACATTTTTGTAATTTGGACTTTTTGACTGCTCACATTTTCTTTTTTTAATTATTTTTTTTTGTCTTACTTCTTCGCCAGAGGCGCTGCGATCTAAGTCAATAAATTCAGCATAGTACTATGTATATACTTTACTTAACTGGCTACACGAGAGGCTCTTTTGACGACTTAAAATGACTTTACCAATCACATTGTAAAGCGTAATACCGGGCTTTTGTGCTATAATATAAATTAAAATTGTTAAGGAATTTTTTTATTTTGATAATTTTTAAGTCAAATTTGGTAGCTCATGACCCAACGATCTATCTGTAAAGATTTTTTTTTCATGCATGTTTCATACCACAATTTACAGACAGTATATCAGCCAATAAACATCATGATTATAAAAAAAGAAGAAAAAAACACTCACTTGATTCTACTTATATGTTAGCATTTTTAACCACCTTTTTATTGCATAAGCAACCATTTCCTTTTAGCATATTTAACTAATTCTTTCCTCTAGTCGACACCGCGAAATTTTCTTCTATCATTACTTTCATATTAAGACGCAGAAGCTATCAATCCTGAAGCTAATTTAGAGCAACGTATCATGAATCCCGAATAATCACTAAATACAAAAACATGTGTTAAATGATATATAATAATACCTCATAACGTATTTTAATAACTGTTTTGCTTGTTATTAATTTGTTAAGAAATATATCACAATCAAATAAATGAGACATTCCGTAGAAAGAGCCTCTAAATATTACTATAACGTCATTAGAGTCATTCAAAAGCTATCCGTCCGGGTAATGAGCCGATTAATAACTTGAATTACGAGGCTGAAGATTTTTATTAACGACTATGCAAAGGAAAAAAAAATAAATTCCAGCAAGTTTTTTCCTCCTTAACCGTAATGTATACGCGATTTTAATGACTTGAAAAGTGCCACGATTGGCAGAGATTCTTAAAGGCATGTTCAGATTTCTTTTTTTTTTTTTTTTTTTTTGCTGTGTTTTTACGTTTTCGGATACGAAGTATGGAGAAAGTATTGTAATGGTCGAAAAAATGCAACTTGAGATTTTGTTCAATCGTCATTTTTTATGTACCCATGAACAAGAAAAATATGTTTTTGATATTACGTCTGTCCGTCTGTCTGTCTCGATCAATCTGTTAAAGATAACTCAAAACTGTGAGCTAGATGGATGAAGTCTGGTATATGGTATACCAAATTTTGAGCAAAATGCAATCAGATGAAGTCTGTCTGTCTGGCTGTTCGAATAAGTACAAAACAGATAGAACTCTGCGGTTTAAATTCAGTGCATGTACTTTACATCTGTAGTATAGACACTCATCAAATTTGATTTAAATTGAATAGATTTGTTAGTCTGTACTTTCAGAAGTATATACTTGCGATAACTCAAACGCACAGTTAACTTAAATATATCAAATTTGGTATAATTTTTTGACTTCATTGCAGTTCTGTGTCAGATTTTGGTTTCGATCATTTGAGAAAGTGCTTCTAAAACACAAATTCGCTTTTCGAAACTATTAATCTCATGCCAGGTCTGAATCGCCCAAAAATTCTCCAAAGTTCGTAAGTCCATTCATTAAAAATGTTAAATTCACCAAACGTTAATATTTTATAACTATTGTACGCCAATGCCATGCAAGGTGTTCTCTGCCTTAGCCAACGTCTCTCATTTTTTTTAGAGGAATAGGGGATAACAATTTTATTAGAGAATATGCGAGAAAATTTTGAGAGCCCACCCAGCTAATTACTAAGTAACACCGATTAATAAACAATTTTTACAAAGAAATTTTTAATACTCTTTTGTTTTTAAATGCTCATTTTAGAATTTTCGTTGACCAATAAATCATCAGTTGTGTTTACCTTCTCATACATGAAATACAGTGAAAATTTTAAAATTGTTAAGAAATTCCAACTCGAAATTTTTACAAATCTCCATGTTTGCGATTTCCTCGAATTCAAAAAACACATTTTTGATATTATATCTCTTTCTGGAAACACGATAACTTAAAAAATAAATAAATAAATAAACTAGACAGGAAGAAATTTTGCTTATATTCTTTACGCCCAATTCGTCAATATTTTATCAAATTTTGAACGACATTCATTTAGACAAAGTCCAAAAAATTGCATTTGGATTAATGCATTAACGGAAAATCTTTATTTTCCAACATCATGCATGGGAACGTGATAATTCCAGAACTAAACACTGTTACAAGCCGGATGGTGGAAATTCCGTATACAGACAGCTCTATCTCTAGAATCGTGAATGCATTTCAAAATGTAGACTGAATCCGTTGAGCGGTTGATTGTTTATCAATCAATTTATCCGAAATATGTGAAGTCAATATCCAGGAAAACTACAAAGTAGATAAATAAAATTTAAAGTGTGGTTTTAATATCAGAATAGAAAAATTGTGTTAAATTTTAGATCCAGTTGAACCCATTAAAGGGAATTGATTGTGCATTAGACTAAAGGGAAGAGTCTGCAGAGTTTCTTCCATGCTCTTGAAGCATGACACAAAATAGGCCATGTTGTGCACAAAAATGGGGAAGCTAAGTTGAACACTCTCGCTTTTGTCGAGTCTAATCCATTATATTTCTGATTAATACGTACTTCTCAAAAGAAATTGTTAATGCGCGATGTTTTATGAATGCATATAGTAAAGCTTATGAGGGCTAATAAGGCAGCGGCAATTTTCTTTAAATATGATAGGATCTTTTCACATTCCTTTTGTTTATCACACATTTTTCATATGAGTGAATAATGATTCAATTTGATATTTTAAGTTTTCTCCTTGGGAGCTTATAACTCAGAGGCCAATGCCCGTAATTTCCAATCAAGGTTAGAAGATAAGATCTTATTCCCTATTATTCAGATTTCCATATAATATAACTCTGAATGTACTTGGTTACAATGTTTGAATAATTTATTTAGTATACTGCATGCAATTCTTTAACTTTTTAGAGATTTTTGAAACACATGTGTTTGAATGAAATTTGAATGTTGGGGTTAATTACCCAATCTACAAAGTTTCTTGCATTTTAGTTCATTGATAATGTTCTTTTACTGATTTTAAGGGCATTATTTAGTACCACATTTTTTTTTTCAAAAACATGTTTGATGAAATGTTAAGTGTTTGCAAGGTATCAACATATGTAAATCATTTTTCGAAATATTTTTTCTCAAATAATCTCTCAAATCGTCGGTTTCAAATTTAATATTAAATATTTATTTATTTATTTTATTTTAAGTTAAAAAAATATGTATATTTGTAGCAAATAAATGTTTATGTAATTTCTAATTTAAATGTTTAAATTGTAAATGAATAAATGATCAAGAATTATTCATTAAAATGGTTCAACGATATATGAACCAAAATTCACAAGGAAAAGAAACCAAAAGACACCACGTGGATTTTATTAGATATTGCATTCTTTACTACCACTTAAAAGACCCACTTATTGCAAAAAAATACTAATAAATTATTGCCAAAATTACATAAATATTTCTAATAAGTATCATTTGATTGTGCATCCAGCAGACTTAATTACTATTGCTTCATGTGCTATTAGCGTACAAGCTACAGCAGAAGAAACAGTCTCATAATGAAACGGTAGGGGAGATAATTGCCACTATCAGACCTCACAGAATATACGAGACCTTTTCCCCTTGTTTAGAACAAAGCAGACGTGAAAAGGAGAAACTCATACAGGGAGGAATATTGTTCTTTTCCAGATCAAAAAAACGTAAATAGTTCCTAGAAAAAGTTGGAGCAATCTGTTTAATTACGTATCTCGCGGTGGCAATACTAAATTTTGAAAGAGGGAGAAGGAAACATCATTTTGCTTCGCGTGCAAGGTAGTATTTGCACGTGAGCGGCATCGTTCCGAGTAGTGTGGTTCGAATTGCATGGAAAGAAATGGCTTTCCCTCCCCGTTCCAGAAGCCGCTGAGGGGTAGGTGGAAAAAAATAAGTAAATAAATGATTTATAGAGAAATGTGGGAATGGTTCAAAACACGCGAATTAAGCATTATCATTAAGTTCCCGCCTCGTTGCGATGAAACTGGTGAAGAGGAAGGGACCACGCATCAGTTGAGATTCATTAAAAGAAAGCCTCCCTTTGGTGAGAATTTCCCATATGAAACATCATTATGTATATTTTTGGATAACGTGCTTTTGTCTTTAGTTTGTGGCTGTGGCGCCATCTTGTAATTATTAATGGTAGCATTATTACAAATGTGAACTATATTTTGAAACATACTGAACATAAATATGAGTTTGGATTATTTAAAAAAATTGTTTGAGAAAGTAATATATCCGTAATAAATTTTCACTGCCTGCTTTGAAATAGATGATTTTAAAATTCAGTAACAATAAGACTGATCTACTTTACCACTCGTTTTTAAAATTTCTATTTCATATTTTTTTTTAAATTTTTTGTTTAAATAAGATATATAAAGGTTCCTAAAAACTGAAAGGAAGGGCTGATGTGCCCTGCATGTGGTCAAGGCGTTGGGATACTCAATCAAGTCATGTAATATAACAAAAGACTATGTATTCTTATTAATTTGAGCGAATTTTTTTTTACATTAAGAATATAATACATGAAAGTATTTTAATACCATGTAGGGTAGCGATGCTAATATCTGCTAGCCATATATAAAGCTCTAAGATTCAACTAATTTCTGAAAAATATTATCATATTTAAGCAGGATTTGTATTAGCACGTAATGGATTGACACTTTTTTTTTTCTGTCCTGCATATAAAAAACAATTGAAAATAAATATTTCAGGCTGGTTTCCTGGCTGATAAATAATAAGAGAATAAAAACAAACTAAAATTATAATTTAAAAAAATCATCAAAAGAGAATTATTTTATCAGAATGAACTGAACTATGGAGAGAAAATGAAAAGACCTATAAGTAAGGTTTAGAAATTCAGTTCAGTTGGAAGACAGGAAATAAAATATCTGATGAAATTACGTAATCATTGAAAATATACAAAAATAATACATTGGTGGAGTTAATAGATATAATTAAATGTATAGAAGTTACATTATTAATACATAAGTTCTACTCCATACCCTTACAAAATATTTTTGTCAAGATATCACACTGTAGATAAGAAAATAGATAGTTTGCGCATGAAATGGAATACATGAAGTGAGTATAAAACCAGCAAAATAATCCCTTTTCTCTCTCTAGGAGGTGCATACTATATTTCATTGTAAGTCTTGCAATGCAGTAATGTTAATACGTGATACTACAAGAAGTATAACTGCACATTTTGTATACTAAATACGAAGTATAGCTTTGAAATTTGATATCAATATCAAATTTCATTATTTCACCCTATTACATATTGGAGTTATTGTGTTCATAGAAAAATCGGTCGTCAAAAATAATATGATCCTAAAATAGTTTTTTTCGGTCACAAGAAGATCTAAAACATAGAAATTCAATAAAAATTAGAGGTCGAATTTTTCGATGATTAAAATAATTTCTCTTTCAATTTACAAGGTTTCACAAGACTGTAGAATAATGCTTATTGAAAAAGAAAGGAAATGAAATGCTTGAAAAAGAGTACTAAAACGCTAAACAAGAAGAAGAAAAAAATTTAAAAATTTTGCTGATGAATAGGGACTACGAGATTTTAAACAAGAACATAAATTTCCTTTCTTTGTATGAAATACTGAAAAACCCTTACTCTAGATTTACGCGTGTTACAATGGAATGTTTTATGTCTCAAAAAAAAAAAAAAAAAGGATACAAAAAATTTCAAACCCCAAGTTATTTTTTATGAATGAAATTCGTATAAAATATGTATTAAAAAAACGAATGTTGGAGAAAAAAAAATGTCTACTGAGGAATGAGATCAGGGTTCTACAACTTTATTCTGTTCTTCACAATAACAGCACTATTCAACAAAAACTGGGGGAAGGGGGATTTTTTATTCATGCTTGAAAACATTTGAAACAAGTGTCGGGGGAGTGGTTCTTTTGGATGTAATGGATCATAAGTTTTTAGGACATATTTTTTGCGTGGAATCTTGATATACGACCAACAAGATGAAGATGCTTTAAGGCAGCTGAGAACAATATCACAGATTTTTCATTGTAAAAATTTGAATAGCCTTTATTATATCTTAGATGTTACTCGGTTGAAGTAATTAAAGTCGCAAAGAAATGTTGCAGCATTTTATGTCGAAACTTATCAGTTAACATATCTGGGACAGTTCAGGTTTCTTCCTTATTGTCGAAATGTTGTTGGACAGTGATCAAAATTGAATTGCATCGGTATTCATCTGATAAATATGGATTTAATTAATATGAAGGCCATTCTTTTCAAGCTTCTTTGAATAAAATAAATAATTCTAAAAAATAGAGTCCGGAACAAACCGAATTTAATGCCAAACCTTATGAACAAATATAGTTACTTTTCAGGCATTTGTCATATCAATCGACCAGATTTCCATTACTGCAATTGTTACAAAAGTTATGTACAAATATGGTTACTTTTCAGGCATTTGTCATATCAGTCGACCAGATTTCCATTACAGCCATTGTTACAAAAGTTATACACTTGTATTAATGGTTACTTTTCAGTCATTTATCATATCAGTGAACCAAATTTCCATTACCGCCATTATTATAAAAGATATGTGCAAATATGGTTACGCTTTAGGCATTTGTCTTATTAGTGGACCAGATTTCCATTACTGCCATTGAGGTGAGATGGTCCTTGATGCTCATTTGAAGTCCCTCATTAGTCTGGATGCTTTGTTTTTTAAATTCATGGAAAAGATGAAAATTCCTTGGCTATAAACCACTTTCTCGATGAAGGAGAGCAAGGGCGCAAGTCTATCACAATTGCAGTAGAAGATGCTGGAGTCGCAGACGACCAACTGGCCAACCAACATGCTAAGATTGCGATTTTGGAAGGTGCATTTTTAGACAGTTATGTTCCAAACTATTTTTTTTTAAAGAAAAGTCCGCATCCAGAATAATGATGAAATTCTAAGGAATTTTAAAACCCATAACACATCACTAGAGGAAATGTTTTCCGATGAAGAGATCGGTAAACTAAAGAAGTGAAACGGAAGATTCTGGAATCCCAGACAACCAACTGGCTAATCAGTATGCTAAGATGGCGATTTTAGAGGGTGCATGTTTAAATAGTTCTGTTCCATATTATTTTAAAAGAATATGCTCACATTCAGAATAATGAAAAGCTATTGTTAAATCTCATCGCACATCACTTGTGACAATGATTTTCTAAGAGAAGATCGATAAATTGAAGGATTGAAATGGGAGATGATGGAATCCCAGACAACCATCTGGTTAATCAGCATGGTAAAATTGCGATTTTGGCAACTGCATGCTTAAGACAGTTCTGTTCCATATTATTTTTTAAAGAAAATGCTCACATCAAAAATAATAAAGGTCTTATAAGGAATGTTTAAGCCTATCACACATCACTGGCGGCAATGATCTGTAAGCTGACCCACCGATGTCTGAATCTTCAGTACAATTATGTCGAAAAAAATCAAATTTACACATAACTTTAATAATAAACTCATTTTGTTCTCTATTCTAGTCCCTTTTTTTAATGTTAATCTGAGATTGGAAAAAGGAAAACGGTCCTTGTAACCTCTATAAGGAATAAACTGTCAGAATCATTAAATCTGAAAGATGCGACATTAATGGGTAAATTCAAACAAAATTGCTAATATGTGGTGTGCTTTGTACCAAATAACAATTCTTACCTGAAAGAATTTCTACAAATAAATAACGTATCTGTAAATTAACAAAGATGACAGATACATCCTTTGAAAAATAGTTTTATTAATACATCCTAATTACAAATATGACGCTTTATGAAGGTAAAGACGAAAATGAAATAAAACTCTCTATTACCGAAGAGTAATTTTTTTACTTAGAAATGAAGTATTCTATGTATTGGATTAATTTAACTTTGACAATATGGTAATTTTTTTAAAAATATATCTAAAATAATTAAAGGATCGATAAAATATAAAATATGTGTATAAGGGTAAGGGGAAGATTCAATGCAGACGAGGTTGCAATAGTGACGACTAAATTAAAAAAATCTTTGATGTAAAATTGGAAAGTGGGATTTCGGTTGTGGTATTGCTCGCATCATTTGAAAATTTTTTCTTATTGATAATTTCAAGATAGTATCTTAACTTTAGCTTCAAGTCAGTCTTTCTTTAAGAATGCATAATGTTCACATTCCATTAGAGACTTGGTGGCCGAATCTCAGATTGATACACCACAGGCAAGATTGGATTAAAACGTCTTTGGGTGTTTACGGAATGCAAACCTCGAAGCCCCTTTTTTCCATCAGATCTCTCAAAATCAAATATTTTTGATCGATTTTAATTTATGTAACTTACTTTAATCAGCAAATTTTGATAAATTGAAACAGCAAACTGTTTAACTGCAAAATCACTTTTTTAAAAGTGGGTTTCAGGATATCGTGTATAAAAAAAAAGTGCACAGCAGAAATTTAAAAGTGATTGAAAATAGAATAGTAACAAAATGTAAAAGCCATCTTTAACATATCTCAATAATATTTAATAACAGAATTGCATTCAATTATTTATTATATCCGAATATTTCATAATAGTATCAAGCTTTTAATAAACTAAAAAAAGTATCTCATATTTTTTTAGAATTATAAAATAGTATATAATTTATAAATGATAATTAATTAATTAATAATGGTAATTAATGTTATTAGAATAATATTCAAAATTAATAAAACAATACTTGATTTTATTTTGAAGAAAATTCAATAGCATGAACATTATAATTAAATGAAAGCTCAAGATTAAATAATTCTTAAATAATAGTTGGAGATTTTAATACTGAGTGGTCTTTAATGTTCCTGGATCCCTATACATCTCTCTATTTAATAATTTGGCCTTGATTACTGGTTCGAGATAGGATGCTTAAGGATAGGATATACGTGAGCCTAGAGTGATATAATTCTGTTATCGTGAATCAAATTTCCATTTGGACAGTATGGTTAGTGAAACCATTTGGACAATATTGTTGGCACTGGTTCATGTACTCTTTACTTCTTCTCATTATAGATGAAATTTACGAGGTCTTTCTGTATTTTTTGTAAATTGCTTAAAAACAAAGTAATCAGTCTAAACACATCATTATTTATATCAAATTCCTAAAACAAAATGCTAATTTTCCATATTGTAATAAGTACTTTCTATCAAAATTCGTTAAAAAATATAATAAGCTTCTAAGCATTTTAGACAATTTAAGAAAGTCAGAGGATTCACATTTTCGTCTACGAAGATCGCTAATAATCAAATTCTTAAGAGTGAATATAATCATAACACCAATTATCTCTAATGGGTAACAGCCATTTGCATATATCTACGAAACCGATGAGCTTCCTCACTTGCTAGAAATGACACTTCTCATATTTAGTAAGTACTTTCTATAAATATTCGTTATCTACGAATACTTATAGAAAGTAAAAACCATAAGCTCCCATGCATTTTAGATAATTCAACTGTAAAGTTAGTAAGTTAGACGATTCAACTTTTCGTCTACGAAAGTTGCTAATACATCAAATTCTTACGAGTGAATATACATGATAACACCAATTACCTCTAATGGGTCCACAGCCATTTGCATACATCTACGAAACCGATGAGCTCCCTCTCTTGCTAGAAATGACACTTCTCATATTGCCTCTTTCACCCTCGCAATGCAAAGTTATTGAAATAGAGTTATTCCTGGAAAGACGCCAATACCCTTCCTGTCCTGGGGGCACGCAATCTCGAATACTACTCCCATATTCAAATGTGTGCTGTCAGGGCCTTTGAAGTGCCAATCCCAAAGAACTGATAGAACACGTCCTCGTGTTCATATCAGGGCGAGTTGACTGGTTCCCAGTGCTTTCCTTGACAGCCATACTACAGCATTCTGACGCAGATCTGATGGGCGATAAAGTTCTTTTCTGGAATAGCGGTTTTCGGGCCCTCCCGCCTCTCTGGTGGTAATTTTAAAATATTATTGCCCCGAGGTTGGATTGGACGGGAAGGTAATGATGGTAAGTGTCGAGGAGTTTTGGACCTTGTTTATTTTTATTGCTGTAAATATTTTGGGACATCGAAGAGGACAACATTTTTCATGGAACGTTGGTAAATATTTTGTTGGAAATGAATTAGATATATGTATAATAAAATATATAGAGGCGGAGACTGCTTTCCGATGTGAATGTTATTACTTATTTCAGAATTTGATTCAACTGAACTATTCAAACATAATAAATAGGTCTTCGTATATAAGAATACAAAATTTCTCATTTGTAAATATTTTGTTGGAAATAGATTATATATTAATAATGAAGTATGAAGAAGCAAAATGTGTTTTCAACACATCATTATTTCAGAATTTCATTCAACTAGAGTATTCAAATATAATAAACTAGTGGACATACCCGGCGTTGCTCGAAATTAAAATAATTTAATGCTCAATATTTTTAATATAAAAAATATGGTACATGAATATATAACGTATACAGTAGATTCATATATAAAAACAAAATATTTCTCACTTATAAATATTTTGTTAAAAAAATTATATGTTAATAATGAAGAAGCAAAAGGAGTTTCCAAAATGACTATCATTATTTCAGAATTGGATTCAACTAGAGTATTCAAATATGATTTACGAGTTGATATACTCGGCGTTTTTCGGAATTAAAATAATCTAATGTTTAATATTTTTAATATAAAAACTAATTTTGTATAAATTATTATAACACATGTTATCCTTTTATTACATTCTACCGCATGATTGAATGCCCTTGGACTGTGGTCATTTGAATATGAAGGGCATGTCAGTTCTTTCGTTTAGCTCTTTTAGGCACGTTTAAATAATTGCTTTCAACTATTAAAAAAAATTCGAAAGACATAAAGCAGAAATTTCAAAAATATTGGTGTCTTTAGTCCGAGTATTATTGTTACCGTGTTTCAAAACTGTTTGCATTAAATTTTCAAAAAATTAAAATCAATTGAAGGAATAATTACATATAAATCAATTTGATGTCACTAAAATAAAAAAGTTTCGAATTTTGAGATAGAATTAAAAAAATTCCTTTTAAGATTATTTTTTTCGAAGTTATTGCAGAAAAACTGCAACATTTCAGATAATTTCTAATAATGGAGTAATTTCTAAATAATGAAACTTTTCTCTTCCTCTTATTATAAGAATAAGGGTCCAAAGATTGATTGAAATCGACCTGTCGTTTAGAATGAAGTGTAAAATATTTACATATTACATACATTGATACAAATATTTATACGTAGCCACAATAATCTCCTTTTATTGTAGAATGTGTATTTAGAAAAAAGCATTTATTTTCAAAATAGTGAATAAATTAGAGTAGAGAAAAATAACTGAATGCAGTAGTTTTTAATTAGAAAAGGCTTTATCTTCACGTATATCATTTAAGTATTGTAGATATTACTTATCAATATTTGAAATAATCATATATTTATAGATTATCTGTACTAATTTAATCTCTTGTGCATGACTAGATGTTCTTGATTTTCTCAACTATGTATTTTTAAGCACCTATTTTTTTATTGTGTCAATGGACCTTCCTAATGCAATTAAGTCTCACGATGTCATAACACTATAAAAATGTAACTATCTGATTTAATTTCATTTTTTTTTTTTACTACTCATATGAATTGAACTTGAATACCTTAATTTATTTTTCAATAATAAAAGAACGCTATTCAATATTTAATGAAACAATAAAATTGGTTGGAATTTCATTGCAAGAATGAAATATATCGTTAAAAATTGTGTTGAAAAATATTTGTTAAAAAATATCTAAATTCTAAAACAAAAATTTAAAAAAATTATCCGTTAAGTAAAATTCTTTCTTTAAACATATGATGTTTTAAATTTTAAAATGGTATAGAAATCATTTTTTTTTCTGCGCAGTCGCATCTTCAAGAATTTTCGTGGGAAAGATCAAAATTTCATTCTTAATTAATTAAATTCTAATTAAAGTTTCAAAAATATCTCACCAAGATTCACATTTTCTTTTTCCAAAAAACATTTGCTCCAACGTTTTTAGCTTTATGTAAAATGGCCTGTTCTATAGAGTGCAGGGACACATACACGTTCTCCTGTATTAGTAGTAGAGATAATATTTATTTGGGGGGGGGGACTGCAACTAGATAACTGCTCTCAAGTATTCTCAAGGGGATATAAAGATACAATTTTACTAGGTTCACAACTTACTACAACGAGTTAATTATTTTTGACTATCGTAAATTTTCAAAAGTAGATTAGTTGCTCCATACTCTTAAAATTGTGTTCCTAATACAATCAAGTCCCATGACGTCATAGAAAAACATATTATCTCCCATGACGTCATAGAAAAAAATAGCTACACATTAACTATTTTTTTGCTTTAAATTGATTTGTAGTCACCTAAATGTAGTACTCCCTTTTTAATATTTATGAGAGCCACGAAAGAGAAATCTAATCTATCTACATCTAATAAGGCTATAATACTCAATCAATTGAGCAAGTGCCTGTATACACATTGAGCACAGCAAGTATAATACAGCAGTCCTGGATGCGTATGAGAGTGGAGGACTATGTTTTTCCATGTTGAAAAGCATTTCCATAAATCCTTCCTTTATTTTTTAAACCTGATGTTTTGATTTCGAAGAAACTAAATAATTTCTTTAATTAAAATAATTTAAATAATTTCTTTTTTCTTTTAATTTAAATATTTCTATTATTTAATCCATACATTTCTTTTTTAATTTAAATAATAATTTTCTTTCTTTAATAATAATTTAAATAATAATTTTCTTTCTTTAATAATAATTTAAATAATTTCTTTAAATTCGTCCGAACTCCATTTGAAAGCTATGGACTATTAAAAAATGTTAAGAATGAATATCTTAGATTTCAATGCAATCTGAAGACGAGGACGATGACATATCTCACTATCAAAGTGTAACAACACAGCAGCGCCATAAATCAAGATCAGTTAATTTGTGTTGAAAAGCGGTACGTGAAGCTTTGCTTTTGCCCTGAAGCCGATACTTTAATTTACGGCCAAAGTAAAACCAAAAAAAAAAAAAAAAACACAAAAATTGTTATGAAGTCATCAATTAATTAATAGTTTATTCTTATATCAAATTTATTTCGTGGACGCATTTTATTCTTCTTACTATGCTTCCATTAAAATTTGAATATTTTTTTTTTATTATTACAGCTGTTTAATATTTCTAATAATAGTGTTAAAAAGATCATGAATATGGTCGAAATTTATGTTGAAATAATTAAATATAAATCAACAAAATGAGTTTACATTTAATAAAAGATTTGAGTTTTTAACCCATCATAAAGGAATACGAAATGATATTAGTTTCGAATTTCAGTTTTTTTAAAAAAAAGTTCACTAAAGCCTAAATGCTTCGTATAAATTGGTAACTCACTAAACTATGGTTATATTTATGTCCTGCATCGAAAGATAACAATAAGCACTTTTATTAGAATTTTGATGGCAATAGATTATATGGAATACAGTGTTCAATTAAATCCAAACATTTACCTAGGTAAAATCAGAATAATTATGAACTCATTTTTTTAAAAAAATAAATGGAAAAACGGGTTTTAGAATTGAAAATTTCTATTTCGAAATTTGCATCGTTTGAAAATTACATCCTAAGACCTACATTTTAAATAATCCATTAAAATGCTTTGGCCGACAATTTTCATGATTAGGGCAAAGGTCTGAAGAACATCGTGAAATATTTTAATAGTTTATCCTATTTATTATCTATTTTTAACTGTCAAAAAAACCCAAAATAATTGTTTTAAAAAGATTTTAAACGAATATAAAAAAAATGACTGAAGCAAAAAGCATTAAAACCATTATAGTTATGTGTTATCTATATAATCATGCTCTGTATCTGGTAAAATGATTTCTGTTCAAATATATCATCAAATTTACTTCCAGAAAAAAAGAATCGTTTTCATAAACAAAAGAACTGCTTATTTTACCATAAAAATAATATTATTTAAAAAAAACTGTGAATCAAAATAAAAGACATTATGAAATTATTCGAAAAATGAATATTTAAGAAAATTTTTCAGCATTCTGTAATTTAAAAGAAAATCAAAATTCTTATAGATACAAAGAATATCCGATTCTTTGTAAGAATGAACAAAAAATTTTTCTTTTGAATATTAGCATAAAAGTTACTTGTTTGCGAAATTCTTTGAGGGAAAAAAAAAGAGTTTCATAGAAAATTTTTCAGCATTTTGTAACAAGAAAATATATCAGAATCAGAATGTTCATCAGATTCATTAAATTGTTTTATTTGCTTTATAAAGGAATGAATTGGTTTCCATTTTTGATAATCATAATAAAAGATATACTGATTGTAAAATTAAGCGAAAAAATTCATTTCTTAAAAAAAAAAAATTCCATCATTTAATAGTTAAAAAAATAAATAAAGATTTGAGAATGAGCAAAAAAAGCTTTCTAATCATATTAAATAAACTTTTAAAAATGTCAAGAAACAGATGTTCCGGAAAGAATGAAATGAATCATTGACGATATTAATAATAAATTGTCATGCATGTTTAAAAAAATGCGATTTTTTTTTTCAATTTTTTTTCTTTTTATTTATTTTTTATCTGATACAAAGTGAAACGTCAGAAAATAGATTTCATTGAATTCGACTTTTAATACAAACCTGATGATTCAAATAAAAAAAATACACTTAAAAAATATTGCCGAAACAGTTGTGATAAAATTCACTTTCCAATCACTTAATACATAACTATAAATATTTTACAATGCTCAAGCGATATAATGTATAAGTTTTTACTCTAACTTTTACTATTGTCCCAAATAAGAACAGGACAATCAAACAAATGACTATCGTAAAAGAGTTTTAGAAAATAACAAAGTAAAATGCATTCACTTTAAATGAAAAATTAATTTAAGATTTTCATGGCAATAGATTTATTTTATTAAAAATTTATGCACTCGAAAAATAAAATAAAAACAGGAAATTCTGGGAATAATAACAAGAAATTCTAGGACAAAAACAGATACTTGCGTGCTGAGATGTAAATAAAAATAAAACGTTATAAAATGTTGCCACGATACACTGTTAATAGATTCTTGCATTATTACGTAATTTTCAATTAAATCTCTCAGCTGTATCTTCGATCCACTAGACTTTATTTTTTCCATTTTTCATACTCAAATCATAAACACATTAATTATTAATTATTGATACAATTTTTCAAATTTCCATATATACTTCAGTTTAAAAATTCGAACATTCGGTTAAATATCAAGCAAATTAATTTATATGCATTAAAACCACATTTCTAAAACCATAAACTTATTCGAATAAAATACTGATCGTTTGGAGGATTAAAGCATTGACAGATATACCTCAAGAAACCGATATCTTCCGATTCGATGGGAACAATCGATTGAAGAGATTAACGGACATTTCTCGATTCATTCACTTCACAGAGCGAAATTTGTAGCCGATCCCCGCATCTCCACTCGCTTGACCAAGCAGGCTGACATGGCTGTCATGCAGCTGTCCACAAGCCTACAATTTACCTGTCACCGGCCGACACCCCTCGGACACTGTGACGGGATGCTAATGATACCTCCGGGGGCCCGGGCCCTACACGCCTCCTTTCGTGTTGCCCTCTCCGATGTGTCAGGCCCTGACAGACATCCCTTTGAAACGGATTGCAACAGGAGACGGCCCTTTCGTTTGGGATTATTTTCGTAGGTTTAGAAATTTTAATGATTATGGTTACGATCCATTTCTTTGTGGGGACAAGATTTTTTTTTTTTTTTATCTCCTTCATATTGGAGTGTAAGCGCTTTTATGAGCAAAGGTATAATATGAATTGTTATGTTACCACTCTTAAGGTCTTAACATTGAAACGGTTCATAAAGGTTACTTTTGAACAGTTCAGGGAAGTTTTCACTGTAGTTGTTTATTTTCGAATAGATAACATAATTTATTCTTACACGCATCGGTGTTAAGAAAAACTAGTCAAAAGAATGTCTAATTTTGCTGATATGCATTTCTGCCATGCATTTTAGATTGAGAGTTTTTCCACTATAAAGTGAATAAACTTTATTACTTGATTTTGAAAATGCAGAATTAACCAAAATTGTGCATACAAATATATTTTCGGTGCGGCATTTTTTTTATACCAATCGATAAAAATGGTCCTTAAAAACTGACGTAAATTGATGCCCTTTTATTATTTCTTTTTGAATCTTGATTATTTAGTACATGCATTTTTTTCCATTTTTGGGGACCTTCTTAAATAGGCGCCAGCGTCGGCGGCTAGATCAGCCATATACTAGTTATGGCTCTAGTATTAAAACTGAAACGAGTCGTAGACTTGAAAAAAGAATTAAGAAGTAGGGATTTATAACAACAACGGCTGTTACCCCCTGCCATCCTAGACTTAGAGAGCAAGAAATTTCATATTCAAACACAAGAGCAAATTGAAGTTTCAGTCAGTTAGCAGTTACAGAGCAGTTTCACTGATACGATTCAGTCCATGTTCAAATATCTAAAGGTCAATCGAAGAGATAAAACAAAGCGGAGAATTCACGCAACACTGAGTGATGATTAGAAAAAAGACCCATAGAAGCCACAACAGAATAGGATCAATGAAGTTAGTGGATATTGAAGTGCTCCATTGCTTGAAGAAAAATTTGAAGATTGGTTTGGTTTGCAGTTTTTTTCCCAGAATATTTTTGAAGGAGATATCTAGTCGCAGAATTTTTAACAATGTTAGCTTGATGAACCTTCTCATTATTTCACTTCACCTGATTTACACTAAAAATAATTGAAATCCGACTTGTTCATATTAATCACAATGAAACAAATTCATTTATTCTGTTATTAAAACCTTAAATAACCTTAAAATTTATTATTATTTATTAATACCTTCTATTTATTACAGTACAAATATTTATGTGATTATAATGTAAATTTTAAACAAATAATATGAATTTAAAATTTTTATTCTTTGAATATAAATACACCTTTTCAGATGTACTGAACTTTTTTTAATATAACTTTTTTAGAACTTTTATTAAAAAATAAAAGTTTAAAGAAAGTTCAATAATATTACAAATAAAAGTTCTAAAAAAAGTTTTATAATTTAATAGAACTTTCTTTAAAAAATATTTCTATGATGGTGCATATAAATTTTTCACACTTTAAAATTTTCAAAATTTGATAATTAATGTATATATATATAATATTTTATATTATTTCTTTTAATGTATTAATACTGGGATGATTTTTGATGATCATTTTGGAAAGGTCAAAGAAACATTTGCTCAAAAAATGTCTATAAATTTGTAAGAAAATAAACAGAAATGATTGTTAGAATTTAAATATTGTAACAGAATTAAAAATCACAATACTTAATGTAACAATATTTAACACTAATTCAGAAGATTTTGATTATAAGTATTTCAAAATTTCAAACTGATTTCATATTGTCTATCTTCTTTTTACATTGTAATATAACTACCTACATTAGTTTAAATTAAATACTAGCTTCTACGCTATTTCTCTTGCGAATTTTTTTTTAATTACTTAACGTAACTTAAAAATATATTTATTAAGTGACTTAAAACGATTCTACAAAATCTTTGCTGCAAACATTTCATGAATAATTTTTGAAAAAAACAAGTAAATAAAAATATATTTCTGCGCAAAAAAGTTTAGAAAAAAATTATTAGTGAGAAAAATGCTTCATTTTGACGGTATGCATATCAAAATTTGGAGAAAGAATGGCTCAATAAAGGTCCAAAAATGAACGATTGAAGATTGGCGATGAATCCTTGGCATAAGCATAATTCAAAACCGTGATACAAAACTGTAACAGAAGATAAATAGTATATAAGTACAAAAAATATTAATTTTTGTTATAAATATTCAAACCTCAGGTAAATAAATACATTTTGTATATTAAAAATTGATTATACTAAACAATGTTATTTTTTTCTGTTATATATCTCTTATCTGTTCTCATACATGAATTAGCCATAGCAAAAAAATCTAGCTTCAAAATTTTGATGAGTCTGCATATTTCAAGCCTCCAAATTCTAAAAAATACAATTTTGGAATTAGTCTGTATATTCTGTATGCATTTGAATATGATAATTCAATACTGAAATAAGTTTTAGATTTTTATATATGATATTTACATTAAAATTCGAATCTTTGCTCTGTTATAATCTTTGCTCTGTAGATAAACATTATAATCCGTCGTTGTGTAGACTGTCTATAATATATATAGATGTATTCATGTGTTTGGAAATAAAATATTTCCAAACGGGACGAATTATTCGAATGAAATTTATTTTTCTGTATTTCCACCCAAATTATAGAATTGTTATTCCCTATATTTTCGATTTTCTGAATTCCTATACTATGAAGTTATTTAACAATATCTAGACACACACACACACACACATACACACACACACACTCTCACACACACACTCTCTCAAACATACGCTCTCTCTCTCTCTCTCTCTCTCTCTCTCTCTCTCTCTCTCTCTCTCTCTCTCTCTCTCTCTCTCTCTCTCTCACTCACACACACACACACTCACATACACATTGTTAAATAGCCAGTTAATATTGAAATTATTATAAACTGGTTATACTGATGTTCACTGTTTCAAAAAAAACTGAGTCAGTTATTTGTATTGACATTGTATTGAGTTATTTATAGTGATTATTTGTACTATAAAAATTATTTATTGCTTTGTTTCCGACACTTAAAAGATAACAGAATCTCTAAATAAAAAATTTATGTATCATCCCAGTCATATCAAAATAGTTGTTTGTCAAATCTATCAAAACATTCTTTTGATTCAAAACAATCGTTTATGCTATCTGCATCTACTCCCAATTGATTTGTGAGATACCTGATTGTTATAGGCTGTCACGAAATTTCAAATATCGCTTGTGGCTCTATCTTTTACTATAGAATGCCGTATGTTGTGTTATGTGATTTTTGATATATGTCCATAATTTACGCTTTAGACAATGTGCATTTTAAAGGAATTGTATATAAGACAGCCTAATTCATTTTTTAAATTCTTCGAATTTTTGTTGCTTCTTAAGAATTCACTATTTATTTATTATTCTCTTTTAATTTTATTTGAGTTTTCTTTTCCAAACAGTGTTCATCCATAATTCAGAATATAAGCTTATTTCATTTACTTCACTTATATTTATTTTAAAATGCCCATAAAAGATAATATGTAAAAATATAATGGAATATTTTGACTTAAATGCAGTTTTAAAACATTTTTGAAATCCTTCTGGGATTTGCATGAAATTATTTCTATGTTGAACTTCAATATCACATAAGCCATTTAAGCCTCAATTTGAAAATTATATTTTATTCAAATGTTGAAATAAAAGTTACGATCCCATAGCAAAAATGACTCCTTAATAATTTCATTTATTTACATTCCTATCTTATTAATATGAAATAGGCATAAACTTTTGCAGTTCTTGTTTTTTTCCTGGAGTAAGCTGATTTCTCTTTACTCTAAGTTAGAGCCGTCTCACTTGACTATAATGACTTATGCACATTCTCTTGGAATGAGAAGCGTGTAATAAATATGTCATTTAAGTGAGGTTTGGGGCAACGGGAATCTTTGTGTTTGTGGGAGTTCTACTTTTTCAACCTGTCATTCAATATGCATGCAGCTTGGCAAATGCTGTATTAAATATGCATTTCAGCCTGTTTTTGTCTATTGCTCTAAGGCTGTTTTTCCTCTGTCGTCTTGGAAGTGCCACATTTGGCGATGAATCAAAAAACTACTTTTGTACTTTTTAGAATAAACCAATAGTCAATAGATATATGTATCTTATTTTTACATTTGTAGTTCACTTTCATAATTCAAGGTTATGTCTCATTTTATTAATATCATTAATATCCAATTTGGATAATCAAACCAAATGAAAATATTATTTTAAGTGATATTTTACACAATAGATATAGAGACACCTGATGGATTAGTTATGCTCACCTGTTGAATATTATAGCATAACAGAAAAACAGTATGTTTCAAAAGTCTGGTCAAAATAAAATATACGTTATAGTAAATTATCCACCGAATTTAAAATGCCCCATTTAAATGGCTATATGGAATATATGTAGAATTGAGATATATCGAAAATTACCTTCGTTTAAAGAAATTTATTTTGATAGAGGGAAAAGGCGAAAACCTTTTTTTTTTTTTTTTTTGCATTCTTTTTTACAATAAAAAAATAAATTTTATTGTATAATTGTTTGTTTTGTTAGAATAACATAATATTATATAACAGTGTAACAGTGAAATAAGAGACTATTTTGCAATGAATCTCACAGATTTGAACCATGGTCAGATATCAATGGCAACATCTGATCCAGCAGGCATTCTTTCCAAACTTCCTCTCTTTAATGGTGATAGGCCATTAATTATGAATAAATATTAGAGTGAGCGCGCTTCTTTATTGGAAACAAGCTATGCTCTAATGCAATTCCAGCTTCCTATAGTCTAATGCAAATATAATAATCAATATTGTTAGAACAATTCATGGTTATAATGATCAATAATATAGGAGCATTAAATGCCTTTCACATTTAAAACCATTTACAAAAAAGATCTTTACATTATTGAATAAGAACTTGTAATTTTTTCTAACATTTATTTCTCTCTTCCTTTACTTTTTTTTTCTTAGTGTTTCAATTCATTGTCCTTTGTATCGTTAAATTAAATACCAAATGAAGAGCTCAGCAACACTGGAGGTGGGGGGTAAGGAAGAATTATAGAGAAAAATTCTAACCAGATTTTTTTTTATTTAGCAATATGGAAGTCTTACTTTTTTTCAGAAAATGTTTTACGACATCAGACATTATATGATTGGCCATACGATCAGACGATATTGTACCATTGATTTTATATTAATATGTATAACTTACAATGAGAGGAAGAAATGTTAATAAACTTCCGCCATTGCCATACATGAAAATAAAACTCTTTGAAGTAAAGAATAAGAATAAAATATTAATTATATCATTTTTCAAAAATTTGCTTCAAAGCATTTTTATAATGAGTGGCATTTGCAAGCTTTTCTTCGATCACTGAAGGTTTTTTTTTTTTGACATACATTAACTGTGACTTTATGTCATTAGGCTATGAAGTTTATATTGCTAAAAAATCAATCACTATATTTAAAAAAAATTAAATACATGCTATATTTATGCATTAAATATTTTCATTATTGTAAGTTTTTTATTAATGTTGCAATGTCGTGAAGATTCCAGAAACGAATATTGGAGAGAAGTTAAGAATTTTCTGTTATTAAAATGTAACTGATTTTTCCGTTAAGCAATATAGTGATAGCCCCCAAACAGAGAGAGAATAGCAGAGCAAGGGGAACATCCGCCCACAATAACCCTGAGCGGTTACTTCTGTTTTTCACCAAATGAAAAAAAAAGAAGGGAAAAAAAATCACGAGAGAACGGCACAAGATAGAAGCATGCATAATTTAATTTGAGACCACAATAATTTCGGCTCCTGCATCGTTTTTTACTCCCTTCCTGAAAAAAAGAATTGTCCCATTCACAATTCATGCCGTGGGAAAAGTGTATAAATAAGATATGTATTTGTGAAAACCATGATTTATATCACAGATTTCTACGGAAGAAATATCGTAAGGTTTCTTCCACAAAAATATGAAACCGCGAAATCTCGAAAGTTTATTCACAATTGTAAGATAATTAATTAGAAAAACTTTTTACAGAAACCAGGAGAGACGTGGAATAAACGAAAGGAAGTACAATAGATTTTGAATATATTCTTGTTACTCATCATTTCTATTGAGAAAAAGTAACAGTCGAGAAATATTGAACTGTAACAAGAAACCGTTTACAAAATGCATGGACAAAAGTTTTGTAATTTGTTATGAATATATATATAATTAAGCACTGCTTTCCTAAAATTTGTAGACTTTTCTGACATTGTATTCAGTTAATATTTCTTTATTTTTACTCTTAATATTTAACTTACACTATTTGACGCTTTAAATTTGTGTAAATTACAATAAACTACTACACTATTTGACGCTTTTAAATTGTAAATTACAATAAACAAACTGTCAATTATTTTTTACAATTTCAAAAAAATTTCATTTGTAATCTAGGGATTACTATAAACACCATTAATAAAATCAAAAACCCAAATAGTGAAAATCTGGTTATTTTCAAGTAATTTAGAAAATAATGTGAATCTAACATATATATATATATATATATATATATATATATGTGTGTGTGTGTGTGTGTGTGTGTGTAATGATATTTTAAATTCTAATTTCAATTCTAATTAATTCAACTGAAGCTTTGTAAAAATTATTGCGTCAGCGGCTCCCACGTTCCGAATGAAGGCATAGAGAAGCGCTGATGTAAACAGATTCTTCTAACGGATCCCTCTTTTTCCCTTATCAAGGTCGACGCTTGTGAAAAATTTCAATAAAATCGACACGTGTCAGAAATCTCATATTATATAAGACTTGGGATAATTAATTTCTTGCTTCTTCTTGCCTAATCTGTTGATGTGAGTGGACATGCCTTGTCCGCATCTACTCTTGTAAATAAATTATGCTTTCCCAGGATGTATAAGAGAATAAAATAAGAGAAATAAAGAGAATAAAACGAACTTAAAAATGCAAAGTCTCTTCACTGTTTGTCTCACCTGCATTCTGCTTCAAACACACACACACACACACACACACACACACACACACACACACACACACACACACACACACACACACACACACACACACACACACACACACACACACACATATATATATATATATATATATATATATATATATATGTGTGTGTGTGTGTGTGTGTGTAATTTTGTGTAATTATATATATATATATATATATAAAAGTTTTTAACAATTAGTTTATTTTTTACAGCATTTAACAGACTTCTACGTTGCTAAGTTTCTCAGAAGCAACTTCAGAGTAGCTTTATTTTAGTTTGAATTTTGAATGAATTGTTAAAGATTTGATTGAAATCATGGGGCGTTAACTTTTGGATAATAGTGAGGTCCTTCATACACACAAAAAAGTTTTTAGTGTGAAACTCTGCTAGAAGTCGGCTCTTAATAAAACTTTCAACTGGTACTCTTTCTTTTTCTTTTTCTTTTTTTTTTAATTCTTATTCCTATTAAATAATCGGATTTGATTAAAATTCCTTTTGTTTTATGTTTTAAAATTCCCTTTGTTTGTTGTTTTTGTTTCCATGTGTTTTCTGTTTTAAGGGGAGCCTTTAACTTTTATATTGTCACGTTGAATCTCTTCTCACAAATGGTCCTTTGGTCATATTGCGTCTCCTTTGATTGATTACTCACAGTTTGATAATCTCTAAGATAAAGCTTTATTCGTTAATAAAAACTCAATAGAAAATCAAGCGACATTAACAAATTTGTTGCTTCAACTTCAAATTCCGTCGCAACTACAAAATATACAAAAAATGCAATGCAAATTTTACCATTTGAACTAAGCTTTTTTTGAGCAAGATAAAAAAAAAATTTACTCGTTGAATCTTGTCCATTTCCTAACAGGATTTTTTAAATACTTGACCATTAAACTGTTAACGTTTATTCTAAAAAAAGTCATGGTAAAACAAAGTTATCAATCCTATAGATACACTAGAATCAATCTCTGTATCCTTATTAGGGTTTCATACTTCCGTTAAAATTTATCTCTCTATATTAGAAAACATTGCACTCTTTTTCGTATTTGATCATGGCATGTATGATGGTTTTCATCTGCAAAGAATAAATTATTGCAATTCTAACCATTTCAATTAAATTTTTCTTTAAAGAAGATGCAAATTCTGTAACAGTAGAATTTTGTCTATTCCCATTGGGATTCTACAAATATTTTACCATTAAACCGTTAGTTAATTTATTTTTTCTATTAAAACCAAGCTATGTAGCCAATAGATACACTAGAATCATTCTCTATATCTTATTTTTCCGTCTCTATATCTTAATAGAGTCAAGTCTCAAGTTTCACTAACAAAAAATACAACATTTTAATCTACCTTTCGGAATATAAGTGAAACATTTTTCTATGTAAATTACAAATTTTGCACTAGCAGAATTGTCATCGAATCTTACTAATACATTACCATTAAATTATTCTTTCACTAATTTTTAACTGTCTATCTAAGAACTGCACTGCAATCGCTCTCTTTATCCTATTTAATCACGGCATATCTGATTGTTCATAAACACAGAAAATAAAAATTGAATGCAATTCTAATCATTCGAATTAAACTTTTATTTCCGGAAGCTTCAAATTCTGTACCAATAGAATTTTGTCCGTTGCCAACAAGGTATTACAAAGGCTTTATTATTCCGTCATTAAGATTTTATTCTTTCGTTAAAAATAATCCATCTACTCTAGAAATTCCTAAAAGCACTCGTCCTGTCATATAACATCATACCTGAAGGCTTCATTAATACCTATTACAGTAAGATAAAAAGGAGAAAGGCCGCCCATGGACAGCAATAAGCCCCAAACCACTTCCAATAGTTTGAAAAGGTGAAAATATCTTTATTTATTTTTATTTTTTTGGTTAAAATTATAGCTTTAAAGAATATCTTGAGATTTCATTTTTCTCTTACTCTTAAGGAAGTTGAATAAAATAAACAAAAAAAATTAAACGAGAAATTAAAATTTCAGTTTTAATCTTCTATTTTAAATTGGTATGCTAATTGGTAAAACTGCAAAAAAAAAAAAAAATCTTCGCCAAGACAACAGCTGAATAAATTTCAGCCCTGAGTAAAAAAGCTGTCGCAATCTTTATGTCGCCAAACAAATAAAGATTAGGAAAGAGTGATTAAATTCGCCAAGTATCCGACTAGTGACGATCGAATGTCCCATAAATTGTCCCGCGGTCATTCTTCGCTTCCGTTCCTGGTGACTCAGTCCAGTTTTTACAGGGATCAATAAAAGAACAGAACATGCTTATTTTCAGGTTATCACAAGACACCGGCCACAGCTAAATAGACTTGTTTCCTAAAAATGAAACCTATTAAGTGAAGTCACTAAATGATTCGTTTGACATGAAAAAGTATTGATAAATCACAGATTCGTATATAAACGTCGCATGTATGTTTTGTCGCATAAGGCATATATGTTTTTGCGACTTTTTAGGATTAGTATGTTATGAATATAATGTTTTTGTGCATTGTTTTTCTGATGTATGTTCATGTATGTGAAATTGTAAATTATGACCATACATCAATTCATGTAAAAAGAAGAAAAAACATGGAGATTGCAAGAATTTATACTGATTATTTTTTACTTTAATGTATGCGAAATATATAGAAATTATTATAATTGACAAAAAAATTCGAAGTTTTGACAAATTTTCATATTTAAGAACTTCCTGAATATGGGAAAGATATTTTTGATGTTATGTTTTTTCTATGAACACGAATTTAAAATTACAGAAGAATGAAATTTGGTATATTGTTTTCGATTTAAATGTTTAATTTTCTAGCAAATTTTGAACAAAATTCATTTAGAAGAAGTATATCTGACTAACTCGATAACTACAAAAAATAACTACAATAACTCGATAACTACATTAAAATTTGAGTTTAACATCATAAATATAGATTCTTATCAAAATTTGTACGAAATTTGACAAATTTGACTACGGGCTGACGGTCTGTAGGTCCGTATTTTCGCATGCATGTGTAGGTGATGTAGTTATTCGATCCTGTTCCAATCCTAACCTAACTACTTTACTATTGCGTGTACTCAAGAGACTCGATGGATTGCACATTACGTTAATAACAAAATCTTAATTACACAAATATAATCTCAAATAAATAATTTAAAACTTTATTATTGTAATATAATGGGGGTTAACACCTCGTTAACTCTGGAAGGAAAAGCACTGCTAACTGGTGCTGCAACTTATATGAGAGATAAAAATCTTTCAATTGTTTCAGCTTTTTACATTGTTTTCTTTACCTTTAACGCAGACGAAAAAGCGAAATACATACAATCCTTGCCACACATATAAATTCAGAGATAAACTCTAGTATATTATCTTTTCAAATGATGTTGTCAAATTTTGGTCCAATCGGTCTGAAACAAAGCCTTCAAAAAACAAATTTGTACTAAAGATTCTGTAAAAATACAAAATTTATTAGATCTACTCCCAAATATCCATGCTTTTTAAACTATTTTTCACCATGAAAGACATTCGCTGCCTTTTCGAGTGTTCACATTTTAATGCAAAAGGTGGTGAATAGTAAGACCTTAAGTGAAGAGTACGCAAAGAAGGGTTTTTTTTTTTTTTTTAAACTTTCTCCGACAGTTCTAAACGTTTAAATATCTAAGTAAAATGCATTGCTGAAAAATGTACTTTAAAATTATATTAATTTAATTCATTTTTTACTGTAATAACTTTGACATGAGAATTTTTTGTCAAACAACTCCTAAAATTATTTTCTGAAAATCTGAAAATTGCCATATCGGAAAATAACAGAAAATGTTATCAATGGAAAACAGGATTTTGAAATCCTTCATCCAATTTTTGTTAGTAACCTTTTTTAACATTTGTATCGCTTCATATAAATGACATTCTGGTATGAAAATATTTGAATCAACCATAAAAGATAAATTATTCAAAATTTCATTGAATAACAAATGTAATTTTTAAAAATATAATGTAAAATGGTAATACAATGAGAACAGAATATGCAATTCCGGAATAAAATTTTAAATTTAATTCCTATGTCCTTCATATCATTTAAATTTTTTATTCTGATAGTATTTTTCCCAAATTTTCTGAAATTGTAGAACATGGAAAATCATATTCATTTATCCAGTCCTCTGTAGCTCTACTTATTGTAGTTTTAAGATGTTCTCAGGACGGACCCCTGCCACAACAACAATGGCGGGAATTATGGTTGAATCCTAAAGATCAGCAACGACCAAGGTACAACCCTTCCTGTAGGAAGCATGCCCCGTCATCGGTAGGAGGTACCCGACCCTTGCCATTTTTGTACTCACCCGGGTGGAGTGATACAAACACCATACAGACAGCTTCTCATCCTCATTTCTAAGGTATCCCCAGGTGGCAGTCTATTCTATTCTTTTGTAAAATTTCCTCCATTTTGTGTGATGTAAGATTCTGGAGAAAAGGATAAAATTTTGGACATTATCTTCACCACATGATTAGTAATCATGGCATTCTTACCAATTATCTTATCAGTCATGGCGTGGCAAGACTGAGGAATCAATATTATTCGAAATCTTGTACGCCAAGTGCACTTTAGCAACGAATGACTCAGAGCATAGGAGTTGAAGGTTAGAAATATTTTTTGGTTTCCTTCTAAGTGAAATAAAAATAAAAAATGTGCTAGCTTCCCCTGAAAGTCCACCAGGAAGGCATGTCACCACCATATATAGAAACCATTTTTAACTCAATTGCACTATAGTGGCTTTGATCCATAGAAGACACCACATTTCTTAGAATAGATAATCAAAATGAAGTAGAATTGCAAATTCTGCCATGAAATTGTAAGGCTCATTCCCAACAGAAAATAAGGAACCTACCAAAAAGGACTTAATGCTTAAAAAAACTTGATATTTACTTATTTTGCGTCGCATTATAATAAGGAACGTATTGGATAAAATTCAATTACACCCAAAAAAATCTTTCTGGTTATATCTCCTAAAATATGCTGAAGATTTGATGACTTACCACAGAAAGAACACAAAATTTTTTCTCCACATCAAGCCAGCTTGGATGAATTGTGTAAAGCTTAACACGAGTTGACAGGAAGAAATATGTTATATAATACATGCCTCATCCAACAAGGATGGAAGGTAATAAATAATAACACATATAAATATAGGACAAGGAACACAAGCTTGGGCTAGGGCTTTTCTTATTCCTCTTTGTCAGCCAGGGCACAACCCCTTCACCTCTCAACCCATAAAACGGCGAATAAAGATAGGAGGCAGTATTAGGGGCGCCCCACATCGCAAGAGCCCTTCAATCCCGAAATCTTGCTCCCGCCGGCTCATCAGAGTCAGCCCTTTGCCAATAAAGACGATCGAAAGGGCTAATCTCACAGCGGTTGCCGCAATATACCCGCACTTAACCCCACCCTGCACAAAATCGCACGATTTCGGAACCGTTTGCTGCTTCGAGGGATGTCAGAAAATAAAAGCATGGAGCATTCCTAAAAGAGGGAGGATAAGTGAGATTTTTAAGGAAGTGTTGGAGCTTATTGTGTTTCATCTGGATGAATTTGGATAACTTAAGTGCACCATACTTTTTATACTGTTGTATGTTTGACTAGTTCTGCTTTTGCTTCAAAAATTGGAACAAATCTGTGCTAGTAATATGCATTCGGGCAATGCACTGATAATCCATTTGAAGAATAACACTTTTTTTATCATATTTTTAAAATTAGGTCCTTATTATACAAGTGCTTCAATTTCGCAAAGTGCAAGTGCAAAAATTTCGTTCAAAGTTATCCAGATAATTAAGTCATACTGAAACAGATCTTGATGCTTCATAATGAATAAGTGCATTTGATGCACATAACTCACTTTGATCAATGGGTATGGACTATAATGAATTGCATATTGAAAAAGTGTTCAGGTGTGTTCATAACAGCATCATCCTTATATGGATATCTATTCGTAATGTATATATCTTGGCTCAATGGAATATCAGTTGAGACAGCGCATTGAAAAAAGGTCAAAATGCATCCATATAACAGCAACATACTGACATGGAGGCATATTTGTTGTGCATATATTTTGGTTCACTTGTAGAATGTCGGCTATGAAGGATTGTATCTTGAGAAAATGTTCAGATGAATCCATATAACTGCGTCATACTGACATAGAAGCATATTCTTTGTGCATAAGTCTTGGATCTGTAGAGTGTTGATTTTGAGAGATCACGAGCTGAAAAATGCTCAGATGTATATATAAAACTACTTCACAATGACATAGATAATATACATGACTCAATGGTAGAAAGTCGGTTATGAGGGTTTATGTGTATAGATATATCTGTATTACTACGTCATGTTGACATATTCTTCCATACTCTTCAGGAAGGACCTTCCCTTCAATAATATCTTAGTAAAAAGTTATCACCAACTGTGTGATTAATTTTTGCTACAATGAATACAAAATCATTTCTATATACTGTGTAACTTGGTGGTATACAATAAGGTATAAGAGAACATATTAGAAACTCAATTCGAGTGACGGTTCGCCAACTTAACAAACACCCACCCAAAGTACCTTAAATCATTTTTTTAAGTTGTAGCAATACTCTATGAAGAAATGAAACCATTAAGATGAATACTGCTGATACTACACTTTTCGATTATATAATTTATAATAGATTCAGCTAGCAATTGAAGCTATTGTTCCAGTCGCTGGATAAGAGTCGATATAAAAAGGATGGAAGTGGCCAAGAGTCGGTAAGACGATGACGGTGTAGGTAATAGAATCATTATAGAATGGAAACTTTTCTTGAAATTTTGCTTTATACAAGGATAAAAGTACGAAAGATAATTTAATATTAATTTAAAGAATATACAGATGTCAGATACATAGCTTATCCCAATGTTTTTTTTAACTGAACAGAACTTTAATTTAACTAAATTAAATAGATTTCCAAATCCTAAAACGTATAAAATGGAATTCGCTAGCTTATAAATAGCTATATTAAATCTACCGCCCAATGAATGCATTTGCTATTTTTCTCAGCGATTTTAAAAGAACGTTACTGAAAAAAGTAAACAAATGAATAAAAGGTGCATAAATTACAAAATGAATGCATATTCCAAGATGCTTAAAAAGTTGATGAAATGAAAAACAAGCAACCCACCTCCCAAACAAAAGCATCATTTAGAGGCAGCGAAACATTACTTAAGAGAATATAACCTCAGCATGCAGGAGAAAAATGGAGGAGTCATAAAACTCGGCTTTCTTTTTGAATCAAAGAAACAAATAAGCGTGAAAAATGCGGCAGTTCAGTTCGAAATTGGTGAAAAATGATTAATCCGTAAAACAGCATAAAATGATTTTGTTCTACATCAACTCGCCGATTTAAAGAGATGCTCTTGTTTCACTCGGCGTCATTTGTTTTGCATAAATAACCTTACCCTTCAAC
Source organism: Argiope bruennichi (assembly GCF_947563725.1). Classification (NCBI taxonomy): domain Eukaryota; kingdom Metazoa; phylum Arthropoda; class Arachnida; order Araneae; family Araneidae; genus Argiope; species Argiope bruennichi. The sequence goes on along the minus strand of NC_079158.1, from coordinate 69,100,451 downwards.
ACAACATTCACAAACGGCGCGTTGTTGATTTTTTTACCATCTGCTTTTGTTTATGGACTTAGCGAAACGGGTAATTATTTTTCCTTGCATTGTTTTTCGTTTCATGTGCGCTTCTACTAACAGAAAAAAAAGAGGAAGAAATATGAAGCATAAATTCAAAAATCGCGTACTTAATCCCCATTTTTTAGCTATTTCCTCTCCTCGATTTTCTTTGGGGAGTTCATTTTAAATTAAAAGATGTTTCTCTCATTAAATCATGAAAAAGTTGCGTAAATGAAAAAACATTCTCTCTCCAAAAAAATGTGAAATGGCAAATGTGGTAGAACATCTTAAAATACTATTGTTTCTTAAAAGTTTTAATAAACGCCATTTCCTATTTTTCTTAATTGCTTTACGGCATGTTTTAAATTCTGTATTAACTATTAAATGGTCTAACTGAATTTCCATCATTTACCAAAAGAAAAGTATTTGGTAAAAGCTCTTCGATTACCAAAATCGATTTAAAATACTTGATGTAACTTAAAATACATGAATGTGATTTAAAATATGCGAATAATTTCACGTTATGCCATATTAACGCATTGATGAAATTCTACATTAATGCATGGCTGTCGCAAACGAAAAGACTGGTATAAATATGCAGAATAAAATATTCTTCTTTTTTAAAGTTTTTCACATCACAATGTATCTTTTAAATTAGCTCATCAAAATCCAACTTGATTTAAAGCATATATTTCTACAAATTTTGATTTAATTATATTGGAAATACCAAAATTTGAGAAATAAAATTAAATTCTAAAGAAAACAATTCGTACAAAAATTATCAAAAAATTATTAAAATTCGTTTTTATAAAATTTTAGTAGATAAATATTAAAAAGATTAATAAAATATAATAAAATGTAAAAAAATAATTTTCGAATTTCTACCTCAACATAGAAAATTTGTCAAAACAAAAAAACAATTTTAAAAAATTATGACATTTTTAGTTCCATATTAGTTCAATGTCGACACATGGCAGTTCAAAATTGTTCCGAAAGGTGAGAAAATATATTAGTTTTAATTTTTAAAAAGCGAAATGGAATGGAATGGAATGAATTCGGTTTCAACATGGACGTGAAATGATGCTTCTTATAAGTAAGATACTGAGCCGTAAGTAAAATAAACAACATCTGCTTCTCAAATTACATGACGAATATTAAGACTCTTTTATAGAGTAAGACTCTATAAATTTCATTACATTTTGATCACATCTTACTACTACACTCTTAACTACTGCTCACTCACTCAGCTAACTGCACCATTTTATTGAAAATAATTCTGAAGAATATTGACAATAGAACGTAGAACATCAGAAATTTTTATTTGTTCCCACGTAACAAAATATGAACAAGTTCCTAATATTTAGCCTTTTAAATAAATAAAAAAAATGACAGACTTCTCTAGACTGGCCATTAATAGTTTAATGAGAAACTTCAAGTATTCTGATAGTTTTTTCTCTGTTAGTATGCTTGAAGAGACTAACAGAGAGTCATCAGGGAAGGACATCTATGCACTGTAAAGACCTGAGATGTTCAGTACAAAATGCCTTGAGCATGATTAGGCATACTTCCTCCGCTTCTTCAAGTAGATTAAATAGTAATTAAAAACCATACATTAGAAACTAGATTATGATTATGATCCATTAACGGCTATAGAAAATGATGATGACGCATGTAACGAGGTTATTTTCAATATTCGAACATGTAAAGTCTTTTTGTCAGGAAAACATTTTATATTACACTAAATATAATAGAAAAAGTATTTCTATCAAAGGTAGAGTTCTATATAAGTTAAAAACTGAATACTACATAGTGTAACTGGCTGTGTTTTATTACCACTAGATTTCGCTTTCAGGCAGCAGTGACGAAGCTATTTTCCATAAATGAGCCCTAAAGTCTTTTTCGCGCTTAATAAGTAATTTGTAAGTATTCTCAATATTGATCAACCAAAAAGCAAAATGATATTTGCAAAGTCGTAAATTGCATTATGATGGAAAAAATTTGTCTACGGTAGAATTCTGGAGAAAATGCTTAAATATGCTAAGCAATCACAGTTCAATGTCTTCAATTCCTGACCTATTAGGGATGTGCATTGTAAAAAGAATTTATGCGAAAAAATATATTGACATATAATAATATATTGAAATATATTAAAAATATTTTTAGTAATAGAAATGATATAAAAATGCATATGCTTCCAAAATATATCAATGGTTGATTTTTTTTATCTACTGTCTTGATTTCAGACTTATAAAATTAGTTCCGAAAAATCACATTATAAAATATTTTAAGGAATTCCTAATAACTTTAATTAGCAGCTTTTTTAAAGTTTCAGGGATTTTTAAAATTAAATATGACTACCTAGAACAGGGGATCTTAAACTCATTTTACTTGCTGCCACATATCTATTTAAAAAAAATACTGCATGGTTTCATCAAAGAAGAAATAATAATTTAAAATATAGTAAAAGCAAAATAAAGTTGTGTTAATTAAGAATTAATCCCTTAATTGTTTTTTCATCGAATTAGACGACATCTTTTCTTTTTGGGAATGTGCAGTCATACTGATCCGTTAAGAATCCATAGAATGCTTGACGCATCTGTGAATCATCATACGGAATATTTATATCAAATTATAGCATCTCCAAATGATTTAATTTAAACCTTTAACTTTGATGTCCGTTTGATGCCCGGAACGAAGCTTAAGAAATTAATTAATTCAAAGAACTTCTTTTTGTAAAATCATGATAAAATATAAGTTATGATTCTCGTTTTCTTGTAACAATAATCTTTATCAATATTTTCAAAACCCCGAAATTATTATACTGTTCTGTGACTATGCAAGCATAATAAAGCATATAGAATATAATAAAGCATATAGCATATAATATAGCATATAAAGAATATAAAGCTTAAAGATTTGCCTATATGAGAATATATAAGAACAATGCTAAAATTACAAATATTGGTAATAAATTGGTACTTCTTTTCCTTAAAACGTCGTTTGAAAGTTCACTGTACATATAGAATTTAAAAATAATTAAAAATAATGATATAATCATAATACATACTATGTACACTTCCTTACAATTTTAATGATATATTCCGGCGAACAATAAAAATATGAATCTCTCTAATCTTGAGCTAAAAATAAATTATCTATGTAAATGCATTTTGATATATTTTGTCTACACACGTCAAAATTTTTATTTTAATCACATTGATTGACTTTTAAAGTATCAGAATTGAAGAAAAAAGAAACAGATAATCCATTTACATATTTTTTTCCCCTTCTGTCAGAGCTATTATCAAACATTTTACAGATTTATAATTTTGTGAACAAAATAAATTTCGTAAATTTCGCTTCATTTGCAAAAATTATTAAAAAAATTTACATTGTGATCAAAGTTTTTGCGGCACATGCATATTCATATAATCTTCTATGGTTAGCTTCCCAAATTTTTATTAATGAAATACGAGAGGTGAAGCGCTTTGGCATGATTTATTAAAATTTTTAAGACGCATCAATGAAAAAATATTTGAATATGCCTGCTTACAAAAAGCATGATGTCAAGAACAGCGAAGCGTTCATGTTGCCAAAAAAAAAAAGTATATTTCCACACTATTTTGCTCATTTTCCGTTTTTAATTTTAATCAATGTTCATATTTCTAGACAAAAACATAATTTATAGAACTTTTTTCCAAAGTAGTTATTTCTTAGAAATTTTAGCAGCTAGTTCTTCATGAAATAATGATAATAATAATAAAACAAACTTTTTCTGGAAATTTCATAAATACTTTTTCTCCATGGCGCCATTTTTTAAAAAATAAATACATATCTTTTTCTTCCAGCAGTAAATTTTTCCTAGAATTATAATAACCTTAAAAAATATCCCCTAAAACTTCGACAGAAGAAAGAACCTTCAGGCATTTTTAACAAAGTATACATCTTAAACGAATGCCTCAGAGGCAAAAAAGGGATAAAAAATGACCTCTTTAAGCGGCAAAAGGGGCAAAAAAAGGTCACCAAAGTATTGCCTATCGTTACAATAATAGAGGACGATCACCGCAAGACCCTTATTAATTCCAGAATTAAGTAAGCGAGGCCAAGATTGAAGCCTTTTTACCCCAAGATAAGCCAAATTAATGCAGACACCGTGTTTAATTACATTCATTAGGCTGAGGCACTAAGAAGCAGAGGCGCAAATGTGTCCAAGTTGCAACTTTTTTTTTGGCGACGTTTTCCCCCTTTTTCGCTTTTGCTGCCCCCCGTGACGAAACTTGACAACGAAAACTGCACTCGAGGGGTTAATTGTTGTGACAGAGTGACAAGTTACGAGGCTAAAAGTACTTTAAATAAATTAGCTGATAATGAGAATTAATATTTAGAAAATTAGGGACGTTTATTGGAAAGAAGGTGCGGAGTCGTCGTCTTTTTTTTTTTTTTTTTTTTTTTTTTTTTTTTTTGCGACGTCTGAAAAACGAAGAAGAATTAAAATAAAAAAAAAGTGCCATAAAACAAATCTTTAATGGCACTGTCGCTTTTTGACCTGAATGTAACAAAGGTCAACAGGTGGTTTTATACAACAGTTTGCGCCGCTCTTTTCTTTTAAAATATTAGCGGGATTTTTTTTTTTTTTCGTTCTGTCTTTTGGTTAAAACTCTTCGAAGCATTTTCTTTCGCTACTTAAGAAAACCCCCATTGAATTTAACATTTTGTGTAAAAGGAAGTAGATGCCTAGATCTTTTCTAGTACCACAGGTGCAAAAGAGCAATAATGCTCGGTTTCAATTAGTAATTAGGTTTTTAACCTTTGAAGTCCTTGAAGATCTAAAAGATTGATTGGCAGTTAAATGTGCAATTTAGGGTTCTTCTTAGTATAGTGGAAAGTTCTATTTAAATTAGTTATAATAAAGTTCTACTTTGAAACAATACAAAAGTTTTTATGGGATGAACTTCATAATTTTGAATCGGTGTCAAATGATAAGGGCGACACACCGACCGGCAGTATTTCTCCAGACTTTCACGATATACTAGAGAGAAGGAATTTGATGCCCGAAATCACTTTTAATGCTGAGCAGAGATTCACACAGGAAGAAATTTAGTTGGTAATGGTTTCGAACTTCGAAGCATTCCATATTGATGGCGAGATGTCACTTTTTTTTGGGGGGGGGGGACTCATTATCTATCCGAAAGATTCAAAAGGTCAATCAATCACTAAGAGCAATGAAATAAAATCTCAAAAAATTTATAAAATACAACTTAAAGGGATTAGATTTTCAATAATTATATCTGGATATGATGAAAAGCTCAAAAGTAAAACCATTTAGAAAATCCATGCAAGATCTCTTTTTGCGGTTTTATTCCACAACTAAGAAATGATATATTTACTTACATCAATCCCCACGGCAGACTCTGTAACTTCTTTTATATTAATAGCACATATTATAATATTCAGATATATGCATATGTATATGTGTGTGGGACAGTTTTTTTTATTTTTATTTATTTGTTTTTTGTATCGAATACCATCGGAAATAACCGGATAAAATAATAAACGAACAAATATATTCAACCAACTGTTTGATCTTCGGAGAATTCAATGGGAGAAAAGAAAAAAGAAAGAAAGAAATTTTTACGATACTTACTATCAATGTAAATTCCATAGCTTCTGCAATCATAGTACATCAGTCAATCGAAATTCCCTTATAGCCTTATATATCCTTGACACATTTGGCCCTGTTGTGCCACCTGCCAGCAAAAAAACAAGTCTAGGTATTTTTCATCGAAAAGTTCAATCAATGAACTTGGTAACAAGACCAAAAAAAAATCCTTAGTTAAGAACCAGCCAGCACAAAGTAACAATAAACGGACTCCAAATATTCCCTCGCCAACCCCAAAGAAACCTACAGAACAAGAGAATCGAGCTTACTAACATCTCAATCCCCAAGACGAAAATGTTGGCCTGTCACATCTAGGTTTCAAGTCGTCGGCATTGATAATAAAAGAGCGAGATCTTGTTCTCCATTCTCAAGCCGACTTTATTGCTGGTGACAATATTGTCCCCTCTTGCAGTGCACGGCCCTGAGACCTATTTTACATTCCGACAAACCCATATCTCCGATTGGAGACCCTTTCAGATCCAACAGGCAGAAAATCGAGGTTGTCATGCCTTTAACGAACCGTGCGCCCCTTTTAAATTTCCAGACCGAAGACAAAATCCCCGTCGGCGAAGATCAAAGGAAAACTACCGAGTATTGAGACAGGGGTGGTCTATGCAAAGTTTCTGGATGCCTACCTTCGCTGCTAACCCTCAACTCCCCCCACCTTCATTCGTTTCGGTTTTACCCATATTGGTTATTTAAAAGCTGCCGCTAAAATGATAGAAGAGCTGTTTGCGATGTTTTTAAGCTAAATGTTCAGTGTTTTGTTTCGTAGGATAAAAATGGATTATATACTGATTGTTTGTTTGAAAAGACGTTTTATTTTAATATCAAAAGATGTTTCAAAATAGATATGCGCAGAATTTCTCTAATTCGGACATTTTTAATTTGAATTAATGACAATGATTACTTCAGGCAATAATTTTTTTCCGCTCTGGCTCTTAAATTTTAAAATATTCTCCATTAATTCCAATTTATTTTGGTTATTCTATCAAATAAAAAAATTATAATTAATGATTATTATTTTTTTATATCTGAATATTTCTAAATATGTTTTATAACTGGATGCCACCTCTGATTTCTTCTTCATTGAAAACGTTAAAAAGATGTCTCGTCTTTAAAATAAATAAAATAAAAATATATTGATTACGTTTGGACTAATGTATTCTAACTTTTTTTTTTCATTTTATTGAAGTGCAAACATTTCATTTAAAATTATATGTGCTGTTTTTCTAATAAGATGCTTTACTTATGAATAAAAAATTATTAAAGAAGTAAGTATAGTTACTATATTAAACATAATAACTATTAAGTATAATTTCTTAAAATTCCATATAAATTGTAGTTTATTAATTAAAATTGTATATTAAAATAAAAGAAAGAACTTGGCAGTTTTTAGTTTAAAATTGTTACTTTCTCTGTTTAATACTTCTTTTTAGATTCAGTTTTAATTAATTCGAATTTTCATTGTGGTCCATCCACCAGTTTCGAAATAGTTCCAATTCTAATTTATATAACTGTTTTCAGCAGTAAATAATATTAAAATATATTTTATTTAAAAGAGATTTTTTTAAATATATTTATTAAAATATATTTTATAAAAATGAGTGTTATTCTAAGAAAATTACTTTTAATTAAATTAAATGTAACTATTTTTCGTGCCAGAAATAGAAACATACTACCGAAATTATATTTGAGACTAATTTAGACAACTATATTTCATTGTGAAATATAGGAAATATATATTCATTTGTGGAAATGAGTTTTTCGATTACATAAATTCTGTGTTTCGTTATAGTAGCAGGAAAGGATAACTGACTAGATGATTAAAAAATAAATAAAATCTTTCAAAAACTATTGGGTGTTTTAAATCTTTGTAAATTCTCTACATCCATAAATTCCTTTCCCTTCTTTGTTTTGAAACCTTTGTAAAAATTAAGATGGAATAAACTGTAACATAAGTTATAAAAAAATACGTTTTTAAAGAAATTATCATTATATAATTGGGAATGAAGATTTCTTACAAAGATTTATATCTTTAGAGTTTATCAGCTTTCGAAATAGATTGATTTTTTAATTATTTCACCTTCATTGATTAAACTAAAACATAAGTATAATCGATATTTCATCAGAAATGCGTTGGAAAATTTCAACTATATCAAAATTTGGAATAAAAATATACCTCAAATAACAGCTGTGCAGCATTTGGGGATGATGATTGAAGTAGCAATTTTAAGATGCAAAAATAGGTTGAGAAGATGCAAAAGATGAAGGGGGAAAAAGGACTGAAAGAAGCTAGATAAATAATATAAAAGTTCTCATATGAAAGAAAAAAAGAACAAATGAGAAGGCCCCCCTTCCCACAAAATTGAGAATCCTTAAAGGAATTCTCTTCCTTCTTGAAACTGCTGATTCAATAAATACAAAATATTTAAGAAACAAAAAAAGTGAGAGAGAAATACCCAAAATAAAATTTGTTAAAATAATCAGCTATTATTGAAAAGATTATATTGTAACATATATAAGAGTGTGGGAGCGCGTGCATGTTGTATTGATATAATTTAATAATTGATAGTGCTGAATTGAATAAAACAACAAACAAGCAACACTATATTTTAATATTTTAAATGTCTATTTTATTCGAATTTTTTTTTATAATATATACACTTTTATTGTCATAAAAATGCGTTTACTAATGCTGTATGAATGCTAAACATTTTCCATTCTATTTGAAGTTAGCAGCTTTTTGGCACTTTTTTCAGGTATTTATTAAAAAAACTCTTACTATGGAATGTATTTATTTAAAATTTCATCCTGTTAAAGATTCAGAATCATAAAACAGAGAAATAAGTCTACTAAAAATTGCAGGAATTGCAAAAAAGAAAAAAAAATCTATTCTGAGAAATCAAAGCAGAAACGAAAATTATAACACTAGAAAAAGTTTCAGTTGAAGAGTTTGATGGGGCAGTCAAACTAGTGTGAATGACATCATAATAATAAAAACTCTTTCAGAATTTGCATCAAATTGAATTTTTAAAAACTATTTTAAAGCTAATGAAAAATTGATGGGAAATAAAAATGTATATAGTTAAAAACATAATTTTGTGAGTTTAAAATATTGTAAAAACTTTTTTAAAGGATGATATTTACGAAAGATATAATTGGAAAACAATGCACTAAAATCGTTAGTAATTAGTATTTTAATTATTTTTTTTTTTACTTCGTTCTCATTTGCTAAGTTTCATCCAGACAGAACAAAAATTTTAAATTATTGTAAAATATATATAAGCAAGTATTTATATTTCTGTATATATAGAGACAGGTTTGTCACATTTGGGTATCAATTGGTTTACCGTTGATATTTGTTATATTTCATGCTTATTCCATACTTAACCCTATCGTGTTTACTTTCAATAAAAATATAACAATTTAAAGAAAAAATTGTGTGTGTTTAATTCACATCTTGCGTTAATACATTTTTGTGTCTTGTAACGCTCCATTTTTACTAATCCTAAACTATCAGCAGTCAAATGACTTTTTTATTAGGGTTGCCAACATTTTACTGCATGCATGGTGGTAAATTCAAATCTTGAGTTAATTTTGTACACACTTTGCATACATATTTTTAACGAGAATAAGATCTGGAAACGTTTAAGGAAGAGCCAGTTCAATTAAAAATTAATAATAAAGCAATCATTAAGCATTTTTAATTATTTTTGATAATATCTGTACATTATAAATAAATTTCTAACATATAGCAAACTAAATTCGTATGGAACCGAATGCGAAGCAACCGTCCCCTATATTCAGTTCGGAATTTCAACAAGGAAATCACGCGAAGAAATGTATATTCCGAAATGCACCAAAGAGAAATAAGCCCCTATTCTCTGAGAAGGGAGGGAGAGGAAAAGAATGAAGGAAATAGAACGGAGAGAAATCGAGACGGGGATGGAGACATTTTCATCCCCCCTCCCCCTCGTTCTAATCGCCCTTAGGCATTACTTCGCGCTGAGCATTGTAGTACGCCTTGTCAAACACGAAGGTGCCCATGTAATCCCAGTCGTTGCTGGATTTAAAGTTGAAGTATGCATATAGAAAAAGGGAGGGGGGAGGAGATAGACATTTGAACCACCGCATGTCGGTAGCTATAGCCCCCGGGTATGTTCGAAAAAATACGTTGTTGAGTATCGGATGCAGAATGAGAGAGAGTGCAAATTGGAAGGGAGAAAAAATAAATGTGTCACATGGCTACTGGGTGATATGTTTGTAAAAGTCTTAATATTTATTGAGATAAGAGTCTCTTATTATCTAAGTGCAAAATCAGAATTAAATAACAGTGTGAAAGCTAAGATGAAAAATTGTATTCGTTTTTCACTAAGGATCAGGAAAGAAGTGATTATTGCGAGAAAAAGAAGAGTGAGATATCGCAGATAGAAAGAAAAAAAATCTGTCACATTACTACTAAGATGATAGGATTGAAAAAGCTATGAAAATGAAAGAAACCGAGACACCCTTTATATTAAAAAAATAAATAAAGCCACGGTTAAATAACTGTGTGAAAATTAATATATGGATGATTCCGAATTGCATTATTTATTTATTTATTTTGGTTATGATCAGGAGCTATAATACCAAGAAAATAAAAATACATATTGGTTTAAAAAACACACCTTCTTTCTATTATTACTTGATTATATGTTTGTAATATTGGTGGAAATCTTAGAACTTCTATCATGCCAAGATTTAATAACTACGTGAAAATTAATCTGAAGATATTCAGAATTGTTTTTGTTTTTGTTTTTCTTTTTTCAAGGATCTTTGCAGAAGCAACTATTGCAGAGAAAAGGGAAGTGCAAATTGACAGAGATTAGGGAGGAAATGTGATAAACTACTATTAGATGACAATCAGTGATTTACTTATGGTATTTTCGCCAAAATTAGACTGATCAATGTAGTCACCTAATTTGAGAAAGGTAGGAAAAATTTTAAGTACATTTTTTTCAATCCATAGCCACAATTCGTTCTGAAAACAGAAAAAAAGATGAAATAAAATTGAAGAACTATAAGTTAATAATTTAAAAAGACAATACAATTGTTTCTGTGTTAAAATAATGATAAACGATTTGATGTACGACTTTCTTCTTATAATATAACAATATGAAATGATAAATGACCGGTTTAAATAAATTAATCACTTATAAGACAACAGAGTAATAGGTATACGGATACATTGTTTAAACCATTTCTACTGCTATCATAAACAACAGACAGTATTTTATTTACCAATTACGTACTTATTTCGTCACATTCAATGTGTTAAAATAGTAATAAGTGATTTGACATACGACCTATTTCTAAGCATTAATGATTAATGATCGGTTTATATAAGCTAATAATTTAAAAGCAAAAGATAGGAGTTATTTAAATTCTTTGTTCAAACCATTTCCTGGTTATCATAGGCATTTTGTATTTTATAAGCCAATTATACACATTTATATTTTATGAGCTAATTATCGTTCCGCAATATTCAATGCATTAAAATAGTAAGAAATGGTCTGATGCATGACATGTTTCTAACATTGTTCAGCACATAAAGAAGCATCTGAATTTTCATGTCAAAGCAGATGATACAGCAGGCTCTGTGAGAGGATGAATGAGTGAAAGGTTGCGCATGATGCACAAAATAAAATATGTAAAACTTCCTGAATCGTTATTTGTGGCGTCGATTCCTTCTGGGGCTCTTGTTTCATGCATTGTTTGAGAAAGTTATTTCTTAGAATAGACAGTCATAGCAAATGGGGTGTAAGTCCGCTTATGTCAAGCAATGGTAGCTTCGTTTTCATGGAACTATGTTAAATCCTTTAATGAAAAATATATTTCTATTTCATGCTCGTTATTTCATTAAATAATAGGAAATAAAATAAGTACTGAAAAAAATGTTTTTATCAGAGCACTGAAGAGTGGAAAATAAAATATTAGCAAAATTATGGTGGTAAAAACAAAATCATAAATGATTAAAAAACTGTTAGAAATATTTGAATTGAATTGGAATTCTAATCGTATTTAGTATATATCTTAATATTTAAATGTATGATTAGAAATTTTCATCTTTTTAATAGTTATCCTGAGATTATTTCCTCATAATATGGACCACAAAAGTATCAAGTACGTATAGAACATATTGGTATCGTCATTATATTTTTACTTTTAATTACACTAATAAAAACGGGTTATTAACACTTATTCTTACTTTCTGCTCTTTATATTTTAATATATTTTATAATTCATGTAAGAATAAGTATTATTGTATTAGTGATCATTTACTTAAATTTACTACCAGATGGCGACACTCGTGTAAGATATTGCAATTCTCTTAAAATTAGTTAACAAGTAATTAAGTTCTGAAAAATATTACAGCATTGTGATGTTCTTCTGAAAGACTACAAAATTTCAGAACTCTAAAACAGTATGAAATGAGAATAAAAAAATGGTTTTAAAATTTTATTTATAAGAATAGGAAATTATTCATTAAAACATAAAAAAAAATTCATTAAAATCTTACATTTAATAAACATTAAAAACATTTTATTTTAATTCAAGGCTTCTTTCACATTTTCCATTTCAATTCTCTTTTTAAATAAAAAAACAAATTCTATTTAAAACTCATTTTTTTTTTCACTGTTATACTGAGATTCAAGCATTTCTTTACATTTTTCCTGAAAATATGTTAATTGAACTTTATTAAATGCACATACTTTTGGAAAATTTTAATGAAATACTTTGAATGCAAGTAGTTTTCTGACTTAATTTTTTTACAAATGTAATATAGCCCTCGAAAATACAAATTAATAGTTTCATGGTCTTTCGTTTCGCCAAATGAACAATCTTGGGTATTATCTTAAAGCATAGAAAAAAGTAGAATATTTTGTTAAAATTTAATTTTTTTGGAAAATTTTTGAAATTACATCTTTAAAATCGTTCTTTAAATTTATGGAGTTCTTAACGTATCGATACAATATGACGTCAAATAAACTCTGGTAATACAGCCATTCAATTTTACATAAACTGTCATCATTAATTGTCACTGATTGCACTTGATGAATTTATCAATACAATTATGCGATGTCATCATTTTTATGCTCTAAAAATTATCTGCCTCTCTCTTTACATATTTCTGAAAATTGAAACCCATACGCACATTTAAAATTTGTTGCTTTATTTTTTAATCTTCAATTTACAGCTCTCAATTCACATTTGTAGTTTGGCTAGGAGACGAAACCGATTGCTTATTCTTCAACTAGTCCATATAATTCCATTCAAAATAGATATCTGCAACTTATTTGTTTCACCTACATTTATTTAAACTCATTCGCACAGTTCTACTTGGGATAATTTTTACATACTTTTCAAAGTTGCACACAATTCAACTCGGAGTCGAAACTTATACCGACAGTTTGACTTAAAGCAGCGGTTCTTAACCTATGGGTCGCGAAGCATATTTCTTGGGTCGCGCTGAGTGGAACCAAAAAAGTTAGTAATACACCAAATTTCAGACATTTTAGAAATGACGACTTGAATAAATATCAACAATCGAAAATGAATGCGATTAACAAGATCAAAAAATATCAGCTGATTAAAAAGCGAGAGCAAAAAAAGTACGTGTGATGATAATAACGGTGAGAACTAAATGGAGAAATCCTAAAATAGATATAAGGTGTTCCTTGACAAGCATTCAACCGAGGTTTGAAGATCTTTCAAAATGTATTCAAGCACAAGGTTCTCATTAAAACTGTATGACTTGCATTTAAAATTTAAAAGACTTAACATATGTATTGATATTTCTTTTTTTTTTTTTTAGGAATAAGTTAAAATGTCAATTATTTTCAAAAAGTTATAAATATATTTTAATTTGGTCAATAAAAATTATTAAAAACACTTGATTATTAATTAAATTTTCCTTGGATCGAAAAGTACTTTTGTTTATCTTTATTATTAAAAAAATAAATAAAAAATTTGTAAGTTAAAAAAAATCATCATCGTAGGATTGAAGAATTTTTAAAAATACGATCTAAAATAAAGCAATGAAAAATTTTGACTTTTTCTCAAATATTTCTCAAATTTGGGTCGCGGCTTAAAAAGGTTAAGAACCACTGACTTAAAGCATAGTTTTACTTGACAATTCATTACTTATTTTTCAATTCATACTCACATTTCTATTTAGTCAGAACCTGTAGTTTATTCTTTAAATCTAGAAAACGTTAAAGGTAAAAGCATATTCCTTAACTGTATTTCCCCATGCATGAATTACCGTAATTTTAAATTGGAAAATGGAGATAAAAATGTAGTTATTCATTATAAGTTATACTTTGATACAAAAATTATTTTATTATATAAGTATTTTACTTGTTCTCCGAACTCTTTGTTCATTTGATGTAACAAAACATCCCGAGCTAGAAAACATTATCTAATTACTTAGAAAAAGAGACAAAACAGTTAAATGATTACAATTGCATGGGTTAGTTCTCTTTTGCTTTTTAAAAAAACTTATGCGGAAAGCATTTAAAAGTATGAATCTGGCTAATAAACTTAATAATACTTTGAATTACAGATATATCTAGAATTACAAAAATGATTTAGTTTTAACTCAGAGGTACATATTGGGTATTTACTATTGTTTTATAATTAAATATATTATAGACTTTATAAACATGAAGAGCACGAGAAGAGGGACTACATAATATGAGTACAGCTACATAATCTTGATGCCAGATTATAATTTTTCATGATGTCATAAATTAGCTTGATAAAAATGTCGTAAAATGTCAGAATAGCTTTAATTGTCATAAATATTCATTATCTGCTTTTACGCATCACTGTCATATTCAGAAACCGTTAGAGAACTTGAAACCAACTTGCAGAAATTTTGCCGCCTTGCGTTGCTTTGCGTAAACACATATAAGAAAATGGTAGCAATGGGGTAACTCATACGCAACCCATAGCAAATTTAGAATATTGTGATCAGTATGAATTCTTTAATATTCTCATTGATTACTTCGATTGTAATAAAGTCAGTGTAAATATATTAATAACTCTTTTGTGAATAAGCAAAAATAAATATTGGATTTTTCGGTTTATTAATTGCTAAAAATTTAATATATATCAATGCAGAATATTTTTTATCATGTAATGTCTTTAAACCTGCATTCTTTGTGTAAATTGCTTGATATAAATGTAGTTACTCGCTAAATGCAAGCAATTACTCACAGAATACATTTTTTAACATTCTTATGGATCACACTGATTGCAATAATTTCAGTGTGAATATATTAATAATTCTTTTGCGAATAAGCAAAAATAAATATTGGATTTTTCGGTTTATTAATTACTAAACATTTAATATATTTGAAAGCAGAATATTTTTTAACTTGTATTTTTTAACTTGCAGAATCTCTTTAAACTTGTATTCTTTGAGTAAATTGTTTGATAGAAATATTGTTACTCACAGAATACAAGTAGTTATATACAGAATGCAAGTAGTTATATACAGAATGCAAGCAATTACTCACAGAATGCATAGTTATGCAATCAAGCGGATGAAATCAAAATAGAATAATCAAGTAACGATGCGTCTGTTTAGAGATTCGAATCTCTTTTTATTTTGGGATTACTTTTGTTCGTTCTCATATTTGTAAAATAATATGGTTTAGCATTAAAACAGTATTCTTAAGAATACTGAACACTTCCAATATATTTGAATTCATTTAATATATCAAATATTATATCTCATAAGTAACAAATTAGAAATAAGTTTTAAGTTTAAACTGTAAAGAAAACGAATAAAATGGAATAGAAAAGAAGTAAAACAGGAATCCGGCCTGAAGACTTTATCAAGGATCACCCTCAAACAAAGATTCAAACCAGGGATTTTTTTCTGTGAGGCGTCTGACTTTCTTCCTTTCATAGGTACTTCATAGTTTCAAGTTACATTCAATATTTTTGGAATTCCTGAATGAAATAAGAATAAGAATACGTAATTAATTATTGACAGATCTATGTATAATTTAAAACAAAGTATTTATTTATTTATTAAATAATCGCATTAAAAACTGAAATAATTTCAAATCGAAAAAAAAAAATAATAAAATCATCTTGGTGGCTAATAAAGAAATTAATAAACTGTTTTATCTTAAAATGTTAAAAGATAATTTATAAAAGAATATAGCAGCATATACAAAGATTCAAAAATCCTTAAATTATTAATGCATGGATATGAACACACAATAATTTAAACGACACTGTTAAAAACCTCATATCTATCCATTGTAAGTATCAAATTTTCCAAAATACAAAATCTTTCCCTAACGTTGAAGAAAAACCACTTTTCCTGTAAAACACCATCTTCTTCTTGGGAGCTAAAAAATTCAAGGGGGACAAGAAATCCGTATGAGTTTTACGTTGCAGAGATGGGAGTTTCGATTGACATATCCCATGCGGTTTCTTCCAATCCTCAATATTTGATGCCCATCTCCCAGGGAGTTATCCATCCAATTCTTGGATTATTGAAGAGTTTACTTATACACTCCACAGTCCATTTCGGATTTCTCTTTTAATCCGGAGGGTCTGTGTTTCATTGATACATTACTTATGAGATATATTTAACAATAAATAGGATATAAATATGTCAAGTTGTTGCTTCTAGAACAGTATAGCAAGTTATTTCGCTTTATGTGTAAAAAAATATAACATACATTAGAAATATAAAAATTGTTGAAATATATTCACATATCAACTTTAACATTTTTGGTTATTTAATTTTTAGTATACCAGATTGGTTATTTAGCCAGAAATATCGTTACATATATGCAAAAATTTAGTCAGTTTTAACCATTAAGTGACCACCTACGGACATCAATCACTTCGACTGAGTGCTTAGTAGGTGCAAACATTTCCCTTAGCAAAAGTATGATAACTTAATTTATCTTAGCAAAAATTAAATTTTATTAGATATTTAATTTTAATATAAATATATTCTTAATAATATTAATAAAATATTGATGTTTAAAGCATGGAGAAAATAATTTTGTGCAAAATTAAAAGAAACTGTTTTGTTAAACATATATTTGAATAATATAAGAAATTTATAAATTTTCTATTTGTTATTTGTTTGCATTTTTCTATATATATATATATATATATATATATATATGCATTTGTGAGTGCATATTAGTAAAATATTTCATTTACCAAAAGCATGATAAATTAATTTATCTTAATAAATATTCCATTAGATATTTAATGACAGTGTAAATATATATTTAATGAAACATTAATGCTGAAACTATTAAACAAATAATTATGTTCAAGATTAAGAGAAGCTGTTTTGGTCAACATACATTTAAACAATACAAGAAATTGTATTGTTTAAATTGTATTGATATTTATTTGCATTTTGCTATGCATGCGCATTTGTGAATGCATGTTAATAAGAAGCCAGTAATTTTTTCCCCTATAGGTTCAAACTTTTTAACACTGCCTTCAATAAAAATACTATAATCTATACGCTGAATTCCTTTTGATGTAAACTTCATGAATTCTAGATTAATTGCTTTTCTTTAAATTAACGAGAGAGAAATTGCGAAGAATAGGAATAAAAAGTACTGTGATTTGTTTTAATATATTTGGTTTAATTTTAATTGTTTCATGTTTGTAACAATGATGCTTTTTAATTGAGTTTTTAAAATCCTTTCCTGATTATTAGAATTTTTTAAATTCTTTCACGCGTGTATTTATGATAAAAATATATATAATTTTAATATTTTCAGCAACAAATTAGTTAATTTATTTAAATTTGAACCGTACCTATAGTGATTTTTAATAATGAGCGGAAAATATTATTTCATCACTTCTTAATAATTGTAATAATAAATTATAAATTAGAAGTTTATTATTTTCAAATCATTAAAATAAAAGCATTTTAACTTTTAATATATTGATGAAAATACGTTTTATATTAAATTTATTTTTAAATGGTGCTTTATAATTAAAATCGATAAGAAGTGTAAATGTATTTGATTTAGTAACATCATAGTAAGAATTCTTAATCATAACAGAAATATATCTTTTAAGACAGAAAACATGGGCTTATAAAAATATCAAACGAATTTACTTTTAAATATATATTTATATGTTTAAATATATAATTTTATGTGTAGAATAATATAGTTATGATATCATTTTTGAAATAATAAGGAAAAGGTGAGTCCTATTCATTCAACAATGAAAAATAAAAGAAATATATCTTTATGTTGAAAATTCATTATTTCCCTTTTTTGCGTGTGGATATGGCAAAAAATCCTCTTTCCTATTGTTCTGTTTCGTATCTATGGAATTACGAATATATTTTTCTATTTCATGTATAAAACAATTATGAAAACCACAGAACCTGTTCCCCAGTTCAAACTGCTGTGCTTCCAATATTTTTTATATGAAAACTCGTGACCTTTAGATGTAACATCCTTTATTGTCTTGTCTCCCAATCCATCTATTTTCGAGAGAAATCTCAAAGACATTATTTCATTGTACAATTCTTATGGGGAAGAAAAATCTTAAATCTTAAAGTCTGTCATACCCAGTCATGCATCGATTTCGCCAATTTTCATTGCATTTCAAAACTTATAATGCTTCTGTTTAGCATTAACCTTCGTTTTTGAAAGATACTGTAAAATAAAACTTTAACAGAGCTCGAAGGTTTCACTAGAGCGATTACGACAATGTTTTATTCGCATAATTTAGTATAATTAATGAATTATAACACGTCATGTTTACTAAGCATGTATTTAAAACAACTTTTTTCCATCAAAATTGGTTAATAATTAATTAATGCTTTGAATATGGTCTACGAATTGTTGGGCACCGAGGGCTGATAGTCTTTAATAAATGATTATTTCTGATCTCGAAAGAATGTTCAACTAACAATGCAGAACAAAAAAAAAAAAAAAATAACGAAAACAAAGAGAAAAAAAGTTTTAAAAGAATATAGATATATAGTAATATAATATAGATAAATATAGATAGTTTTGCATGCCAGTGAAAAAAAAAAATTTCTATACGATCTTTACTTATATTATGCTTTGCATATTACTAAAATGATACCTATGTTCTATAAGATTCTAGGAGGTAAAATTACTGGAAGGAATAACGATACAACATGGCCAAGCTACATTTTTTTTCTTTATCTCTATCGCTAACTTAACTCAAGCTCTCCGAAAATAATAATAAAATAGCAGCGAAAGATAAGAGGCACGAAAAGAAAGAAGGGAGGGGGAAAAAATCTAGCCGTCAAGAGAATTTATGTTATCGTCTTCCTTTCGTAAATTAGTGCGGTCATCCTGACTTTAAAATGGACCCATCTTTCTGCGCGGAATTTGACAGCGAGAAACAGTCGCCAGATCGAGATAAAAGCTTCCGATGACAGACTCAAATCCCTTCTGCGGCCGATTCCCAAAGCTCGCGTCTCGTGGTTGCCACGTTGAGCTTTGCAGCTTGGCTCATATTTTCGACGCCAAGCTCAGATTTCGTTGAGAGGAATAGCCTGAACTTGAAATTCAACTGATACCAAGTCAATACAACGAATTTTTTTAAATGTGAAAATGGCAAATAAATCAATTTTTTTTCAATGCGAATTCCACAATTGGTATTTATTTAAATATTATCTCGTACTTAGTGTCACGTGATAACTCGTTTGTCAGAAAACCGAGTGCCAACGAAGCTTTTTTTATTATAAATTTGTAAAAGAGAATTGGGAATTGGAAATATAATTACATCTTTCCATCCAATATTTCTACTTGGAAAAACTTATGATTACTGTAGATTCCAACGTTAAGATTCAATAGTAATTTATTAAATTAATGAATAAAATCCAGTATCAAGAATTGGCAATGTAATTCTTCTAGTTCCAAATCAGTGTTACGATTTTGAAAAACAATTTCTCAAGTCACATTTTAATATTAATATATACTTTGTAACATGAAAAATGGCCTGTGCTAAAAATAATTGCAGGGTGCTTTCATGGATTTATTGTTAAGTTATTTATAGAATTATGTATATATACATTCATTTTCTTTATATATAGAATATTTCTCAGTTAATAGCAGAGTAAATAATTATTACAAAAAAAAAAGCTGAAACATTTCAGAAAATTAAGTGCATCTAGGAAATACTTAAATTGAAATTTCATAAATGATTTTTTAAATGATCTTGAATTTTACTGAATAACTTTTTTTCACTCTTTAATAAAATGATTTACCAGATGAAAAGCATTCAATACATTTTGATATAAATATAATATTTTTCTGTGAGTATCAGAACATTGTTTACCTATTTGGCGACATCATGAAAATGATGTCACCTCACAAGTTGAGAAAAACAAATTTTCACTGTTGCTAGGCGTTATAATAAAACTAAACGAACTGTTGCATGAAAAATCGTTTCCACATACTTTTCTTGAATTACTTTCTGAAATTGTATTTCTGAAACAGGATCAAATGACCAAGATGAAACTCATTAATAAAGATAGTAATATCGGAGATTTTTCATGAATAAAGGCAGAAAATTTGTTATTTTATCGTAATTCATGAATATGAATTCTAATTTCAATGATGAAATGCTGTAAGTCATTTAACATGGAATATTGGTTTTCTTCACTGCAACTTAAATTTTTTTAATGGGATATTTTGAACACAAAAGTTAATTTGATTAACTATGTCGATCATTTATATTTTTCTTTCAATTACTTTATACCTAATGAAAAGGCAGAAAGATAATAATTTTAAAACCTGGACATTGTTTTGGAAATAACTCAATAAAAGACTGATTTTTTTTAAAAATTGCCCTTTAAATAGTTATTTTAAATTAAATGAAATGTTTAGCTTCTCTTTATCAGCTTTTTCTTCTTCGTTTTTACATATCATATAAGGCACGCAAGTGAAATATTTTTAAAGAAAGAAAAAAAAAGTTTTAAAAAGTTTTTTTAAAGAAAGTTAAAATTTTATTTAAAAAAAAGAAAGAGAAAATCTATTTCCCAATGCGGAAAATCAGATTGCATTAAAAGCGCACTTAAGATTAAAAATTTAATTTTAAACTAATCAAACTATTTCAAAATTAATTAAATTAATTTTTAATTAATCTAATTGAAATTTACTTTGTCTAATAATTTCAGTGATTATTTGCAGCATTTCAATAGCTGGAAACTAAACACTTAATTTATAAAATAAATATAATTACACCTTAAGACTTATTATCTTTCTCTTTAGCAATTTTTAGTTTATTTCGCATAATTTTGTGGCATGTTTCTTTTATTTTATATTTCCGTAAACAATTTTACTTTATTATGAATGATAATAAAAAAAAGCTTGTATAGATTTTAGTTAATTTTTCCCTTCTTTTTAAAATATTAGCGTGTAGTATGGAGGTAGAATTTGTAGAGTGAGGTGCCAGCTCTGGTGCAGTCCTTATTATGATATTTCTCTAAAATAGTTTCTCCTGTATTTTCACTATGGAGCACTAATCTATCTAATCTGGTAAAAACAATTTTATATACAATAACAAAAAGATTTTTTAAAATTATATTTTTTAAGAGATGAAAATATGCAATATTCATTTTAATATACTTAATGAAAAATATTAAAACTTTTAATTTAAGAAAATATCTGAATAACAAAAAATCTTTAAAAAACATCAAGAAGTATCATCTTACAAATCAAGAAAAAAATCAAAAAATTTTACTTATATAGTCACCAAAACTTCGATAGGGCGCCAAATCTGTATAAGCGGAAGAAGCGCTATTCATCACTTTTACAGCAACCGTTCGTCACGCTACTAGGAAACGGCTCTGTCAGAAGACGTATGGCCACAGATCGCCGACAGATGTCGCCACTACGGGTGGCAGTCTGCTGCTGCCACTCTGGAAGATAGAAAAAGTGAGAGGAAGAAATATTCTACGAGCCTCCCGGGGCAATTTGAATTTTTACTTTTGAGCAGCTGACTCCAGGATATCACAGCGGAAGTCGGTTTTCCACATGTGTAACGGTTGCGCTGATTACGACTTGTGCTGAGTGAAAAGTCGATGTTTTTACTCCCCTGTGAGATTGATTTATTCGCCTTCTGGCCTTGAAATCTGCCTTTTTTCATTATTCTTTCCTTCCTTACTTTTAAGAGACTCAAAAAAACATTTGGTAGAACACAAACATAGGTTATGAAAAATTATGTTCTCTTTCTCCTTCTGTAGATATATGGTTTAAGTAAGCTGTAAATTTATATTAAAGATAATGTCTCCCATACTCAAAAATTTTATATAAATATCTAATATCTGCTAATTATTTTCATTGAATTAACGTGATAGAAGTTTAAAAAAGAATATTAGATAAATTGAAAAAAAAATGAAAATAAGCTATCTCTCTCGCACACACTTTTTTTTTTAAAGAAATTTATTAATTACTCAGAGGGAAAAAAACAGAAAAGAAAAAAAAAAAGCACATGAGTGATAGCTATATTTGAAAGTTATTTTTTATCCGTTCTGTTTTATTCAAAATGAAGTACTTAAATATTTAGCAGTCGTGACCTTTTATCAAATGAAAAAAAAAAAAAAAAAAATCCCATTTTTAATCAAAAAGTCATGTAACAACGTGAAAGATCAAAAAAAAAAATTTAATTTGAATTAAATTTTAAAAGGTTAGGTTTTTAATGATTGCTTAGAAAATCTTTCTCCCTCTTTTGTTTTAAAATTAATTATTCATGTTCTTTTCCCTCTAAAAAAAGAATAAAGGCATTTAACCTTTTGCAATCGCGACCTTTCATCAAACAGAAGAAAAAAAAATCAATTTTTAATCAAAAAGTCCCTAAAGATCTAAAAATAAATAATAAAATAATGAATTAATTTGAATTAAATTTTAAAAGTTCGCTTCAAAACGGCTGCTTAGAAAATTTATAGAAACATTTGATGACCCCCCCCAAGACAATTTTTATTTCAAATATTAAAAAATTTAAAAGATGTAGCTGCATTTTTTTTTTTTTTTTTTACTTAAAAATTGTTCTACTTAGATGTTAGCTTAAGAAACCCTGTTTGAAGACAAATATTTCTCGAGCTACGCTATCTATCCCAATTCATAAGTTTTAGGCTTGTGATCACTAGGAATCTTTTTTTAATGCTAGTAAAAGAAAATAATTGAATATCTGAGTGTTAAATGCTTCATTCAAATTTCGTAGGTTAAATGTACCAAATTTCGGTTTGTCTTCAAATACCCATTGTACTCACTTATTCTATTTCCTTAATTATATGTGTATACTTGAAAATGCAAATGAATTTCCATTGCCAAGTTAAGGATTTTACAATTTTTATATATATGAAGGTTATATATATATATATATATATATATATAACAATTTTTTTTATGTAGAAAATTATTTTCACTATGATATGGAAGAGTAAAATATTTAACAAATTTTTCAATATTAAGCTTTGCAAAATATTATAATGTGTTTTAAAATAACTTTTAGATTTTGTCAAAGAATTGGCAGGAAATTCTAATAAATTATTTTATCAGAAAAAAAAAAGAAATTGATGTTTTATTTTCATTTAATGAATTTATCATAATTGGTTTGTAACCAAAATAACTTCTAATAAAACTTGCAAAGTGCAAAATTGACACTTTCTTAAATCGAAGAGATTCATCTGATGTCAAATAAATAAATGTTAATCTATTTTTTTTTCTCTATTATATGGAAACATTATCCTTTTATTATTTTCAATCCTTCGATGCCAAACTTTTGATGACCAAAATTTTAGGAATACTATTTTAAATTTTTTCTTTAGATTATTACATTTTCATTATATTTGATTAGATGCTTTATTTTATAAGATGCAAGTAAGCTTTAAGTTGCGGCATTATTTACATTTAATCGTCTTTGGTAACCTGCTGGTACGCCAGAGATATTAGTTATATTTAATTTCATTTAAATCGTTTAGTTATAATACCATGACCCAGATTCCATCAAATTGTCAGATATTAAAGTCGTATTACATATATTCTGTCTATATTGTATATAGACTTTACTACTGCAGACAGTTCTACACATCATAGCACTATTAAAAATTAAATACATGGCTCATTCATTCTGTAACTTTTGCTGTATTACTTACTACTTTACTTTTTATTCGTCTTGTAAAATCCTCTTCCTTAAGTTTTCAAAAATGAAAAAAAAAAAAAAAAATCATGAGAAAAAGTATTTTATGACAGAAGAACAGAAATTTGAATTTCAGGGTAAAAATATAAATGGTTGTTGGAAATTAGGCAAAAACAAATACATATATAATTACCAAGATTCTGCAAAAATTTGAGCGACTTTAAAATTGATTAAATTAAAAAGAAAATTTACTAAGTTTTTGAAATATATAAAATTTTTTTTAATGCAATATATTTTGGGAAATTATAGAAGGAAAACGAGAAAATTCTTCTTATTTTTTAATTAATAAGAATTATAATTTAAATTTTAAAAATAAGTTCTGAAATACATATTTTCTGTATATATCCTAAATTTGATAGCTGTATGTCAAACGGTCTGACCCTGTAAAGCATCAACACACACTATAGACAAGAAGAACACACGCATTCCTCTTTATTATTATTATTGTTAGAGATGATGATGTGAAAAAACAACTCCATTGCAAATAACACACACTATAGCCAGAGACACACACACATTCATCTTTATTATTATTATTACTAGAGATTATGATGTGAAAATACAGCTTCATTGCAGATAACACATACTATAGACAGAAACACACATATTATTCTTTATTATTATTATGTCTAGAAATTATGATGTGGAAATACAGTTTCATTGCAGATAACACATAATATAGACAGAAACACACATATTATTCTATATTATTATTATTACTAGAGATTATGATACGGAAAAAAAGCAGCTCCATGAGAGATAATGAGGGGAATTACTCTGCAATTTCTGTAAAGATATTTGAATTACGAATCTGTAATTTTTATTGTTCTTTCTTTATTTAGTACGTGAGAAAACCTAAAAAATGCTGGCGAACTTTGCATATATTTTACATAAACAATTAATATCATGTATCAAAGTTTCATGGCTCAAATTAATTAATACATTAATTACCGTCGCGACCTCGTGGTTTATTCCGATAGAATTTTAATGAACAGACAGTGGTAATCATCCCCCCCCCATTCCGGTTAACCGGATATGAATTGAATCATGGGGATACTCGAAACAGGTTCGTTGCAAAGGACTGAAGAATTGGTAGCAAACTATGGAAATGAATGTTGCTAAATAAAAATAGATATGCGCAATGTTTGCTGCTCCAACATTCAGCATTGTCAGAAGTGTCTGGACCACAGTGGCCACAAATTCAAATACTTTTAATTAACGAAAAGATTTAATCTATATATATATATATATGTACATAAAATTAAAAGTACATTTATTTGTTTGAGCTTTATTCAGTTCTATACATCTTGATAGATTTGAACGTGATCTAGCATGCATGTTGCTTAGAATCTCGAAGGACTGACGGTTTTATTAAAAAGATTCTACAACTCTCTAAAACGGATGAAGAGGTGTTGAAAGATTATTAAGAAAATATTTCGTCGTAACTTTTGAATAAATCACCGAATAAAATGTATTTTTTGCTTCATGTTAAAATTTGAAAAAAAAATAGCTTTATAGTGAAATCAATTTTATTTTCTTAATATTTTTCACACATTTTTTTTTTCAAATTATCATACAAATAATTTTTATCAATCTCATTTTTTATTGTTATTGTTGAAATAATATGCCTATTAATCATAAAAAATAATCCTGGTGCTTTTGCAAATGTTAAGTTGTTTTCTACAAATATTTTTATTTTTATTTTTAATACGTGAAGTTAAAAATATATATATATATCCGTGCGTGAACAATAAATGAACAGTTCTTTTAAAATTGTTGCTATTTCTTTCAACAGTTTGGCCTAATTTTGTTTCTCCAGTTGCCATATAAAACGACTTTTTTTTCTTTCTATTTTTTGTTTTTGAATTCACCAGATAGATTTTATTTCATTTGATAATTTTATTAGTTTTTATTGTGTTATTATGTGCTGTATAAAGAAACTGAAATAGTCGTTTATTCCAAAATTTTAGAGTAGTAATTAATTAATCATTATTAATTAGATTTAAGAGTTTTAAAGTCAAATATAAGAATTCGAAAACTGTTAGACATATTTTTTAAGCTTTTTTTAAAACAAATAAAAACAAGCATAGAAAGCATCAGTTGCGTTTACATTCGATTAAATCTGTTATGCATAATTTGATGTTCACGACTCTTTCAGCGAAATATTTTTAAGTACTAATTTGAAACAGATTTTATAGCTGTTTATATCCATAGCGTCACATTTATTCTACTTAACACACCTATTACACCTATTCTACTATTATAATAATATAAGAAATGTGTGCATAATTAAAAATTTTAAGCTCCTTTGTAATTAATTTATTTCAAACCTCGCGTAGTCTTTGATGGCAATCTAATTTCAACTTCTGATTCTTCAAAGAAATGGGATAGACTATAAATATAATCATTGTTCATTAGCTTTCAAAAATGAAAGAAAATCAGGTGATTAAATATTTAATGAAACAACAAAAACTGTTTGAATTTCATTTCAACAAGGAAATCTATCATTAGAAAATTTATATAATTTTCAAAAAAATATCAAAATTTAGGAAAATGTTTCACTGCAATTTTAATATCATTCAATTGCACTTTTTAAATTTTTAAATTGAGTAAACACCCTAATGAAAATCAGTTCCCATGGCTTCATATAATTATTAAAATCGTAAGCCTCCGCATTAATTTCATTTTTTTTTCATGTAAAATGCAAAGATAGTATAATTATTTTCCTTTCAATGAAAGAATTAACTGAAAATGGCTTGAAATTCATTGTAACAATGAAATATATTGTCGAAAAGAATGCAGCAGATATCTTTAAAAAAAGTTTGAATTGAATAGCAAATAAACTGGCTTCATTAAAAATAATAATGCTTTAAATTTTAAAACATTGTGTAAATCATTTTGGGAGTTATTGATGAAAAATGCCAATAACTTGCTTAATTTTGAATTAATTAAAGTTCTAAAATTGGTCAGTATGCTTTGCGTATTCCTTACCACCAAAGTAATATTGTGTGTTATATTCGGTAGCTTTAATCATATGAACTGTCCTATAAAGTGACAACTTTATCACGCTCAGATTCTCCTCAATATAGATAAATCAATGGAGGTAATTTATATGAAAAAACTATTTAAAATTTGCTTACATTTTTGAGACTCTCTTATGTAGCAAAATATGTAGATTTCAAAATAATATTTATAAAAAAAATATTTTATTAATCTTAATACTTAAAATATGGAACGTTGAAATTTCAAAATTAACTTTTTGAAGAAAATGTACTACATAAAATTTTTTGTATAAATCGATATAAGAAAAAAACTTTGTTTGTTACTTAAGCCTGGACTTTTTCTTTTCTCTCTTTAGCGGCTGCTTTTCCATTTATTGATGAAAATTTCGTGACTGCGACTGCCGTTAGTGCATAACCTTCTGACGCAAAAAGACCTTTTGATGATTTGGCTCGGTTTGGTTGTCAAGAAGGGAGCTCACGGGGGGTAAGGCAGGATTCTTTTTTCACCTTTTCTTTTTCTTTTTCATGTTTCGAATCTGTCGGCAACTTCATTTTAGATTACACCTGGTGACAGTACAAAAATAAATACATCCTTAAAAGTATGTTGAGAATCATCATGCTTTATTTCAACTTTTCCGTACGTTAACAGGTTTTTCGTAGCGCTTCAGTAAACAAAGATTTTGTTTATATGAAATCTCTTGACGACTGCAAAAGAAATAGATTCAGATGAAAGATTCTGATTGAAAAAAAAGATTCAGATTCGAGATACTATGTTTATAGAAAATATTGCGTTTTCTTACATTCTTTGTTTTTAATATGCGTATTTCTTTTTTTTTTTTCTTTCAAAAAATAATTTTTCTTCTTTTAACTAATTTAATAATCATATCGCTTTCTATATCATCATCATCACTTTTCTCAATAATAATATCTTCTCTGATTTAGATGCAATGAGCTATCAATCAAATATTCTAGAATACCCTCAAATAAAAGTGATGTAGGCTTCGCTCTTTCTCCCACATAAAACTAAGAAACTTAGTTTAAATCGTACTTGAACGAGAGCTCAAATTTTCATTTCGAGTCCCACATATAACTGTTGTGTACTTCATAAAATAGTAAAAAAAAAAAAAAAAAAAAAAAAACGGTACTTGTGGTGTTTTAATTGGATAGTATTTATGAACTATAGTCACCAAACGTCAATGTTGAGCATGAATTTAAAGTTTTTACTGAATTTACCATGCGATCTTTAAAGTTTATGTGGTATGCACATAAATAACAGAAAAAACGGGGACACAAAACTACAATTACAGTTACAAATTCACGCACCAAATTTCATTTATTTAAACATAACGTTTTCATTTTGAGTCCCACACATGACTATTGTGTATTTTGTATAATAGCAAAGATTTTGTCATTAATTTCATAGTATGAAGAACAATAGTTACGAAATATCGATCTTGAGCATGAATATATAGAGTTTTTACTGAATTTAGCATCGATGATTGAATGTTAATCACTAATAAGCGGTTTATATATAAATAACAAGAAATCGAGTATGCATTTTGGTTAGTTGTTTTTTTTTTTTTTTTTCTGGTTGTTTGAATCTGAAATTGATTGACACAAAACTGCAATTATAGTTAATTGATATAGTTCAAAAATTTCTCAGAAATGTAATAATTCTCTGTGAAGTTCATATCCAAATTTTATCCGTCTATCTTAAAGTTTTTTGTTTTTAAGTTGTTCTCACAGACAGAGAAACAGCCATAATTCTAGAAACTTGCTTTTCAGATTCTTTTAGGTTGCTGGGTTGACGTATATTCGGACAGCCAGACGGACAAACTCAATTGAAAGAAGTTTGCTCAAAATTTGATCGAAATCTTTCAATTGGTTTTAAAAAATAATTAAAAATGAAAAAAAAATTGAATCTAAAATTTGGATTGTTAAAAAAAATAGTCCTACTTTTATACTACATTTATTTTAGTTTTTAGAGTTTTGAACAATTTTTAGATTTTAATTTAAAAATTTTTTTTAACTATTGAGATAAGAGATATTTTATTAGTTTAACAACATGTTAAAATTCTAAAACATGCAGCGAAATTAAAATCTTTAACTATATATTCCCAGAGACTGTCTCAAATAATATGCTCCATAACATGCTCAAATAACATAATCATACATGCTCATATAAACGAATCAAGCTACCAAATGATATAGCAAAAATATACACAGGTAGCTCTACCTGTTCTGTAACCATAACAAAAGGCAAGCGTTTGATATATTTTATTCATTAGTACACGGTCTCCAATCGTGCAAATGAAGTATATTGATATATGCTATTCGGAGTTTTCATTTCTGAATTCAGAACAGTTCCTCAAATCTCATCCCATGTAATTTCTGTTTTTTCAAGACGTTAAAGAAAGATACAAGAGAAAGACAATTTGCAAAGGATTCTAATGTCCTGGTTACATTGCCGTCATTCGTTAAAAGAGTATCAGAACACATAAAGAAGAGTGTGATTATCGGAAACCAAGAAAGGATGTTGTGATATGACAAAAATGCAGACTGCTACTTCCAGAAGAAGCACACGTATGCTTTTGACGAGTATACTCGTCATGGAAAAAGTAGAACATTTTGCGTTATTACGAATTTATTCGTCAGGAATAATAAGTAGCATTCTTTCCATATTTTTTTCGTTCATATGCAAAAAAATGTATTTTAGTTTAAGTAAATAAATAAATGTGATTATTGAAATAAAAAAATAAAAATAATTTCAGTACAACATAATTTCATATTACACATATTCTGTGTCTGACGAGTACACGCGTCATCGCTAACTTTTTGCGACACAATTTAGATACGCATTTTCTGAAGAGGTCGAAACCATTAGCT
This sequence comes from Argiope bruennichi, assembly GCF_947563725.1. Taxonomy (NCBI): domain Eukaryota; kingdom Metazoa; phylum Arthropoda; class Arachnida; order Araneae; family Araneidae; genus Argiope; species Argiope bruennichi. Next base: position 69,070,622 of record NC_079158.1, on the reverse strand, counting down.
GGTTAATGTCAATGGTACGGAAGATTTTCTTATTTTGGAAATTTTCTTTAAAAGTAAATGCCTATAAACATTTGTAGTTTTTTCTCCCAAAGATTTCTTTCTTTGCCTATTTCTTCTCAGATTATTGCTTTAATACAAACAATACAAATATCGTAATAATCTTTACTGATCGCCAAAATATTTAAAAAACACAACATTATTATTCCACACATATAATCAAATTAAATTCGATTAACAGCAATCACTGCCAATTTATATGTTGAATATTCATACATTCCTTCATAAATCGAGATCTCAGTCACCGATTCTTTTCCGGGATAATTTTTTTTTTATTCGGCTAAAGAAAAGCAATTGACAGCTTAAAACAAGTTTCTTCTCTCTTTCTAATTAATTATTTGAGTTAGGTAATTAATTATCTGAAATACTTTTTCAGATAATTAATTACCTTGTGGATTCCTCAGAAAAAAATAAAAATTTTAATGGATGTCAACTAGACATTGAGCGAAAATTTTTAAGCAACAGATATTTCTTAAGACTTGTATGAAACACGATAAAAGTATTTCTTATTTCTAATACAGAGTTCAAGCAAAGTGTGTTATCCAGGTTAATTGGGCATAACAAATTTAAATTACTCGATGTATTTGATTAAAATTACATCTAATTTTTTCATTTACAGATTTGTTATGGCTATTGTGTTGTAACCGAAATTTAAACTCACAGAACAGAATGATTAATTATATGCTTTAATTATTTTCAAATTAGATGATGCATACAAATTTTTTGGAATGTATCAACTTATCAGGAAATAGTTCAGAGTTCTGTTGTGTAATGATAGCTATTTTAACTTCAATCAGCGGTTATTATTACAATGCTTTGGACGTGATATATAGAGCAGATAAAACAGATATATAATGGACCTAATTCCCTCCTTTTCATTTGTGAAATAGCAGTATCTTTTTTGTAGCATAAAGCGTCCCAAGGGGGAGATTGCACCTCGTAATTGAGGATGAAAAGCTTGGTGGTTTGTTCTTGCCACTCTGGTGGGTACATAAAAAGGTGGGAGTCTGGCTCCTCCCATCGATGACGGGACGTACTTCACAAAGGAAGTGTTGTACCGTGACCGGTGATGACCCTTAGGATTCAACCACAATTCCCGCCAGTGTTGCTGTTGCGGCGGATCAGTCATTCAGATTTTTCCGTGTGTCTTCGGGTGGGTTGGAGCAGCCAGCCTATGGTTTCTAGCATTAAGCAGAAATTTACTAAGCCATAATCAATATAGTTTGAGAGATATATATAATCATTGTATGAAAAAAACCCCATCATAATGAAATAATTTCATTTTTATATACAAATAAATGCAGTTAAAGTAGAGGCAAAAGCAGCATTCTGTAACAACAATCCATCAATTAAGTGCGTGTCTCATTACTATCACAGAAATCCATATACAAGATATCTATATCAATAAGTTTTCGATAAGATAAACTTTTTGGCATGCTCTCTATTTCCTTTATAGAAATGCTTCTCTCTCCCTCTCTCTCTTTCTCGCTGCATGATTAAATATAGCTGCTTTTCATCATTTCAATCAAAATCTTCTACAGAAGGCAATCTGGGAAATCAAAAGTTGGTCAAAATTGATTGCTTAAATCTTGTAGTTTTGCTTCATGGAATTTAATGGCGCAAGTGTTTGGTCTGGTCTTGCTGCGATTAACTACAGTTAATCCTTGTAAATTTCATATCACTAATTTTTTAATGAATTCCTATGAATTTGTTTGTGAGATAACTGAGATATAAATCTGATTGGACTATTAAAAATTAAATGAAAAGACAATTTTCGTTCAATACTTCAATGTAGAATTATTTATTAATAAAATTCTTCACCGGAGGCAACCTCAAAAATGAGTGTGAGGGCGATGATTAGAACCAGAAAACGAACTGAAGGGAAGAGTGTGGAGAAGTAGTACGGCGGGAGAGACGGTGCGGAGAGAAAAAAGATGGATGTTCGGTGCTCTATGATGTTCTCGTGCTAAATTTTGTAATAGTGTTCTTGTGTGTTATGTTTCATCCTACGTCAATTAAATGTTGTCAAAAAAATTAAATATGGTGTCATACCAATTATTTTCGTTTACATTTACTTACTAAAAGGGCAGTCTTTGCCTTATTAATTTTTCTAATGAGAAACAAAAATTAAAAAAAGCTCGGCAGCGCCGACAATGAGGATGAGAAGTTTCCGGTTCGGTGGTTGGTTCTCTCCATCAGGATAGGTATAGAAATGGTGAGGGTCGGCTACCTCTTACGGATGACGGGAAGTGCTTCCCACGGAAATGGTTGTGCTGTGGCCGGTGATGGCCTTTAGGATTCAACCGTAATTCCCACCTGTGTTGCTGTCGCCGTGTTCCGATGAATCAGATTTATCCGTGTGCCTTAGTGGCGGGTCGGAGTGGCCATTTATAGTTATCAAGAAAATTCTTGAGAATTTTTTTTCCTGGTGTTGTGTTTAAAGACATGTCATTTTAATTTTAACAATACTTTTTTAGTAAAATAAAATGTTAATAATGCTAATGCTGATGATAAAAATATATTTCTTTTTTCTGCTGCTCCATCTATTTTTGAAAATAATTTAGTATAGAGAAACTTCTAACAGATGACTTGCTCTTTAAAATGGAATTTATCAAAGTACTAATCAAGCAATACGCTTATATGAATAAAATTAAGTCCCGATTACAGACACATATTCTTTACATTCTCACAACATCTTTTTCTGGAGCAACTAAGTGCAATATGAACAACATTCCGTGACAGCAATCCATCAATCAAATACCGACACTGGACTTCTCTAAATACTTCACCGAGCTCGATCAACAACAAAGAAGGCCCCATTGCAACCTCATCATCAAGTCTCCGAGTCCTTTCTCCGAAATCCTTGCCCAAGTTCCGACACACTCACAGCAATAAAGTGAACTTTTCAGCATGTTCTCGGCTCATTTGACAAGAATGCACCCCTTCTCTTCACACTGACTAACTAGACACATATCTGTTCTTCATCAAAGAACAACTTCGGTCCACAGAGGATTGGCTTGGCAGTCTGGGAGGTCGATTTTCGGTCAATACCGCGAACACTGAGCGATTATATATCGAGGATCCCTTTCAACAGGATCAAGGCCTCTTGGAGAGGCATAGTGGCTCTTTTCATCGCTCCCCATCAGTCCGTCTGTCAATCAGAACATAAAGCAGCTAATAATGATTTCCTCCGAAATTCGAGCTACTTCAAAGGATACCGCTCTGTTCCAGGAGAACAAGGACTTCCCTGTCGCGGGATGGAGGGAAACGAGATCTTTCCTTCGTCGCTTCGATGCGAGGAAGCAAAATTATGACGTCCTCTCCCCTCCTGTCATAATTGCTGCTATGTCAACGCGTGTGTTAATTGTTAACCGCATCCGCCACACAAGCGAGCATCATCTCTTTATTTAAACGAGGATCGGAACTGGCTTTGATGGTCGTGGAGGAATTCTTGCACCCACTATGTTAAATTTGCTAATGTGCTTGCTGAAAATGCAAAATTAAACCCGTTGAAAATACTTGCATGCATATTTTTTTTGCTACTCAAAGTATCTATAAATAGTGTGCCACCCCCCCCCCCCAATTTTTTTTTTTTTTTTTTTTTTTTTGAAAAATGCTATAATATTTTTCGTTTATTTTTTAGAGTAACAAAATAAATGAATAATTTGCAAAGAAATTTCCTTATTTTCTAATGCATCGCATGCTTCATACTGCTTTTAATAACTATCAACTTTAATAAAATAAAATTTTTGAACATTATGAAAAAAGTAATTAATGAAATGCTTCTATTAGTGTATAAAAATTTTTATCAAAAAATTAATGGCAAATATGAAGCAATATTTTAAATAAGCTGGAATTTTAATCAGAATGATCATAGAATTTAACTCTTAATAAATGAAAAGAAATTTAATTCTTTTCTTATTTATAGTGGCTGAATTTATTCATCTTACTGTCTGTAATACTTTTTTTTTCTTTCACCTCCAAATTTTCGATTTAAAAAAATTGTTTTCAATATTCTAATAAAAGCTCCTTATAAAATATTTTTTTATATTTTTTTATTGTTTTCTATTTCTCAATTTTCACGAATTTCGTATTTATTTTTCATGATTATTATGAAATTTTGCATTTAATGTTTTTAATTTCACAACCAGATGGGACTTATCATACTGAAAATCTCATGAAAATATGCTGTTTAAACGATAGTTAAATTCTAAATTTATTTAAATACTGGTTTCTCATAGCGGTTTGTCCTATTATTACACTAGACGGCGCTCAGATCAAGAAACAATATACTGTTGAGAAAATATACAAAATGAGGCACCGAGTTGTAAAAGGGGTACTATTGATTCGCTCAACATTTGAGATTATCATTTTCAGATTATCTTGACTACTGATTATCATGGCCACCCATATCTCCTAACCTAACATTCTTTCTAATATTTAGTTGTGGGAAGATACAAGAAAGTATAACTGCATAAATTTGATTCATTCAGCTGTACATCCAAGGGAAGAAAATTGAAGAAGCCTTTCACATTAGAGCATTCAAATCAGTCCGCGTAACATGAATGAAAAAGAACCATGGATGTTATAAACTTGAAAACCTTGATTTAAACCTGGACGTAAATCTGAATTTCTTTATGAAAGAAAAAAAATACTGCAAGATCTTCACTGATTTAAGTCCATTTCATTCTTACATAACTTAACCTACTGTATAATCTTAGGAAAAATAATGTTAATAACTTCTCCAAAATATTATAATAATTCAAAATATGAAATAGAACAAAATTCCAATATATAAAATATATATATAAAAATTCAAAACAATATATAATAATTTTAAAATAATAGAAAATAATGAAAAAATTTAAGATAATTTGTGACATTCTAATAGTTAAAAATTCCCAAATGTTTGTAGAAGTAACCGGAATTTTATTCAAGATTTTTAGGTTTAGGCGTATATTTGGTTAAAATGCATTATAAAATTTCTTTTAAATGCGTCTTTAATTTTAATTTTATTTTTTGAAACGAATTATAATTTCATATTTTCCAAACATTTTATTGTATTACAGTTTATGTTTCAATTTGTGCTATAGTAATGCTTCAGTTTTGCTAATTTCAGATAAATCCTCTGCGCTTTTGTGCATGCTGTAGTAGGTTTAATTTAGCCAAAACAGAAATGAAATGAAAGACACAGAAAAAGATATTTATTTTTTACCAAGCAATATGTAGATACAATATACAAGTTCCGAACTTAAACAAATACTACGATTCAAAAAGAAATTAAAAATTATTAAAGGGAAAGAAATCTAAAATAAAAAAAAAATACATCTTATAGAGAACAACGAAAAGGCGCTTTTTTTTAACTATTAATGATTCGCATCACAATATTAATAAATATATATTAAAAAAATTTTAAATAATTTATTTGATTTGTATATAAATTCTGCTTTTGTTCTGTTCCACATGTAATAATGAAACAAAAATCACATATTCAGCTTTATTTTATAAATGCCTATAAATAATGCCTATTTAATAAGTTTATTAGGCAATTATTTTTAATATTAGATTTATTAATTGCTATTTAGGTGTTTCAATGTTAACACATAATTTATAAAAATAATTCAACCATTTATTATTATTGTTCCTAAGTACTTACTAGATCTATATGTGCAATGTAATAAACATCAAAATACAATAAATTATTGTTTTGTTATATGAAATTTATTTCAAGGTCCCATTAGGCGGCTTTACTTTCTTCCCATTTTTGTTCAAACCTGCCTTGTTGTCTCTGATTGTTCAATAATAAAGAAAGGGATATAAATAATGAGCAAGAGGTTTTAAAAATCTACATATTTAAGATGTTTCTTTCTTATTAAATTATTAGCCGCCTTTGGCGATCAGTTGTTATGCCAGAATAAATTTTTGGAAGTTATGGGGGGGGGGGGGAATTGCAAAAGTTTTTATTAATTAAATTTTTTTTAAAAAAATCACTTCCTAGGTATATATTTCCATCCTTCAAAGAACACGTTTGGTAAGTTGGACAGTTCTAGGTCAAACGCTTTGGCCTATAGACCGCTAACCAGACATAAACATACAAATACATTCATCTTAATTATTAGTAGAAATAACTGAAGCAATTACTATTTTACTTTTCGCAACTGAGTTATTGCAATCGTATTTTGTGGCATAAATTCTAAATAATAGTTGTGTATGTATGACCTTAAAAATTCTACATATATTTGTTTTTGTTTCTTCTTTTGTTTGTAATGGTTGGCTTGAAAAAATATTGAGAAATTACTAGATTAACATAAAAACAGTGGGAACTAGTGAAATAAAACTTCACGAGGAAGAAAAAGAGCTATAAAACACTTCCAGGAAAAAAGGGCTGTAAAATTCATAAAAAGCGTTTCTGTAGTAGGGAATGATTTGATACAAAAATTTAAGACCTTAAACTTATTGCTGCATTGTGAATCTTTTTATATTCTTGGCCTGAAATCCACGAAATAGCTATAGAATAGCGTATAAACATTTTGAAGAGCTTAAATTATTTCAAATTCGTAAATTTCTAGCTTGAAATATAATAGGCTTGAAACTAATTTAATTTTCCATCCGTTTTAAGAAGAGTATATGTTATATATCGTCGGCAGTATATTGTTGTATATATATATTTTGGAACAGCACTAAATTTTCATTCTTGAGATATGAAGCATATGCACTATTCTTTGGAAATTTTTTGAAATAAAAAGTGCTTATTGGTCTATTTATACTGAAAAAAAATGCCTATTTACCTCAGCATTTACGATTTGGGGCATAGCAGTTATTTTTTTATAAGAATTCCTTAGGTGGGGAATAATTTTTTATTATAAGTCAAAACATAGTTACTAATTGCAAAATATAAGAAAAAGAGGTATCATTTTGCGACTGCACATCAATTACCTCATAGTTAAGTTATTACTCAATTTTAAAATTAAACATGGACTGTTTTGGAATTAACAATTCAAAGTATAAGTTATTAATAATTGGAAGAGATTCAAATTAATTTGATTTTCTGTTCGCTTTATAAAGTTTATATTTTATTACTGTCCTATTGGATTAACACAAAATAATAATATTTGAGACATGATCTGTGTATTATTCTTTAGAACTTTTTTAAATAAAAATATGCTTATATGTTTACTTATACAAAAAAAAAAGCAACTTTTATTTGACCTAACACTTGCATTTAGCGCAGAAGCGGTCTTGTCTTTCCTAACAATTTCCTCGGCAAGGAATAATTTTTGTATTATACTGCAAAGAATAGAATTTACTTATCAATAAAAAATGTCATCGTGTGATCACATTCAGTTGTTATCATTATATCTATAGATTAGAAAATATATTAGTATTTTTTTAGAATTAAAACGAAAGCTATTTGCTATTAGATGGATGAGCAATTTTATCTAAAAGTTGTTTCTATTGTATATATATATATATATATATATATATATACACACACACACACAAATAACAACAATTGAATCATCACCCACTCGTCGAAATTCTATGTCACATACATTTATATCACAGTTTGGATTGTCCGGATCACCCTAACAAGTGAACTTGCATATTATTAATCGCATACAATTTACAAAGGAAAGTCTCGAAAAAACCTGATATCCTGCATTCGAATGCGATTTTTTGGTGATTAATCACTTTCATGTGGTTAATACGCAATAACTAGAATACTGTAAGTGTAGTTTGGAAGCCTTTTCTCCCATCGATTGAAACCAAAATTTGACCCAAATTACAATTGTAGTCACAAAATCGCATACTATATTTCACAAATTTAAGCCATTACGCTTTTGAGATACACATTTACATAGTTATGGAATTTGTTTCGGATACTTTGTTTGGATACTTTGGATTTAGTTTCAAATTTGGCAGGTATGCGTGCCAAATTTTATCCATCTAGATCTTTTCGTTTTGTAGTTATTATGCTAATTTATATTCGGACAGTCAGACATTTAGATTGCTCTAAATGGATTTCGTTCAAAATTTAATGGAAATCTAAAAATTTGGTGCAAATATTGAGCATGAAATTTCGTCCGTCAAGCTCAAAATGTTTATGACTTATCTTGCTCACAAACCACCAGACATAATTCCAAAAATGTATTTTTCGGCCTCAAAATTTCGATTTCGAATTTTTTTGATGATATAATATTTTCTCATTACATACGTCATGTAAGTAAAAGTGAGATAAATTAAAAAGTGAAATAAAAGTGAGATAAAATCTGCTTGTGTGGATAAAATAAATAATACATAAGAAAAATGATTGAACCTTAAAGAAAATGGAAATAAGATTGAGAAATCTTTATCATCTTCAGTATTAATAACATATCATTATATTTATTATATCATCATATCTATCTTGATCTATCATATGCATGTTAAAGCAAGTGTCATCGCCATAATAATTTAAAAGAAATTTAACCTTGCAGTTTAAGAAACAGCATCAACGGATGTCCTCTTTCTGTCTTGCATAATAGCAATATGCTTTTTTCTTTTTAAAATTGTTTTTTGCAATACCATTCCTTAAAAGTAATTATAAGGTACATCACAAAAACTGACACAAATATGTCGACATGTCACCGAACTGCATAGAATTAATAATGTATAGGATATAAAAACAGAGCAGGTAATGAACACATTATACCGAATATAAGGATCATTTACCATTCAGCTTCTACACTGGAAGAAAAAAACACACACACAAAGGTATCAACCTTATATATAACCATCAAAGTAAACTGCCTGTGAAGGTAATCTCCGCTTAAAACGGAAGGCATACAACAGGCAACTGTTCTGCTCTGTCATTATTTGATATCATTCTGCCACAGACCTTACAATGACAGACTGGGTCAAACCACATAATGCCATCTAATGACAGTCATTGTCATGGATAAACGAGCCGGCGTCGTGGGTGGCCTCTTGGCTTTGTGTGGCAATTCGACATCGCCAAAAGGACTAGCGAAACAGAAAGTGCTGCTACTTAGTTGGTGGTCATCAGTTGAAAGATACGTTATTTTTTTTCCGACCATTCCAGCAATTTTATCGTTTATGTGGAACTATCTTCTGCGCCATGATGGCGAGAATTTTCCGAGACTAATTTCGCTGGAGCTTCATTTACTGACTGACTGACTGTGTGTGTCCTTGGTTAGACTTAAGGCGATAAGATTCTTATTAAAAAGGCTCTGAAAGGCGAAATGTGCAGGGTTTTTAGCGGGTACTTAGTCTTATAAATATTCTGGTTGAAAGCTGGGCTTGGGTGGGTTTCATGCACAAACATTCGTAAATCATGTGAAGAGTCCATGTTGTAAGCAATAAATAAGCCTGGGGCAGGATATGAAAGACCTTACTTATTCAAATAAAAAAAAGCATCAATGCTTCTTCAGTTTTCCTTAGATATGAAGACGATACTGTGTTCCACAATTTACAGTATATAAAAGAATAATAGCTAAAAATATAAATAATAAATAAATACATCATTGTTTGCGATTGTCAACTTGTGGGGTCCAACTTTTAGATAACAGAAGGACACGAATATATGAAAAAATTAAGTCGAAAATGAAAAGGGAAATTAATTCTAAATTAATTCTAAAAACCAGGAGAAAGAAAAACTTCTTTTCTTTCAACAACAACAAAAAAAAGTTTAAATTTTCAGTACTTTTATATGATGCATTTTGTGCTTATCTACGTTATATAAACTTTGCATTTTGGATCCCAAGTAGAAATTTTACCGAACATTTGATACCCATCATCAATTTTGGTCTTAATACCACACACAAAATTTTATTTCTTTAAATTGCTACATTTTTTAAAACTATTATTATAATACTCACAAATAAACAAACATATTTTCAAAAATATTCACAATTTGGCGAAAACACAAAGTTTTGCCGTAAAATCTCAAAATTGAATTTTTGACTGTTACAATGCTTTCTCTTTGTGCAGTTTGTCTATAAGGAAATAAAAAGTCTTGGAAACTAAAAATTTTGCAGTAAACTTTGGAAGAAGTAGGCTCAAAGACACAATAAATTGAGTAAATGACTATAAGAATTGTACAAAGGAAAAACAACAAAATTTGTTCTTTTACAAACAAAAGATGCGAAATAAAGGCATCCATCTCACATTTATACCATCTTAACAGGCGACTTAAAATTAGTTTGTGCAAAAGTTTCTATTTCACACAAAAATCTTCAAAAAGTTTCGAACCCCAGCAACCTTTTTCAGCGCTGACTTCAAACAAAACGGGATTTAATTTCAACCATCTTATATCTAGCTACTCCCATGACCAAATTAGTCAAGGCTCTTTCCACTCCAGATCAAATTATCAACTTCCTCCACAGATACGGTTGCAGTTAAACCTTTAAAAAACTTTAAAGAATGAGCAGTAAATGGGATAAAAATAGGGAAGTTCACACGGTTCTAATTTAGATATATCACACAACGTTAAACCATCACCATATCACTTTTTTAAAGAGCAGCGGATGCGCGGTTGGGTTTCTTGCTCCCACAAAAGATCCTCAATCATCACCGAAATTAACCCCTTGTTGTATGGAGAGAGGGAAGGAGTGCCGGCAAAGATCAAAGGGAATAACCCCTTAATGATGCCGAAATGAAGGATGAAGTCATCACATGTCCCAGCAAGTGAATGATCAAGCTTTCCGGCGAGATACTTCGTTTCATTTCTGAAATTCTAGACCTATTTTTTTTATTATTATTGTTATTTCCCTTTATAATTTTTTCTATGCAATCAAGCCTCTTTATTAATTTATTTGTTTATTAAATATTGTAAGTCATGAATTTTTTTATAAAAAATACATAAAATAGATATTACACTCGAAATTGTGTCCCCCCCCCAGCAGGTTTAACCCTGGCAAAGAAAAGCACAAGTTTTTTTGCTAGTTGCTTCATTTTATTTCCAAAATCCCAGTTTTTTTTTGTTTTGTTTTTTTCGTTTTTTATTATTATTATTATTTGTTATTCCCTTTTATAATTTTTTATATGCAGTCAAGTCTGTTTATTATTTATTTGATTATTGAATATTGAAATTACGAATGTTTTTATCAACAATATTTAAAATAGATATTGAAATTTGGCTTCGCCCCATCAAAAAACGAAAGCACAAGTTTTCCCACCTGGTGCTTCATTTTATTTCAAATCCAGTTTTTTATTTAATTATTATCCTCTTTTACTTTTTTAATATGCAATCAAGCCTTTTTATTAATTTATTTGTTTATTAAATATTGTAAGTCATGAATTCTTTATAATAATATTTATTTAAAATAGGTATTACGCTTAAAATTGTGTTCCACCAAGTTTTAGTAGTTTTGTCCTGACAAATGAAAGCATGATTTTTCTCTCTAGATGCTTCATTTATTTCCAAAATTAACCCAGTTTTTCTTTCTTTTTTTTCTTTCCACTTGTTTATTATTTTTCCTTCTCAAACCATGATTTTTCTTAAGATTGAATCTCTTTATTAAGTCATTTGCACTACAAGCTACGAATTTTGTCAAAAACATTATTTAAAAAAATGTTGCCTTTGAAATTGCCAAATCTTTGCCAGAGATTCAGTAAAAAAATCTCAGATTTATGCTAAAAATCTATATTTCGTAACTGTCGTTCACCAATGCCATGTAAATTATTAGACGTCTTCTCCGAGGTCATTAGAGAGAGATGTTAGATAAGTTTACTTTTAAGTCCTTTATTTAGTAAAGCTGAGAATTTTTCAAAACGGGGAATAAGACTATTTTTTTGGGAAAGCAAATCCATCTCTCAGTTTTTTTTTTTTTTTTTTTTTTTAGAAAGATTAATTTTTATAATTTTATTTTTTAAAGAAAAAATGCAAATAAAGTTCCCTTTCCAAGTATTTCAATAGGGATATATGCGAATTCTACTCGTTTTTATGAAAAGAAGCACAGTTAAAATATTTCATGCTTTTGTGGGAGGAAATATCTTTTGAGAATACCCTTAAAAAATCATTGGGTAAATGCAAAAAAAAAAAAAAAAAAAAAAAAAAAAATCGGTAGAATTCGTGGAACATCTTGTCTGTGATTGATTTTTTGAGTTTATTTAAATATTAATAAGTGGTCGAACTTGTGAATATATTTTTAGAAATTTTAGGCAAAGAATCTTGAAAAATCTTATCTATCATGCTTAAAAAAAAAAGAAAAGAATAGAACGATTTAAATTTTAGCCTTTATTGACGGGATTTTCAATCTCAGCAGATGGCAGCCTACATATAAGGTGCTATAACATTTTTAAACTAGCCATCTTCGGCGACTAAGTGATTCGCCCAGATAAATGGTTGCTAAATATTTTGTGTATCTTGATTTTTAATGGTTTCCTCGGTAAAATATTTTTAAACTCCAAATCTTAATAATAGTAAATCTCATGCTGTTTTAGAAGACTTACGCCGTTCTGTTCATTAAACTGAACATTTCCCTAATTTTTAGTTTAGAACCTTATTCATCCAATTATTTAACAAGAAGGAGCAACTGTATTTAAAAAAGAGCACACTTAAAAAAAAAAAAAATTGATTGCTTGAATCTGAAATTCAACGTGAATTTGCAATTAAATTTCAAAAACTGTATTAAAAGCATACTGAAACCTACTCAGAAATAAACTAAATTTTCATATCTTGATCGTAATCAATGAAAAAAAAAAGACTGAAAAATTAGTAGCAACAATGAAAAGAACTTGAATTTTACTTTAATACTGTTCATATACTGTTATAAATAATGCCAAAAAAATAGATAAAATTGGAAAAATAATTTAGGGAAAAAAATTGTAATCGTTAAAGATATATTTTTTAATATTTTAAGTGATATAAACATCATACTTAAACTGTAATATTTTTTAAAAATTAAAAAAAAAACCTCGAAAATTTTGTTTAATACTTTATTAACTGAAATTCTAATTTCAATTTTAAAAATCGCATCATGGGGCACATTATACCAAGGTGCAAGCTTGGCACTTATGTGTACTTGGCACTATGTGGGTCAGACAGTCTGACTTGTAGAACGTTACCACATATATGCACACACACACATACATTCATCATTATTATCAGCAAAGATAGAGATTAGTTAGTACTATGCTAAGGCATTCAAATTTTGTTTTGACTTTTATTCCAAAATATTTTCTTGGGTTTAGAGGAATTCTTATAACATATTTCCCATAAATGTCCTGCATTTCATACAAAAAATAAATAAAGCGCTTTTCTTACGTTTAAATTAGAATATAGCATCAATTAAATTGCATTATTCTTTTAGAAACAAGAAGGTTTTTAATATAGCTCTTTATGTAATGACATTGTCAGAACAACAACTACAAAATAAAAAAGTCATTCAACCACACAAGTAGAAGCTCAAATGAAAAGACCCACAATTCATCACCATATCAGCCGCGGCTGTTTATTTGTACCGAAAACAACATCTAAAATTCGCCACAACTTGGAAAAAAAAACATCGCCAAATTTTGCTTTAAAATAATGCATCTTGTTGGCATGTTTATGAATAGCGGGTATGGCAAAAGGGGAGGTTATCGGAGACTGGCAAGACGACTGGAGATGACAGAAAAATTTATGAATTGTCATAAAATCCAGAATGAAGAGGTCAAGCCATCATTTTAAAAAATGACCTTCCAAGTCTTAGCGGCTTCTTCTTTATTTATATTTTGTTTGTGTATCCATATGAGCTGCATCTATTCCGGAATGGCATAAATACATCATTAAATTCTTTCTTTCGCACACTTCGAGGAATTGCTTGTTGTCGCAACAGATGTTTACGTCTCCTCTTTTTCGCCCACAAAAAAGACTTATATGAAAAAAGGAATTAAAATAACTGCAATAAAAATTACGGTGGACGTGTGAAAGTCATTCGCAATAATTTGGCTCATTGTGGGTCATTTAGAAAGATGATTAAAGAGACAAATGAGACATTTAAAGAGTGAAAAGTGTTCCACGTTTGCACTCAGAAATTGCCATTGGGACTTTTTTACTGCTTTCTAGAAATAAACGGCAGTAAAAAAATGCTAATACATAAAATTATTCAGCTATATATTGAATGAATATGCGGAAGAGTTATCTGAAAAGTTAGTCATGGATATAAATATCTCAATTTGTTAATTATATATATGAATGTATCTATTTGTAACTCATAAATAAGAATGAGCTCATTTCTATCTGCACTAATAATAAAGATGAATGTATGTGCATGTTGCCGCTATGCATGCTAAACCATTGGACCGACAACTACAAAATTTGGCACATTTTTAGAGAATGATAATATGTAATTAAGAACAATTTTTTAAACATTATTTAAAATTATAATTAATTAAATACCAGAACTGAATTTTAGCATTTTCTCTTAATAATTTCCGAAAATATTATTGCACAAAAAAGAAAACTTACACCGTTTTAAAATTCAAAAAATTCACTTTTTACTGTTACCAGTTTAAGAATCAAGCAAATTTTCTTGAATTTTAACAGATTTTATATTATTTTTCTTTCTATAATCGATTACATTGTTGTCCTGAAATTCAAAGCGTTTTAATTATTTTATCAAATATTAAATAGTGTGATTTTCTTATAATGTTAAAATATAAAGAACAAAACTTGTTGTTTAATATCTTTGTAGTTTCTAAGACAAATGAAAAATGAATTTGCTATACTATAAAAGTTAGGAAAATAAATAAAAATACTCTTTTTTTTTTTTTAAAGGGAATTTTAAAAATGCTGTAGTCTATGTGTTTAAATATTATTTATAACGGTAGATATTTTATTTTATTTATTTATTTCGTTTTCATTTTGATTTCATTATAGAAAATACATGTTCTCTAAAATATTTCTGTGAAAAATTTTGGCCCATAAAAATTATATTTTGTGAAAAAATTATTCTTTAATATCATGATATAATTCGGTAGTATAAATTACAAGAAAAACCTTAGCTTAAACTTAAAAGCATTCAGTGAATTGGAACCTTAACTTTGAAAATATATTTTTGTAGTAAGCGTTTTTATAAGTCAATGTCGAATCAGCTTGTTTTTAAATTCTTCGTGAAATACCACCATTTGTAAATTATTTTGATAAACAATTTTATCAATTAACAATTATTATAAAAATAAAACTGAAAAATGAATAAAAGAAAAACAAAATGAACTTATTTCAATATCAGTGATCAGCTGTTCACAATTATAATTAAATAACAATCATTATGAAGACAAAGAAAGAATCTATTTTTGAATTCTTTTGTACAAAGGAAAAAATATCGCAATCGTCAAAAATGTTCAACTCTATATTTTGATGAACTTCCACGTTTGTCTGAGTTCAGATAATGTATTTTTCGAATTGTATCTATCTGCACAAGCAACAATAAATAATACTCCATAAATCAGAAAGCATTGAACCGGATGGATGAAATGTGGTATATTAGCTTAATTCCAAATTGGATGGATGGATTTCTTTCAAATTTTGAACGTAATCCTTTCAGATGAAATCTGTCGCTCCGGCATAAGTGAACCACGAATTGCAAATAGCTAAGTGGATGAAATTTACTACACAGATTTATCATCTAATAATTAAATCAGTGTCAAATTTGAAACCAAATCTATCAAGGGGTCGACAGTTTGTCTCTCTATACATTCTCATACAATAAATAGCTCAACTCGAGTAGCCCTTGTAAATCTAATAACCGAAAAACTCAGATTTAAATAAATTAAAATTGGTATGTGATCTTGACTGCAATTGTAGTTGACCAAACTTGTGTCAAATTTTGGTTTCAATCAGCTAAGGGAAAAAATATGTTCAAAATACACATTCGATTTTCTGGTGCTTGTTTATTAACCGCATGCCAAAAAGAAATTTGCCTAATGTATGACAGTAGATTCATGCCAAAGATCCATATTTCATAATATTAAACGTCAATGCCGTACAGTCAATGCACAAGTCATGAAGTCATGAAATCAGTATTGGTTTTCTTCGCTAAGCCGTAAAGCACTCAATTCTCATGCATGGGACTTCGAAAATTAAAATCTGAACATTCATAAAATTCAGAGCTTTAACCAAAATTCATAACTTTATGTAAAGAGAGGAGGAGGGGGGGGTATGACAACATTTTTGAGAGAATTCTGGGACGAATACTCCCTCTGGTTAGTTTAATGCAAAAAATAGAGATAAAAATTAACCAAAGACATAGAGACAAGATAAAAATTAACCAAATATAAAATTAAAAATAACTTTAATCAAACATAAAGAATGCGACAAAATGTCTTTCTATTGGAATGTATATTTAATTACAACAAGGTTAAAAAATAAATGTACACAAGCAGTTTTTATTATAATTAAAAGAAAAAAAAAACGCTTGGCATATTACAGGTAGCTTAAAGGGGGAAAAAACTGTTTATCTCCACTATCGTATCTTTAAAATCTACGTGAAGGCATGCACCCAAGAAAGAGTCGCAAATTACATGGCATGTTCCCATTTTTCAAAGAGTTCTTTTACTTATCAGGAGGAAAAAAAGATGGAGATAGATAGAAATGCTTGTATTTTTATAAAAAGAGATCAAAGATAAGATCGCTGACTGACAACATTAATTTTCCTGTCAGGTCATTATTGAAGTTGGTGTAATGTTGGGTTTCGACAGAAATTGGATTTTTGAACGGAAAAATTTAAATATGAATGATAAATTAAAAGTAGTTTTCTGTTAAATATATTTTTAGCAGATAATTAATATCATATTTTAGAAAATAAAACGGACAGTCAACTAGAAAATTAATTTATTTATAATGATAGTGAATTTTAGAATATTTCAAGGAAAACCATAATAAATAATTATTCATTCAAAAAGATTGGATTATTTTAAGCAACAAAACATTTTGAAAATATTAGGAAGCATTTAGTTTTTGCTTAGAAAATTGCGAGTATTTTGATAAAGTATTAAAACAAAAATAATATCGTGAAGTCGAGAATTCTGCTGTTTAATAAGGATTAATGAATATTTGGGACAAGAAACAATATGGTATTCAGGATTATTGTTTCCATAATTTGTAGTTAATTATATCAATTCGAATAAATATAGCTAGCATCAATAAGAAAAGAATTAATTCATAGATTCATTGCAATTAATTAGAATTTAAATACTGAAAACCAAACATTATTTATTCTTTATGAAAATAGTTTTTACGTAAGTTCTTCCATGAATGAATTTTTCATTATCTTTTATCATCGTCTGCAACTACTTTGTCTCGATAACTCGAATTTAAAAAAAAAAAAAAAAAAAAAAAAAAAAAGATTTTTCATTCTTTTGTTTATAAGTATACCTTGTACCTGACAGCTGGTTAATAATATTGTAACAGTTTTTAATTCATAACTTTTCAGAAAATATGTCATTTATATATTATTATTCTACAAGCAGTAACATATAGAACTGATATAATTAATTCGAACAATTTTTAATTCTAATTCTTCGGTGATTCTTTCTTTTCTTAGATCCTGTGAATTTCCTGCTAAGAAAGAGTTTAAATATTATCTTTGATTTGAGTTTAATTTTAATAATTCGGAATCAAAAATAAAAATTACAAAACGCCTTTGTTTATGAAATATTTTGTTAATCCATTATATATGTAACATGGACACTCATTCGTTCTAATTCAGTCGAGGTTTTCATTATTGAAGGAATATTGTGTAGAACTTTTATAATTTAAAAAAAAACACTAAATATTAGAAGTAAATTGATGAATTTTACTGCTTGTTTATTATTATGTCGCATTCAAAGTGCTGTATATTTTTTGTCTATTAATAGTAATTTTCATATTGTAATTACTATTATCAAAATTATAATTCTTTAAATAAATAATTATCAGTATTATTTTTCAAAATTTTTTACAATCATTAATTACTTATGAATTACTTATTATAAAAATGTTAAATATTAAAAATAAAATGTTACTACTATTTTTAATTTAAAAATGCTCTTTTTCTTCTACTGTATTCATTTTTACGATGAATTATTTTGTTTACGCTTATTTTGTTTTCTGAATATAAATTTTTGAATAAGACAAATCTTTACTGTGGCTTCGTCAACTTTGAATTAGCCGCGTTCCACTTTCTGATTTGAAATTAATTATGAAACGCAGCAAAAGAATAATGGTATTAGTAAATAATTCTGGATGTCTAAGAAATATTTAAATATATGTCATTAATCACGCTGTCCATTTGCTTATTCCATAAGCAATTTTGATGCATACTTCCTTCAACTGTGACTATAAAGTTTATCCCGTTTAATATGTCTTTTTATTTATTCAACTTTTTAAAAAATTATTGCCAAAAATCCTATGAATCTAGATTTGGTAACGATAAGTTGAACAGATTTGCTATTCATTTGATATACTAAAATATTTCATCGGTTGATAGGATAGATACACATAAGCGAAGAAGTTTCTTATCAGCTTTCTCGCATGCTGCACAAACCTGTATGATTTCCCTTACACTTCTTAATGATTTATTGCCTTCATAATATGATGGGGGGGGGAAATCAAGTGCGCAAGTAATAATTTCATTTCGATATTTAATAATTTCATTTTCTACAAATTTAAAAACACTTTAACCTCTTACTTGTAAGGAATTCTCATATTACTCGGCATGTAATAGCGATACAGTTGCCCAATCAATTGTTTAATTTCTGTTCCAGTGTGCCTCCCAAAACTGGAAAGTCCCTTTTCTAAACTTTTAAAATGCCATGTACTTTTTTTTTTTTTTTTTTTTCATCTTTTTGCTTCAGTACTTCGCATCTAAGCGGCGCCGTATTTTTCTCCAATGATCATGTCTCGAACACAACTGACACTAGCATCGAAAAAATTTCCCCTTATTCATTCAAGTTAACTGTAAATGGAGTTATTGCCTTTTATGGATGACTACAGTTTCTGCCAAGGCACCACGATACAAAAACTGTTTACCTAATATTATAAGCATTTTTTGTTAAGTCCGTTCAGTCGGATAAGTCCAAAATTTAAAATAGATTTACAATTTTGGTGTCACGTCTGCAAGCTGAATTTCCTGTTTCCAGTCCGTTGTGCTTATTTTAGTTATTGTGTTCTTACTTAAACAGAAAGGAAATTAACAGACAATTTACCCTCCGACGGAATAAGTCTAAAATTAGATGCATATACATATTCTGCTATAAAGGTCATAAACCAAAATTCAACTTTTTTTTCTTCTTTTTTTTTTTACTGCGTTTGTTAATTATTGCATTCAAATATCCGCGAATAGAACAGATCAACAGACAGTCTCAACAAATTGAAAGAGTTTTGCTCAATATTCGATAGCTTCTACAATTCTAGCAGTAAAATTGTGTGCTCATCTATCTAACTGAATTGCTTCATTAATTATGAACAAGGAAGAAAGAGTACATTCAGTAAAGTAAGTTTTAATAATGCGAAATTTGGAAAAAACAGCAATTTTAGTGTAAAAAGTTCTGACAGTTTCATCCATCTTTTATTCAATAATTGTTCGTCAATATATAAACAATGCATAAGCAAAAGCATCTCAAGTATCGTCTTAAACTGTAGAAAATAATAGCAAATTTTCAATCATGTTGGGGACTATGTTTTATCTATTGGAGTATTTAGTGTACTACTATATGCAACACTCTGAATTCATTTTGCATTGCAGAGTGTATTTCCTGCTAAGTTCAACAAAGAGCCGGTTTATAATAAATAGAATTATTTACATACTGGTGCATGATTTTCAATTGATAAAAGAATTCGTAGAAGATGATTGCATATGCGAAGAGAAAAACCACTGGTTGTCTTCTAAAGTCATGTGAAAATATTGACAAATCGTCTCAAACTTAACCAGAAAAATCATAAATAGATAATCATGGAAAACTGGAATTTCGCAACCAACGATATTATGTGCGATCAAAACCTATGCTTGCTACTCTTCAATTACTATCAGAAAGAATTGTAACAGCAATGGGTTTACCAATCAGAAACCAGCTACTTAAAGTGTGGCAAGAAATGAACTTCCGATTTGACAAATGGAACTCATGTTAAGTGGATAAAATAAAACTATGAACTTTCTTCTATCCAGGGTTGTATTGTTATGCCTCTATCCATAAATGTTCTTTAGAAATAAATATTTTAAATTTGCTCCTTCTTTTTGCCGTACATATACGAATAAACAATTTTTAAAACTCGCTTCAATCTGTGAAAAAGAATGGCAGCATCTTCTCAATCATGACGGGAAGCTATATAAAGCGAAAATCAAATACAGAGCTTCAATCTATATAAAGCTTATTTTGAGCAATTTTCCTTACGAATTCGGATGAGAAAGCACTTTCTTATCGACCAATATTTACTCTCACCATAGCGCCGAGGCTTTAAAATACATTGTTTCAAAATAAGAGGTTGAAATGGCAATTCCGATAATTTATAGGAACATCTCTCCATGGTTCTCGGATTTTTAAAAAATGAGCTTCCATTTATGCTAGAATTTATTGCAAGTCTCAACCCCTGCCATATGTATTATGAAAAGCAATAACAGCAAAAAAAGCTGCCGAAAAATATCTCGATATTTTTTTCATGCCTAATTCACCCCTCCCCCGCAAAGCTTGTGTAAAAGGAATGCGGCCCGAGTATTACTAAATCACAAAAATATTGATAGGCTCCAGAAAAAAGGCGACAAGCAACACGATGCTAGGCTACATCAAAGGTACCGCCTAATCCACTATAAATAAAAGGTTCAAAAGGGATGGGGGCTAAACTGCATAACCGTGAAAACCTACCCCCACTTACTTTAGGACCAATGACTGTGCACAAAGCACTTTTATGGAGCGCCATAACTGCATATCATTCTTGAAAACGCCGCCGACTGGTCATTCGTTATTTGGCAATTTATGGCTTTTTTTGGCGACTTTAATATCTCTCTGAATTTATATCTTATGACAGAAGTGCTTAAGCGAGTATCCAGACATTATTTCCCTTTTGTTCAATGTAAATAATACAGAACAATGAAACGCTTCACCACCGATTTTGTTTTAAGAAGATATGTTAATAACAGAAGCAAAATGAAAATACCTTCTGCAATTTTCGTATGCTATCTAAGTTTTAATTTAATTATTTTATTATTATTTTTGAGGTATAATATTCAATGTTTCTAAGTTTTAATCCAAGAAAAATTTGAATATAAAAAAATATTATATGGTGTGTAACATTTAAAAATTAAAATTTTAATGTATGTTTAAAGATAATTAATTTAATTTTGATAACTAAAGTAATTCAGTAAGTAAAAAAAAGATTAAAAAGAGGTCAATTTTTTTAAAGGCTTTAAACTCCCTTAATTGATTGATTCTGTCTACTGATTATGTTCTGTGGCTTAATCATAATAATATATATAATAATAATCGTAATAGATATATATTAATAATCGTAATAATATATATAAGATAAAATATATTTTTTATATTTGGAAGCTATAAATTTTACAACGTTTATTATAATGTCGCATAACTACACCGTGTGGTTATAATTCTAATAATGTTAATTACTGTAATGTTTAATTACTGTTTTTTGCAACCATAATTCTCGTTATAATTTTGTACTAACTAAAGATTTCATTCTAAACTATTACTTTTAACATATCTATGTAATGTCTAATGGCCATATTCTATAGCTAAAATTATAGTTATAGCTGTTTTTCTCAGGTTGATTGTTATTTAGCGCTGAATTTTGTAAAAACATTCATTCATGGCAACGCGGTTATTCGTAGCCTTTTATGTAACGCAATTTAAATGGATTCTGGAAATTGATAATTTTAAAATTTCTGATAAACTGCTTGTAGTGAAATTGTCTTTAATATTTAGTGAATAAATTTAAGCCTATTTAATAATGATCTGTAACAATATCTTACGTACAACATGTTTGCACAAATTCAAGGAATGCTTAGGCTGACAAAAAAAAGAATCAGACTCTAACTTGGAAAAGTAAGCATTCTTTTGAATAGCATTCATTCTCAAAATATTATTATTATTTAAAATTAAATATTAATTATAATTGCTTTATTAAATCAGTTTTATTCTGATAAGGGTAACATTTCTATTGTTGTTAAATAACTTTTCATCCATTGCCTATATTTAATTTTTAAAATTACTTTTAATCAATTAATGATTAAAATTACTTTTAATCAATTTAATCAATTTTTAATTAAAATCAATTGTGCTTCGTGTTTGATTTCAAATAAAATTTATAATATTCATGCTTTAATTCAAATTAAATTTATAATATTAATGCTTTAATTCAAATTAAATTTATAATTATTATGCATGCTTTAGATATAATTAGATTGTTCTATCTTTCATGCTTAACTCTGTTTTCTATAGTATATTGTGACTTTATTGACTTGTTAATTTTAACAATAATATATCAAAACTATTAGAAAATTAAGGGTTTTTGTTTGAAATATATATTGCAATATTGCTTTTTTTTAAGACAAAAATAACTACTTATTCTTTACAAAATATATACATCGTTATCGGTTGAATTATATCAGTAAAGAAATTATTTTTCTTTTTCATTTCTTCTAATTTCTTACTTTCTTTTTTTTAACACTTCGTATGCAATTTTTTTTTTATATTGTAGTTAACAAACTGAATTACAAATATAAATTCCTATAAAAAAAATTCATAAAAACACAAAATAAAATAAATTTTGTTCTTTTATAGCATGGCTCAAAAATACTGAAAAATTAATGAAATTCTTTTGCAGATTACTATCTGCACAAATATCCCTTTTTCCTGTAATGGATTAGCCAGAACGGAATTCCAAGATTTTGGCGATAGAGTGAGTGGCTGGCGGGTTTTCTTGCGACAACCCTGTGAATTACGAGGGGCAATACTGCTGGGAGATTGGCGACAGTTTGTCTCCCGTCTTCAGCAGCGGCACTCATCAAAAAGAGTATGTTGAATGTCCATGTCATTCGACTGCACCCTCCCATCCCTCCCAGTCTGTATAAAAATATATATTCACAGGTTCTCTCGTAAATCTATAGCATGTATCCTTTATTTTAAAGCTTTCCATCCTGGTTTATTTTTAAGCTGTTTAGACATACTGAGGAAGATAAATATCCTTTGTTCTGATCTAGGCATCAGCTAGGAACTATATAAAATAAAATGGCCCCAATTTTTTTTTTAAATATCAATCTGTTACCCTGCTTAACTAGAATTGTAGCGTGTATTAAGCATTCAAAAAATATGCAAATAAATAGAAAGATTTTTAAAAACGGTAAAATATGTAATACATAAAAGAAATTCCCCAAATGAGGCTGAAAGGATTAAGAAAGCATAAAAAATATATTTTTTGTTCTCCCATAATAAAGAATATTCACAGATTCTCCCGTCCATCTATAACACATATCTTTTATTTTAAAGTTTTCCATCCTGATTTACTTTTAAGTTGTTTTGTCATATAGAGGAAGATAATTATCCTTTTTTCTGTGCTAAACATGAGCTAGGATCTATACAAAATAAAATGGACATTTTTTTTTTTAAACATCAGTGTGGGTTGCTGCCTGATAGAAATGTAGCTGATGTTAAACATCCAAAAAATATGCAAATCAATAAAAAAAAATTATACATAAAAGAAATTCTTAAATAAAAAAAAGTTGAGACAATTAAATAAGCATAAATAATATATATTTTGCTCTACCATAATAAAGAATATTCACAGATTCTTTCATTAGTCTACAACACATGCCTTTTATTTTAAAGATTTCCATCCTGATTTATTTTAAAGCTGTTTAGACATACTGAGGAAGATAAATATCCTTTGTTCTGTTCTAGAATCTAGACATTTTAAAATAAAATGGCTAGTTTTTTTTTTAAACATCATTTTGTGAAGCTGCCTAACTAGAATTGTAGAGTGTATTAAGTATCCAAAAAATATGCAATGAAATAAAAAATATTTTAAAAAGCAATAAAACAACTAATAAATAAAAGAAATTCGCCAAAAGAATCAGGGAGGAGTAAGAAAGCATAAATAATAAATATTTTGTTCTACCATAATAAAGAATATTCGCATATTCTTGGTGAGTCTATAACTTATAACTTTTATTTTAAAACTTTCCGTCCTGATTTATTTTTAAGTTGTTTAGATATACTAAGGAAGATCCTTTATTTTGTTCTAGGCATCAGAAACAATATAAAATAAAAGGGCTAACTTTTTTGAGTATCAATTTGTGACTCTACCAAACTCGAATTGTAGCAGTTACAACTTTTCTTTGATTTAAATTAATAAGAAACAATAAAGTAGTTAATAAATAAAAATTCTTAAGAAGAAGTTGGTAGAGAAAAAGAGGCATAAATAGCTGTACCTTGCTGTACCATAATAAAGAAGCAGTATGTAATTCAAAAATTTGATATATCAAAAATTTGATTTGGTTAAAATGTATTTGTCCGTACACTTCATATCGCCAATGGATGCCAAGTCGCCAGTGTATATTAATGATAATCACACGGATATTCAATGCCGCTTTATATATTTTATATCTTAGCAGTTATCTTACTTTTTGCCGTTGGCTACTTGGTTTTTATTGGAAATATGAAGTGTACGGACAAATAGATTTCACCCAAATAGAATTTTTGATACACGACCTTTTGAATTTTGAATGGCTGTAATCAATTTATGCATAATATTTTTCACTAAAGCTAAGAATTAACTAAAGTAATTAGTTTTCTTGAACATGTATCGAGGCGCTGGCTATATGAAATATAGTGTATATATAGCAACTAGAAAATTGTGCTAGCAAATAAACAAAATAAAAAATCAGAAACATCAAAATAGTTAACAATAATTAAAAAAAAAAAAAAAAAAAAAAAAGAAGCGGTAAAAAAGAAAGAAAGAATTATCATGTTTTGCTACAGCATTATAAAAAACCGCAATTAATATAGATTAACAAAATAATTTACACTAGATGTCTGCTAATAATTTTAAGATATAAAATAACCATATTTTTTTATTCATCCAAAAAACCATATAAGTGAAATTGAAAGGGATATTAAAGATTTAACAAAATATATTAACGAAAAAAAAAATAAATCGATCAATAATAAATCCGAAAATTTCAGAATAAAGAAAGGAAAAAATGAAGAAGAATTATTATTTCTACTATGACTTTTTCACTTGTTTTCATGCAAATAGGACGTATTAGAATGACTATTGCGATTTTAAAAAATATATATATTTAACCAACTTTTTAAAATTTCAAATAGTTATTAATAAATACAAAAGGGGAACAATCAGAAACCAGTAATTCAAATTCGTATATTTCTTTCAAATTCATAGTAGGTGAATTTAGGACTAAAATCCGAAAAACAGTACTTAATCCTATGACCCGTGTTGTTTGACCATTTTAAATAAGCGAAGAAAGTTAGGAAAGAGAATTCATTTTTATCTAAAGTTATTACTTTATTTATCTTTCTTCCGTAAAAAATAAATCCTGCAATAATTTTAATCCGAGATATTTATTATAAATAAAATATGGAATATTTCATTCCAATTAGGGGAACCAAGTGATATTAATCTAATGGCAGGTATAAAAACTTTTAATTCGTTCAAGATAGTACTTATTATAATTTCGAATTATAATTATAATTACTTACTTACTTATTATAATTTACCGAATTATAATTTCTTTTAATTGTTCATTCGGATAACTTTTTTCTCCAAGATTTTGATGATTCTTCACGTTTGAGTGAGTTTCTTCAAATCCGAAAACACATTTTTGAATTGTACCTTTCAATCTGGCTGTGAGCACAATAATTAAAAATGTTTTGAGCTAGAGGAAGGAAATTTGATATATAGTCTTTACCCAAAATGTGTACATTTTTATCAAATATTATATAAAATCCTTTCATTGGAAATTTGGCTGTCCGAATAAAGATTAACACGATAATTAATTTCTAAACTAAGAAAGCTAGATGTATAAAATATGGTACACAGATTTATCATTTAAAATGCAGATATCTACCAGATTTAGTACCAAGTCCGTCAAATTATTGGCTGTCTGTACGTCTGTACTTTTATATGCATGTAAATGCAATAATTCTACAATCATACACTTAAGTATATGAAATTTGGTATGCGATTTTATGACTAAAATTTCATTTGTGTTTCAAATTTTAGTTTCAATTTTTTAGGTGGGAAAAAACGTCGAAAATACAAATTCGAGTTTTTGGTATTTGTGTATTAACCGCATCACAGCAATCAACCGTATCCCACCCCTCTAGAAAATTCAAATGGAAAAATCGCTCTTCCGCAACTAATGTTCGCCAATGGCATACGGTTAATAATACGCATGTACATTTATTTTTAAAGTATGCAAAAAAGTTACGCGAAAGGTCTTCCGCTGATTTTACATAAAATTATAACTTTTATTTTTATTAAATAAATTTTTAAGTAGTTTTTATAGCCACTCTTGTAATAATATACTAAAATTTATATATTTTTTATTTTAAGTATTTTCATGAATTATTATAATGAAGAGTACAGAATCCCTAAATCGTTTCTTTTAATTCACTGCTAGATGAAGTAGCTCATATTGAATCAAATGTTAATTAAATTAACTAATTGATTGATACATAATTATGCAAATATTAAAATAGTATAATATGTTTAAAATAGTAAAATAGTTTTAATTCATTGGTAGATGAAGTATTGCAAATGGAATCAAATTTTAATTAATTTAATTGATTGATATATAGCTATGAACATATTAAAGTTTAGTTATATTAACATTCCGTTTTAAAGTAACACTAAGGCTATTTGGGGACGGTTATCATTATTTTAAACCGCGGTCAGATGACGAGGACGACACCTGAGCAGGCACTACCTCTCGAAACTTTCACACCACTCGAGTGGGATGAAAATATTAAAATTGTATAATATGATTGAGAGCACAAAATTTTGCAAATTTTCAAATCTCTAACTTACCAGGAATGAAAAATAGAATGAAACATTTCTTCTTTATAAACATGAAATAATTCAAGGTACACAACAATACATTTAAACGAAATAATCCGAGACAATTAAATCAAAAATTAAGTTGATCTGTTGAGATTAATTCGATATATCCGGTAATTTTAGTCATATTCTTCATTCTCAGAATAAGTTTGATTTTTTTTTTTTATTTTAATTTCGAATTTTTCTTCCAAGAAAAAGAAAATGGCATTCATTGCTGGTAAATGATGTGTTTTCTTTGAACTGTTCATGATAATAATAGTAGAAGTACTAGGTATCCGATTTTCCTGTTTGTAAAAATCTGAAAGAAAAAAGTCAAAATCATTTATGCTTTTGATTATCTAACTTCCTGTTGACTAAGTATGGTAGTTACGCCCTCTAATTTTTACTGATTCATGTTAAATGAGACGTGTTAGTATTATTAGAGGAAGAAATAGCTAATTTGTAATAGATAATGAATATTTTTGAATCTGGAAACGATTTGTAGAGTTTCAAAATAACTCGCAGTTACAATGGATCATTTAAATTGTTAATGATTAAGGAAACTAAAAAAAATAGCAATCTGCGTTTTTGTAAATTAATTATAATAATGAAGGGCTTGATGAGGGAGGATGCAACTGTCTTCACTGTCATGCAGCTGCAACCCTGCCGTGCGTCATCGAATATGTACAACTACCGTTAGTGTAAATTTAACACCAATGATCAGAAAATGCTGCTCATTTCGTGCGTCAGAATCAAGTGTTGATTGCAAAGCATTCCGTTCTTCAGAATCTGGTATTCATCGTCAAAACAATGACTTCCGGTTTCGAAAACACCTCCCCCCCCTCCCAAATGTACATTGTATCGAACTGCCGTGTACATCTATCTATTATAAAAAAAAGTATGTAAACATTTATTTGCTTTGTGATATGCGACCCATGACATTTGAGGTTTGTTTTGGAATTGCTTGAAATATTTAATAAAAATTATTATTACGTCATAGAAAATATTTAATTGGGCTTAATATTGAAATGATAGCAAAAAAAAAAAAAAAAAAAAAAGGAAAAAGTAAAGCTTTTATCAACACCAAATTAACAATAAATTAGTTTAAAACAATATTGTTTGTTATTTCTACTTTGTAATGAAATACTACTTTTTATTTTTAGTGTTGCAACACTAAGGAATAACTTTCTGGTTTGTTTACCTTATTCGAGTAGCGGAAATTCTTCATCTCTTGGCTGGCAATCATTTAAGTATCTAAACAATAAACGTATTAACCCAGCATGATTTTTTAAGTAGTAATGGGGCATTCAGGGATATCAGATGAGGGAAGAACGCGAAGAAAAACATGAGCTAGAATAAAGCAATTTGAAAATAAAAACTTATCGTGAAACTGCTAAACTGGCGGCAAAATGTGAAAAATTGATTCAAAATTTAGATATTGGAAATATAAACAAAGAATATTCTCATTTGGGGTGTTTTGAGTTTTGAATAACGGGAAAAGGTCGATTGGAAAATGTATGTTCTCATCATGGAAAGATTAAATTCCAGCATTGGGGAAATGGCCAGTTTAGCTTAAAAATTTGCTAACTGAAACTGTCGAACATTGCTTACAGTATCGGAAAATATCGGGATTGGCAAGCGAAAGCGAACAAGGAGCGAAGTCCCCCAGTAATGCAAATAAAATATTTATCTTAATGCACGCATCTCGCATCAGATCTTCGTCTCAAACAGGGCTTTTTGATTGTCACTTGTTGGTGATAGATGCACTCAAAGGTTCAAAAACCGGATATTGCAACAGAAAGCTGGAATTTCGAATTAGGTAAATACAAATTTTTAAAAAGTTAACTTAAAGTAAGAATTCTTATTTTCTGGACATGACTAGAAATTAAGTACGGCCTTTTTATTCGTATTTAATATACAGACTACCCGAAAAATGCCTATAAACTTTCCCAAACATATGGTCTTACAGTTTTTTTTTTTTTTTTCATCAGTATAAATCTGCATGACATTTCCTTACTAAAGGTATTTAGAATATTTCAATGTGCATATTGATAGGCGTGAGCAACGCATCGAATGGGACAGAGTTTTCTTCAGATTCTATGAAAAATTTTTCTGTTCAACTAAACATTCTCCATTCTTGTTGTCTATTAAGTATTTAACATTTGCGTATTGAACTAAGCAATTATCATTCTTGTAATCAATTAAGCATTCACCTATTATGTAATCGATTTGATATTCATTCATTTGTACAGTCAATTACATATTCACCATTTGTGCAATCAGCTAAACATTCAACATTCTTGTAATCAATTAGGCGTTCATCATTTATGTAATCGCTTAAGCATTCATCACTTGTATAATCAATTAAAAATTAACGATTGTGCAATACAATAGTCATTTAATCATTCCAAATCAGTTCAAACTAGTTAGTTTTTTTAGGCCTCGAGAAAGAACTTTGGAGATCGATAGATTTTGAGATGGGGGAAAAAAAAAACAAAAAAGAAACATCGTTTTTCTAAATATAGATGCATGCGTAATCTGATAATCAATTGATTGTTTCAAACCGATTTAAATTGGTTAATGACTAAAATTAATTAAGACAAACAATGACTTAAAAAATAATAATGTTCCCGCAGGATGATTTGAAGTTTGTGATAGCAAATTTCAATTTAATATATTTTTATTTAAATTCTAAAATAATGTAAAAAATCATTTTTGTGTAGTAATATTTTATTTATTTATTTATTTTAAATAATGTGCATGTCAAGTGTACTAATTGACTTAATATAATTTTTCTCATGTTTGAAATCTAGAGTGGAGAAAAAAAAATTAGTTTTAAATAATCTATTTTTGTCAGCGAGCAATGATGAACTTCAGCAAGGATTTTACCTACATTGTCAACTTGAGTTGTGATATGATAAAAGAAGAAAAAAATTAAAGCTCATTTATACCCAGAAATATGTACTGACGTTGAAATAGTTACAATTATATCCTGAACTAACTTAA
Organism: Argiope bruennichi; assembly: GCF_947563725.1. Lineage (NCBI taxonomy): Eukaryota > Metazoa > Arthropoda > Arachnida > Araneae > Araneidae > Argiope > Argiope bruennichi. The sequence goes on along the minus strand of NC_079158.1, from coordinate 69,040,528 downwards.
CTTACTTTATTTTCTTCATACATCCAACTTCAGTTTCCATTGACTAAAACAAAAAACAAAAATAGCGAAATTATTTATCATACGAAAAAAATGCAAGGCCATTTGAAAACAACCCCTCGATATTCCTTCCACATTAAAAAAAAGTATTACCATCCATTTCCGGAGATTGCGGCAGAGATGCTAGCGGGTTATTTTTGATGCCGCCCCCCAACACCCCGCCAGCATAAGCTATGTCCGACAGCTGATGGCTGTGACAAGGGATCTAAATGCGCCCTAATAGGCCACAAATCTGTCAAGTGGCTTCTTTGGAAGCAAAATTTACGCTCGCACGTCCCATACTTCATCCGATGGCGGCCGCAAAAAAGAAGTTGCGCTGAAGGCTCATGTCTCGGGGTGGAGAAAAAATGGCTCTCTCCGCCATCCTACACGATTTCCAATCCCGTATTCTCTTCTCGACAGAATGGAGTCGTTTGGTAAGAGTTGTGGGAAATGAATACGTCAGCCGACGTGAAGTTTCATGCAGGGCGATGAAATGAATATGTTCATTTGGTGCAGTTTGGAGGAGGAGGTAGTGGCGTGGATTGGTTAGAGAGAGAGTAAAAACTGAAAGAAAGGATATGAATTAGGTTGTTAGACCGATTTATATGGTGGATCCTTTAATTAAAAGTATTTGTATCTTTTCTAAATGTATATTGTGTTTTTCTTCATATTTATGTCCCTGAAATATGTTTATGTTTGAATAATCAATTCATAGTTTGATTAGATTATTATATTTTGGATTTGAAACTTTTAAAATTAAATTGAAATTTTTTTAATGTATTCATTTAGTTTTGACATCAATTAAAAAAATTAATTTATAAGGATATTTTTTCCGCATACTTTACACTTTATTGTCGATCACCACGACTTGGATGCCAAAATGTAGGTTTGGAAAATAACGAGTTAGAGAATTAATTTACCGCAAAGGTATACCATAAATGCATAAAAAAAATCTTTTCTAAAATTCTTGATTTTTACGTTTATGTTTGAATAACTAATTTATATTTTCATTAGCTTATTATATTTTAGATTTGAAAATTTTAAAATTAAATTACATATTTTATAAATCGATTTAATTTTGGAATCAATTTTAAAATTTAATATATGATATTAATTTTTCCGCATACTTTACTCATTACATTCGTTTGATCGCCATGACTTGGATGCAGAACCGAGGCCTGGAAAATAAAGTGTTTAAAAATTAGTTTATCTCAAAAATATTTATAAAGAGAAATCTCTCCTAAAATTCTTGATCTTTAAGTTTATGTTTGAATAATTCAAAATTTCATTAGATTATTATATTTTGGATTTGAGAATTTTAAAATTAAATTGTAAATTTTTAATGAATTGATTTAACATTCGAATCACCTTCAAAATTCAATTTATGATATTACTTTTTCTGCAAACCTTACACTTTACATTCATTTGATAGCCATGACTTGGATGTAAAATGAAGGTCTGGAAAATAAAGAGTATAAGAATTAATTTGCATCAAAGTTATTTGAAAAAAATCTTTCCTAAAATTATTGACCATTACGTTTATATTTGAATAATTAATTCATAATTCCATTAGATTATTATATTTTGGATTTTAGAATTTGAAAATTAAATTGCAAATTTTTAATGAATTGATTTAACTTTGGAATCACCTTCAAAATTCAATTTATGATATTACTTTTTCTGCATACCTTACACTTTACATTCATTTGATAGCCATGACTTGGATGCAAAATGAAGGTCTGGAAAATAAAGAGTTCGAGAATTAATTTACACCAAAGATATACAATATATGCAGACCTGTTAAATTTGCGTGTTTGATCTTGACTTATAGGGGCGCAAAGATGGCAAATGATTCTAATGGGAGCAGAGCTGGGTTATTAAATAGATAAAGTAGTAAATTCCCTAGAAATGCCACAACTTTAAGTTACTTCTAGAATTCTACATCTATTTTTTTATAATATTTCAATAGTTATTTAATTTTTTTTCTTCCATTTAATTGCAAATACCATGCAATTGAACTTATTCAAATTAAAATCAAATACTTTTTAAATTAATTTTGGAACATTATTCTGTCAAAATTTCTAATTAATTGCCATTTGCAAATGTTATGTTATTTTATTATTCTAAAATAAAGGCTTAGTTAAAATTAATTTATCAAAAAAGAATTTTTTTGTCCGTTCTAATTTCAAACAAGAAGAAAAAAAGAAAAAAAAAAAAAAAAAAGCGAGGGCGTACTCTTTTGGTTTTTCTCACCTACTTTAACTGTTTGGTTATGTTTTGAATTTAGCCTCTTAACTTGGTATCTGTTAATGGGAAAAAATACTTCTGCCTTTTAACAATTTTAAATGGAAATTTGTCACGAGTCGAAAATTTTACTTTAAATATTACGTATCAAATTTCATTTGTTTATAGCGCTGTAATTTTGAAAATTACATTTATAATATACTGACGTGCATTGACAAGAATGCAGTCCACAGCCTGATTAAGGCAGGGGCATACGGGCAGTTGCCCCGGGCTCCACATCAGATGGGGCCCCAAATCAAATAGAAAGTTTATTTTACGTTTTTTTCTTCTTCAGTAATGAAGTTCATTTCTTCATTACTGAAGTAGTAAAGCAGAGGGGCCCCAATTAGGCTACGTCGGGCCCTGATGCAGTTTATCTATGCACTGGCAGGTTTAGTTCAAAATTTAAATTTTTTTTTGTCAAATTTCACTTAATGTCAAATTGCCATATGTCAAATTTCACTCATCTAGTAATTTTCTATTCTATTAAACTTGATCACTTTCACTCAGAAAGACCGAGAGTCACATAGATAAAATTCTATAGATTCGTAGAATTCTACAGATCATATTACTCACAAAAATCTAAAACGTGATTCATCAAAATCTCGGAATTGATATATTAGCGATAAGGAACTTTATTTATTTATTATTTTTGTACGTTTTGTGTACGAAAAAGTACAATTATGGTGCTAAATAATTTTGATAAGTTACTATATTATTCAAAATTAATTAAGGAAAGATAAAAAAATAATGCGCTGCAAGTATGAATGATTTTATTTATAAATCTGCCTTTTTCATGCTAACAATTCTCCCCAACCTAAATCAACTCGTCCTTTCCGTTTGGAGCCGCCCCCTCAAACCTCTCAGCTATCCCTCCAAAACAGATTGCTGTGTTTTGAGTTGCGTCCCATTTCTCACGCGGTTGTCTGTCATTTCTGACCATAGGTGACGCCCCAGGACGTCACTGGGACTGTCAGACTCGGAAGGGGGTCCTTTGTCCGCCACTCAGCAGGGACAAGCCGCAATGGGCCCCCGGGAGGATAAGCTCTCTGCATGACGTCCCTCCACAAGAACAAGCAATTGACTTGACTGGGATGTTAAGGCTAGTTTACTTGGCGCTCGTTCAAAGGGACGGCGATTTTGTGAAGGAACGAGTTGCATTTGTCCCGAAACCTCAAGATCCATTGGTGGCATTATTTATGGTCATCTCCGTGAAAAGGAGGTGCACAATTATGGTGGAAATCAATTTGTACCTTTGACAATGTGACTGAGGGGAACTTATCTTGGGTCCATTTATTCGTGGCCATGATTTCCTTAGTGCACATAAGTCAGGACGTTTAGGGGCTATAGGTCCTTTTGATAGTTCTCCTCTCGCCCTTGTGACGAATCAGGCTTAAAGATTAAATTGAGGAATTTCAAAATTCTTTTCAAATATCCAAGTAATCTTTCAAGTAAAATGTTAAAATGAAGAATGACGCAGTGATTCTTTTCTTGCAAATTTCAAGACTTAATTTCGCTATTTGGATATTAAAATGAAATAAACTCTGACAATTAAGTTGTAATTAAATTGGCTTTGAATATCCGCATAAAAATAATTTCAGTTACGGCTATAGATATTAACCCTTTGTACTCGGAAAAATAATTCGAAGCCTAATTATTCACTTAATACAAGGGCTTGTTTATTGCTTTTATTGCTCCAAAAAATAAATATATATATGTAATTGCTTTAAATTGAATTTCCCAGAAAAATTAATCTACGTTTTTTTACCATTCTATAGTATTTTTAACAATTCAAAATTGAAAAAAAAATAAATAAAGCACCAAAATGATACACTGCCTTGAATGGAGTTCTGAGAGGCATCATTCGAATGTAAATGGTTAATAATTGAAATTATGAATTACCTTAGAAATCAATAATAATTAATAAAACCATGGACTAATAAAAATGAGTATGTTTGAACTAAGTACATTTTAAAAATACTTATTTTACATTAATTTAAATGACGTTTCAAAATTTTATTATATCAGTCAAAAGAAATTTCAAATATCTTTTGTTTACTATCAGCTTGTTTTTGTTGAATAAGCTGTAGAAACTGAGTGGTATTTGCTGAATAATGTTTTATTTTGTAGAAAATTATTCTAATTTTATTTGTTTATTTTAATGTGATATTACACCACTTCATTACATTGTGTTTAATGTATTTTCTTGGATCATTCGCAGATTTTATCGTTCTGTGAATTATTTTCGAATATAATAATATTTAGTAATTTAATTTCATACATAATGGTTTTTTGTTTTTTTCATGAGCTTTTGTAGTGATATCATCCTTTTTTTAATACAAACAAAATAATGAATATAAAATTAATTAATCGTCGAAGTTTTTAAATTTTATAGTTAATATTAGTAAAGAAGTTCTGTAAAATAATTCAAATGAAGTGACTTTAGAAAAAAACGAGTTTTTCAACGATATTCTCAGTGGTGAATTTAGGCACTAGAAAGTGTAAATTATATTATTTAATTTCAATATTTTTAAGAGACTTTTCCTTATTTATTTTTAGCTAGGGTGATAACCTCTTTTGATTCCAAAACATAGTTCACCGCAACTTTCTTGTTTCCAAAGTACAACCTTAACGATTTGTTGAACCCAAAACTCCCTTCTGAGTCCAAAACGAATCCAATCATACTTCGTTCAGTACACATTAGCACTTCCCAGGGAAGTTCGAGCTAGTACTCTTTTTGTCTTTAACAATCCCTCTTTGGCGACGGCAAACACCTGACGGATATCATAAAATGTCTGTCAGTGGTAGGAGTGATGATCACCTGACACGTCCTGATGTGTTTGCCTCTGCTTTCCACAACAGATGTCGTCCTCTTATGGCCTTGCTCACTGCATAACTTACGAGTGTGCCGCTTCCATGCGTATGGGTACTGTCTACATACATATTTCATTAAGTGACGACCTGGTGGTTAACTCTAAGTGCCAAAGAGACAGCACAAGAGAAATATTTGGCAGGTTCGAAGGATTTGGCGACTTAGAGCTGGTTTTTTACCTTTTCTTTTGTCAGTTAAGGTTGATTTACCGTATTGGATGTTGTCATGTCACGGTTGTGTTCAGCTGAAGAACATTTCGTTAACTATTTTATAAACTTATTCCTTACCTTTCTTTTAAAAAAAAAGTTGTGTAATTAGTCAATTATTTTTTATTAAAAGAATGACAAACATTTTTATAAAACAAAAAAAGCAAAAATACACAAATTTGCAGGAGCGTTTCTAGGAAAATGCATCAAGCGTTTGACTAAGTTTTTTCCTTGGTTTAAAAAAAAACATATTAGTAATTAGTTGATCATTTTTATTAAAAGAGTAAAAAGCATTTTTATAAGCAAAAAGTGTAAAATTACTCTAATTTAACAACAGTACTTCTAGGAAACCGATTAAGGTGTTTTCCTTACAATTGAGTTTGTAAATAAAATCTTGATTGAAAAAAAAATACTAAAACTTTTTTAAAAATAATGTTTTGAAACTTGTCTTGGAGGAAAAAATTTATTTACTATCACAAATGAAAAACAATGAAATGTATAAGTTTGAGATTAATTAGAAAATTAATGTATCATTGTCGGAACTTTCCATCAATCATATAAAACTGAAATATTCACGGAGTATTCTTTTTTTTTTATATTACTCGACAAGAGAAATTGATAATATAAACTATAAAGCAATTGTTTAAAATAATATGATTAATTGAAAATTTGTTGTGAATTTGCTTTCTTCATTCTAAAAGGGACGATATTATTTACGAAGATTTTTACTAGGTAACATTAACAAACAACATAATAAAATGGTGTAATATTAAAATAAAATTAGAATAATTTTCAACAAATTTAAAGATTATTCAACAAAGAATGCCGATTACCAACAGATTATTCAACGCATGCAAACTGATATTAAACAAATTTTATCTGAAAATCTTTGATAATATTAATAAAATTTTGAAACGATATTTAAATTATCGGAAAAGTACTTTAAAAATATACTTACTTAAAACATACTGATTTTTATTAGTCCATGATTACCAGTTATTAGAGATCTGTAAGGTATTTCAGAATTACTTTTATTGATATTTATAGCCATTTTGGAAACTATTTTTATACGGATATTCATAGAAAATTTAATTACAACAGAATTTTCAGAGTCTATTTCGTTTTTATATCCAAATAATACCGAAATTAAGTTTTGAAATGTGCGCACTTGGTGATTCTTCATTTTTCTAAAAGGGAATAACGATATTATTAACAAAGATTTTTACCATCTTATGTGTTTTGTACTTTATTTAAGAGGTCATATATTGGTGCTTAAGAAGTTTGAAAATGATCAGCATTTTATTTTTCTACATTGTTTTCTCACCAAAAAAAAAAGCATTTTTAATTATTCTCTTATCTCTCTTTCATCGCAAAAAATGATTATTTACTTTTCCAGATGAAAGTCTAAAGGAAGGATAGACGTAATGTCTTCTGTGAAATTGAAGTCAGCGGTGTAGTCTAGGAATCACTATTCAGAAGTGCCACGAACGATGTGAAACAGTTAATGGGTTAAAAAAATTGATCTATGGAAGGAGAAAATCAGCTCTTCATAAAAATTGTCCTACATTTATTTTGCTGGTGGAGTGAACTCGATTACTATGACACGAGAAAGGCAGCCACTCAATTTCATGCTATCAGTCATATACTCGAAGTTTCCTCAATAATTGACATTTTGAAGACGAAAGATATTTAGTTCCAAATTTAGGTTAAAAATCAAATTATAATTTGCAATGGACTCTCTTTATCTTTCTTCAATTTTTACAATAAAAAATCTTTGCTATAATAATTCATAAATATCTATGTAGAAAAATTTATTTTTATATGCCGGGTACTCATACTAATCTAGGGGAAATAGTTAACTTCCAAAGACAAAAATTCTGTATTAGAAATAGGAATATTATTCCAATTGAAAAAAATAATTTAAATGACATAAAAATAATATTAGGCGTTGTTTGAATTAATAAATGTACTACTGTAAACATGAAAATTCTAAATGTTTATGCAGTTCATGTATCTTGTGAATCATTTTTGTTTATATATTCTCGACATTCTTAACCTTTTAAATATAAAAGTTTCAGTTTTTTGCTATTAAAACTGGTCGAATTATGAAGCTTTGGATATTATTATTTTGGACGATTTTAGGGTATTTCAATGGCTGCTTCGAAAATATTTATTAATCAACAACGATTGGTGATTACTGGATTGATTGAATTAAAATATTAAAATACAAATCTTATTAAATCATTAGGTTTTATTCATAAAAGAATGGAATTATTTTAAATTAAAATGTTAAATCTTAAGAATATTTTACTAAATATGATTGAACGAATGAGGATTTTGTAATTTTGACCACAATGAGATTTATTGACTCAAATAATGTGAATCATAATTCTTTATGTCTTTAAAATATCCAATTGAAAGTGTATATCTATTTTTAATTATTCAAAAAAAATTTCTGGTCCACTAATAATGCGGCCACTATCCTGTATATGCCATAAATTCATTCAAATTAAATTAATTAAAAAATTTTGCAATGAAATTTTTTTAAAATCCAGAATTAATGTCTTCATATTGTTTTTGATATTTTATATGTTACTTCTTTCGTCAAATAGGCACTTGTGAGATTTCTGATTTTCAAATCTAATTTTTAAATTGTACCTATGAACTTCCACACATGTTTAAGAAACTCGAGGCTCAATTCCTCATCTACAAAAATAATTTTCTTCAAAACAGCTCCATCACTGGATGTCATCTTTTGCAACTCTGCCGCCAATTTCGCTGCTTTTGGCGCCATCACAATGAGTGATGTGCAGTAACCCTGGAGTATCTGATGAGGAGGAGGTGTTAGGACGTGCATTTTTTCATCCTTTATCCGACGGGTTGTTAGAGCTAAATGGAGTGTCTGTATCCGCCAGCAATCGGCAGATACTGTGCCGCAAATTGTCATGCCAGCTGCTACCTCTGTGGCGTGGGGGGAGAAAGACCGATTTATTTTAAGCGAAATAAAAGCAGAATTTGAAACTGCATCAACGGTTCTTCTGGCCTTCTTTTCGGTAAAACAGAAAAAGAGGCCAAACGCGATTTTTTTTTTTTCTGAAGAAATGTATGGTCTTGTACGACTTGATGATAGAGTGGGACAATATTCATCTAGAATTACATTAATGCATATTTATATTAAATAATCCAATTTTGATAGCAATATTCTTTCCAAAAGCTATTATTGCCCAAGCAAGTACATCTAAAACTTCTGTTTTCTTTTTAATCCAATCAAAACATTTTTTTTTTTAAATCCATGAGTCGTTATTATCAGTAATGGATGAAGCTTGCAAGAAGATATTCATACTAAAATTTTTGTGGTCATGTATAGCACATGTATTTCTGTAGTTTAACGTACTAATAATTTTGAACAGATAAATTTCCTACACTCTTAGTTATGGTCATTATTTATAATAATTTCGATAAAAAGTATTTTTTTTCATGACCTTTTCTCCTCTTACTGGCCCTCTAGTGCACTTAGCCTTTAATTGGCACTTGCCTTCTCAACAACACGTATATGAATTTATGGGTTAGCAGTTAATCTTGTTGAAAGATTGATTTTTAAATTAAATTATTTTATTAAAATTCACTTTGTCATTGCATGTAAATCAATTTTGTTATCTATATCAATTTAGTTAGACCGCACGCAACTATTCGAAATCATTTTATCGGCTGCTAAATACGAAATTGCTCTTTAATTTTTTAATTTCTGAATAAAAATTGCACTTTAAAATTTTTCCTCTAAATTCGTATCTCAATTTTTGAAATAATGATATTTAAAGTACATTCGTCTGTCTATAAAGATGCCTCTGTTTTGTTTGTTTGTTTGTTGTTGTTTTTTTCAACTGAAAGTTCGTAAGATGCAGATATTTTATCAATGTTTATTTGCCCCTCCTCTCGGCACTCTATTTTCGCTAAATATTGCAAAATAAAACCTACCCAGAGCCTCTAATCTCAACAATTGCGCCCGTTTCGCTCATTTTATTTGGCAATTTGCTTGCACAGCTAACCAATCAAAATATTCTATGTTTAATTTAAAATAGTTCTTTCATTTAATGAGATAGGTTATAATTCATCAAAGTTGGTTATCATTGCTAAATGAATGTCATTAATTTGATAGACAAACAGCTGGTCGCCGAAGGTGGCTAGTTATGTTAATAAAATAATTAGAAGATGGAATATCAGTTTCGACGAATGGCCAGCGAAATCTACGTAATAAGACTTGGTTTAGATTAATTCACGGATCTAATTTAATTCACGGATTTTAATTTAATTCACGGATCTGCAGTAAATGTTGAAATGTTGAAACGTGTAGTGACTGTTATTTCCTTTACCAGTAATGGAATCATTAGTCCCTTCTAGAGTCAAAGCAATAAATCATTGGTCATAGATTGAAATTAGTAAATTATATTTCCTTTTTTAATATCAAAGTCGAATTTGCATTATATTTGTTAACATGATCAAACGGGCAAAATTTGGAATTACTCCAAGATGTCAGGTTACCTACGTTTAACAACAATTTTCAACATATAATGAAAAATTATTGTTAATATTCAACGAAAATAATTCAAATGTATGTAACTCTTTAAATATTTTCTTAATATGAGGTTTTTATTTTTAATGAATAATTTACCAATATTTAATTAAGTTCGAGCCAATCCGGGGAGTTTGATTGAATCTCGGTAAATATGCGGGATACTTTTTTCAATCCAGACCAAACAATCAAAATGCTGGATTGCTCTGGTAAACCTGAAATAATTATTCCAAGTAACAAAATTTTCCCAGTGTACAAGTAGAAATATAACATTAAATTTTTTTTTAAATTATTCAATCATAATATTTCAAATTTTAAGTAATTTCTATTTTTCTCTCTCTCAAAAAAAAAAGATATTTGCTAATAGATATAAATCAAGAAGTTTGACTGAAATTCGAGAAAAATACGAGGCACTTTTTTAATCCAGGCTAAAGAGTCAAAATTCAGAATTGTCTCGACTAATTCAAGACGCCTGATCGCACACGTTTTACAAAATTTTCTAGACATGAAGAAGAAATCAACACAGAATAATTTAAAATTAATTATTTTAAAACTAATTCCGTAAATCTTTTCTTTAAATGAAACATTCAATTATAAGTAAAATTTAAGACAACCTTGAAAATTCGATTACAATTTGGAATTATAAGCTTTTCCAATCCGAGACAAAAAGTCGAAATTCGTAAACAATCCTAAGTAATCCGAAATGTCTGACAATCTCATGTTTAATAAAAACATTTGCAATTTATGTATTGGAAATTAACATTTAATAAATTAACTACTTATTTAATTATTTAAATCTTTTCATAAATGAAGCATTTGCTTATGAATAAAATTAGAGAAAAATCCGAAAGAAATCCTGGATATGATTGAAATTCGGAAAAAATGCAAGATATTTTTTATACTAGGGAAACAGTCGAAATTCGGAACAATTCCGACTAATCCAAGAAGCCTGTTATCTATGTTTAACAAAAATTGAATGAATAGGAATTTAATATTGGGCAGTTTAAATTATCAGAATGAATCAATTGTAAACTAATATTGAATAGTTTAAATTACAAGTAAGAATGAATAGAAAGTTAACATTGAATAATTTAAATTAAACGAATGAATAAATAGGAAATAACTATTGAATAATTGAATTATTTCAAATAAGTCATTAAATCTTATCTTAAAATGAGATTTTTATTTTTAAGTAAAATCCGAGTCAACCTAGAATGTTCCTTTGAAATTCAAAACTGGGCACTTTTTTGATCTGACCCAAACAATCGAAATTCGGCGCAGTCTCGGTTGGTTACAGACATTTGATTTCCTAAATTTAACAAAATTTTCGATAAATTCAATATTGAATAAGTTTCTATAAATGAATTCAGTCTAATTTTAATCTTTTTTTTTTAAATTATTCTTTTCCATGGGAATAACCTTGAATTACCTGTTTATTTACTTTTCAAAAGCTTGCAAACTAAAAAAACAGAAAGAAAAAAAGACAAGTTCTGAGAAGGTCGCCAAATGGAGGCTGACTGGGTTCCTAATGCATCGTCTATTTCAAGCGTTTACCCGAAACAGGAAGACATAACTTATTGAAGGGTTCTCTAACGTGATCAAAAGGGGGACATAAATAAGATAATCTGCTGTCAAAAAGATAGGATGAGGGTACGAGAGTTCGTGTTCTATCGTTTGATGTGTTCCGCACGTTAAAGTCGTTTGCCCGATTTTATCGCCACCATTGAAAACTTATCAGATTTTCACGAAAATTCAGACATATATTACCTCTTCATTTGTATTTTTTGCCTGCCTATTTTTGTCCAGAAATGAGTTGTGTTGAGACTCCCGTCGCCTGTTGACATGATACGCTTGAAATACGCAGCCAGAGCTTCAAAGACATAAAACTGCAAACGATTTGAATTACGAGCTGCGGAGTTCCTTTGGCGAATATTCGAATTATCGATAAAAGCCTTTTAAAGTTGGAAAACGTTCGTTTATCCTTATTATATGCATCTGATGGAGTTGAGTTTAGTGATGAATTTTCCTCTAAGTAATTAAATTAAATTTTCGTGCAGGAAAATGGTTTCTTGAATGCATTTTCCCTAATAAATTCATATTCATATTTGCATAGATAAATTTTAAAATGTTTTATGGGTTCTATTTGGGTATATAACTTGCAAAGCTTTGTTTAAAAGTTTAATTGAACTGATTTCTTGAAGAAATTAAAGTAAATGAAAATGCTTAGAAATTAATAGCTGAGATCATAAAAATCAAAAACGTGTAATATTTAATTTTGTAATAGAATAAAGTTTCTTTCATAAAGAACAGGAAAAAATATTTGTTTCAATTGGCAACAACCATTTGTACAAAATGATGGTGAGACCACAGATTACTCGCAGATACCACAGATAATATTTAATTAATTAAGTTGGGGGTGGGGTGGAAGAAGGGGAGTGAAAATTTTAGGAATATTTTTAACTATTCGTCAGGAGTTCGTAAAAGTTATACCCTTTTATATTTCAAATAAATAAGAACAGAATTTGTGAATTATCAGAAGATTGTTTTTAGATGGACTTTATGTTTTTAATTTTGAATTGATTCTTCTAAAGCTTCTAATTTTAGATAATTATATAAAAAAATTGCCAATAAATTATATAATAAATATTGCCAATAATTATATAATAAAAATTGCCATCGAAATCATTACTCTATAAAGTCATGTCATTTTATAGATCAATGTTGGATAATGAGACAAGTAAAATCTCCTTTTTAAAAAAATAATAAATTATTTGCTGTATTGGAGTGTGTTTTTTTATAGAATATAATGAAAAATATTAAGATATTTTTTTTCACTTAGAAAAATTTAGTTTAAATATGATCAATAAGTAGGGATGAGAAAATTTTATCTTCCTACTTCGAAATTCGCTCTCTCCTTTTATTATCAAATGATTCGATAATTATAGATCTTAACTGTGAATATAAAATCAGTACTTTATAACAGCCTTTCTTGATTATCTCTGCCTGTGTTATTATTTGAATAAACATAGAAGCACGCTACCTATTCAAATTTCAAACTTGATTACCTTGAATTGCAATTTCATTTATAATCGTTGATTAATATTTTATTTTTCTTCCAATTTTTGGATAATGGAAATTTTATTATTAAAAAAAAGAGGTTTAAGTGAGCAAAATTTCGAAAAAACTTTGCTATAAACTAAGCATGCATTATTAAAAATAATTCACTTCATTGAGAAGAAAAAAAAATTTTTCGAACATTTTAAATTAATCACAATCCTAATACTTTTCTTAATAAGGTAATAAGATTTGTTTTAAGATCTGTCTTTTTTTTTTTTTTTGTTTTTGTTGTTCTTCTTAATAAGATCTTTTTTTTTTTTTTTTTTTTCTTAATAAGATCTTTTTTTTTTTTTTTTTTTTTTTTGTTCTTCTTAATAAGATCTGTTTTTTATTAATATTAAAGTTTTTTTAAATTAAAAAAAGTTTTATTGTGAGTGCGAAGATTTAAAGACTTTTTTTTCTCGCTGCAAGTTTAAAAAAATTCATTGTATTTCATTGTACCTTAGAAAATCGAAATTTTGAATTGAGAAAGACAAAAACTTGATAATATTTTAATAATACTTGAGACTAAAGCTTTCAAAAGTCAGAAAATTTTGAAGACAGAAAGTTGAATTTCTTCTTTTTTAATTTTTTTTCTCAATAAGTTGAGTATCATCTAGCAAAAATGACAAATCATAAAAAAAGAAGAAAAAAAAAATCAGATAAAACATTTGTTGCTTAGGTTCATATGAAATATCTATTGCAGTTTCAACCAAGTTCTAAACAGTAAAAAAACATTAAACAGATGATTAATAATATCAGAGTAACAGAAACAGTAAAGTAAACTGAATATGAACATCTATAGCAGTTAACTCGTTCGTAGCAGTTAAGTTCGTGTTTTAAAATGGCAAAATTCCATAAGTTTTAAATTATTATTAATTCTGTTCAAAATTTTCTTTCTTTTAGGTATATTTTAATCTCAACTTATGCTTTTACTTATGTTTATTGTTTATAAAATACATTATTTTTAATTACATTACAATGATTTTTAAAATTTAAATTCTTCCAAGGAAGTTAAAAAGAATATTGTTCCATATATGATAAATTGTCTGCAACATGACTATCTATAAAAGAATTTGGTGAACTTACTTGTACATTTACCTTGCAAATTCTTACTTTCAAATTTAAGTTTCACGAAATTTTATTTATCTTCGCGTAAAAGCATTTCATAACATATCTCTTCAAGGTAGAACGACCTTATTGTTATATTCTGACAGCATACAGAATGTGAAATATAATTTCACATTGGAGAAGTAATTCACATAAATTCAGTGAACAACTGAGTCACTGGTTAAAACTTTCCGTAACGCTGTAGAATTTTGATATCAATAGGGAAAAAAAAAACAACCACTTCATGAAATTCAACATTTGTTCATGCAACAGCAGATGTTTTCTTCTATTTATTCAAATTGTTATGCTTACAAATGTAGGAAGAAATAAACTTTCGTGTTCTGTCTATTTTCGATTTTTTCTATTGCTTTAACATGAAAGTGAATCAGTAGACATAATAATAATCATAAAACTGTGAAACTTTTATACAGTCAAAATAAAATTTATTGGACAGATGATGAGGTCATCCAACAATACTATCTTTCATATCATATAACATTCTTATACAACAAGTTAATTTTAATCTCGTAGTTTATGAACATATAAAGTTAACTTTACAACTTGTTTGTTTGGCTTTATTCCAATAACTTTTAACACATCGCTCAAAATAAATTAAATTTGATGATTGTTTTCAAGTGACATATTCATTCGAAAACACTTTCGAATGTCATTCAGCGCCGAATCGAGAACTTTATGACGAGTTTTAATAACGTGAGGCATCTCAATCTGTTAAAAGTAATGAAGTGTGAAACAAAGATATGAATTTCTCAACGCTGTTTTATTGGTTGATGTATTATTACAATGACGAAATGATGCATTCTTTCTACATCTGCTTTACTTTTGAAGTATGCTGGTGTTGATAACAATGACTAGTCAATTATTCACTTCCTTTTTCAAGAAATTTCAAACCCCGTATCATACAGTTGATGCCAGAAAATAAGCAATACTTCAAAAGATATCCATAATATTGCATGTTAATGAAAAATTTGGACATTCGGTTTCCAATTTTGAAATTTTCTGTTCATGATTTTAAATGAGCGGGTTTTAATTTGTAATTAATTCTGTAATTCAAAAATATACTCCATAAAACATTAATTTTTCTCGGTCTTCGGAGAGAAATTTTCTTTATTTTAATAATCAAAACGGTGCAAGTAAAAAAATTATAAAGAGGGAAAAATTTAAATAATTTAGAGTAAACGAATATTGAAAATTTTATTAAAAATAAAATCATAAAACTAAAGCACATGGGAATAGAAGAATGTTTTGCTTTTTTTACACAATAAAATTAATTTCCAATTTTTTTTTTAAAGAATAGCTTTGCCATGCCACTAAATGATTCCCACCTATATTTGCCTTTTTTTATACATGCACATTAATGAAATTTTCCAGAAATACAAAATGACAGCGTAAAAACTTTAGGGGATAGTTACAGAACGACGTATCTGGAATTCTATATTTTATTGATCACCTTTTTGTAATTCTGTTTTTGTCTTCTATTTATTTTGGGAGATAATAAGGCTAGATCGAGACCGAAAACTGGATTAATTATAGATAAACGTGTTCTGATATTCCTGTAAATATCACAGACAAGGCCCTCAAGGATCTCTTAGGCAGAGGAAGTTGCGGATCCCCCCCCCTTTCTCCCCTCAACTTCCAAATTCAAATAATTTATTTTATTTAGTTTAATTTTAACATAAACAGGAGTGAGAATAAATTAAGACAAACTGAAATAACAAATTTAATTTCAATTTTTTTTTCCAAGTCAATTTCAGTGTCCTGTCTTTTAAAAAAATCTAAAATGAACATTTGAAAGTAATTTTTAGCGAAATATTTAATGAAGAACTCTTTTTAGAAAAAGATAAATAAATAAATATTAGCTAATAAAACAGCTTTTAAATTATAATATAGCATATTTTGTTAAAGTAATAAAAAACTTAATATAAAACGCATATGTGATAATGAATTAGGAATGCTCTTAGAATCCATATTTATTAATTCGAGTTTGATTATAAACTTTGAAATAACTGTTAAATATGAAAATGATAAAGAGATAATAATTTACAGAAAGTTATATTTTCCATAAAACTCAAATTTATGAAAACGTAGTTATACTTATAACAGCACAGATAATGAAGGAAATAGGTAACACTAAGGTAATGGAGAATCAAAAGGAAAATTTTCGTCCAGATTCTGCTTGATTTCTATCTGTAACAAAGGATAAAAAAAAGCTATTTCATATTTATGGTCTATCCTCTAATTTTTATGAGTTTGAAACTGGAAGTTTTATTAAAGGTATTTAAAGTTTGAGTTAAATGAAAAATTCTGATATTAAAAAAGTTTACGATGTAAACTTCTTTTTTATATTTTCATTTCAGTTTATTCCATTTTAGTTATTAATATCATTTTAAATTTTTTATTAACTAACTAATACTAACTTTAACTAATTTTTTAATATAGTTAACAAGTAACATCAAAATTAGTTCGGGACTTGAGGAACTTTCGTTTCCCGTTTATATTCAAATCCGAATTTTACGATACATGTGAAATGAATACCATCATCTGAACCATTAAAACCATTCACTTGCAGATTTTCCTTTTGCCATAAAAAATAAACGTATTCGCGATTCGCACTTTAAACAACAATAACAGAACAACAACAACAACAAAAAATGGCAGGAAACATAAAAATCATTATTCCTGAATAGAGAATCAGAAAGTAATAAAAATCCGCCAAATTAAAATTTGGCGATCGCCGCATCTTTCAAACTCTGGAGGCCAGTAACCCTACTTGAAAAGTCAAAAGCTCTGCAAGAAATATAACCCATTCGGCCTGCTCGCTGAGGATTAAAGACTCATAATTTATAGTTTGCGTGCGTGTATATCAGTCAGAAGACGTGAATTAGACTAATTCTCAGAGATTTATACCTTCGGTACCAAGATTTCATAGTATACGACAACGGCAAATCCGTATCCAAAGCACTTACCAGTTTTCATGGTACGAGGACTTGTTATTTGTGATGTCTTTTCTACGAAGAGGGTTTTTATTTGATTTTGTTCCTCCTTTTTTATTATGATTCTAAACGAATGATGTTTAAACATGCGATCTGCCACATTCGTGAGGCTTTCTTTCTCTTTTTTAGTATAACCGGGTTTGAATTTTGTTTTCCTAATAGAGTGTTTTGCGGAAAGTAAGGATTTATTATTCTGAGGACTAGACACCGAATAGAGCACCGGCTAAATATCAGCTGATTTTGCTGAGGTTACATTCCTGAGGTTACTAATATTAGGGTATATGGAAAAAATGCCTGACAATTTTTTTTAAAAAGAAATTTTTTTTTAACCTGAAGAGGTCAGGTTTTCTGAAGTGCCGTCCAGAGTAAGAAAAATTGGATAAAATATCCTTCCGCAAAATAATAATAATAATTAAATAAACAAAACAAATTTTAAAATATTCAGAAATAATAAAATATTTAACTATGAATAATTTAAAAAAATGTTTTAAAAAAGAAGAAATAAAATAAGAAATAATAAAGCAATATAAATGATAAATATGACATTACTTTATTAAATTGTCATGACTGATTCATTTAGATGGTCATATATAAGACGTGGTTTTCTGAAGTGACGTTCAGCGTGAGAAAAATTAGATAAAATATTCTTTCCACAAAATAAAAATAATGAAATAAATAAATTAAATTTTAAACTATTCAGAAATAATAAAATATTTAACTATGAATATTTTTTTTAAGTTTAAACAAAAGATGGAATAAAATAAGAAATAATAAAGCAATATAAATGATAAATATGAAATTACTTTATTAAATTGTCATGACTGATTCATTTAGATGGTCATATATAAGACGTGGTTTTCTGAAGTGACGTTCAGCGTGAGAAAAATTGGATAAAATATTCTTTCCACAAAATAAAAATAATGAAATAAATAAATTAAATTTTAAACTATTCAGAAATAATAAAATATTTAACTATGAATATTTTTTTTAAGTTTAAACAAAAGATGGAATAAAATAAGAAATAATAAAGCAATATAAATGATAAATATGAAATTACTTTATTAAATTGTCATGACTGATTCATTTAGATGGTCATATATAAGACGTGGTTTTCTGAAGTGACGTTCAGCGTGAGAAAAATTGGATAAAATATTCTTTCCACAAAATAAAAATAATGAAATAAATAAATTAAATTTTAAACTATTCAGAAATAATAAAATATTTAACTATGAATATTTTTTTAAAGTTTAAACAAAAGATGGAATAAAATAAGAAATAATAAAGCAATATAAATGATAAATATGAAATTACTTTATTAAATTCTTAACACTTATTCATTGAATAGCCATGTATAGGCCGTGGTTTTCTGCAGTGACGTCTACAGGGTGAGAAAAATTCGATAAAATATCTTTCCCGCAAAATAAGAATAATTAAATAAATAAAATACTTTTTAAAATATTCGGAAACAATAAAATATTTAAGTATGAATAATTTAAAAAAAATAATTAAAAACTAAGGAGAAATAAAATAAGAAATAATAAAGTAATATAAATAATAAATGTGAGATTACTTTATTAAATTCTTAATGCTGATTCATTTTGATGGTCATATATAAGCCGTAGTCACCTAGTAGTTAGCATTTTTTTTTTTTTTTTTTTTTTTTCCGAATTGAAGATACTGAGTTCGAATTCCGATCCCACTAATGAATCACTGTATAAGCGCAAGCGCATATTGCGGACATTAAACCCATCGTATCTAAATGTCTTACCGCTATGGTGATGCATAAGTTTGGAAAGGAGGTGGGATCAGGTGTGTCCAGATCATCTACCCACGTTTTAAAATTATGAGGTCAATCCCAAAATAACCCCTTTGTTAATTTGAAGTGGAATTAAAATATCAAAACTAAACTAAATTGTTTTTTTTTCGGATGTATTAACCCTAGATTGCATGATTATTTAATTTTTTACAAAAAAAATCTGAATGTCTTGATTAAACGAATATAATTTAGAAAAAATTATTAAAATTTTTGTTAATTAACTTCTTTTGTGAATTTTAAAAAAATTAAATGAACCGAATGGCTACATCATGAATTAAACAATATCCCAGTGACAAAAGTCAAATTATAGCAATTCTGCAATAAAAATAAAAGCTTCTTTTTACCACTAATGAATTACTTTGTAAGCGGTATAGCGGACGTTAAACTCGTCGAGTCTAAATGTCTTTTTGTTAGTGTGACGCATAAGTTTGGAAAGGAGGTGGGGTGCAATATATTCTTTATAATGCAAAAAAAAAAAAAAAATTCATGGTATTTTTAATAATAGAATTATTCATGCATCTTGGTATTTTCCCAAGTTTTCTATTTAAATTTAATCTTAATACCTCTATTCGCATATATCGGTCTTTTCTTCAAATGTTTATAAAAAAGGGTTTAAGAAAGGATTTCCAAACACTCATTGTTGTCTTTTGGAACAATTATATGAAGCTTATAAATTGAAATAAAAACGTGTAACCAAATGGCTACAAGTTTTTATTTCCATTCATTTATTATTATTTATTTTTATTTATTTATTTATTTATTTATTTTTTTTTGTAAAGAAAGAATGGAAAAACTAATGTCTTTTAAGGCTTGAATAAGCTTATTTATCTTAATAAAAACCTATTATTAATTTAGAAGTAAAATTTAAGACATTTGATTTCATCGAGGGATATTTTTTTCAATCTGGCCCAAACAGTAAAGATTCCAAACTCCCCGCCTAATCGAGACCATCTGAATAACTTAACAAAGGAAATAAAGAAAGAATTTATCTAAAAAAAAGTAAGAAATACTGAATATATCAATGTATAATATTTTACTATTAATTTTTGTTTTCTCATGTACGAAGTATAGTAAAAATATTATAACCGTCAAAAACTTCGAACTCGAGATTTTGCCAAATCTTCACATTTCAGACTTCAAAAAATAAATTCTTTGATATGTTTTTACTTCAACACGAAAAAATGCTTCTGGCTAGACGAGTGAAATTTAGATGGTTTATAGATTTGTCCAAAATTTCTATCAAATTTTGGACAAAATCCACTCACAATACACCAAGCTATCGAGTTCACTGTTTGAGTACAAGGGAAAAAGACAGGAAAGCGAAAATTCGATTAAATAAACTACATTTTAAGCCATGATTTCTTTTTTTTTTTCGATCATGTTTTCCAAAATTGTTTGTTTGTTTTTAATTATGAAAATATATCTTCAAGTACTATCACGTATTAATATTTTAACCTATTCTTATCTTAGTTATCAAACTTCTTGCATGAATTTTTTAAAATATAAATTAATTCAATGAGAGCATTCGAGAATATTGTTGAATTTCGCTGTTTCCATTATATTGCTTATTAAAAGGGTTTTCAAAAGAAAATCCCCCCCCCCTCCCCACGTAGCTACACGAAATTTTCTAACTAATTTATAATGTGAATTTTTCATGAAAATGCATGGATTCGCTCACATCACCCTTATTAAAGAGTTTAAGAATAGGAATGCATCCCACTCTAAAGAATTTCTTAATTCATAAGAATCACCTCTCCATTTTCAATTCGAATTGACTGGCCTTATATCCATCATCGTAGGCGAATTGGTGAAATTACTCAAATCTTCGTATCTTGAAAGTCAGTTTTATCAATTTAAAAAAAATCTTTTCTTTGGTAACGGAAGATTCGGTGACCTCTAAATTGTAAATCATAGTTCAATATCGTAGATTATTGCAATATAATCTCAATTAACAGACCCGTATAATCGAGGTTATATTGCATCAGATCAAACATTGTCATTTGATCATGGTTCCAAATTATGACCTATGTTCTAAAATATCTCTTGCAACTTCAAACGGTTGTTAATTTCACATTTCTTCATTATCTTTTCCTAACTTTGCAATTATAGGGCAACCAACAAGAAATTCCAAATCCAGAATTGTCTAGCTTAGGATGAATGGTCAAAAGGTAGGTTTGAGAGAAGCTGTTATTTTTTTCCCCCTTTGCTCCTAGAATGAACAGTTCTCATATTCATCAGCTGCGGAATCCAACCTGTTCTATTATCTAAAAAATTAGAAGACGGATTGGCGTGCCAACGTCTGGAAGCTATTCGAAGAACAAAGCTGTGTTTCATCTTGATTCCGGTCACCAAAACAAAGCGAAAGTTTTCAATGTATTGTTCCGAAATAAATGACATTTGGCAAGCAAGGAACATGAAAACAGCAGCATCAAGTTGTCACTTTTCAAGAATGAACAGGTAAAAAAAAATTAAATGGCTTCATTATGCTTTAACTTAATTTAGGATCATTAATAATGTTGTTCTGCTAAATCCCTTTGGTAACTAGTTCTTCTGTTTTAGCTAACAAATTCAGGATGATTGATTCTGATGCATTGTAGAATAGTTTAGTTATTTGTGGATATATGATTATAAGAATTAATTAGTCTGATCTTTGCTACTTCATATAATTCGTCAGTACTGTCAGGATATAAACAAGGAACATAGAAACAGTCACCTTTCAAGAGTAAACTAATAAAGACATTTTTAAATGTCTTCATTATACGTTGTTTTATAACTGAGGATCATTAGTAACATTGCTGTGTTTCAAAATTTCATCTGTATCTAACGCTTCTGTTTTAGATCGCAAATGCAGAATAACTGATCCGGATGCATCGAAGTATTATTTAAGCATCTGCGAAAATATTATTACCTAAATACAATTTAATCTTTACGAATTTAGAATTTTGTCATGTCCAGAGTGTGTGAGAAATAAAATTGAAAGTTCATACACATATGAAATTTTTCTTTGTTGACTCTCGATGATTCATCCAAGAAGATCTTTATGGTACATAGCTGACGTAAAATTATCAACATCTTAAGAATGGTAATTTGCTGAATAGTAATAATGTTTGCATATATATTATTTTGGTTTCAAGCTAAATAACAAATGGTTTCAAGTAGAATGAAATATCTCCATGTCTGAAATAAATCATGCAAGTTAATTATTTGGATAGCTACAAGTAAAATGAATTCGACCACACTCAAAATGCAATTTTATCTTAAGATATATCTTTCACTTCAAATAGAAAACATCATTATATCTAAAGTATACGAACTTTCAGACTTAGTCATAAGTCTCGAATTTCTTGAACTAGTTTTGAATTTGAGTTAAATGTCCTGAAATTTATTTACAAATAAATAACTCATATAAAGAAAGATTAATTAGATTCAATTTTGAAAAATTTGTTAAAATGATCAATTTTATATGAAAGTAAAGTAACAGTGAATTCTACTTCTCAAATATGAGCTTTCTCTCAATCTCTCTTTCTCTCCCCCCCATATATATATATATATATATATATATATATATATATAGAAACATTTTGTTACACTTAAAAAACACTCTTAATTTTAAAAAGTGTCCTGTATTTGAATTCAGTGTTCTGTTTAATACTTATTTATAAATAGTTAAAATTAAAAGAAAATATTAACTTATTATTAAAATATTTATATTTTAAAAGTTATTTTTCAAGAACTCATCTTTCAAACTTTTATAGCATTTAACATAAGATCTTCCTTATATTAGTGTAGCTAAATAAACTAGCGCACGGGGCATAATATGATTTTTTCGCTGCCAGTCATCATAATTTTTTTTTCATTCGCATTTTTTCGCATTCTTTTGATATTTCGCCTTACAAAGTATCATAGGAGCACTGTTGTTTTATCCTAATGATGTCTAAGACTGGGACCTGAGGCATCTATGCCCCTCTTGGACTCTGTTCACTACGCCTCCGCTTCTTTATTTTATTTGGCATCAATAAATATGCTAGAAGGAAAATTAATGAAGTGATTGTCGTAGATATTTATTAAATTTTCAATTACAACCGAAGAAGGGTTGATTTATCATGAAGGGTCAATCATCAGGAAGTAAACAGAATAATTCGAAAACGCAATGCTTAGGATAAATAAAATTTAAAATATGATGATTTGACACAAAATTTTACTTGCAGTCACAAAATTTCACATCAAATTTGAATCTAATTAAATCACTGCGTTTTTTTTATTTCTGCGTTTGCATGTTTCTGAAAGTGACAAACGATCAATTCCTAGTTGGAATTGGCTCAAAATTTGACAGCTTTCTACACTATAGATGCTAAATCTTCGTACAGAATTTTATCGATCTAGTTGTTGTTATTGTGTGTTATTCCTTTTGTTGTTATTGTGTTAACTTATATTCGAACAGCCGGATTACCTCTGAACAGATTTTACTCAAAATTTGACAGAAATTTTCCGATCTGATGTAAAAATCATATACCAAATTTCAACCGTCTAGCTCAAAACGTTTTTGAGTTATTTTTTGTCAAAATATCGAGTTTGAATTTTTGACGATCACTATATTTTCTCTATACTACATATACGAGAAAGTAAAAATAGAAGTATCATTCAGATCAACATATTCATTTTAATGCATTTTTCAAATTAACATGTCAATGCATTCATTAATCCTTTCTAGGGTCATGGGAAGTACGCTTTCCACCAAATTTATCAATCTTTGTGTGAAATTATGTAGGTTGGCATAAGTTCTGACAAATACTTTTAGTAAGTCAGAAGCTTAGATGCTTCAGTTCTTTATCTCAGACAAAATGATGTGTCTTGATTTGTTACTTAATTATTAATGAACCAAATTCATTAATGAATCAAATTAAATTTATCTAATAAGCTAAATGAATCCCTTTTCTTATTCTAATTTCAAGCCTAAAAATATTTTAACATAATATGACTAGAAAAAAAATGGACCTTTAAAGGGTTAATAGACTCACTCGAAAGTACTCATCTGTGATATTATTATACATTGATGCTCAAAATTACTTTTTTTTAAACCCATTTATCAAGCATTGAGCAAATTTTGCACTGCAAATAAATACAACTAGTTTAAAAAATATCGTCTCAAACTTACAATGCTATGTGTACAAGCAATTGACTGAAGCGCCATTCAGACTTCCTAAGATTTAGAAAATTGAAATGAAGAAGGATTATTAGTCGGTGAGATAAATTTCTTAACATTATTCTCTCCTTTAAGCCTCTCTTTGGTTTGACAGACCGACGTTTCATTATGTCATCCGTCAAAGTCAATGAGCCATTCAAATTCTACCTTTTCAATACCACCGCAATGTTTAGGATAACTGCAGCAGAGCTTTCGCAAATGTCTGTTGAAACAAGGAAAATTGAAAAGTGCAGTTCTATGATGCCGTCGTTGGACATTTCGTACTAAGCCATGAGTGAAGCAAAATAAGTATGTCTAGAAAACAACTCAGAAAACCTTTTTTTAAGATTTGAAGACCTGCAGACGCGGCACTGGCCTTACCATTTTTGTATCTGCCAATGCAGATAAATTCAACGACACTGAACAAAATTTCAAATATGTGACACTATCAAATAAAAATGATTTTATTTGTTTATTTTTGAAATGAAGTTCGAAGCAAATTAACTTTAACTGTCCTAAAATGATGACATTAAGAAAAAAGGATTTTATTCCCAAAAAATGAACAAACTCTATTAACAAAAAGAAATTGTTTATGTGTTTCTGTGTGTATTGGCCCCCTACAGGTTGGAACAAATGTATCTAATCGAACATTTCGATACAAATATATCTTTATAAATGGAAATGTTATTTATTAAATACTAATTCTGATCGAAGAACTATAATTTTTTTTTAGTCTCAAATATTTATTTGTCGTTATCATATCAGATCACAGCCAACAGAGCAAGAAATCACAGTTTACTCCAAAACTAAACTAAGACGTTGCATTATTTGCTCACTTCTAATATATTCTTTTGCCTATTTTTTCTTTTGATATTACAGCCTGATTTCTGAACAAACAATTTTTTTTGCAATCAAAGCTTAAAAGGTTTTGAGAAAAGTTTTAAGGAATTGAAATATTAATTAAAATAGATAAAAAAAAATGTTACATAGTTATTTTATATATATTAAAAAATTTCAATAATTCTTGGCCTATTAATGTTCAGATATCAAAAGTATTGTTAAAATTTTTTAATAATTCTTGGCCCATTAATATTCAGAAATTTAACCAAAGTATTGTTAAAATTTTCATTTTTCTTAAGGGATAATAAATTGTGGTTGTGCCACGAAATTCGACATCGAAGGGTTCCGAGCTCAAAAGCCGATCCCTCCCAAGAATCAATGCGCAAGTGGGCTCAGTGCATGTTAAATATATCTTATGTTGGGTCAAATATGCCTTAATCTTAACAACCTTTCTGAAAAGGAAGTGACGATTCAGATGCTATCCTCGTCATTCAAAATTTGTTCGAAAATATCTCTCATCATGCTTAAATTAAAAATTTAAAAAAATATTTTCAAAATAAAATGTATTTTATGTTATGTTTTATACTTGAAGAAATTTTGGTCACTATAAATATTTGATTTGAATCAAACAATTTTTATCTACCATAATTACAAAAAATTTCAGTAGAGACAGACTTAAAAACAGATTTCTTTAGAATGTTTAAAAAAAATTAAATAAAAAAACAAAAACAAAAAAATATATATCCTTATCCTAAAGTAATTTTCCAGTCCTAACATTCCCGTTGCCTTCATTTTCTTACACATCTCATCTTAAACTAATTTCGAAAGGCCCGAGGTAGTCGGTGGCAGCAGTCAGAAAATAAAAATTTTTGCAAAAGCTCAGCAAAGTCCCTGACACGCTTTCCGGAAACAAATTATATGGAATGAAAGGGCCCTATTGTAGCGCTTCTGTTTTCGCTGATGTTTCATTAATATAAATCGTGCGGTAGCAGCGAACTCGCTCGGTAACGCACAACAAAGCGAAGCGAAATGAGAGAAAACAGCATATCGTTTGGTAGAAACCTGGCAACTGCGCGACGGGAATGCGCAGATGCAGACAGATGATATAAATGGCTGCTATTAATTCTCAACAGCTGTCAGCTATTAAGAACACTGACACACCTTCATGACATATAAAAGAGCCGAGATACTAAGAACACAAAGAGCTCGGTACATAAATTTAAATGAAGGAGGCAGTTTTTGTACTTAATTTTGTTTGCTTATTTTAGTTTTTCAATGACTAACTGCTTTATTTATAACTTAGAAATCTACGTTGAGCAACAATGCAAACGAAGCTCATTTTGTATGTCACGATTAAAAGCGTTATGTTCGTCATTATCTGAGAAGACCTCTCCAGGGGTATAAAACATTTTTAACGTTGTATTTCTTCATTGAATTTTGATTTGAATAAATGTAGATATTTTTCTTTCAACTTAAATCTAGAGCAAATTATTATTATTTTTTTTGTCGGAAGAGGGGGCCAAATTAGATATTCATATTTCCTTTTTCTGTGCTGTGAATATTTTTTAAATCATAATATTCATTGTTATGACAAATATATAACAAGAATTTGTCTGTTTTGTTTTTTAATTGTAAAGAAAAATAAAAGTAACATAAAAAAGATTTTAAAAAATACTTTTATTCTTATAAGGAAAAGTAGAAACTAGTTATTTAATCAAAAATACTGAATATCAAAAAAAAAAAAAAAAAAAGAGCATATGGGGTAGATAAAAATTCTGTATGGAAACTGAAAATTTTGGAAATTGAAATTTTGTAAAAAAAAAAAAAAAAAATGTTTGAATATATTTCTTTATGTGATATTCATTATGGCGTATTTTCTTTATATTATCTTTTCTCTTTTATTTTTCATATTAATTTACATATCTTTAGTTAAAAAGTATGTTCTGTAATTCAATTCAAGCATTGGCGGCTTAAAAAATTTTTTTAAACTTTATAAAAGATTTTTTTTATATAAAAAATATAAATAAAATGCTGTAACCGTGAAAAAATTAATTAAATCTCAAAATTTTTTGTCAGAGCTTGAACCATCGCTAAGCTAAGAAAAAAAAAAAAAAAAAAAAAAAAGCAGCCAAGGATTTATCACGAAGCATGTGTGATTCAAATGGCCAGAACAAAGGTGTTAATTGTGAGACACATTTGCTTGACTTGGCATTTAACGTGTTAATAAGGTACTTAAAAGTAATATGAGCACTTTTTTTTCAAACTAAAATTTTGGTGGATGAGGAAATACAGAAACAAAAATGAAGAACCTTTGACTATTAGTACTATCTGCCTTCTTTAAAATTTTAAAAGTGTTTTTGTTTACATTTTTAAACAAAACATTCCACAGAATTTTTTTTAGCAATAATGGCTAATTATGGTTAAAAAAATAACTTTTAAATGTAAAATTGCTCAGAAAATTTTCTATTTAAGGTTATATGATCATTTAAATTTACTCCGCAATTTTTTTAAATGGATAGACCCATTTCTAATAAGTTTTATTTCAACTAAAAAAAATCAACTGATTTATTTCTATATAAAATAATCCCAAACTAAAATTTAAAAAAAAAAAAAAAAAAAAACGAAAAACATGCTGCTAAAACTTTATCGTCAAAAGGTTTGAAACTGTTCGTTTAAAAACAAATAAGTATGGGCAGAAGAAAAATTTTAACGAAAAGAAATTTTAGTAAATTTTGAAGGAATAATAACATTCAGATATTATAACCTCTACTAGCTTTATTTATCTATAAATAAGTTAATGAAATATTCTATTTATATAGAACCATAAACGTTTTTAGAAAAATTAATCACCTATTTATAAACACATTAAAAATTCTGTCAACTGCAATAGTACATAATATTTCTTAAAACAATAACCACCACAAAATAAACTTTGAGATAAAACAATAACGAACAAAACAATCGCTCTGCAAGATAAGAAAACGAATATCATTAATTTCCAACAATAACTTCCTCAATTTGATGAAAATACCAAGAACTAAACGCAGCTGATATTCGATAACTCTTCGAAAATGAATAATGTGTTGCTAACTTGCACAAAGTTGATAAACATCAAGCAATGATATTTGCAATGAAAATTTCTAAAATTATTAACAATAGTGAGCTACAAAATACGTGTGTGTATGTATAATTCAAACTCTTAATAGTAAATTAACTGAACCTTTTTTCATTTCTGCTGATATTAAATTAAAATTCTTATTCCATACCTTGATGGGGCTGGAAGGTAAATGATTTATTCACATTGCAATATTCCAAAGTATCGTTTGTTCCTGCCATTGCCCGAAAAGTCGATTCTGCTTTTTTTTTTCCCGACTTTAAAACTTAAGATGTAGATGTATATTTTATTAGTCCCAACCTACACAAAGTTTTCTTGAAAATAATGACTTATATGAATTTGCTCTTGAATTTCAAATTATTGAAATGTAAAAACATTTCAATTGCGAATTAAGTGCAGATATTTTAAAATCTCTTAAGCAAATGACGTTATATTGTTATAAACAGCAAATATTAATGAATGGACATCACTATAATTGTTGTTCGATCTTGTCTCACTATTCATAAAATTTTTAATTTATGTAATAAGAATTATTTGTACTTTTTCCAAGATTTATATATTGCTACATTAATGAAATTATAAAGAAATTATATGCAGAGTTTTCGAAAGAAGCTGATTTTAGGATATATTATTTAATATCAGAATTAAAAATGGTTATTAAAAGCAATAAATAATCAATAATAATAACAATAAAATAACACAGAATGGACTAGGGACTATAACCTTAATAAAAACCTTTTTGTGTAAAGAAAAGACAGTCATAGTCACGGTTTGAAAATTCTGTCAATTTGATTCATTTAACCATCAAACAACTCCTTTTCTATGTTTGTTTTCTGATTGCATGTTGTACTTTGTTTTAAAACTATATAATTGATTCACTTCTAAAATGGGAAACTGTTCAAATGGCACTGAGATTTTCCTTTCCACTTATTTTTATAATATATATCATTAAGGGTTGCATGCAGTCATGCTCGACACAGAAGTCACTACTGTTTCTTGATTAATCTCTTGAAACAAGAGCTCCAGAATGGCGTGAAATTTATGAAAGCAGGAGGGAAAAAAGAGAAGATTAAAAATTAAACAATAACCTTTCAAAATCTTCCGATAAAAAGCCCCTTTGTGTGTGCACAGGACACCCAATACTGCTTCCA
Source organism: Argiope bruennichi (assembly GCF_947563725.1). Classification (NCBI taxonomy): domain Eukaryota; kingdom Metazoa; phylum Arthropoda; class Arachnida; order Araneae; family Araneidae; genus Argiope; species Argiope bruennichi. The sequence goes on along the minus strand of NC_079158.1, from coordinate 69,011,237 downwards.
GCAAGCGAGACTAAGAGCATTGAAGTTTCGTCCTTTGCAAAAAGGCAGATGAGCGAAAACAAGTGTGTCCATAACGAAAGTGCTATTTCTGTCTGGATCCGATACAACTATTTCCGTCTCAAACGGTGTATGTTCTCTTTTCTTGCCTTTCTTTAGCTCCGTGTCTAAAGAGACGATTTGCCACCAACGTTCCTGGTTTCAAGTTTGGCGACGAAAGCAGCACTGTTGACAAATCACGGGTGACAATGACAGACGTCATTTACCACGACCGGAACAGAAAAGCAAAGTGATGGTTCCCAATTTGTAAATGACATCCCTCTTTTTCTGTCGGAATTCTGGAATCTGAGAAAGGGAACCTTTGAAGCGACGAAATGCGTCTCATGCTTCTCCATACGATTTCGGTTGTCTCCTGTGCGCCATAGGCAGTTCCAGTTTGAAGCAACTACCTAACATACAAGCGTCTGTTTTAAGTCTAATTGCGAATATTTCTAAACGAGTCCAGTTGGCAACTTTCGTTATTTTGGGCCTGGAGTAAAAAGCGAATTACGATGAAAAGTCTTTATTTTTAGTTAGCCCCTTTCAGATTTTTCCCGGCAAGCGGAATTACATCAATAAGATTCATTCAATTTAATTAATAAATTTTAGCCCATTTCAATTTCCAGTGAAAATTATTATATAGAAACGTCAAAGGTGAATTTAATATCATAAGGTATGTTTTATTAAAACTAATTAATTTTACCCCTTTATTTCAAACTAACTACTTTTGACGACCAGCTGCTTCGCCCTGAATAATAGTTCTGAATGTATTTCATTTCAATCTCTTCCGTGACTTTAAGGTCACGATTCTCAGAAACGAAGTATTTTTAGGCATCAAATCTAGAAAGATATTTAAAAAAGATATAAAGAAATTTTTTTATGGAAGTTGTAATGCGAAACATCTAAATTTTTTAATTAATAAAAATTGTAAAGAAATCGCTCACAAATGCATATTCTCACTTCCTACGTATATTTGTACTAAACTCGGCATTCTAAATTCCAGGCTTGCACAAACATTCTCCCTTTATTATTGTAAAATTAATAAAGACCAGTGTGAGTTGTCTGCCGAAAACTTTTTCACATGTTCTGCAATAAAGGTGTTATCCCAGAGAATATCTTGCATGGCATTGGCGTACAATAGTTACGAAATTTTAACCTTTGGCGTGAATTTAGCTTTTACTGAATCTATTGTGGGACCCTTGGGGAAATTATTTGGCGATTAATCCCTGGCATGCACTGCACTTGTCTGAACACAGGTCTGAAACGCGAAGATTCTTTAAAATTTTGAATTCGCATATTTTGAGGACTACAATGCTTTCTCTTTGCATACTTTATGTACAATAAAATGAAAAGAAATTATATTGGGTAAATAGCATTCATATCGGAAAAGTTTCGAAATATTAAATATCCTCTTTAGTAAATTATAAAATATGTAAATATCACCTTTTATAATTTGTAATCATCGGGATATTTTGAAACCGAAGTTGGAACTAAATTGTAGGACTAAAATCAAAGTGAAATAAAACCGAAAGGGTTTCTTTACCAAACTCTGTTCCCTCGAATAGAGTATTTTTCCTTTATTTAGGTACTTTCCCGTTAGCTTGTAGTTAGCGGTAGCATGCCAAAGTTTGACGTCAATGTTTAGCTACTGTATTTTCCAGCAACTGGCGTCAATATTTTAGCTTGTAACTGATTAATAGCGTGTTAACTGAACGCGGAGCGCCAACACTAACGTATCAGGGTCTGATGCCAATATTTGGTTACTATTTATTATTTGGCAACGACTTAGTATTTGTCAATGACTTGCGCTGAGCTAACGGATAAGTACCAGTATTTATTTTATATGACCATAAAGCTTAAAATTTCAAAAGGGGGGGGGTAGAAATCTAGTACTTTAATCTGTCCCTTGAGTTAGTCGCCAATATGGTCGCCCAAACAAGGAATTATAATACATTTCCTAATAATGCATTCATAATATTGTTTACCTTGTCAACCATCTTCATTTTTTTTTTTTTTTACTTTGACTATCAGAGAGTGCTGACATCCTTGACGACGTGAAAAGATCTATTAAAGCAGATTTAAACTAAAAAACAATACTAAATTGATCAGAATACCATTTTAACATATGGATAAATTACATGCAAGACTACATACCAATTATCTGGTAATTCTTGCATGCACACAATACACCATTTATTTATCATTAATCAATCCTATAAACTTATTTATCAAAAGCAGAAGGAATAAATTACACCAAATCTTAATAATAAAATTGTTTTATCGTTATGTAGTTATCTTCAAATGCATTTGGCTTCTTTGAATGATATTTTGACAAAAGGAAAGATTTAATAATAAAACTGATAAAGAAGTTTTTGGAAAAAAAAGGACACCTCACACGAAGAAAATTCTTAAATTGATACCCACCATTTGCTGATTTATTTAACTCTTTATTTTAGAATTTGTCTTCCTTCGTATTAACATTAATCAGTCGGAAACAATGACTTATTTACTGGACTAACTATAACGATGAATAAAGTACAGTTTCAGGTAAGTCATATGGTGAAAAATATCTTTGTCCATTATATTAATATCCATTTGAATATATCAAAAGAAAAAATTTAACCAGTTTCATATTACCTCACATGAAAATTTGAATAACACCTTTTTAATAACAAATGACAAATATACATATTTGGACGGTTTAAAGCTACAGAGAGGAAAGTACATTTTCTTCGTTTTCTAATAAAATATATAATATATTTCTAATAAAATATATAAAAAATTATGTATATTTTGGGAACAAGACAATTTGTAATGTTATTATTTTAGAGGCTTCTTGGATTCAAATTTAATGTAATAAGTTGAATTGAATTGAAACTAAATTTAAAAGCATTGATTCAAATTTTATACTTTTTAAAATAACTTAAATCTCTATATTCCATTTATGCATTATTTGAATATTACTTAAATATTCAATAATTTAGGATGTAAAGGAAGTTATTTTCATTTATGATTGAATTTCAATTTACTCAATTTACAGAAAGAAGCAATGAAGAAATTCTTTGAAAATTGGTACAAAAACTATTAAGAATAAAAAATCAGAAGAAAAAAAAGATATAACTTTTTTAGTAACTCCTTATTTAGTAACTGCACATCAGAAATCCCTATTTTCAATAGAATAATGACAAAAGTTTTTTTAATTATACTTTAATTGTACCCTTTATTGAATTTTTTAATCAAAGCTAATTATTAAGCTATTTTAATTTCACTATTGCTTTATTTAATTACAAAGTGGGTACGTATGTTTTGCTTTTAATATGTTTCATTTAGCATATTTGCATTTATACCTTGTTTTGAAATTATCTAATGATTGACTTGAGGCAGACTGTGAATTTTAATAAGGGTTGAAGGAAATACATCCACAAAGAGGAACGCCAACAAGAGGAAGTTAAATCTACCACTAGCCGTGATTTGCTACAAGCATGTTTCTTTAAGAGTGTAATTCATAGAATGTATCATGTAAATTTATTTCATTGTACTACAGTTCTTATTATATTTTTTTTTAAATAATTCCGAAACTATTTCTCTGAGGCTCAAACGAACACCAAACTAGGATTTCTTAAGGTTTATCCATTCGTATCCTTTCTGTTATCCATTCGCGTTCTTTCTCGCATTCACGACTCTAGACATTAGTCTAAGTCATTCGCGACTCTAGACATTAGTCTGAAGTCGCGAATACGAGGATGTGAGGATGTCATATGTGTATATTCTTGGAGTGGTAATCATTTGTAAATGTTTGTGATCATTTTATTAGAAAATAAAAGGATTACAAATGCTCCTAATCTTTTTTCAGCAATTATATATTCCAAAACAATTTTAAATGACTTCTTGATAAATTTCACAGATCTATTTAAAAGGAAATAAATTTCTCAAACATATTTATTTCCCTATATTGAACAATTTCACAATAGAAATGCTAGATTTTTCACGAATATTAAGATACGTGACTTCTTATGTGATTATAAAGCATAACTGGAAACTAGATTTCTATATAAATTTATTTGCAGTTTTAATGTGCAAGTGCAACTATTTGACATCACTAAAACGTGATAATTGGTAAAATGACGAAATAGATCACAGTTAATTATAAGCTATTGAAATTGCATTTAGTGGTTATTTTGAATTTTCGAGTTAGAATAATTTTTGAGTTAGAATTTAAAAAGGCACCATCAAATTCTGTATTTTAAAAATAAATTAATAATACTTTCTTTGCATATTGCTGTTGCGGAAATCTTCCGGTGGATGTAGAGCAGGTGCAGTACGTTGCATAATGGTAAACAACATTTTATTCCACTAAAAACACGAAACACAAGTAACAAAAACACAATCGAGGAGAACACATGAAACAGGACTTGTAGAAACATAAGCAAATTCAATAGCAAATTCTCTAGTTAAATCGCAGTATAATCAACAACACTAGTTGTCGCTCACAATATGATCAGCACTCCAAAGAGAGAATTCACCAATCGTGTGAGAGCTTTGCTTTTTTCCAACAGGATATGGATCCTTATAGAAGGATCATCATATTTCTGTTAATATAATTCGTGTATTTTACAGAATCTTCAACTTTTCACCAATTCACCAAAAGATCGTTAAGTTTATTGCAAAGGTTGGAGTTTATTGATCTGTCATTCATTAATAATCTCTATAAATATCATCTTTCCAATGATGAGATTAACATCACGGGAAGCAATATTACAGATTCGCAACAATATATTAGAATGTCCACTTGAGAATTTCAATAAAAATTGTAATTTTTTTTATTTAATTAGTATTTTATAACCGCTGACAAGTGCATTACTTTGCTTATAGTTTATGAAAATTCTATAAAATCTCGTTTACCTTACTGAGATAACCCTGGGGGGGGACCTCGAAATAAGGATGAGATGCTTCCGTCATGGTGGTTGGATCTCGCCACCTGGAGGGTACACTAATAGGTGGGGGAACTGATTCCTCCCATAGATGAAGGGACGTACTTCCTTCGGGGAGGGTTGTACCGTGGCCGGTGATGGCCCTTAGTACTCAACCACAGTTCCCGCCAATGTTGCTGTTGAGGCGGTCCGGTCATTCAGTTTTTATGGTTCCGTCCGTGTGTCTTCGTGGTGGGTCGGAGAGTCAGATGGCTGACTTACCCTACTGAGATTAGAAGTTGTTGAGAAGCTCATTAATCAAATTTAACATGATATAATTTATTACATTTCATTTGATAGATTAACGATCTATTTTGCATACATACTACGATTTACTGAGGATTCACCGGTTCAAAATTTAAATGGAACCGGTAAATTATGTAAATGGAAATAATGCCGAGCTATAAAAAATGTACATAATAAAAATTTCTAAAATTAATATTTTGTAGAGATGTTGACCAATAATTTAATTTATAATTAATCATGTATAATGCATTTATTAAGTCAGGAATATAAAATCATGCCTTTAAAAGAATTATTTCAAATTTTAAACTTAAAACTTATATAATACTGAGCTTTCCTTCAAAGATTCTTCAAAACAAGCAATTTTAAATTCCTGATTAATAGGTATCGTAGAATTTACAATATAGCCTCTTAGTATATTCTAAAGCGATCAGAAGAATTAGTTAAGATAACTTCAAATTTCGATTATTTATTTCTGATTGCTGTTATGGATTTTGTGCCAAGTTTTTAATTTAATGTCCTACTTGTCCTATTTTTACTTAAAAATAAATACATCATGTTAAACTTAATTTTAAAATGTTCAATTCTATGAAAACCCTTCCTAAAAATTATCCGTCCTAATTTTGAGTTATTGGTTGCAATTCACTTTTTACTTTATGCAACGATATGGAAAAGTAGCTCCTCCCATTTACCGTCTGGTCATATTTAATTATTTTTATGATTAAAAAAAGAAGAAGGCAGCATTTTGACTATTAAATTGTACATTATTTATTTGCCTGGAATGATAAAAATGGGAAAGAATTAACAAATTGTTTGCATCTAAGATTTTAAAGTATCATTTGCCTTCAGAAATGTTCATTTTACTATAATATAAACCCCGGGGGGAGACACCTCGAAATGAGGATGAGATGCTTCCGGCATGGTGGTTGGATCTCGCCACCCTGGAGGTTACAGAAATAGGTGGGGTATCTGACTCCTCCCTTCGATGACGGGACTTCCTTCGGGGAGGGTTGTACCGTAGCCGGTGATGGCCCTTAGGACTCAACCACAGGTCATTCAGTTTTATGGTTTAAATCCGTGTACCTTCGTGGAGGGTCGGAAAGTCAGACGGATGACTTACTAATATTTATATCACATAAATTCTTATCGCTGTAATAATAGATTAATTTTTTAAGTCTTGTTTTACATGGAATAGATGGAAATAGGAAAATCAATGATTAATTTCTCCATTTTAAAATCCGATGTGCAGATACAGTTAAAATAAATAGAAAATATTTGCGTTCATTAAGGCTTTTTCTTAATTCATTCTATATTCAAGTTCGCAATGTCATCGAAAAAAAGTAACAATATCCATACTCCTGACATGCAAAGAAAAATTCTTTGGACAATATGGATTCAGAAATCGATCTTATGCCGATTATTCAATACGCTGATTACACTGCTTTGTAATAATTTTCAGCAATTGGTTATTTTGATGAAACTTAGTGGCAACGTTTCAGACATTTATCAGTCTGATATATTTGCTTTCAAGCAGTAATTTTAGTTATCTGATAATCAGTCGTAAAGATGCCTGAGAAAAAGCAAATGTCGTCCATATTGGAAATGCGTGCAGTTATTCGTCTTTTGTAACTGTACTGATATTTATCAGTAGTTGAATGAATTATATAATGAAAGTACAATGTCACAACAAGCTATCACGAAATGGTGCAATATTCGTGTGAACGGATGCGCGGGAAAAGGACACCAACTGTTACAAATGTTGAAATAGATGCTCGCGTGAATGTCGTTGGACGATATTTTTTTACAGAAAATCTTGAAAATTTATGCGGCAATTTCTCGACAAATGTTTTAATAATGGCGGTAATTACGTTAAGTGAAGCTTAAGATATAAAAAAAAAAAAAAGGTATTGTAGAATTTCGATCCTGATTGTTTTCTGTAAGCTGTTCGGTTGCCTTTTTGACTGTACCTTGTATTTACAGTACTTCTGAAATATTTAAAAATGTCTGCAGAGAAAAAATATTTAAGAATTCATACGGTTACAGCTAAAAGAGGTTCTTCTCATATAATAAATACCCAGATAAGTGAAAAAATTTAGAATAATGTAAAATTAATGAGAGCTTCATTAATTTTATTTCATTTAAGCTTATTTAATCATACTTCAAAGTTTAAGCGGTATCAGTTCTGATTTCTGACTATTTGTTCCGGATTGTATGAATACTCCGATTTTGTTCTGCATTTGAATATAAACCTTTGGATTGTTCCAGTTATTTTACTTTCTGAGAAAGCCATTCATTTCAAAAAGAAAGTTAACTACGGTTAAATCTTGAAAATTGGCAGAATCCAAAAAATTATCCTTTTAATTTTTATTTGAAGAGGAATACTATCACCTTAACGAAACCAAATATGATAAATCTGTCTGAAAGAAAAATTATGAAAGTAATAGAGAAATAAGTTATTTTTGTTTTATATTTCTTATTTGGTTTTGGGAATTCAGTAATTAGGAATTTGTTTCTGAATTGTTTTTTGGAAAAATTTTCCTTTGTTTCCCCCTCCCCCTTCTTTTTTTTAGCCGTGCATTCTACATTCTTTAACTTGCCCTTTATAAACGACTGATGTCTCTGTTTGAAGTTCAGAGAATCTTGTCACTGGAGATAAAAGAGACTCATTTATCTCTGTCTGAGATCAGAACAGGATCTGCTAACGAATCCATTAATCAGATACAAATGTTAAGCTTATTTGATTTAACTAGTACATTTATTTCGTCGGATACAGCTGCTACTTTGAAAGCATGCCGCCAACTAATGAATAGTAGTCGTTAGAACGCATTGTCTAAAATGGTGCAAGCGTGTTAAAATTATTACAGTAAAAAAGTTAAAAATGATCAAATTTATAAAAACATGATGAGACATTCAAAATTCCTGAATTAATGTAGGGACAGATGATACAATATATATAAAAATTTTGGTATTTGGATGGTTATTGTCGTGTTCATTAGTGTCTACATCTGATCATGAGTAAGTAGAAGGAACAGTTATGGAATTAACTAGAACCTCGTGAGAAGAAAGCTTAGATGACTTAGAGTTTTCATGATGGTGCGACAATCGAAAATGTGTTATAAACAAAGGAGCTTAACTTTGGAATAATTATTTTTCTGCGGTATGTTCTGCTTTCTCCAATAACCTTAATGACCAAAAGTCTTTGATTTCTTAATCTTACAATCGTTTTAATTTGCCGATTTGTGAAATTTTCACAAACATCTTAGTCTTTCTTGAGACTTTTTCTTCCTTAGATTGTGTCTAAATTGGATGTCTTAGATTTGCATCTTCAGGAATAATCTAGCTAGTATTGCTATCATTTCCATTTCATAGTCAGCATTCCGATTTCATTATCATCATTTCCATTCCCCCCCCCCTTTTATTTCATAGAATACCAATATGTACTGGCCTTCATTGAACAATACATATCTTTTACTTAAAAGATACTGAAAAAACGAACTTGGAAGATAATATTCTTTAATAGATGATAACATATGTTTATATACTGGAAAAAAGGTTTGAGTTTAATGGAGTTCACTGGTGCTAAAAACCATTTCCAATTATGCAGCGCCAACCATAAAGTATATGCAAACATATGGTTTATAAAAAGGCGTATGGTCACTGGAAAAGGCCACAGACGAAAGAAACAAGAAATGAATATAATGGAGGGCCAAGGCATTCCTAACAATCCAATTGGGGGCGAATATCTTAAAGTTTGGCTGATTTTTCTTAATTTTTTCATGGAAAATCTGGAAATTTATCTCTTAGTATGTTTACTCTTTCGAACAAGATAACCTCGTGCGTCAAGAATATTAACGAAGATTTTTTTCGTTCATTAAGTTAACTAGTTTTAACATTTTTTATTGCAAGGATTCATAAACAGATACGCTATAAACTGAGATGTAAATATAAAAAAAAAACATGGCTCTGTCAAAGTTTATATGTGAACATGAGAAAGATTATGGTAAGAAATAGACTTCTTACCGCGATTTTTAAATTAGTTCAGTTAATTTTAACGTAACAAGTTCTATAGTTACTGAATGAATATTCTTATTTATAACCCAAAGTCATTGTGAATCGTCTGAACATGAGAAAGATTATGGTAAGAAAGAGACTTCTTACCGAGATTTTTAAGTTAGTTCAGTTAATTTTAATGTAACAAGTTCTATAGTTACTGAATGAATACTCTTATCTATAACCCAAAGTCATTGTGAATCGTCTGAAAATGAGAAAGATTATGGTAAGAGACTTCTTACCGAGATTTTTAAGTTAGTTAATTTTAATGTAACAAGTTCTATAGTTACTGAATGAATACTCTTATTTATAACCCAAAGTCATTGTCAATCGTCTGAACATGAGAAAGATTATGATAAGAAAGAGACTTCTTACCGCGATTTTTGAGTTAGTTCAGTTAATTTTAATGTAACAAGTTCTACAGCTGCTGAATTAATACTTTTATTTATAACCCAAAGTCATTGTGAATCGTCTTGTTTATCTTTTTCTGTGATCAGACGAATATATCTTAAGTTTCGAATTCATGCACGTCAAAAGTCGTTAATTTGTGGCCACAATCTTCATCTCCAGAATCTTCTAACCTTTTTCACTACACCTTTAATTTATTTATTTATTTGAAAAGCATAGCCTGATGAGCTAACACTGCGTCCAATTTATCTTCCGCCAACCTTCCGCCGCCAAGTTTCCGTCAACTGCTCTTGAGATGAGGTAGCAGATAGCACCTCGAGATCCCCGAAGCCAGCCAGCACGGAACAACTGCTTACTCAGCTTCAGGCAGGGGTAACGAAAGCGCAGCTATCAAACAGAAGTCCCAGGGTGCAGAAAAAAAAGGTGCTTTGCGAGTTGAGGTAAGTGATGGCGACGTGACTATTCGGGGAACAGAGACAGTATCTTTTTCTTAATGACTGATGCTTCACCTGGCAACACTTCGTTTCTGTTTCACGGGAAATGAGGCGAGGATAGTCGAATGGGTTTGCTTGCCAGAAACTGGGCCGCCAGAGTTTGTATTTCGGTAAGCGCTGAGTGTTTGGAAAAGATGGTAAACTAAGGGATTCTCAAAAGTAAGCTCTTCGAAGAACCTTGTAATTTGTCATATAGGTGCGTTGAATCAATTTTTCAGTAGTAGATTGGCCATTTCAAAATAACTTGAGGTGGATTAGGTTGTGGTTTGGGTGTAAATACGATGATGTGTTATATTTTTTGTATTTCTGATTTTACAAGAAACCAAGATAAATAATAAACAAAGGTTTACTGTAAACGAAAATTTCAGGAAAGATCGCGTGAAATGATGTGATGCTTGAAAACATATTTTTTGCAAGTATATACACAGTATCTAGAAGACCAAACTTCGTTCAGCAGTTTTTTTTTTTTTTTTTGTAAAATTATAAATAAAATCCTCTCCTATGGCTCTTTTAAAGTCATAAGCGAAATCTAATTGAATTGCAAACTCGAGATCGAGCATGAGAAAAATGCATGGGAGTTCGAAGCCCTAACTATTACTCCATCTTTGATACCCTTACGTCGCTCATGTAGAGCATGTCAATATTTAGTCATAAAAAAAAATTGTGTGTGTGTTTTTTCATGAAAGACGCCCACCGTATAAACTATATATATATATATATATATATATATATATATATATATATATATATATATATATATATATATATATATATATATATATATATATATATATATATATATATATATATATATATATATATATATATATCCTTACTATTTTACTACGTTATTTCAGTTCATAAAACGTCTTATTACATATTACATTATTTCAGTCGATGAAATATTACTTCATATATTACAATTCTTCATTTTATTATATTACTTCATTCTATTGCAATACTTCATCCTAATACTTTTCTTAATTTTATTACATTACTTCATCCTAATACTTTTCTTAATTTTATTACATTACTACATTCCATTTTATACTTTCCATTTCATTTTATACTTTCATTCTATTACAATTATTTAATTCAGTATATTATTCAGTCTATGAAACATTTCGTAAAAAATGTAATGAAGATTTCATATTTCAAAGGCATACTAAGAAAGTTAATGTTTAATTAATGTATGACTTCGAAATAATTACATACCCCTATTTCAAAGACATATAATTCAAATTCTTCCCTATTTGAAAAAATTCTAATTAATACAAATAAAGAACTTTGTAGAGTTTAAAAAATATCTTGAGAATGTTGCATGCACCATAAAAAAATCACGAAGATTTCTCAAATATTTAAATAATGGCATTACTCTCATTAAAATGAACTGGAGAACATTCTTTTCATTTCGATTTTAATGATCAGCACAAACAAATAAATAAAAATATATAAATTAAATTCCTAGAAATCACATCATTAATTACTGTAACCTACTTTATCTAGACAATAGCAATGACTATTGTCTAGATAATGTTCATCCCAAAGTGCAAGTCTGCGGAGTGCAAAATCTAGATAAAGCACGCGTTTAGATAATTGTCTAGTGCATCCCAAAGTTTTTTTTAATTTTCGAAAGTTCTCACTTAACACAGATTTTTTCTAGATGTTCCATTAAAACTCTAGCAAATACATTTGGCAAAATTATCAATGGATTTTGTATACTTTAGGTAAAAACCAAAAAACAGATTTTAAGTCATACACAACTTTATTCAGCAAACTTTAACAGTTATAATAATCTGCCGAACAAAAAAGTCTATAGATCACCGAACAATTTTTCAAATTGTGGGCAATCTCCTTATTTCTATTTTCCATGTTGCTTCATAGGTTTTATAACAAAAACAACCGAAAATCCATCTTCGCACTAAAAAAAGTTAACAACTGGAATCAAAATTCTCCGAGCTTTAGAAGTTGATATTCTAATTTTTCTGGCAACCAAAGCTCTGGCATTACCAAGTTGCCGAATTTTGTTTTTTGATGATTTATTGTTTTTAATGATTAATTAATTTATTTGGCTATTAATCTAATAACATCTGTTTGATCAACATGCATGTATTTCTCACTTCCTTTAGTTTAGTGGTTCTTAGCAGCTGTCTAGTTGGATATCCGCCACTGTCAGCGTGGCTCACTTTTTAAGAAACTACTGAATAACAAGAAAAAAATAATTCTTTTAGCTTTCTTTAAAGTAAAAATTTTTTCTTTTTCTGTCATAAAATTATTTTGGCAATTCAAGTGTATACGTGCATAATAACAAGAAAGTAGACTAAGAGAAAATTAGTTCGATTATCTTGAGAGCAGTTATCTTGAAAAAAAGTTCAAGATAACTGCTCTTGTTTCCAAAATGATGAGTTGTTATCCAAAGAATATATTAATTGTAAGAACACGAAAATTAAATTAGCAATCAGTTTTGTCAATTTCATTAATATAAATTGCTAAATATATTGAGAAAGTCACTTTAGTTTAAAACATTTTAATAAAATTTATAAATAAATATATTGAATTAAATTAATTTTTAATTATTATTATGTGTCCTTTAGTTTAACTGCATTGAAATGTGTTTCCTTTTATTGCAGAATATTTGCGAAATCTCAATAGAGTCGAGTCTGAAGACAGATTAGGTTTATTATTATATTATTAACAAATTTATGATTTTTAATTCAGATTTCTTGGTTTGTAACTGAATTACATCATTTTTAAATATTGCAAATAAAACCAATTTTTTAATAACTTCTGAAGATTAACATTAATGAATTTGATAAAAAGTACCAATATATTTTCCAATATATTGACGTTTCCTGTTTGAAGACAGGAATGCATGATATAGTTAGAAAGAAAACAGAAATTTTAAAACAGCTGTAATATTTGTTTCACTTGAAAAGCATTCTTTGATTTTAACCCAAACTAAAAATTTATTTAACGATTGCTTTTCCAAAACAGCAGTTTGTTATTTTCTAACTGTAAGTGACATTAGTACAAATAAAAACTGGTTATACAGTTTGAACAAACTAATTCGATAATTATATCGATGTGTGAAAGCTTGAGATGGAATTAAATTCATTAACACTTAATAAATAAACAAAAAAAAAGGACTAAGTCAGAAATCTAAGATATCTGTTTAATCTCGTAACGCAGATGTTTATCATAAATTTACAGCTCTGTCATAAAATTACATACAAAGATTAACAGAACTAATTAATATTTTAAAAAAAGCCAATTGAGGTGTCATAGATAAAAATACCATAGTAGCACGTTAAATGAAATAAAATTTACAGATAAGTAAATAAATAAAAAAATAAAGAAAGAAACGTCATTTTCACATAATATTCTGTTACTTAAAAAACGTTGTTACATCGAAAATCTAGAATAGTTTACTTGAATTTAATTAAAAAATTTACGAATATAGGTTGATCCCTCAACACATGTCAATCTACAGTGATCAAATATTTTGGGTTTCAGGATAAAAAAATTTCTTTAATTTAAAATTCCATTTTGAAAAATGTTTTTAATTTGCGAAGTCCATGACATTCAAAGAGACAATTTGAAGAAGTGAAAAAAACAAAGATGTTCCTTTTTTGTTATTTAAAAAGAAAGAAATTAATCTGAGATCTAATTTCAAAGCAATAGTCTATCAAAAACGAAATACTGTATTAATAACTATACTCAAAGGATACCTTTAACACGATAATATGAATACATTTTATACTCTACGCAGCGATACAAAGAAAGCTTCACAATTTTGTCTTTATCAAAATAAATGCTGAATAAATATTTTCAAGATAATCTAACAAATTCATTTTTGTATTTGAAATATTTTTAAGGTTTCTTAAAAATATTTTTATCTAGAATTAAAACTTTAAGATTGACCAATTTTAATTATTGAAAAATTGAACTTTAAATTTCCATTTTCCCCCCTCACTAACTTGTATTGATCTGAGCGAATGCAGGTAAGAAGTATAAGTTTTGCAATGTAGTGTTAGAGATAATATAATCTGATAATTAATAATTAAATTAAATTTTAATCGGACAAAAACCCTTTAATGTTTCTGATTTAAAATTTATTATAAATCTTAATTTTTATAGTGCTTTTGCAGGAAAAATTTACAACTGCTCAAATAAATTCCTGAAAACTTAGGAAAGACGGGGCAACACAAAGAAGGAGTCGATGCTCAAATTTCTCCACTTTGCGAATCACTGCTAGCACTCCGCATGCCAGACACTATGAATTCGCACAGTTATTGCTGCCATTACAAAAGCTACACATAGTGTAGTACCGATGCTCTAAAAAAATAATTTGCGCTCAATTTTTTTTTTTTTTAGTAAAATAAACACCTACTTTATTAATTTATTAAAGTAAAGCTTTAAGCATAATAACTCTTACATTATTTTTATTCCAGGAAAAGGGTTTAACAATATTAAATTAATTAGTGTATGGATTATATGTTTACAAAGAATAAAATTATATTCCACTAATATCAGGATTATCATTTTGTCCTAGTATTAGAGAAAGACGACATTTTTAAATTGTCTTTTGAAATAGTGAAATAATATTGATTATATTAAAATAAAAATTTATCCAACTAGTTGCAATATCAGAAAAGGTCATTCTAATGATAAATGCAAAAAATACAATTAAAAAAATGTTGCCTCAAAAACTTAATTTCTTAAAAATGGTCAACTGTTAGTTAGTTCAAATCTCATATATGCCTAATTTCATTGAAAAACTTTGTGAAGTACCTTATTTTTCATGTTTAAAAAAAAGGAAAAAAACATATCATATAAGTTCAGATTTCATGAAAAATGATATTTCATTTTTTTCCTTTGCTTTTTCTTTTTCCGCCAAATATTTTTTTTATTGAAATTCCAAATGGAAACATTCCTAAATAGTCACATAAGATAAATGACAACTTTAGTTGAAACGTAATAAATTAAAAGAGTAAAATTGATTCTTGATCGTTTAGTTTACAATTTTTCATTGTCAAAAATTAAGTTTTACTCAAGCTTCGAATTATATATCTAAGAAATACTACTAATAATAAACAACTTCTGAAGATTTAAAAAAAAAAAAAATGCTTTTAGAGTTGGACATAATATATATATATATATTTCAATGAAAATTATTTTTATAACTATTCTGTTTAAAATATTTTTTACACATTCCATATAACTTCGATCAGCAAACAAAGAAAGCACTACTTTATTTTGAAAGGTTTTCGTTATTTATTTCATTTTTCAACTGTAAAATTCGAAGCATACAAATCTTTATTTATTACATTCTTTGTGTCAATCTGAATATAATAGTGTAATAAATATGAATCGACGTGTAGGTTTGTTTCTTAAAAAGGTAATTATGTTAACACTATTTGACCAAGCCTCAAAATCGCAATATTTATCGTCAAATAGTCATTTTTACCCTCTCCATAAAGCCAAACAGTATAGTAAATCTAATAAAAATCTATCATACAAATTATTACATGTTATACAGATAATTTCAGATTATAATAAGATTTCAATGATGAGATTTTAAAATTCAAACCTTTTAAATTGCAAAAATATAAAGACAAGTTTATATAATAAGTTATACGGTTTCTTCATTAAATAAACAAGAGAATTTGCAATTATGCATTTATTTGTAAATCCATCTATTCTCTTTTTTTAATAAACAAAGGAAACGAGATTTTAAATCCCTGTAGTTCCTAAGAAATGTATTTGAACATTAATATAATAATGTTTCAAATAATAAGATACGATTTTATTTTGAACTGTTTTTCTAGTTTATGCGGTCTCTTCATTAAATAAATAAATTTAAATAAAAGCCAGATTTTGCACCTCTATAGTTCCTTGGAAATGTATTTCACTATTAAGTAATCAGATATGTGATTTTACTTTCATATTTGTTATTCGCAAGTCTTTACGATTCATTTATTAAATAAACAAAAATGGCGTGATTTTTCACTTATTGCATTATGTGGTGTCTAGTAAACAAAAGAAACGAGATTCTGTAATCAAATGAAAAGAATTAAAAGATAGAATTTATTTCTTATACTATTATTCGTAAATCTATCTGGTTTGTTTATTAAATACTAAAACAATTAAACAAATTTAATACAATTAGATATGAACTGCAATAAATCTCTTATGAGATGCAGATACATAATGATA
Organism: Argiope bruennichi; assembly: GCF_947563725.1. Lineage (NCBI taxonomy): Eukaryota > Metazoa > Arthropoda > Arachnida > Araneae > Araneidae > Argiope > Argiope bruennichi. The sequence goes on along the minus strand of NC_079158.1, from coordinate 68,994,820 downwards.
TGTTCATGTATTAAGAAATTTTATAGTAAAAAAATATTAAGGACAAAAAAACAAAGAAGATATGAATTGAGAAAAAACATTTATTATTCATAAATTGAGTGAATACTCCTATGTCATAAATGGAAAGGTAAAAAAAAAATGATGAAAAATAATACAACAAAAAATTAAATTTCTCATGCATGATTGTCTCCAGAATAATATTGCACAATTTATCAGTACTTTCAAAGTACAACATACTGATTCACGCAAGATAATGTCATATTGTTACGAAAAGAAAAATCATGTTACTTCATTCGGAACAACATAAATAAAAATAATGCGCTGATACAAAATTGGCATTTCATTTTGGCATCAATAAGTCAATAATAAATTATCTTTTAATGTATTAAAAATAAATAATTTCAAATAACTTATTAAGGACATTATCAATTTACAAATGCTCTCAGATGAATGTAAAAAAATCAGGATAGGTTAAAACCCTAATCGATAAACAAATATGCATTTACAAATATACAATTTAACACAGACATCAAAAAACTCTATTTACATGATTGAAGACGAAATCTATTAATGAAGAATATAAAGTATTGTTATTTTTTTCCATACTGCAACCTGAGAATTTTTTTTTCACGAACTGCAATCATTATAAGATATATTTTATAAATGTAAATATAAAAAAAAAAATTTGGAACATAGTGTAACACCTGAGATTAAATAATAATAACGTAACAGTGATTTGCACGATCAAACAGCCTTTAAAAAATTAGACGATTATTTTAAATTTCATATAAAAATTTTACAAATTAAGCACTTTTAAACATTACATCAATAAATTTTAACATTTCACTAACTGAAAAGTTAATAACCTTTTGAAAATTTTGAAATACTATTATTAGAATGTTGCTTTATAACCAATAAAGGAATGAATGGAAATTTATTTTTCAAGTGTTAAACTCTTATGATCTGATTAATCAAAACATGGTTTCAGAAAAAGAGAAGTTTTTCAAGTGAAGATAACTAATGTGTGTGAAGCAACTAACATTTTTGAAGGGGGGGGGATCTTTATAAAACTTAGATAGGTATTAAAACAATCAACTACTTATATACAAAAGCTTTGGTAGTTACATTTTTGTTACATTTAATAAAATTATAATACATTATCACTTAGTTTGATCACATTAAGACATAAGTCCGTCATAATAGGACACTTTAATACAAGAATGCATTTTTCTTTTAATTATGTATGTTAGTTTGCACATGTGATATAAATACTATACCGACTTGACTTGAAGATAGTACAGTGAAGTAACAGTTACCAAAATTCTAATTTATTGAGTAAAAGCTTTAGGAGGTGCAGATAAGTGTGAAAAATTAATGCAGTTAGCAACAAGAATAATTGCAAAATATTGAATAAATTAACTGCCATAGGAACTTCAGGAAACAGTCGAGTTCAACAAAACAAAACACAATAAAATATCACAGTTAAGACTTCATAGCTGTTAAGCTTTACCGTTATTAAAGCTACATAAAATAATAAGAAAAGAAATATAATTATAAATTTTATTTTTTGCATACTAAAAATCAATTTTATTCGAATAATTTTACTCTCCTTGATTTAGGATTCCAAGATAACTGTACTTCTGTACCATATAATATAATATCATTAAGGGTGTACGGGTGGTCCAAGTCTTTGTCCGTATAATCCGTATGGATAATACATGCCTAAACTTGGGTGTGCTAGTTGTGGTAATGGAGCTCCAGGCAAACTGGACAAGATTGGCTTATAGGGATGATAACGGCTAGCCGCCGATAGGGAGCTAACTGGACTCAAACTTGTGGGATATGTTCTTCTTAGCCCAGCAGGAGAGCTATAATGCATGTGGCATGCAGCATTTAGACTTGAAGAAGCTAAACTGAAACTCGGTGACATGAGAGACAGCGAAGATTCAGATGTAGGCAAGCTCGCATGAGTCCTCACATGTTGCAACAGTTCCTCAGAAGAGTTAAATGATTTACCACAGCATGTATCACCAATCATCCAACTGCAAACATTTGGCCTAGGTAAGACTGATTGAGGATATGAAAGACTTGGCACACGACTTGCTGCTGCTACGGCAGCCATAGCAGCTGCAGAACCAGTCAAGCCTGGGACAAGTCCATGTCCTAGGCCAGGTAATGTGGAACCTAACCTGTCATGATTACATTGAGTACATCCACTAGGACACGAAGATAGCTGAGCACTGTGCATGCTCAATTGACAATTTGTACAATAGGGATCCCGACATACAGGAACCAAAGTTGTGCCACCATTTGAAGTTTTGACTCTCGCATATCCAACATACGGGGATAATGCTGTGGCACTTAAGGGATAGTTTGAGCCTTTGAGCAATCCACTTTGAGCAGCTCCAGGAAAAGCGTGTGCATCGATGGAATGTCCTGGAAGAGGTCCACAGCCAGTGCAATTGGAGAGAGGATTTAGACCAGATAGAGCTTTATAGGCACTTAGTCCAAAATTGTTCAAGCTTTCTTTAGATGCATCACTACGTGCTAGATCTAAACCCAAGCTCGTTGAACCGTAACCTAGTCCACTAAGAGTATTTTGCGTAGAGCATAGCGTCGTAGAAGTAGAATCTGATGTACTAGTAGGAGACGCAACGGAAGACTCAGTCTTAGTTGCATTGTGAGAACTATTCCTACCATTTTCTGAATTTATGGGTGAGCTTTTACCACAAGAACTAGTGCTAACAGCAGGAGATATGCGATTCGTCACTGAAGGGGAACTTGCTTTAGAATTGGGAGTCTTTTTACCTCCGAATTCGATGTTATGATTATCATCCTTTTTGATAACAGATTCGTATGGTTTGAAAGATGGTTTGCTGTTGCTGTGATCATCACTTATAATAAGTGGTGATTTGTCCTTTTTTGAGTCATTGCTGGAGTCCTTATTCTTTTCTAAACCAGTTATTATAGGTTTATTGTTAGGATTATCAGCTCCGATATTACTGCAAGTTTGAGCAAGCAAGGCTAAGGGACTTTTCTTGGCATCCAACTGTAATAAAGAAAAAAAGGACATTTATAAGAAAATCAATTGAATAAATATGAAATAATCAAATAATAATCTGTATAGATATCACAGCATTCAGAACTAAATTTGTAAAACTGTTTTAAAAGCTTAAAAAGCCAAAAAGTAATAAATTTTTCTAAAAGACCCCCAAATTTTTTTTTTTAATGAATCTTATCCTTGTCTGCCAAGAAAATTAATAAGACGCTTTATTTACAATACCATTCAATTCTTTTGTACAGAGTGGAATTTCATTCTTTTCACCTGAATTCTTTACTTGATAAAAACCAAATGTAACGCACTACTTCATTATTAATTTTAAGAATATTTTCCAAACGATATTTAATTCATTTTTTATAACCCAAATCCATAAGATGAAAATAATGATGAGATCTAACTTCCGTTCAGTTAACTTTGAATTTAAAATTGCCAAATTCGTTTGGTTAAAAGTGTAAATTATACAATAAAAATCATAAAAGAATTCTTTAATAAAACTAAAAAGCCAACAAAGAAATAGATTCCAGCCTACTTTTTAATTAAAGAACAGCGCCATGAAAGAACAATAATTTAAAATAAAAAAAAAATTCTTTCTCCAAATCAGAGTGAGTGATTATGCAAAAAGCAATTGGTAATGGCATTCGATGTAGTAATAACTAAGTATTATTTTATAAAACTAATAAAACGTTTTGATAATCAAATATATTTATTTCGTAGCTGTTTTCAAACAGTTATTCAATTAGGATTACTTCTAAATTTTGATTATACAATATTGCATACTAAATTTGGCTTTTTTTACAGAATGAAAATAAATACCGATTCAAAATTTACACATTGTGCATCAAAACTGCGCATGGTGATTTATTACAGTATATTTGGAGAAAGAAATACAATTAATGTGCTTACTAACGATTATAACTAAAAGAAACGAGTTTTAAAATATAATTTTAGTATTTATCTTGTCCTTTGATTATTTAAAATCTATTGCCCATTACAAATTAAGTTTTAAAAGGGTTCATCATCCAAAAGAAAGCTCTAAAGAAGAAATCGCGTAAGTCGAATGCCTCTCACACTCCATACAACGGTCGCTAACTGGCCGGTAACCGGAGCTTGAGAAACAATGCCCAATAAATGATGATTAGAATCAAGTGTGTAAGAAAAATTATTCGAATTCACAGCTAAATATGTAAATAATTCTCAACTTTTTAGTGTTATCTGGAGCCAAATTCTTATTATACATTTTGCTTCTAAATTTTTTAAGAGAAAGTGTGGAGAATTGCCCAGTTGAAGATTAGAATTTAAAAAAAACATGTAAGAAAAACTGTTTTAATTCTAAAAGAAAAACTCCGATTCATTATTAATTATACCAATAATTATCGACTTATTAGTTCTATAAATATAATTTGTTATTATCCGTTTTATACCCCTCACTTCGTTGTTTTCAGAAACTGTTTTAAACATTTTTCAGAAACTGTTGTTTCCTGGGTTGATGATTAGAATTCAACACAAAGGAAAACTATTACAATGATGCTCAAATTTTAATATTTTGAATCCAACTTTTTATTACTCAGTTTCTTCCCGCTCCACCCATTCTTTTTTTTGTTGAATCTTACTTCCTTTCCAAAAGAGTTTAAACTTTAAAATCATACATATTTAAGCATGTTTTGTAATGTTTATAATAAAGAGATTCATTGTGCTAATAAAAAATTAAAACGCCTCCTTAAAAAGAAAATTAAATACATACTTCGATTGTCGTTGAAGGAGTCGGGAAATAAAAGAGATTTTAAATTTTGATATACTGACGTTTTAACAACTGTTTGTGGCACTCAGATATTTAGTTTATATCATTTTTCAGTTTTACTAATAAGTAAAATCCGTTTGATTGTTTCCTTTAGAGATTAGATAGATTTTCCATTTACATGATGTTCTTCCTAATATATTGCAGCAAGCTTCATTTGGGAGCTCAGAGTGATTCTCAGATTGATTTCACTCTAATTTGAAACTATTTATATATATGATACGAGTTTCTTATTGTTAAACAATTGTAGTGAGTATGCAACAGCTAAAAGAACCCACTATAGTTTGGTTTCATAGATCAAAGTGATTTTTCAGGGTTCACTCTGATCTAAATTTCTTATTGTTACATAATTGTAGTACTATTTATATATATGATATGAGTTCCTTATTGTTAAAGAATTGTAGTGAGTATGCAACAGCTAAAAGAACCCACTATAGTTTGGTTTCATAGATCAAAGTGATTTTTCAGGGTTCACTCTGATCTAAATTTCTTATTGTTACATAATTGTAGTACTATTTATATATATGATATGAGTTCCTTATTGTTAAAGAATTGTAGTGAGTATGCAACAGCTAAAAGAGTCCACTATGCTTTGGTTTCATAGATCAAAGTGATTTTTCAGGGTTCACTCTGATATAAATTTCTTATTGTTACGCAATTGTAGTGAGTTACGAACAAGTTAATAAGTCCGCTACCCATTGGTTTCACAAATCAGTGTGATATTTTAGAGTTCACTATGATTTGGAATTTGTAAAAGGAATTAAATGAATTTCCAGTAATTACTATAATGTAATAAGTAAAAGAGTTAAAACTATCTTTATGAGCATACAATCTTTATGTAAAAATGACTAATTATGAAAAATTGTTTTCTATTTAAATCGGATAACCTATACAAATTCACATATTTTTAAAAACACAATTTATTTCTTATTAAAAGTATGTATCTATTTTTAGCGTTGGCTCTCGGATATAAAATAGTTTTTATCTCTTTTTGAAAATCAACCTTTTCCTTATGTTTACTTCAGTGATTCTTTCTCTCAAGGTTCTGAAAGGGTTTTGGCTAAATGCCTTTTTTTTTTTTTTTTTTTAAATAGATTTCTGCCTTTTCTTTATTTTTATACTTAAAAAACACCTTTTCTTTATTTTTATACTTTAAAAAAACCTTTTTCTTTATTTTCTTCTCATTTCTTTATTTTTGCTCTTGTTGAAATACCATGATACATCTAAATTTTAGCCAATACGCCAAGCGATGTTCCCTGTCAACAGTCAAATATTGTAAATTTTGGAATTAAAGAAAGCATTTTTTTTTTTTTTTTTTTTTTCGTTTCAAGGCGATGTATATTCTCTATACGTTTAAATTCACTGTTCTATCACAATCCTAAGGTGAACTTTTCCCATTAACTTTGTACGATTCTTTTTAGTTTTTTTCTTCTTAACTGAGCTTTGATTTTTACCTTTTTAATTCATACTGAATGTTAATTATTATGTTATCCAGACTTCTCATTAAATCTAATAGTAATGTATTAACTATAATACAAATTAGATGAGGTAGAAGCCGACATTCGAGTAAGCAATTTTTAAGAAACAGGCTTTAATATTGACCAAAAAAAACCAAACATTCAGTTGATGTTAAGTTTCAGTGTTGCGCTTTTTATACCTATAGTTACGTTTCATAATACAGTGATTTTATGAAATAAACATTATATTCTTCGTTCTCATTATTTTTGTAACAATTTCAGTTAATTGTATTGTTCATCAAAGGCAAATCATACTTGAACGTATATAATGATTTTCATTTTCGTGAAATTACTTTGAACAACAACGGTAAGAGAAAGGCAAAAGTTTTACAGATCTAGAATTAAACTTGGTTAATAAAATTCAATAGGCAAATCAAATTATTCAAAAACACAAATTTTACTAAAACAGAAAAGAATTAAAAAAATGTGCCTATGCATTAACAGATAGCTTAGTAAAAATATTAAACTTAGTTTTTTGACGTAAAGGACATACACAAATTTTTAATTTCATTAAGTTTAAAAGAGTGTAAAATATTATTGCAGTTTGAGTAAATTTGAGTTCTCCAATATCTGAGAAAGCTTTGAGAAAAAAGTAAAGGTAACTTTTACTTAATATTGCTTCAAAATATTGAAACATAAATTGGGACATCAGAAAAACACAGAATAATGACGGAATTGAATGAATCTTAATTATTCAGTTCCTTAAGTTAACCTACTTACTTATAGAAATTTACAGTTAAATAAACACGTTAATCATCAACAGTTAATAACAAAAACTAGTTTAATATAAGTTTGTTACTCAGGAATATGTTATTTGTTCTGCAATACCGCAACACTGATTATGCGGATCGAAATGAAAGAGCTTAAAACAAATTTTTGCATTCTTCTACTTAATTTGATTGGCATTAAACATTAATTGAATTGGCATTAAACATTGGATTTAAGCATTATAATATTCATTCACAAATAAAAAAGCCACTTTTTAGTTGAGAAACTGTCTTAGCGTTTTCGGAATACAACAGAAGCCAAAAAAATTAGATGACGAATCATGTTTAAAATGATACACAAACCAAAGTATCAACATATATTACCGGTTCAATACGCTATCACAGGTTGACTATATTTGTTCTCAGTTTGTTATATGCAATATTTTGTTTAATCCATGTTGTCACAAAATGCTGCATGTCGTTCGTATCTGTTGGTTACACCAAATTACCTTTGTTTTGTTGCGCGTGGTTCTAGACATTTTGATATAACGACGACGATATACAGATAAATTTTTAGGAGATGGCATTCTTTTTTTCTTTTTTTTTTTTCTTTCCAGACAGAAAACAAATAATTTTTTCTGACATTTTTTTTTCCCTATGATGTTTCGTTTAGATGTCTCAAAAAGGGCGTTTTAAGAATTTACAAGAATTGCATAGAATTTAATCTACATTCTATTAAAAAATTAAAAGGTTCTCACAATCATCTACTTGATTTCGAATGTGGAAATAATAATTTCAAACAGTAAGTGAATACCATTTCAGCCAACAATATATCAAAGTTAGAGCTTTATAGCTTCAAACCAAGATCTAATCGTTGGCATTTATCATGTAGTAACAGATAAAAGAATTTAAAAAAATAAAATGCTTAGAATAAGGAAAAACATTTTTTTAAATGATTAATTTGATTAAAGAAAAGTAAAGACTAAATTAATAATAAGAGAAAAACAAAATTGCAATTTGAAAACTTGGCATATGACAACTTTCCTGTTGCAAGATCTTGAACCTTAACATTAAGTTTTTCCATTGAAACACTGTTTTCGGCAATCAACTCGTCAAAACATATATGTGAAATGACTGGCTTCGTTACCTTGAGTTAAAAGAAGAGTGAAATAAAAAAAGATTAGAATTAAAAAAGTTATTATTGTTATTCAATTAACAACATTTCTAGTGGGATGTTTTCGGTTTTAGTGCGCTTATCATTGCTGAATAACACATTTTTTTCAATATCTCATCCTTAATATTAAATTGCAACAAGACAAACTACGAGTTTACAAGAAAAATCTGTATATTTTAATCGTTTCCAAAAAGTAAAGATTTTAGATATTTGAAATTTTACGGCTTTAAATATTAGTTTCCTAGATTTATCACCTATTTATACATTATCAGAATTAATTTATATTAGATTCATCAAATATTTACAAGCTAAATTTTTTAAAAATCGTTTAGAAATTTGCTTAAATCAGTGTTTAAAATGTAAAATAAAGGCTGAAATATATAATTATTGAATACATTTTATTTATTTAAATACACCTCATTTCATTTATGTAAAAGTTACAAATATTCGGCAGTAATTTTCATCAAATAGTCATCTTTTACATAATGTAAATTTCACAGTAAGCATAAGATTTTGAACATATGTTTGTAACATTTTACCATAATAAAAATGATAATATAAAAAATGTGTATATAATAATATCGATTATTAATTATTAAAATTTTGAGAAATTTAAATCAATTTTTATAATCAATAATCCTATAAGTAAATTTAAAATTTACAATTAAATGTTGAATTTGTGAAGGAAACTAGAGCGATATTTCCTTGGTTTACTCGTTTAATCAACTATAATTGATAACTTCTTCATTATATACTAATATTTTAATTTATTTCCCTCATTCATGTGTCAGGAATAATTAAAAAAATATTTAAATACAGTACATTCGTAGAATGTTGGTAAAAAAAAGAAAAGAATGCGCATCTTATTACAAGAACAAAACATTTAAAGAAAGGTAGGGAAACATTTCGCCGACTTTCAAAAAGCCATGCCCATTTTTTTTTTTTTTTTTTTTTTTTTTACTTTTCGAAGTTTTTCCAGCAAGGATAAATTAATTTTTGTATGTGAAATAAAATTAATAACACAATATAAGAAACATTAATACAATTATGCAATTTCTGAATTATACTTCGTTCCAGCAGATGATATTAATAATTAATTTTAAAATATCAGTAATTAGTTTTAAAATATCGGGACGATTAAAATACAAAATCTAAAAACTCTTTAAATTACAAAAAAAAAAAAAAAAAAAAGAAAGAAAAAAAGAAAAAAAAAAACCTGAAAACAATTTAAATTTTTAGTACGTATTTAAAATTTATAAAATAAACATACAAAATAATAGATATATTCAAAATAAAAATTTATAAGTATATCTAATAAATTCTATGCGATGTGTTTCTAATTTTTCATTAATCCACTGTCAAATCAAATAAAGATTACATTAAACATTTTTTATTATTATCCAAAACAAATTATACTACATAACATCCTTCCACAAGTTCATTTTTGAATTCTTATTCCAGTGGATATTCCTAACATAAATATTTACAAAAGTAGCGGATTTCTAAGAATTTTAATGACAAGAACAATTAAAATAAAAATACTTTCATAATCATTTTTGAGTAAAAAATTTAAAATAAAAAAAGATATTCATAATTAATAAATAACAATATTGCAATTCGTATGCACAAATAAAAAAACAAATACGAATTTAGATACTTTTAAATAATATTTTTTTCAAATTTATCGTCGATTTTATTAAAATGATATTGAATGAGTTAAATGAGTAATTTTACAGAATGGTTATTAATAACGTTAAAGTCATTAAAATTATTGAAAAATAGATTATAATTAACTTACCGTCGTTGCCAACGGAGACAAGTATTCAGGTCTCAAATACTGATTCGCAGATGTCAACATGTTTCCCCAAAAACTATCCACAATTGTCACTTTTAGTCAAAATTGTAACTTTCGGTCAAAAATAAAAAAATCACAATAGAGTGACGAACAAAATCACAGAGCAGTTCGAAAATTCGGTTTCCGTTACCCTCGTCCGCGATACATGACGCAATTTTCAATTGTTGTTCTTCTCTGAAAGCAATTCGTAAACCAACATCGGCTTTTCAAAAAGTCTGCGACTCCTGTGAGAGTTGCCGCGGTCTTCCGATGTTCACAGCACCGCTTTTAGGGTTGCTTTGTTTGGGAAACACTAAAGTTCGCCAAATCAGTTTCTTGGCGATGAAAATCATCGTTGAAGTTCGGCCCTTTCATTTTCAAAAATTTGCTTACAATACCTATTTCCAGTATTATGCGGAAAATTTTCTGATGAACATCAGCGTTTGCATAGCGCGCATGTAAAAAAATTATCGCATTGCCAGGTTATGAAGAAGGCGTTGAATGTTTTATTTAAAGTGCTAAAAAATATATTTGAGGATAACTTTTTGAAAAGAAATGTTTTTCCCATACAGGTAACTCATTTTAAATTTCTAAACGTAAAATAGTAAGTTTTATGATAAATATACTCATTTTTTCCCCTATTATATCAAAATTGGAAATGAAATTTTCTGATAAAGCTTTAATCCAAATCATCACGCTCCCCTATCAAGCCTGAAATCCGTTGAAATTAGCTTGAAACGTGTTTTGAAATTGTCAAGTAAGTAAGTTCATTTAACAAGTAAGAAAAATAAGTTCGATATTAATTAGTATTTAAATAAATCTTTTATATAAAATACATCACCTTTCAATTTTAACATATATTCAAAATTTTCGTAGCTAAGAGGAAAGATAAGATGATATATGAAAATAAAAAAGACTTAGAAGCTAGTACAATTTCTGTAGAAATTTGATGTCGAAAATTAATAATGAGTATCATATTTCTCCCAATACTGAATTTTCCGGTTGAATTTTTTCAATTGAAGCCAAATAGGCGAAATATAGCCAGTTCTGGATCTGTTTAGTTGCCGAAACTCTCTATGCCTACTGTCAGATCCGCCAATGGGAGGGCTTCAGTAAATGTTCCTGGGTCGGCGATTGGGTCGTGACGCGTTGGTCATTAATTTGAAGGGCGGCCAATAGAAGGGGGCGTCGACTAATGACTTGGCAAGCCGCCAGCCGTCAAGGTTTACATCGCCATCCATCAAGCAGCTGTCACAGCTGCCAATCACATTTGATTTATGTCAGCTTTTGCTGTCAGGGCGGTGCCGGGGAATGATTCCAAATTGAGATGAGCCAATAAAGTGTCACATATGGTATTCGAATACTATTGGTAAGTAAATTAAGACAGTACGTAGACGAAGGAGAAACTCACTATTAATATTTAAATATCAAAAAAATTATTTTATAAAATATTTTTATCCAGATATTAATTTGATAAAAAAAGATTTTTAAATTAAACTTTTCTTAGATTTTTCAAATTTAAACATATATTTTATTGCTATATTGTTTAATATTGAAACTTCAAAGATTATTTATTTTATTTGTAGTTAAAGTTGCCTGGTTTAATTGATTAAAAATTTTTATGCAGCATAGGACTGTGCTAAGAGCAATGAAATGAATTTTTATTATTATTATTTCCTTTTAAGTTATTCTCACTAGGAAATTTACTGTTCAAATTGGAAAAAAAGTACTTGTTGTGCCTTTTGAATAAATCTATGGATTGTGGAAGTAGACTTTTGTTTTTAAACGACAGAAGTTCAAAAATATTTTCTCGCCATTTTCTTTCTCGGTTTTTGTGAGCAGCAAATTTGCAGTAGAAAGAAGAGATTCCTTCTCAGATTCTAACTTTGATCATAAATAAAAAGTATAAATAAGTTGCATTCACATAAACAGATACTTCGAAAAAAAAACAACCTTTATCTGTGTTTCACAAAACTGCGCCACTCGTACTAAGTTTAAAAATGTTCGGAAGATTTCGGATCCCAGGGAAGTGTTGTGCTGCCATCTATTGTTCTTCTTGCAAAACTGCGTCAAAGCTGACTGGCATCTCTGTGTTTCGACTATGATGGAATTCTGAGAAAGCGAAAATGATGGTTTTGCAAGATATTTCGTCATGTACAATACATTATAAAAAACGTGCATTGTTGATATATATTGCATAAGAATATCATGCACCATTACAAAAAAAAAAAAAAAAATTGAAGAGTTTTTATATTTGCAATTTACTTTACATCAAAAGTAACTCCAATCAACAAAATATATAGAGTAATACGACGAATATAAAAATACAATAAATTCTTAATGTAATATGAAATATAAGCTATACAATACATCCTTGCAAATAAAATATCCTTAGTTTCACAAATATTTATACATATAATAAATCCATTCTGAAAAACATACATATATATACACATAAAATAAATGCTTACAATATATCCATTTAAAATTTAATTAAAAATTCATTAAAAATTTATATATTAACAGTAAATTATGATATAATCAAATACATTAATATAAGAAATAATTCAGTACAGTTAAATACTTACTATAATTTTGCATATTAACTATAAATCATTACATAATCAACTACAATATTGTAATGACTTGATCCTGCCCGATCAAATAATGGGTAGCGTTTATATACAAGTTTCTTTATTTACAGCCTTATTTACATAAAAAGAACTCTTTCTCATCAAGGTTAAATGAATGATGCTATTTACAACACGAAAATTAAACAGGAATAGTTTCTCGAACAATTTTGGAGAAAACAACTTCACAAGAACAGTTAACAAGCTGTTGGCATCTCAGGCTACTATAGGGGTAGCTCTCGGAATCCACCGAATTTCCTTTGAGTGGAATTTTACTCAGAAGTCCGTTTCTCTGACCTTTCCTCCTCTTTTCTCCTTTTCTTCCAAAAAATTTCGCATTTTATTTTTCTTTCAGACTCCACCTCTCATGTCTACATTGGTACACTTGGTATCAGGTGTACATTGGTACACCTGATACCCAATCACCGTTCAAAACAAACCTAAATGGTCTCCGGTCGACCGTGGGATTGTCCGTTGATGATCCACCCTCCACAATAGAAATAATGAAGATTGACATCTGGAGGCACTTAACACTGTGGAAGTTTTACACCTTGATGATTCAGCTGGCCAGAAATGCTAATTATCGAGTGTGGGAAAAAGGGACGTCACAGTAGTCACCAGGGTTTCAGGGCTATTGAGCTGAGTCTTTACAATATACACAAAGTCAATATATACAACTACATACAATAAAACAAAAATTAGAAGTTATTTACATATTATCCTCCTCAAAGACATTAAACTTCTAAAGAAAATTCCACCAGATTCTTAACAATACTTGTTTATAGTACAATGAATCCTTATTGGGGGAGAGACTACAATATTAGATTACTTATTTCATTCATTACTTACTTACATTCATTATTTATTTCATTATGACATAAGTTGCGCTCGCAACGAAAACGTTGAAGAAAAATTTTAGAATATAATTTCATTAACACTACAGACAAGTACAAAGTATTGGCAGTAGTAGAAAAGTAGATTCGTTCCTCTGTAAAACCATTCCATCTTCTAGGTTAAATTCTAATAGCAGCAATCCAAATGCAGTCTAAAAATTCAGTCTCTAATTCAAAGTCTAAAAGTTAATTAAAATATCGGTTAATTGAAAATGAATCAAATCTTTGCCATTTTTTCAGACACCGAAAATCTTTTGTAAAAAAAATTAATTTTTGCGCTATTTTAAAACGCGGAAAATTTTCTTGTTTAATGATATCAGTTTCATTGCCGAAGTGTTTTCTTCCCCACTAATTTTAATAGTTTTTTTTTTCTTTATCAAATTTAATTTGATACACATTCTGCGCCAATATTTGTATTGCTAAGATGAAGTAAAAACTAATTCCATTCTTCCATTAGTGTCTTTTGGAAGTGACAAAATAAAGAATTATTTTAGGGGGAAAAAAAAACGATTTTTTTACACATTAACTCCGAAGTAAAATTTCCATGCTAGATTTTATTGTGTAGTATATAAGCTTTTTAATTTGTAAGCATAGTAATTTGAAATAATTAAATTTTCATTAAATTCCATGAAATCTGTGACTAAACTAGTAGAAACGAAGACTAACCAGTAGAAAATATAAACTGAAAGATTTGCATGCAGGATTGGAAGTGGCGTGAATTCATGCTGTAGGCAACTACAAAGAGTGGAGATAATTCCATAAACAGGTTGATTCATTGAATTTGAATGTATATGAAAGCAAAATCCTTCTTACCGGGGAATAATCCCCGGTAAATCTTTCTTATCATTCTTACCGGGGAATCAGTTTCCAAGATATTCGAATTTGACAGTTTTGAAAACTTTTATTTTAAATTATTTATAATATGGTAGTAATCAAAGAGTCAAAAAAAAAAAAAAAAGAATGGAAATTATGAGCAGATTTGTTGATTAAATCTATAAAATAATATTTTAATTCTATGTTGAGAAGTTTGAATTCTGAATTTTCTCATGCGTTCGTGTAATTGGTAAAACTAGCATCTCCTACTAGGCAGCGACAATTCAAATTGGCACTATCCAAAAAGCCCCAAACGATCACATTGTAGTTCGATGACGTCATGCATGACGTCATGTTTCTACCTGGCTTAGTTTAAGTTATCACTAGAGAGATTTATCAATCTCTCTACAGTGAAAATACTTTTGCTAGAAATGAAGTATTTCATTGCACTTGTTGTAGAATGTCGATATTATAAGTTAAAGTCTGTTCTGACTTATTGTTATTTTTAAATGATTTAGAATTATATTCGGGAGTAACAAATTACATTAAATAATAGAAAGTTCCTAACTTAATTCACTTCTTCTAACTGCAGACGATCTGCCAAAATTCTGATTCTATCAACTCTAAAATGATTGATAAAATTCTATTTTTCGATATTTACATCGTAAAACTTTTAAATAAAAGTAAAAATGAAATTTACTTTTTTAAAGTTTTAATAGTAATAGAAAGGAACAGCAATTGTCAATTAAATATCTTAAAAATGGATAATAATAATAATTTTAAATTTCAAACAGTACTATTCAATGTAAATTCGGAAACATAATAAGATTGCATTGTGTTTAACTAATATATAACTATTGATTAAAATACATTATAAAGTTATCTTTGAAAATTATCTATCTTATCTTTAAAATTATCTTATCTTTTTATCTTATCTTATTTAAAATAATAATTTTAAATTTCAAATAATATTACTAAATGCAAATTCAGAAATATGATAAAATTCCATTGTGTTAATAGCTGATGTATAACTATTAATCAAAATGCATTTAAAAAATTATCCTTGAATTAATATACCATAGTGGAGTCAAATCACGCGAGCAATAGCGTCATGCAAATGGACTCGATGTTGTTATGCTGCGTTGTCACTTGCTCAAGCAAACACTCTGAAATCTAAGCTAACTACGGTGTGCAAGTATTCTTGATATCGTGGCTTAATCCTTCAGAAGGATCTATCTTCCTTACTGAATCCTGAATAAATCCCATCTATCACTAGTAAATTTTCGGAAGCCATTCGTTAAGATATATGTTTTTCTAATACCTGTTATACAAATGTCAGATTCTATATATTATACTTTACATTGGGAACAAGACGTTGATATATTGGTGTTGAATCGAAAAGGCTTATGGATTAGTGTTAATCTTGAGAGGAAAGAAAAAAAAGATCCAAAGCAAATCTGCGAAAAATCTGTACCACCACATGGTAAAATAGAATCGAGATTTTGCTTCAAAGATATTCCCACGCTGATGAGTAGGTGGTCAGGCCATATATCTAAAATGGACTAAGACAAATGAGGAATCTATTAGCTTAGGTTTATGGCGGTTTTGTGATTCAGGGAGATTTGTCTTCTTTACCGTAGTGAAACCGGAATATACTTCTGATTCCATATGCCACTCATTAGCCGTGAAGAATTAATTCGTCAAGCTATTTCTTTCCCATTCAGTTCTGGAAGGATTGTTTTGATTGATGCGTATCTTCCCTTCTCCCTATTTGTCTTGTAAGCAAATCCCGGCCCGAACCGGATTTTTCAATAGGACCTCCTACTTACCGTGGGAACAGACAAGTTGAGAAGTTAGATTCTGGTTACATACTGTTCGTTTCACTATCCTGAGGCGACAACTATTCGACGATTCCATTTCACTACGGGGTGAAGCGCGGAATGATATGCGCAATTCCGGGATTTTCTTTATTATTAAATGTAAACATCTCTTTTTTTCCTCTTTCCTCTCACCCCTATTTTGACGAATGAAACACATCCAAACACATGCGCAAAACCGCGGAGGGTTTAAGAATCCGTTGGCAAACAATAACTTGATATCGGAATTCAAGAGAGGATTAGTTTATTTAAGGGGGAGGTATGTGAAAACATTGATTCTCTTTTAAATTATAATAATCGCCTTGCTAAGAATTTGTTCGCCGGAATAGTGATTTTTTTTGTGTGTGGCTGTCAAACAGTTAATATGGAATGCATTAATTTAAAATTCCACCTTGTTATTTAATATGCCAGAAAAATATGACTTTAATGGTAGTTTTACTATAAAATATTGCACATGCAAATTAATAAATGTTTACACCATGAAATAAAAAAAAAAGTTAAAATCTTATCTTGGGATTAAAATTTAACTGGAGAGGTGAAAATTTTGGACTTACTGTTCGTTTCAGTATCCTGAGATGACCACTTTTCGATGATTTTATCTCACGAAGGGATGAGACGCAGTAGAATGTGTGCATTTCCGGTATCAGGTGGGTAAAAGTTTTTTTTTTTTTTTTTTTTTAATTATTTTTGTTTCGACCTTAAATAGCTACGATAAGCTACACGCATGCAATTTTCTGATTTTTTTTCAAAAAAAACTTATCAAAATAATTAAATCTGTCCCCATAGTGCAACGTAATGTGACGTAATATAACGTAAGTGCATAGTGCACGTGTAACGTAAATCCACTGACGTTATCTATTCCCCCATAAATAAACAAAATATTATTTTTCTATCAATAATTATATCATAATAATTAATTAAATAATTATATCAAATTTCATAACGTTAGAGCTTAATGCGCTCGTCTTAACTAGTTTCAATTAATTTTAATCTTTTCCTCAAACTTAAAAATTATAATTGCTATTCCAAATTATGATACGGAGTTGCTCGTCACCACTTTTCCACACCGCAGAACTCCGAAACATCACAACGTTGCCGTTGCAGAATTTACTTTATTATTAACATGTAAACATCTCTTCTTTCATTTTTCCTCTCACCCCTATTTTGTCGAATTAAACCCATCCTATCCAAAAAATTATGTTGTCCTCAAAAATATATTAACAGACAATGGTTTAAAAACTCTAAAATGTTGAGAAGTGGTTAATGTTAAAAATTCTATTGCATCAGAAAGTGGGTAAATAGATAAAAATGTAGAACTGTAATACATTAGGAAACGGGTGAAACGTCTTTACAAACATGAGACGAGTTAAATATAATAAAATAAAAGCATAATAAAAATCGGCTTCGATTTGCTCGAATATGTGTGCCAGTGATGAATGGTTTGATCGGAATACCTGAATTTTGTGGTCCGAGGCCTGATAGTTATTTTATTTAGACCTAGTCAAAAATATTGCTTTACGCCTGGATATTATTAGGGCCTTTGTTTTCTTTTTACCTGAAAGAGAATTATTTATTTAGTGATATGATATAACTCATGCATTCATCCTTTCGCTTTACATTCATATACACGTTCATACATAAATATCGATATTACCAAAGGAGAGGGGGAAAAATACTTATTTTTCTTTTTTCCCTTGTAATTATTGCTGGCACGTTTTTATCCCTTTCAGTTGGTCAGTCTTCTCAAGTACTCTGGTGGTTCAATGATAGTGACTTTCCCACTCAGCCCTGATAAGGACAGGTACGTAAATTATTCATTCATTTTGTCTAAATCCTTTGTTTTCGTACTTTGCTTTCACGGACTAAAAAAATTTTTAATTAGGTTTGTAATTAGGCAATACAGGTCACATCAAAAAGAGGGACAAAAAGATGGCCTATGAGGGGATTGAACCCGCGACTTTCGAGTTATTAGCACGACGCTCTAACCAACTGAGCTAATGAGCATAGCGAGTAAAGTCTAAGTCCCAAAAAATGTTCACCATCATGAAAATAGACAAATATTTCCGCTCGTCAGAGATCAAAATCGTATGAATTCTTCCATAATTGCTATTTTCTCTAATTCATTATTAATCCTGCCGAATTGCACTTTAACACAAAAAAAAACATGCATAACAGTCATTTTATTAGTTTAAGTTGTTGAATTGACTGTTTAAGTTTGTATTTGGATATATTATTTAAGAGAGTGAAAGTTGCAGGTCTGATTTTCACTCGCTTAAAAAAACGTATTAATTTTAGCGGGAAAATTAATTTAAAAAAAGTCATGGGTATTAGAAAGACATAGAATAAATGAATGATCAGGAGGAAAATATTTAAAAAAATTCAAGTTTGGAGGAGAGGGGGGGGGGAGATTCCCCCCCCCCCTAATTATAAGAATTTTTTTTCCTCTTTTTTTTTTTTAAATTTAATTCAAGTAAGTGTTGCATAAGGGAAACACTGCTAAAAATTTCAGATTACATCATAATTTTTTGAAAAAAATTGACTTCCTTGGGAAAAAAAGGGTATATTTTTCAAACAGTTAGGATTCGCGGTCAGAAAAATAATCCTGTTCTAAAAATGCTTGATTTTAGATGGTATCATGTGAATCAATTTTCAGAAAAAAAAGTTTAAAAAAATCAAAAAAAGAAAAAAATATACATAGCTGTTGGTTAATGAAAAATCTGCAATAGTAGTTTTCTTAAAATGAACGTTCATTAGAAAATGCATTCAGACTTAACAATTAAAACAAAATATTTATTTAATTTTCCCGATATTTTTTTAATATTTCTTCAAATGGAAATTTGTCACGTTCTTATAGATGTTCAAATATAAACTTATAAGAAACAAAACCGTCAATTTAAACGGAATTTAAACTGATTTGAAATGAATATAAATATAAAATAAAATAGGATAGCAAAGTAAGAAAGTCAAATATAATATGAAAGTAAATTAACACAAAAGAAATAATAAAATTGTTTTAAAAAATGATGAACACAAGAAGAAAATATCGATTAGTCCCTTCGTTTCAATGGTTAGATATGATTGAAGATGGTTGAAATAAAAATGGTTGGAAATGGCTGAAACACCTTTTTTAAATAATACTGAAGGGGGAATCTTGGTGAGAATTCTAAGCGATAAGATTAGAGATTAATATAAGCGAAAACTGAGTAAAGTTTTAATTAATTCCTTTTGCTTTAAAATTATATACACCAAGTAATGTGACTAGCATTTTTGTCCAACACTAAGTTACTAATTCTTTGGAAAAAAAAAAGTATCTGATTTGGAAACAGCTTACCATGTGAAAGCTGAATTTAAAAATTCTCTTTTTTTCCCTCTCAGGTCCATTTTATCTGAAAAATTATTTATTCTTCTAATATTGGAAGATTATATACGATCTCTCTTGTCTTTGTTAAATTGACTTTTTTCATCATGATATAATTTGTGACAGCCTTTCTTTAAGATATAGTTATTATGCAATCCGAAAAAGAGCATATCTGGTGCTTGTTGTTGAATTTTTGGAGTGCATTAGATATAGCAAGTACAGCAGGTGAATACAGTTAGTGCATCAGAATAGTAAGGCAATAATTTCCATATTTCAGACGATAGATATGTTAATGAGAGATATAGTGCAGTTTCATTACAGAAATATGATCGCATTGGTCAGTCCTCTCCCCTCTCCCTCCTTTAGTTAGTAGGTAAGTCGGATTAAGCTTTCCTTAAAAAGTTACACTGCAAATCTCGGGTATTCTTTTCTCCTCCAAAGTTTCAAAACCAAATATTTGTATTAATTTTAATTTAATCATTATATATTTATTTATTTATAATCATTATATATTACATTATATCCTTAAGTCCTCATTTTTAAAAACTAGAACAGCAAAACGTTAAATTGCTTATCACTTTCTAAAAAGCTGGTGTTAATATAGATAGCATATAAAAAAAATGCACAATTGAAATTAAAAAATGTTTGTATTTAAAAAATTATCAAACATTCCTCGCATAATCTGAATAATAATATTTAATAATAATATCAAGCATTTTAAAAAATATTACTGCACACAATATTTTTTTTTAGATTTATATAATAATATAACATAAAACTTGCAAGTGATAATAAATTAGAAATATTATTAGAATAATGTTCCAAAATTAATTTAAACAATAGTTGAATTTAATTTGAATAAATTTGATTGAATGGCATTTATAATTAAAGGAAAGCACAAAGCTAAATAATTTCCAAAATAACACACAAAAAAATCTTGGGAAAACCTTGGGAAAGCTGTGGAGCCTCCAGGCAATTATCTTTTTTACCTATTTAATAATCCGGTCCTGGCTGATAACTAAGTTTAACTCAATAAATTTTCAATGTTTCATTATAACACAAGAAACCTTATTTTTTCATTCTCTCTTCAACTGTCAGCCTTCAAAATTAATTTTTAAGAAAGCTATTTAAACCTAAACTTTCTATCTAGAAACCGATCTGTTTTTTTTTTAAAATCCACCTTCGTCTAAAAAATAAATAAATAAAAATGTTAGTCTCACATCATGTAATCGACCCCAGCCGTCCCCTAGGGGCCATCGATGTAAAGCACACATTGAACCGCGTGGCCCACCCTGCTGGCTTCGATAAAAGGAACTGTCCTTACTTTGTCATTATCTATCGGGAATCAAGAGGACACGCTGGCGGCATCTGTGTTCTTTCCTACCGTCTAACTCGAGGAGAATTAAAGGTGACAAGCCGCAAACGGTGAGATCCAGTCACTCGATCGGTGCTGGTGTGTGGCCGTTTGCTTTTCAACCGCAAGAATAAAAAATAAATCGAATGTGGCCCTAAATGAACAATAGAAACAAAAAGCATCAATTCCATTCCAAAAAGAAGACATGGAAAAGGTTTTTCAATTCGCGGAAGGGCTAAGTTGTTTGAATCTAGAACGCCGCTGAAAGCAGTTGATGTGAAGTGAGTTTGGAAGATATAGATCTAGCTTCGGATTCATATATCATTTAGGGGGGGAAATTTTTAAAAATAAGTAAGATGAATGTGCATGAATGGCAGAAACTTAGCAGTATAATGATAAAAGATAATTTTCAAAATGTTTCTGGGCTAGAGGTCGTTAAACTTTTTAAATGATGAAGCAAAACCTGTCCCCCGAATAGTTTTGAAATTATTCAAGATCCATAAATATATGTTTACTGAGAAGGAAAAATTGAAATAATATGTAACACAAGTATTTATAGTATTTTCATTAAAATTAGAAAAATCATTCTCATTACTTTTAATCAATCTTATCTGAAAGGTTGCATGGTTTTTATTTTTTTTTTATTTTATTTATTTATGTTTTTTTTTTTTTTTTTTTTTTTTTTTTGAGAAAGAGAGGGAATATTAGTATTTCCGAGTTTAAAATTAATAATCTTCTTACAAAGAATGCCTTTAACATCATTAATCTGGCTTTTAATTTTCTATGATGATATTTACGTTTAAAAATTAGAGTAAATATGCATTTCTACATTCAAAGATACTGAGAACAAATGTTGACCACATAAGTTTCGTTGTGTGTGACATTACAGTATCATAAATAAGAAACGTGATTTTTATTTCGGTGCCTTCTGCTAAAAAGGTACTAGATTTAATGACTCGAAGTTTTTCACAAAATTTATATATATATATATATATATATATATATATATATATATATATATATATATATATATATATATATATATATATATATATATATATATATATATACATATATATATATATAAAAGAAATTGAACAAAATACAATCATTACGAAATTTCAATTAAAATATTATTTCTGATTCAAACTAAAAAAACTAAAAAAATTAAAAAAGATGCAAGTGTATTTAGACTAACTACTAAAACTACTGCTACTACTAAAACACAGATGAACTTAACCAAATTAGTATAATAGTTAAGTTAATATAAGCAAAAAGAATTAAAAAAAAAAAAAAAAAAAAAAAGGAAAAGAAATGATGAATCCGGCCTAAAGACTTTCTCAAGAGTTACCCTCAAATAGGGATTCAAACAAGGGATTTTTTTGTGAGGGCTCTGAGTTTCGTACAAAAATATTGACCCATCGTGACCCGAAAATCCCCTGAAATGGAGGCCTTAGAGATAAACTAGTTTCATAGAAACAAAACAATAATATATAACTTCCAAATCCAAGCGAAATTACAATAACAAACATAAACTACAAAAGATCACTCACAAACCAAAAATATCATTAAAACAAAAAGAAAATAACATACCAGTAGCAGGTAAAACTCCAGACTACTCTACAAAAAAGACACCTCGCTACACTACATTTCGCTTCTGAGCGCTTCGTCATTCTAAGTAATAATTGGAGGCCCTCAGCGCCATCTATTGAGTTAGTTAACATGTACTGGAAAGCATGTTTTTACTTGTGAAATAAAGATAAACCTTCTCTTATTAAAACTTCTATATTGCAAATGTTTTTGGGAAATTCGTTAGTAGTTAAGTTTTAATGAGATTATTTGTTGCTTCAATATAAGAAATTTTGTTATTACAAATTTTTTAATCCTGTTAAATTCTGAAACAAATAAATTTTTGAAAATTTTAGTGTTTAAATTAGAATGGTAATTACTAATTTTAATTATTTAAAAGCTGAATTCATCTTTTTTATCATAAATACCTACTAATGTTTTACCATTAAAAATTTCTATTTTTAAATCTAGATAGATAGTTTTAAGTTGATTTTCGTTTGCTTTAGTTAGAACTAAACCTTTTGGATAACAATTAGTAACAATATTAGTATTCTCTAAGTTTAACAAAAGTAAGTCATAAGTATATCTCCAACCGTTTATTAAATTGTATTTAATTATTTTTTCTCATAATAATATCGGAAAATATTCGCTAAAGCACTTGAGCCTTCCCTTGTTTGAATCCCTGCCTTAGGGTGACCTTTGAGAAAGTTTTCAGGCCGGATTCCTCATTTTTTTTAAATTTTATTATTTTCATGTTACAAGCCATCAATAACATTATTCAGAGATGTTTGCAAGTCTCTGAAGCATGCCGCTCATATAATGCCGATTGAAGATTGGGTTTAATTCAAAATGTAAATAATCAGAATCTTTTAGGTTTTTAGAATTCACAATCCTTTGTCGAAATTTACTTAGAGAAAATACAAAAATAAAGCGTTAATTAAAGAAACGAAGAAAAAATTACTTAATAAGAATATCTGATAAATAATAGTGAAATGCTTAATATGTGAGATATCCTGTTTGAATTTTAATTCGTAACTATTTTTTTAATCATATGGGGGAATAAGAAAAAAAAAATTGAACATTTTTAAAAATACAGGACTCAATATTTTAGATTGCAGAAGCATTGCTTTATTCGAAATAACTTCAAACAGGTAAAAAAAAAGATATAAAAACAAACTCTTGATTGTTACGACGTAGTCAATATCAGAATGAAAATTTACCTGTTTCCAGAGGTGAGATTTTCAGAGGTTTCCAGAGAATGATAAAAGAAAAATGCTCCGATAAAAAAAAAAAAAAAAATCTTTTTTGCAACAGATTTTCTAGTCTATTAAACAGCTGCAGGTTCTTTATAAATGTGTGTGTGTGTGTTTTGTTTGCAATCTTTCATAGAAATTTACATAGGAGAAACACGCAAGTAAAACATTAATTAAGGAAACGAAAAAAAAAAAAAGTTTAATAAAATATCTGATAAAATGATAAAGAAATACTTAATATGGGTTTGAATCATGTTTGAATTTCAATACGTAACTATTTTTTAATCATAGAAGGGAATAAGAAAAAGTTAGGAATTTTAAAACCTCATTCTGTTCTCTTAAAAGTGTACTGTTCGTTTCAAAATCCCGAGACTTGCACTTTACTAAATGGTGATAAGCAGAAAAACTCGCGTTATTACTCCTTCTAACTTCGTAAATAATCTGAATTTATCCTATTACTAAATGTAAACATCTCCTCTTTTCATCTTTCCTCTCAGCCCTTTTTTTTGACGAAATAAACGTTCCCTAGAACATGCGCAAAAGCGCGGAGATTTTCAGAATACGAGAATGTATAATATATAAATATGTCCTCAAGAATATTTGGTTAAATTAAAGCATGTCAGCAAACATTTTTACTGTGATAACACAGCAAATGGAGTAGCCAGTTCAGATAGACTCTCAGAACCATTGGTTGAAATGAATTATGAGCTGTTACAAATCAGAAATGCGGAAATTTCTCCAGAAAATGTAGCTTCATTGTTCAATCTTTTTCAAACTAACGACAGCGATTCCTTTTGTAATTTTTCACATTTGCATGGAGATTGATTATTTTAAGGTTTTCTTATTTGTAAATATGCATTCATTGCTCACGAACGACTACTGAGCTGATATGAAAAACAAATTTGGCTCATTTAAGTTCGCCGTTCATTGCTCGAACTAGCCAATGTCTGTCGGAACAGAGCCCGCCTCAGAATGCAGCAATGCTCCCAAACGACATGGATTAAACATGGAAGAATGGTTGCGAACACCTGGAGTGAGCTCTAATAGAGCGCGACACGCATCCTATCAGCGGACAATCGGGCCGCTTTGCCCATAATGGGCATTTCGTTTCACTTTCGCGCCCTCTGTGTGGCCCTTCATTCTTATTCTGACACAAAAGGGAACTTCATTAGGCCGCCTCTTCACATCACACGTGTTCAAAAAATCTGCCAGCAGCTCTAGTTCAAAAACCATAAGATGATGGTTGATTTTTAGATTCAGTGCTAGAATAATAAGTTGTCATTTCTTTATTCATCAGTGAAATTAAAGTGGAGAATAAAGCTTTTTAAACTTTGGTTCTGGTCCCAAGTAAGGTTATGTAAATTAATAATGGGACATCGAAAAAATACACTGCTTGCAATTGCAGGTTGCTGACAGAATATTAGGCATTTTTATTTTATTCGCTCACCAATTTAAGTTGTAAGATAGAACTTCATAAATTCTACCTTGTCACTTTATAGAAAGCTATAATTAAATGCTGGAACCATGGAAATATTTATAGTGTTTTTGTCATAATAATTAGTAACATTTGATTAAAATTTATAGCTGTTTATCATAAATGAACGCAATATTCTTTTTCGATTCCTGGTTATACATGCACTTGTATTAACGAAAAAATGTGGTGATCGTAGAGTGGATACAGGATAATTCTCAGGTTAAAATGGCGTCCTCAGTGAAAAAGTTTAAAAAATCCTTTTGTCACAGATTCAGAAATTATGAACCTTGGTACCAATTAGGATACAGTAAATGATAGTGATACTAAATACTAAACTATATTGTTTGCCAAAGGATTCTAAATCCCTTTGCGCATGCGTAGGATGCGTTTAATTCGACAAAATAGGGGTGAGAGGAAAGATGATAGGAGGAAATGTTTATATTTAACAATAAAGTAAATTCCAGAAATCCGTACATCTTTCCACCTTTCATTCCTCAGTGAGACAGAATCGACGAAAAGTGGTTGTCTGAGGATACTGAAACGAAAAGTATATATTTTACTCGAGAATATTTAAAGTTAACAGCTTACTTGAGAATAATCTTATTTATTTTATTTTATTCTATCCTTTATTCTATAATCTTTTTATTCTATTATTTTAATTTTTATAGAAGAATTCCCTTTATACAAAATTTATGAAATATTTATCAACTTTTCTCAAAGGCTTGACATTTTTATTATATTCTTTAGTATTTTTAAATTTAAATGCTAGAGCTTTTGAATTCTTAACATGCTTAGTTATCTTTTTAAGATTGCCTGTATTGCATTTTAAAATTTCTAATGTGTGTTTAATATTTTTTAAGATAAGACTTTTAAATTTCTAATGTTTTTAAGATTAAGTATATTCAATTTATAAATATATTTTACTCTTCAATGTCTTTAAAATTCATGATTCATAAATTTTAACATCCTTGAAAGGTTTTTGAACGTTTTTGGATTAACTGCATAAATATTGTAAATTATCTCTCTCTTTCAATATTTAATGTTTCGTTATGTGCAGCTTTTATTTATCATTTATTTTTGCGCTCATTTTATTACGCATTTTGTAAGTAGAATTTTTTTCGATAGCGTGCGATTTTCTATTAAAATGGAAAAAAAAAAAAAAAAAATCCTGAGACTTGAAAATATTTGAGCGAATGCATATATCAAGATCTTCAGTACTGTGTCTTCTTACTATGACTATGACTTACATAGACTATGTACTATGTCTTCTTACATATCATCAATTAATAATTCATGATTTACCGTTTATGTGAAAATTTCGGCCTTCAAAATACGTTGCGATTACCGATGGAGATGAAATATTATTTCCTGATCAAAATGAGATTCTTTGCAGGATAAGCAAATACCTAGCATCGCTAGGCCGCAGTAGGTAGATTATTAAAATTCGTATTCTTCTTATTGCAAATAAATAAATTTGTAAAAAATACAAATCCTGTAAATTATGAAACATTTGGATGAAATTGGGACTTTATCAAACGTAATTGGTTAGGTTTCTATATGTTTCATTATGTTCACTTAGTTATTAGGGTATTCATGAAACCAAGCATCTGCTTCAATAATATTGAGTACAAATGTAAATGGTGAGTAGTCTGGAATCATGATAAATAAACAAAAACATATTCATATAATTAGTAAAATAAATGAAATGGTAGCTTAAAATTAATTATTAATATAGTAAAATATGCTGAATTGGGTAGCTAAATAGTTCATATGCCTCATAATATGCGATTCTTAAAGCTGCAAAATGACCTAAATCCACCACTAGCACCCTAATAAAAAAAAATTTTAGGGAGCAAAGTTTAGTTTAGTTTTGTTATATTAACGACCCGTTTGAAGCAACACTAGGGCTATTTTGGGACAGACCTCGTAATTTTGAACCGCTGTCAGATGACGAGGACGACACCTGAGCTGGCATCCCCCTACCCACACTACACCATGCCAGCAGGAGGACGTTTGGTTAGGACGGATTTAACGTGCAACAGACCTCCTTACACGACGGTTCTTCGGAAGAATCGGGTCCCGAACCTGAAATCCTCAGGTTCCGAAGCCGAGACCTTACCACCATGCCACCGCGGCCCTTTAAAAAAAAGCAAGGAGTATTGTTTATAGGATAGTAATAAATTGCTTTAAAATTCATAGCTGTTTCTAAGCAAATAATTATTTGTCGTTAATATAGAACTTTTTTATTCAAACAAAGCTGTAGATAATTCTGAGACTTTTTTTATTTTTGTATTAAAGCAACTAGTTATTTATTAAAGAAAATGATATAAATGATTTCAATTATAATGATGTTTGTTGCTTTAAATTTAAACCAATTTCATTTAATATTCCTTATTTCAAACATTTTATTAATCCTATTAATGCTACTGAACATATATATGACTATTTATTAGTTTTCTAGGCATCGCTGTCATTTAAATTTACTTCTGACTTTAAGTACTATTTAAACCAAAAATTCTTTAATTGATGAAATAAATAAATACCATGTTAGCTACAGTCTTAATTTTTTTTTTCCTACGCCTGTATGACAGTATTTTCCATTGACAAGTCGTTGTTTTTCTTACATTCTGCGCATGAGCTGTTATAAGCGTCGTTCCTACGACCTGTCCGTCTGTAGACGAGGCACGCGTTCCCTCTTGACCCTATCTTGCGGTTTTCTAGGCTGCTTTGATATTTGTCCAGTTTACCTACAATTTATCGGTAAACTAGACAGGCATCCAAGAACCCCAGGAAACAGCGAGAGGATCAAGGGGGGAGGGGCGTTGGAACACGGCTATACTGGGATGACAATATTTAAATTCTCAAACTTGTGATAAAGAAAATTGTGAATTGCCCTCTTTCTTCATTTAACTTTCTGATTTAAAAAGCTGAAAGAAATAAAAGGTTGAATAAATATTGTTAAATCTTTAATTTCAAAAAAAAAAAAAAAAAAAATTCAACTTATTATTTTTTGAAATTTTCTTATGATTTAAAATAAAATTTTCTCGACTAACGATTAAACTTATATAACAATTTAAGCTTTGAAATGTATTTCAAAAATGAATAAAAATTACTTTCATTTAAAATATTTTCTTTCAGTTTTTTTTTTTTTTAATAATGTCATATTATTATTACATTACTTTCTATTTTATTTAAACATTTTGTATTTTAAGATTTACGAAATCAATATAACCATTAAAAAATTCTTCACTCATTTTTGTATTTATGGAATAGAATCTAGAGACCAAAAAAGGAAAACAAATTTGGTTGCAAGACATAAAAAAAGCCATATTAAAACTTAGTATCATGTTTAAACGTTTTGGGATCTTATTACGTTTATTTATATTTTTCTAAAAATGACTTAAAGAACTGTATCTATCAAAGTTGGACAAAACAATAAACTACTCGAAATTGAAATTCAGACAATTAAAGCTATTTTTGCAGTAAGAGAGTGATATAATCAAATCAGTTTATTGACTTTCGTTTCTCGTTTAAGAAGTGCTTTCATGAATTTTTGATTTAAAAAAAAAGTTTAATTTCTAACTTCAAAAGAATGTAGTCCACTGCATTTTCCAAATGATAAGATTTTGTAAGTTTGAGGCAATGCCTCGAGAATCACAAGCAGCTATTCTTATTGAAGTCGCTAAATTTATTTTAGATGGCAAATATATTTACTCACATAAAGAATAAAACTACGATCCCATAGGTTAACTAATCCTGGGATTGTGCCTGTTTAGAGGCAACGTTTCTACAACCGTGGTTGCCTATCCCAGGTGAATTTTGTCTTAAGATGGCCGATAAATTTACTCAGAGACTTTAAAAAGATAAAACAGAAGTACAGTTTCCAAATATTATGACTGTGTTTGAGAAAAGAAAGTCAATCGAAATTTATAAGAATGAATAATGAAGATCAACTAGTAAATAATTTTATTATACCAAATATCTACAGTGAAATGTTTTTGATTAATCAAAAAATCAAAGTATTATGGCTGTGTCTGAGAAAAGAGAGACCTTCGAAACTTATAAGGATGGATAATAAAGATCGACTAGTAAATAGGTTTCAGCTTTTGGACCAGACGATTAAAGGATCGAAATTTTATTATACCAAAGATACACCGGGAGATGCATTTGATGCCGAAAAGTCAAACATCCTTTTTCTGGAATGAAAGCTAAAGAGAAAGATATCAACCTGGTATCATTTTCATCAACAGGTCTTGGCTGAAATTTTCATTCCTGCTTCTATTAAACCGGAAAAAATATTCCGCTTCTATTAAACCAGATATTACTTGACTAAAAAAATCTATACCATTACAAAAGTTATGATTCAAACTATCCAAATGTCGTATCAATAGTCAAACTTCAACACTATTTTAATGTACAAAAAACTGATTTTCAGTTTTGAATTTAGCATTATATAACAATTAGGCAGGACTTTTGTAAAATGGGGTATCAAATCTTCGATCTTTTGAAATATATATTTAGGACACATCTCACCTAGGCTTCTGTCATACTAAATTATATTTTGATATGTAAAGGCTTCTGGTACGCTAAATTATATTTTGATATGTAAAGGCTTCTGGTACGCTAAATTATATTTTATCATGTAAAGGCTTTGGGCATACTAAACTAGATTTTGATATTCTAGGCTTTTGGTACTTAAACTATATTTTAATACGTCTAGACGTCTGGAATTTTAAACTATATTTTGATGTTACTCTTAAATTGAAAATGGCTGTAAAGAAAACAAATAGAACTATTTAAGAAGTACCTATGAATGAATGAAGAATTTCTTAAAGGTGAGGGGTGTTATCAACTCCTTAGTTTGTCTATTCTTTAAAAATTAATAACCGAAATGAAATAAAGTTCATTCAATAACGAAACTACAAAACTGGTTTATTGGGCTTTGACAATAAAAAAACACGATTTCGCCTTTGTAATTTCTGAATAGTCCCAGAATCCTTACCTGCTGTCAGTGTTCTGTACCCGAAGTACCAGTTTGCTTTGTGTTGAAGATGTAATTTGGTGCGCTTGAGTGGCAGGCCAGCATGGCGCCTGATAGACAACAACTAATAAGTCTCAGACAAGAGCTCACGCCCCTAAATACACCCCTTCAACCTCTGAGTTGGCCCCCATATCGTGCAGGGTTGCAAAATCATTCTAGAGATCAAAGACAGCCATGTTGGCGAGAAGCATTCGAAAGATTTCATATGCCTGTGTGAATTAAATATGGATTTTTTTTATGTATTGATGAAACGTAAATTTCCAATAGTATTTAATTTTCTTGAGGTTGTGTTTTTACAAAATGATCGCGTACAACAAAAAAAGTTTTTATACAGATTATTTTTGAGTGTAAACCATGAATAAGTTAGTTTCTATCTACAGTTCAAAATTGGTAGTGCTATTAAACAACTATTATAATTTAAATTTGTAAAATTAAGAAACATGTCTTAACCTAGATGAATTAATCAAACGAGCCACGAAGCGAGACATCATTCAGTTTCGTCAATCGATTAGTAGATATTGTTCGTAATTTTAAATCTGCATTATTAAAACTTATATGCGCGATTTTAATTTTTTACTAATTGCCTCGGGTGGCTGGCTCGCCGTTAATATTGGTTAAAACAGATTTCAGATAAATCGCTTAGATATAACTTCATGTCTGTGATTCCGCCAAGTTGACTGGTATAAAAAACATGTTATTTTAATTGTCTTACTTAAGTTTATTTATTATGAACATGGATCTGTCTAATGGAGACGGCCACATAATATCAATTAAAAACGCAAGTATTGGATCTATCTTCTACAGTTTGCGATATTGTTATTTCCCTTCCTTTATTTGGATTGCAATTACACATATAT
Organism: Argiope bruennichi; assembly: GCF_947563725.1. Lineage (NCBI taxonomy): Eukaryota > Metazoa > Arthropoda > Arachnida > Araneae > Araneidae > Argiope > Argiope bruennichi. The sequence continues at coordinate 68,963,613 of NC_079158.1, read as the reverse complement.
TAAACATAATCCTTCTTTTTTATATCTTTCAACAATGGAAGAAAATCACGTGATAAACTATTTGAGGAAACAAATAAAAGATTTTGAATTTCAGCACTACAGTATACATATATATATTGTATATATTTTTATATATATTATATAAATATATACAATATTTATACATATTTATATATATTGTTTATATATATATATACAAAAATCAGCAAAAATTCACTCTACTATTAAACTGATATAATTAAAAAGGCAATTTTTGCAAACTTTGAAGCGGTATAAAATTCATGTTTGTGTAGTAATACATTCGAAAAACATCAATATTCAGTTTTAAGTAATTAAAATTTCAAAAAAGAATTGCCCCGAGATACACATTTCCAACCTCCTGTAGAGCGCCAACACTTCACATACACTTTCATCTTTTTTATTAATAGAGGCAAGGAAGGGATTATATCTTTTCTCTCATTTAAATTCTGTATATTTGGTTAAAGCAAATTACTGAAATCCAAACCAGAATTTAACGGCGATTCAAAAATGAATTTCCAAATAAACAGTGCTGTCAGATTTGAAAGAATTTATTACTGTTATAAAAAACAATAAAATTCTAACCTTAGCGAGATCGTAACTTGAACAATCACTGCAATCCATGATTTATGTAGAATATATGAAACCAAATTGTCTTCTTACAGATTTATATGAGAAAATATATGAAAACTCAAGATGGACTACCTCCATTATTTATTGCCTTTTAAAGACTGCTCTGGTAATAAAAAAAATATCATATAGAGAAGAGCAAATTTAAAATTTCACTTCAAAATTTTAGACTTAAATCTATTAGCATAATGACAATGGCTAAAACACTGGATGGGGTAAGCTGAAAGATTTTTTCTTTCTGACTAAAATTTTTCTTAATAAATATTTATCTAAATGTTTGCAATTTTCTAATCAAAAATATATAAAAAATTTATTTCATTTCACTGGACACGCAAATGTCTTGTTTATAAAATTGTCCATTTACAAATAAAAAAAGCTTCTGTTAAGATTACTGTGGAGAACATTTAATTAAAAAGATAGATTTGTATTATATTAACAAGAACTCGAATATCATTTCTAGGCACTTGAGATACAGTTTAACTTTGGTCAAGAAAATACCTTTTGGGTTTTACCTTAATAGTTACTTAGACATACATTTTTAATTTCTTATTGAAAAAAATCCAAGTTTCTCGGATATTTGTAGAATGTGTACAGCATTTACTTATATTTTTGAACTTGCACAACCTTTTTAGTTCCCCAATCTCTGACATTCAAAGACGACAATCTTCTGAATGAAATACGATTACACGATTAACACATCGCCAGCAGCAGTGACACGTGCCTCATTCTAACTTGACGCTGCGCATGTCTGTCACTTCCCATTACTACAAATGGAACAAACCACAAACAGACATCATTTGCGAACTTCAGCTGCGGGGCGATAAATTCTTAACATAGACCCCCTCCGTCCATAAAGAAAGGTAAGCAGGGGACAACAGAGAATCCCCAACCCCCATCAAAAAGTTTTTATCCTAAAAAGAATGAGATTTGTCTTGCGGTTGAAAACAAATGGCAGGAGCGGCAAAGATGAAAACCGTATAACCCCATTACCGAACCTCTTGGGGGGCCCGCTACAAGAGGGGCCGTCGGACTGACGTCTCTATGCTGACAGGGGCACAATAGGGCGGGACGATCAAAGAACCACTTAGAACGCCGACAGAAACATTTCACACCATGTGGCTGTAGGGGGTTAGCTGTGAAAATTAGGGTCGGTCATGCGTTTTGTTCTGACTGGATGTTCTGTGGGCCATATATCAAATGGATGTTGACAGGTTTTGGATTTATAGAATAAAAATATTGGGCGACTGATATTATAAATAATTTTAGAGTAACTGGTTTCTCTCAATGTCGATTTTGCTATTGATTAGAAAGTATTGATACCAATTTTCTTAAGTGTTTTCTCTTTTCGTTATAGTCAAATGGTCTGTTTAAGGACCTGAAATCGATAATCAATATTGTCATCGTTATTATACCGCAGAATGGATATACATTTACTTAAGTAGTTGATTTCTTCAAACTGGAAATATAGTAAAGGAAGTTATAAATAATTTCAAATTGTTCTTGCAACTGACATTTTACAGTCGCGCATTTATGCGATTAAATTATACAAAACTTTGATTTTTTTTTGAAATTTAATAATTTATAGATATTTTATTTATTTATTGAAGCTTTTAACTATTTATTAAGGAGGCACTTTTTCACCAGTGAAATTTATTTTATTTACGCCAGTCAATTTAATTATCATGGATGGTTTTCCACGACCAGTTTGTCATTTGTATTCTTTACGGAAGAAATTTGAATAAATTACGTTTTAATGGATATTAAAATTATTCTAATCATTTTCTTTCATTCAGAAAGATACTTTCTTAAAAGAAAACGCGGGGCGAATCGGCATTTTGTCTAGGATTTCGGGTACCAGCTTCTTTCCCAGCGTTTTAACACGTTAACGAATTGGTATGAACCGGTTGCAGCTGGTTGCGGTATAAACCGGTATTAAAATAAAACAGTGAGTTTGGATATTAAATTTCCAAATTGGGAATAAATCACCATAGAGTTTTCTCTGATAGCCCAAAATATGTTGCGTCATCTTTAGTATTCTATAGACATATTTAATAGCATTTTTCCTGAATAGACTTTCAGATAAGAAATATCGAAACGACATGTATGAAAAATTTTAAAAAGCTTAGCAAGAAAGAAAGACATATTAAGCATTAAACAAACTATGTAACCCGACGAGTCTAATCATACTCTAACCCTTCAGATATATGATTAGACTCGTTTTTCGAAGCTTTTGTGTCGCAAAGTCAGATCGATGGAAAATATTAAATATCATTTCCGATTAAACTTGTGTAGTTAAAATATTAAATGCGCGATTTTGAATAATATTATGTTAAAAAAATTTAAAAGCGTAATAAAAAAAAAAAAAAAAAAAAAAAAAAAACCTGTTTTTTGACAGAACTGGGAATGTGAGCTTTTATTTCTGCCTATTTTATAAAATATATTATTTTAAGCTAAACGAATCACGATTATCCTTTTTCTTGTAAGATCAGCATGCGTAATGAAGAACAAAATGGGAAGCTTCTGTCTTCAAATTTCCTGAATATGCTTATTTATGTTCTAACCAGCGGGACTATTTCCCGAAAATTTTGTGCAAATTCTTTAATAAATGTAGTTTTGTATTATTAGCCTCATACTATTAAGAATAATAATTAGGAAAAAGCTTATTATCATGCGATCTTTGATGATTAATCAATAAAATGCGATTAATTGCGAAATTACCCAAGCACCAGAATACCAAATATGTATTTTGGTCATCTTTTTTCTGACCGATTGAAACACAAATTTGACGTACAATCACAGCTGTAGTCCCAAAATCATATGCCAAACTGTATATATTTAAGTCACTGCATTTTTCTCTTCATGTTTACAGGGTTGTGAAAATACAACCAGACAGATGGTAAGTCCCTTGATGGATTTGGTTTCAATTTTTATAGGCATCTACACATTAGATGTTGAATCTGTGTACTAAATTTTATCTATTTATCTCATATCGTTTTGTAATAATCGTGCTGAGTTATTAGGACACTCGGATAGACAGACTTCCTCTAATTTGGATTTGGATTTCATTCAAAATATGATAGAAATCTACAAATCTAGTGTAAAATCCATTTACCAAATTCAATCCATCTACTTCAAAGCATTTGTTAGCTATTTTTGTCTCAGACAGGCGAAAAGACAGACATAATGCCAAAAATCCGGTTTACGAAATATGAGCGATCTGTAACGTGTGTATTCGTCAAAATTCAGAGATCGAATTTCTTGACGATTACAATGCTTCTTCTATACATCGTATATGAGAAAATAAAAGAGATAGATAACTAATAGAAAATAAAGCACTGGATAATTTCCACATTACAAGTTTGCGTAATATGTTCCGAAGCTCGTATAGCTTTGAATTTCAAGTCTTTACTTTCAGTTATTCCAAAGGTTTGTTGAATACTTGTTGCATTCGATTTTTAATAACTTAATAACTGAAAAGTATTGGATAATGCAACCACTTTTGTACAGTTTATTTGGTGCATCCCTTTCTTTCACTGAAAAAGTTTCAAAATCACGATTGTGTGTGTGTCTATGAGTCCATATTCTAATGCAAAAATTCTTGACATGTACGATATAGAAGTCTGTCTTTGTAACTCTGAATCATCAAGGTAACTCTATCAGGGTCTCTTCGAATATGGGAAGGAAAAGCTGCAAATGTGGTGAGGGGTTCTTATTTTCCATGTGGCTACATTCAGATTACCTTGGATTACTTTGAAAGGAGTAATTTCTACTTGCAAAATAGTTAAGTAACATTAATGAGGTTATAGTAATTCACTTTTTTTTTTGCAAAATATCAAGATATTCCTTTATCATCTTCTTTATTCATACCTTTATTATCTTCATTTCGATGACAGAACAGACGGCTTAAATGGAAAAGGGACACTGACAATGGTTATTAGGAGTTCAAACTTAAGTTTCCGAATGCTGTCGCGACGAACAACATTCAACTACCCCGGATGCTAAAACTAGGGAAATATGGTAAATATATGGCTGATATGGCAAATCAAAATAAGATTACTGAGAGTTCAAATGCCTAAACGACTGGTTAAAACGGAATTGAAAGAAAATATTTGTCGCCGAATTTTTGGATTCTCGGGTCGATAGTATTTTGATGATATTACAGATTTGAAAATTATATTGCTATATATATATCAGTGGTTAAAAAATATTATACTTTCCAGCTCCAAAGTTTTAATATTTGTTAAATAATTTAACTTGAAATGAGAATCATTCACATTTTTTCTTGTTAACTTTTTTAGAGATTTTGGAATGGGAATATTATAACATTTGCTATTGAGGAATATATTGTTCCTTTTTTTAACACTAAAAGTTAATTACGCTGAACTATCATGACTCATTTATCACGGTTAAAAGAAGTTTCCGTTCACGGTCATGTTCAATGTGACTAGGAGAATCGTCTTGTTTAATTTTATGTCGAAACTGGTAGTAATGAAGCTGATTAAAATTAAATTTATTGCGTCAACTTAACCTTATTCATCATTCATAATTTTTTGATCATTGCAATACGGTGTTGATAACCAGTATTTCTATATTTATTGAAATACAGCATTTCAATGAAATAAAAATAAAGTTGAGGATAAAAAGGATCAATAATTCAAACTTTACCTATTTGTTGAGTTGTGTAATTTATTAAACACAATTAATTTAACGGTTATAAGTTTTTTAAAACTTGTTTATCATTTATGTATTTAATTTAAATTGCTTTCATTACGAGCTGACACTCTACAATTGATTTATTAAAAAAGAAGAAAGTGTAATTCACTAATAAAAAGACAAAACACGAACTCTAAATGCATTATAGTATCTTCATGCTTTAATAACTCATAATATAATTTTAATATTATGCACCTTTCTCTGTCTTAAGAACTATTCATTTTACAATTGGAGTCCATAATGAGGTCGATGATGTTTTGAAAAATGTATGCAGTCTATGCAGTTTAAAAATGCACTTAAGTTATAAAGTTATATTATGCAATTAAAAAAATATATGCAGTCTTTGGTGTCATAATTTCTATAAATATAATAAGAGAATTGTATTAAATTCCGCTCTGTTTTAACAAGATTTAAATTTGACACAGGTGGTGTTGTGAGTACTATAAAGTCTTGCATGTATTTTGATCATTTTTTCACTTTAAAAAGGCATTTATTGAGAAAAATTGGTACAATATATATCAATCAAAATATTTTCCATCATTTTGTACAATTTTTTCCCATTTTCGTCCAATTAGTCTTGCAGATAATTGTCTTCGAATTTTTTTTATCCTCCAAGCCGCTCTTTGTCATTGACATCGAAATCATCTCCCTTAAATCGTTGAAATCAAAACCGGGGATATGACGGAGCAGCACCACCATAAGGTTCTAAAAGTGTCTGATGGGCTTCAGTAGTAGATTTCTTCAAATTAAACAAAACAAAATAATAAATAATAATAAAAATAAATAAATGTCGAAAATGCAATTTGGAGCTTTCCATAATTGAGCTCTTTATACACTGAATAATTCAATAATATTAAATCGAAAACTTTCAAAATGATAACAATAGCATAATAGTAAATTGGTAAAACCTAAAACCATTGTCGTTTATATAGATACTTGAAATGTTTACCAATAGGTGTCGCTCATTAAAATACATGCAAGCACCTAATACAATTTCTACTTTATTATATCTTGACACCAACTTCATGACTGTAGCTGTCACTGTTCTACAGGTAAGGTAAGTCTATGTAGATAGAACCTTCAGTTATTAACGAATTACTGCCATCAATGTTGAATTTCCAAAATTTTCCAAATTTTACATTTTTAAATAAGATTTGGCTTTACAATATAATGATTAATTAAGTGGTTATGAAATCTTATAAAAATCGTGCCCATATCTTTATATTGTAAGTCTAAATTAGGGCTATCTAGTATTTTGAACCAAAATATGACATTTTGATTGATGCATCGTTTTCAAGCGGTCTCTTCAAAAGCAGACTAAAGAGTTTTCATTGCATTAAGGGGGTCTACGAAGTCATTCCTGTAATTTTTTCACTCACCCCCACCATTTGCAAGATAATACGGTAAAATGCTTTGCAAAGTGTTCCCCCTCGGAAACTTTTGAATGATAACAGGGCAGAAGAGATCAAAGCGTTGCCGACGACACTATTGACATTAGGTTGGAACCATACCACGCTCAAACAATGGATGTACGCGAGAAAATGAGACCTGTACAAAGTGGAACCACTCAAAATGTTGACAGAAAGCGGAGGATTAAATTTGCGGTGGAAGGGCCATATATTCTTCACTCTGTCTGTTGTCACGTGGCCTGTTGAGAAAGAAATAAAAAGAAGGATTCTGGGTAAATGATAGTACAGGTGGAGCAAGAAAGGATGTGACATCAGAAGAAAAAAAACTCTAGCGTTTGTTGTTTGGAGCTCTCCGACTTTGCTTTGAGTTTTAATACCACTGCAAACAATGAATATGGATAAACTAGAATGACTTTTAAAATATTCTTAAGACCGCGGTACTGAACATTTTGGCACCACTTTCCATGTCATTTTCAACAGGCTCTCTTTTAAATGATCCTTCAATATGTAAATAATGAATATTGTAACTTTTTATTTAAGGCAGGGTGGGTGGGTGGGTGGTTCTTATATGTAATGGTTTATATAAATAGATATGATAGGTTGTAATTTATACTCGCATGAACATAAAATTTTTCATACTTTACGGACTTTGTGTGTGCTTTCTTTTAAAAATATTTTTATACTTTTTTTTTTTTATCCATCCAAGAAATTACACACATCATTGTTAAAAATAACTTCTGCAACCAGAAGAGAATCTTATACTTGTAGAAATTATACTAAATAATTGAAAAAAAAGGATTTCAACATTCATTACGATCAGATTTAACTAATTCTGTTACATTTAAAAGAAATTAGCAGGATATTAATTTATTCTCCACTTTTTAAGTTTAGCTATATTTTATATAATTCACTTCTTTATAGCGTTTTAAAAGTAATTTTATTTTATATAACTATACATTATTTTTCGAATTTTATTTTTATAATACGTTTTTGATTATGTTTAAAATGATTTAGTTTTTGAAATTTTTGTGCCTTTTTTTTTAATGTTTTTATATTGATTTTATTTGATCCATAGAACACGTCATTATGAAAATAACTGCTATAATCATCGAGAATTTTCTATTGAGAAAAATAATTTTTCTCAATAGAATCTTTTTTTTATCCATCCAAGAAATAGAATTTCTCGGCCAATTGAAGAGAATGATTCTCAGTATTCATTCTAAAAATGCCGAAAATTTATCAGTGTTTTTAATACCTAAAAAAAAGGATAAAGAATGCATTACTTTTTTATTTTCAATTATTCTTCGCCATTTAAGCTGAACTATAATTTATAGATACTTCTTCTTCAAAATTCCGTAAAGATAGTGACTTTTTATTATAAATTAGTTGTTTGCAAATTAATTTTTAGCTTATTTTAAAACCATTTCGGTACATTACTGATTAAAGCTTTATAAGCAATGAACTGCAGAAAAAAAAAACTTGCTATAGACGTTATTAATATTTATTGCAAAAAAACTCAGTATATAAATATGTTTTTGATAAAAAAAATAATAAAATAAAATAAAAAGTTGAGTTACTTCTAGCACATTTCAATTCACTAAAATTTCCCCAACGGTCAATTTAAAACTAACGAATGAACTAACAAATTTCTATTTTGCTAAAGTTCGTTAATTTAGTTGTTATTCTGCAAAATTTAAACATATTAATCCACAAGAAAATGTTTTCTTACTTTACTATCTTACTTAATTATCTTGTTTTCTTATTTACGACTAAAATGTCTCTTTACTTAACTCATGTAGTTTATAAAAATCTGAAAGAAAGCCCTACAAATGTTATATCATCCTTATATTTACTTTTATTGGCTATGTAGCGGCAGTCCAAAGTTTGGAAAGTCCTTTGGTCAAGTTTTACTTGACATTCTGTCCGCTGAAGCTATTAAGTCATAATTTAAATGCAATGTTTTCAAACAAATTCAATTTTTTTTTTCAAACAAAGTGATCTGCTATCATGTGAAAAAGGCTTGATGTCATTCGTCAAATAAAAGTTGAACATATTAAACACAAGGAAATCCCGAATGCAATATAAAATAAATTAGCTTCTAAACCGTGGAATAAGCAGTTGTCATATTTAAAAATTTCTTCTCATGTGCACTGTCATTCATTTACCTCGAAACTTCCACCACAAACAGAACCCATAACCACAATTTATAACAATCTTTCTTATAAATTTGTCGGAAAAAATATACATTAAAAGAAAGTTACTTGTATCCACTTTAATTAATGCTCTAATTGCAGATTTCAGTCATGATATGTTTTTTTTAAATCGAGATAAAAGTCACGTTTTCAACGGAAAATCTGGGTATAGATAGATAGATTTGGAATATTTATTGTTGTTTCAAATACATAAGAATGTTAAGGACACTAGTGATTAGCGTGCCTAATGATAACGTCCTTTGAATTAATTAATATTGCCACTTAATTATAGATTATGAGGGTTAATAAATTAACTATTCCCTTGATAACAAGGTCACGAAATGCTGTTAACTTCTAGCAATGTTTAAGATAAGATAGATTGTTACCTCTTTCGTTATCTTAATTCTCATTTATGCTAGAAGAGGAGAGGTGGAGTGAGAGGTGTTCTGTCTCAATGCGTTTGAAATCACTTAAAATTCCAATTTGCTTTCTTTTTTTCATTTTTTAAATTTAATTCATAAATGCCATTTGCATGAATTTGTAATTAATTTTTTTTTCTAAATTCATAAATGATGGTTCATTGTATAATTTGAAATTATTTCGTTGGATAACTTTAACATTAAGTTATTAATGGCAGTTATAATATTAACTACTTTGTGCAATATGCTACGTTTTATTTGATCAAAAATGAATTTAAAGAATTATTACTCCGTTTTAGAAATCACTGAAAATGTTTAATTTCTATCTCTATTAGTAATTAATGAGAATGCGTATGCTGACAATGTACCCTGAAAAAAAAAAATTCTGGATGACATTCTACTATGGATGACGTACCACTCTAGATCCAAATTTGATAACTCTAAATAAAACAGACCGACGAGACTGCTTGATCCAAAGCTATCAAATTTGGAACAAATATATTTTAGAAAATGAAAATGAAAAACTTGAGACGTTTTTTGAAAATTTTTTTAACTTAGATATGAGTTCATTAAAAAGAAATTTTTGATATTTTTCTGTGATATTTTCGGAAAATATCATTGCTTAAAAATTCCTATAATTGCTTTTTACACCATTTTAAATTTTAAAAAAAACTTTTTTTTATAAAAACCAGTTTAGCAGTCATGCAGTTTTATATTTTTTACATAATTTTCAATAATACATTTCAGCTGAATTGAAATTCAAGCTGGTTTCATTGTTCAACGCAAAATCTAATAGCGTGATTTTCTTCTATATTTGTTCTATATATAATGAAAAAATGATAATAATGTAGAGAGATAATGAAAGATTCTTTTCACTTACAAAAGTGAAGTTGCACTAAAACAGAAGACGACATGAAATTATAAAATAGATTAGCTGGATAGCTTAATGTTACTATGGGACTATATTATTTAAAGGTACATTTACCCAAGTACAGAGCAAGTGTAAGGTTATTAAAATAACAAAAAGTATGTTGCTGCTTAAATATATTTTTTGAGGGAATCATGAGCAAAGTAAATAAATAAAAATAAATGAAACTTTTACACAAGAGATTTAATTGAAAAAAAAGCACAACCAATATTTCCTACATATTAGCTGTTCAACAATGGCGGCTAGTTCGTAATAAAATAGGTAAAAAGAAAAATTTTTGAAGAAGTTTCCACTTATAGTAAAATTTCTCTTATATAGCTGCAAAGAAACCTCGCCGATGCCGGAAAATTGAATATTATTTTCTAGAATTTATCGTTTTATGTTTTGTGGCGCAATCTGTCGAAATTACAGTGTGTCAATCATTGAATTTGTTTTATTATCTGTTGAAGACAAATAAATAAAAAAGTATAGAAGATCATATATATTATTTAGAATTTAAACATCTATACATAATTTTTAAAAATAGAATTTTAGAAAATTTTCCATATATATTATCGATACAAATGCTAACTATCGAATGCCTGAAGATTATTTAATACCAACCCACAGAGCAAACACCAATTTAAAAGTAATAGCCTTTGAGTAAGTTAAAACTTCTATTTGTTCAGTTTATAGAGAGTATTCAAATTCTAGAAATTGTCACTATATTCACTATTTCTTCAGAAATTCACTATGTGGCGAAACTGTTAACATAATTTTTATCATTTAGTAATTTGAATTTGCATAGATGATATTATTTCATGAAAGATAGGAATTTCTTATTGTGAGAACATACAACATCGAATATTTGCCTGCTTACAAGACAGGGGCAAGAATTTAAAAATATCGTGGGAATTCAGTAAATCAGTTTCAATACTGAATACAATCAATGCTGAAGTTTCAGTAAATCAACTGTGGATTTCAATGGATAAATCTCATGAAACTCTAATTAATAATGAATTCTAATTAATGCCAGTTAATTATTAATAATTTGTTCTATTCATCATATTACTTTCCTCATTCGTGTGTTTTCTTTAATCTCTCCTGTCTCTTCTTCATGTTCTTTCTCCCTTATTTGAACTAGTTTGATAATTTCTTCGTCAGAATTGTCTACATCCATAAAAGCCTTCAACTTCTCTTCACTGACACTACATTTCCTAAACAACCCACAGTTTCGAACACGATTACTAGAAATGTTTTAAAACCAAAAAAGTTTCGATATATCCCCCCCCCCCCATTATTAAATAATCAGCCCATTACGCATTTTTGCTTCATAATGTTTATAGGTTTGATAATATTTTCAAATCGCATTCGAAACTCTCTACAGAGCAGACTGCTGAACCTAGTACTATTAAATGTGGCACGTAATTATTTCTTGGTCAGTAAATGTTAAATAAAAAAAGTTATTTTAAAATTTTTAATTAAAACTTCAAAGAAAGGTTCAAGTTTTCCTTCAATAACGTTCGAATATATTAGCGCTAAAACATCGTTTCTATACCATTTTAGAACATCAAAAAAATTAGCTTCTCAATGACGTCAACTTTATTTCCGTATATTTTGTTTCTTTAATTTTAATAAATTTAAAAATGTTTTAGATATATTTTACAGTAATATTTTTCATTTCATTATTTTATTCATTATCTTGATACATATGCACGTTGTTACGATATTAAATGCATTTCCGTGAGTGTATTATAACTTTTATAGCGAAACACAAAATTTTAAAAGTAATATAAGGGTAGACGAATTATGTCAAAAATATTTCCTGTATCCTGACCTTGTTAGCGTTCTTGAGTGCACAATGGATCTATAGACAAAATAGATAACTCTTTAGAGTTTTAAAGTATTCAAAACGTTTTGAGAATTCTTTATTAGTATTTTGAATGTTATTCAATTTTGTGTTTATATTTTATTACATGAGAGCCATACGAATATACTATATACGAATTTATTCAGATTGAAACCAATTATTTTTTTTGGTTTGAGAATATTACGATTTTTTATGCCTTCAACTTTTTTTTTTACGGTTGTCTGACTGTCTTGCAAGTCAACAATTCTGGAAAGCGCTTGGCATTAAAGTTGTTCAATTTTGCTGGAAAAGCTATAATTTTTTTCTTAATATTTTCATTTAAAACTAATTCTAAATTTACTGTTTGCGAAACTGTAAAAAACTCTTTTTTTAATCGAATTTTTTTTGATGAGATAACAAAGTTCCTTGAAGGTGAAGTGGAATAAAATGTTTTTTTAATTAAAAAATCATTTTTATATAATATTTTTAAATAAAGTCTCTAAATTTAGATTAAATTAAAATAAGTAAAAGATATCTGAATTTGATAGTTAAGAAAGTAGAAAGATAACCTTATTGTATTGAAACCTCTGTATGACTTAATCTTACTCTATGTGAATGTTATTACAGTTATAAATAAGAAATGCTATCACAGTTTCAGAAATTCATTCAGTATTGCTATTAGGAACACGTGCGAGTCGTTTTTTAAGCTTCCACGGAGAAAGAAATCGCTACACCTGAGGTCTGGGGATTTGAGGAATCACTTAATTTCTAAATTTTATTTTATCTAATTATATTTCATAAATTTTTAAAAATAATAAAATAAATAAAAAATAAATATTAAAATACTTATAATAAATAAATATATAAAGCGTAATATAAAAATAAATATATATATATAAACATATTTTAAAAAATAAAAATAATAAGCTCAGATATACTCGACTCTCTTTAATTTTTCTATTTAGTAAGCTTAAATTAAGAATTTTAGTTTATACGTTTAAAAACACCATTGTTTTAGTATCAGTTGATTCGGTTCTGGTTCGGAGAAAGTTTACCAGATGTTTTTCAATTTAGTTCAAACTAGTAGTCCTGCAAATTTCAAAGGCCTGCATTGCATTCTTTAAGGTTACACCATTGCCAGAGAGACGAGTTTTGTTTCCAAGACAAATTTCTCGAAAAGAAGTGAAAAAGGGGGGTGGAGGAAGGCATCTGTCTGACAACTTCCTCGCTCTGGTTATCTATCGATGCTCCAAAGCTATAAAAGTCGAGAAGCAATTTTTCCCTCTGTCTTCGACCCATGTTTATTTGCTTTCTTATCTTCTGCTGCCAAAACGCTACTCCAAACATTAAATCAGGCTTTTTTACTTCTCTGCTCTACAGCAAAGTCATGTTGTGAATTCGAAATGTGCTGATAAAAGCAGAGTGTGCAATAGAGTAACTCATCGCTGTTTTTTGTCTTCCCCTTCCTACTTTTTATTTTAACGTTAAATGCCAAAAGATAAATGTATTTTGTGAAAAAATTAAATATTCTGATATAGAAGGAAATAAGGCAATTTCTTTACAATTTTACTCCTCTTTCAAACATTTTACGAGCCAATAAAAGATACGTTTGATACTTATTTCACGGGTGGGCAAACCTCTTGGAATGCATACATTTTGCTCCTTTTATCATTAAACTAGTACTAAAAGAAAAAAAATAAGGCTAAAACGTATTAATACGAATTGCGCAGCAAATTATCTAAATTGTTAAGTAGTAATTGTACGTGTCGTAATGTGTTAAAAGGAATTTTCACTCGAATCAGCAAAATCTTAAGGTCAAGCATATTATTATATTGCTGATCACATACTATTTTGAACAGTAAAATCGCGATTTAGTTATCAAGAATTTAAAATGGAATATATGAACTGATATTCTGTTTCAAGTTAATGATATGTTAAGTGAATTAATGCTTATATTGCTAATCACATACACTTTTGAATAGTAAAATTGTGATTAAGTTATCAGGATTTTCAAATGTAATATGTGAACTGAAATTTTGTCTCAAGTTAATGTAATGTTAAGTGAATAAATGGTTATATTGCTAATCACATACTGATTTGAACAGCCAAAATTGTGATTTAGCTATCTAGATTTTAAAATGAAATGCATGAATTGAAATTTTGTGTAGATTTAATGAAATATCAAGTGAATCAATACTAATATTTCTAATCTCTTACTTTTTACTTTCTCGTATACGTAGTACAGAAAAAGCATAGAAATTTTCAAAAAATTTGAATTCAAGATTTTGACGAATCTTTACGTTTCAGACCACCCAGAGATCGGGGGGGGGGAAACCACTTTTGTTAAATGTCCGCCGGTCTGTATGTGACAACATAACTCGAAAACTCTTTGCGCTAGACGGGTGAAATTTGGTATACAAACTTAAATATGTAGAGAATGTATTGGCTCTCTGCAGGACATATCTTTTTATTTAGTGTTTCCAAATTTGGTACTATTATAATACTTTGGAGAGGGGGTATGGAGTAATATAATAATAATACTAAGGGTATGTACATCTCAAAGCGACTTTTTTTCATGAAATATTTATTAGGGTTTTAATTTAATTAAAATTCATACAATTATTATACCTTGGTAAGTATGTGCATACTAGAGCATTTTTTATTAAATGTTTATTAGAATTTTTATTAATTAAAAATTCGGCATTTTCCAGTGATAATCCCACACATTTTTTTATTATTTTAAAATTTAAAAAAATGATTTTTTTTTTATCACACCACTTTATTTGATGTTTAAATTTTTCCTGAATTTTGGTTATATTTAAAAAAGTATCTTTGGGTGATTTTCAACAATAAATTTTCTTTTCGCAGTTAAATTTAGAACGTTTTCATTGTTTCATCAAATTTAAAATACATGATTTTCTCCAATTGTTAAAAACTGAAGAAAAACATACTATATTTATTATCTGCGCAGTTTACGCGAAAAATTTATTATCTTAATTTAACATTACAAACACTTTAAAAGTTAAACAGTATTATGATTATCCAGAATAAATTAGGGTACAGAAATACAAGTTTAATCGCTAATAGATTATATTGAAAATAATTAATAATATTTTAATTTATTCATCTGCTTTCGATATTGCAGAAGCCCTCTGTATTACAAATGCATTACTTTCAATTTAAAGGCTCATCCATAAAATATATCTGCTTTAATATTTCTCTGGTGACATTCAAATACTTTTTTTATTTTTTATAACACTTTTCACATAAACTATTTGATGAAATCTTGATTCAACATTTATTAGTATGTTTTGCAGCAATTTTTGTATCGATATTTCAAATAAAGTGTACAGTGTTATTTTCCATTTGATAACAATTTATTAGCATTATAAGGAAGTTTTTGATCAGCAAAATATCATTTGAAAATTAAATAAATTAACTATTAAGAACTGTGATCCAACAGTTAATTTCTTAATCATTATAAATTCATATATTTCCAATCAGTAAATTATTATAAATGATACAAAGAATTATAATTTTTTTGTTGTTTAAATCAATGAGCGTGCTGTTGAAAAATATATAAATTATTGATATTTAATTTTTTACTTTTAATGCCAAATTAGTAATATTTAATGAATTATTCTTCATGCTTTAACATATTAAATACAGAAAACTCCTATCTTCTAAGATAACAATTGGCAGAATTATGAAACTTTCAGGCAACCTCCAAGAAATCCTGAGGGTTGATTCATATATCATTCTCATGGTGGCAACTGAAAGAGTCTAAAATTGCCTTCAAATAGTAATGCATAAAGTTGATAAGTTTTATTTGTAAAAAAAAAAAAAAAAAAAAAAAAAATTGAATTAAAATATTGGCTTTGGTATGTTAAGAATATTTTAAGGAATGTTTAATAGATCAGGGAAGGAGGAGATTATCTGGATTTCAGGAGAAAGGTGGGGAAGTTTTTTCCACCTCTCTGAACCAGAATATTTGAAAACAATTAATTAAAAAGAGATTGTGAAAATTCAAAATATTATTTTGCTTCAAAAAATTAAGAACATAAATTAAAAGTGCCAGAGTTTCAGAACAAACATCGATGTGATTTAATAAATAGGTGTCAAATTGGGTGTCAATTTAGGATTGTAAATTGAATTTGAAATTGTCCCAGCTAATATGGAGAGACTTGAGACATTCATGTCAACATTAGTAACAGCAAGAATGCATGCATAGAATTTTAAAACATTTAGTGAAATTATGATTAAAGCTAGAATTATTTGGATAAACATGCTTAGAATATTCTATACATAGTAAAAATTGAGAACTTAAATTCATATATGCTATTTTTTTTAAACTTCAGTTCTTAAAACAAATTTTAATGCGAGTATTAATTGTAATTAATAAATGGAACAATAATTCTTTTTCATAATTTAAAGAAACTTCTGTTGCATCTTTTCAACCCGGAGCAAAAAAGAGGTGGCTGGTTAATCCAAAACTTTGATAATTTTACTTAAATAAAATTTTATATGTAATAAATTGTAAATATTTTTGATCACAATGTTTCTTAATTTGTAAATATTTTTGTATGGGGTATGAATCAGTAAATAAGATCAATGAACATTTCTTTTAGAATGTTAAATGAAATATATAGTTTATATTTATCTGATGCTTTATTTAATAAATAAAGAAAAATTAAAAGATTGAAAATTATGAAAACTAAATAGTTTTTAAATAGCTTTTAAATAAAAGCACTAATTTTGACATTTAATAATATACAACACAAATTTTTCTACATTTAATCATAAGCAGAAATTTGTATTTATGTTTTATTTTATTGAATTCCAATTTATTTATTCCAGATTTCTTAAAGCAATTGGAGAAAGCGCAGCGGAGAATTGATTCGAAAAGGCTTTTATTGCAGACTCGGAGAGATTGAAGAAATGGGAAATGAACCAAAAGGTGCTGCTGCCATCTAGCGACTATTTATTCAACTTTTTAAATTGATTGACTCGATTCATTGAAGTTTTCTTTCTGAATTTAGAATTTTAACATTTTAAAATAATGAAATTTAATATAATAAATACGTAATGATATTTTGGGTAAAAATTTAAATGAAGCAAAATAAACTTTACTTTTATAAAAATCAATATGAAAAGAATAAAAGCGTTCGGACCTGAAAGTGCGTTTCTTGGCATGCTTCCATTAAAAATCAAATTTTTATGATTAACTTAATAGATATAAGTTCTCAAATACATCATTCAGGAATTCAAATAACTCTTTGCAGCAAATAAATGAATAATTTGTGAAATGAAACTTGCTAATAACTTTATTGACAAAATTCAAATTTTCATTGAAAACGTATTCAATAAACAGCCATTAAAAATATAAATATACTGGACAGTATAACACATTAACTGCCAATTTATTTGAAATTTTTGGCCATATAAGTTATATATATATATATATATATATATATATATATATATATATATATATATATATATATATATATATATATATATATATATATATATATATATATATATATATATATATATATATATATATATATATATATATATATATATATATATATATATGCAAAAAATTATATAACAATATAATTATATTCAAATTATGCTTCGCTTTGAAAATATTTAATATTTTAGAAAAAGGGCATAGTAATAAAATGAAGAATAAAACCAATTTCAATAAATAAACCAAAAGACTGAGTAAGTAACAAATCATTACTATAACCACAAAGTTATATGTTATGTACGGCATTTTATTAATATATAAAACTAAACCAAAAATATAATGATTTAAATATGACAAATATATTTCATTCGACTTATAAATGAATTTTAAATGCGTCGCTTGTAACGAAAAGAAATACAGAATACAAACATTATGAAACACGTAATATATTGTTACGAAAATTTTCTCAAGAACGATGCTAGGATGCAGATAAAATGCAGACTTTACTGTCTACGAAACGTGTATTAAATACACACAACTCTAACTACAAATACACTGCTAATTAACACTATTCAATCCGCTAATTACTGGTAACAGCAAAACTCTTGTTAGAACGCACTTCAAAAAGAAAAGACGTTCTCGCAAGCCAATTTAATTATCCCAGCTTTCTCTCCTCCCACGCCGCCCTTATATAGTGTCCCTGTAAAGTGCGCGGACGTTCCAGGAAAATGTGGAAATTTCTCCAACGTTCCCTAGGAACAAATCTTTATTTCTCAGTTTCCACTGTGCATTTTAAAACGCAGTAAAAACCGTTAGCGACCTCATTATGCCACCAACACCTACATCTCAAAGTTGGTCAAATATGGCGATTTTCTGTTGGAAATCCCCTTAGAACAATCTTTTCTCGCTGATGCGCGATTCCATTACAAATAATTTTTATACAGTTAAACTATTTACAAATATTTACATCTAATTGCACAAAATTCATAACAATATTTGGAATGAAACTAAACTATCAGCTTACCAAATATATTTTTGACGCCAATTGGTGTGCATAAAACTCCAAAAACCCCAATGGAGATCGTTGCAGCTTATGGGTAAAACAAATATCCCTTTTCAATATTATAAATAGCTCTTATATAGAGTGGCTTTGACAATTTGGCGGGTGACATTAGATCTAAGAGACTGAGAATGTCGCCAAGTAGGATAAAAGTATGAAACGAATAACTGATAGAGGAGTAAGTGATTGTAATCAGTATGAATGAATTAAATTCGACCAATTTTTCTTTAATTCCATAACTGATATATCTTCAATTACATGTTATGTTGAAACGAAAGAAATGCAATTTTCTCTTCAATTTCGTAGATTAACATTTCAAAATAGAATAGTTTGATATTCACTCATGCCTATTAAACTATCAATTCTTTAGAACCATTTATAATTTATTCAGTATTTCTCCCGCTCGAGTAGCCAGTTCAATCTACACTAATATGAAAGATGTTTTGAGCCCTCAAACCAACTAGATGAGTAGAGTAATTTGTTTGAGGATTTGAATTTTGACAGTCAGTTTAAAAATTAAGTCAGTAAAGACATATATACCAAGTATGTTTATAAAAAAAAATCCCTATTACAATTTCCTTCCATTTTATGGTTACAAATCGTCTAGACAAATAAATACTTACCACAATACTATATCAAAGGCAGATGAAAGCATAATCTGAGTCTTTATGTTACTCTTAAAGGAAAGAGATATAAAATTAACAAAGATGCTTAATATCTGTTAATAATATTTTACTACAGATCAATACTGTGACCGTCTTTTGAGCCATTGATACAATGCATGGCAAAAACATTTTGCATGATATAACACCCGAATATACATGCAAGCAGCTTTTTACATTATTCTCAGATATAACATCTGAAAATATTGCTGCCTTTTCTTTAGACGAACTCTTAAGTAAAATCATTTATCGTAAAAAGTATATCTGATATTCTCTGAATCTGCACTAAAAACTATCAAATGAACTTAAAACCAGCTAAATAACAAAAACACAAGTGAATATTTTGTTCTAATGTTAATTTTTAAAGTTACATTTGTGCTTCAATTTATATTATAGATTGCCAATTTGCTATTCATTTAATATCACTAAAGAAATGTTCAAAAAATTATACAATTTCTTAGGAAATCGCTTTAAAGAAAACACATAGAATTAATATTTTAAAACCTAAAGATTCATAAAATTTGAAGAAAAAAAATATTTTTTTATATTATATTACTATTTTAAATGCTGTAAGATACTATTTCATTATAGACCCCTTTTAATTATTTAAACATCAAAATGTTTCTAACCTTTTCAATAAGACTTCTGATTTGTGCATTAATATTTCATACTTATTCATTTTTAAATTTGCAATAAATTCTTAAATACCTATAAATTTTTTAAAAATGTTTGAACACGCTTAAATATGTCGAGTTTCTTTCATTATGAGGATGTAAAATAACAATAAAATCTCATAAAAGAATACTTTAATTAAGAAAAATAAACCCTTAAACAAGAGGACAATCAGGTGTTGAAAATCAATGGAATAAATTATTTATAAAATTTTAATCCTGTAATGAACCTCTTAATTACACATATCAGCATATTGGCCCACTATAGCTATACATCACAGCTACTGGTCATGATCTCTTTTAGTTTCCCACCCTATTCTTCCGGGTGGTCAAGTAATCCCCGCAAAATGACCAGATGGAAAGCATCCGATTTAAACATGAGAGTAGTCATCCTGTTATTTCAGGTGTCTTCGAACTCGTGAGTCTTGAGAAAGGATTAAGCAAACCGCCCACGCCTAATCTGGGCAATCCATCAAGTTTGTTTGCGAGAGATGGCGAAATGTCATAAAGCATCGTATGTCATAAGCGTGCTATTTGTGAATGGATCTTTCGTCTTGAAAATGTTCATTTGATTGATGTTACTCTTCTGAGGAAATGAATAATGCATTTTAATGTGTTTACATAGTGTACGACCGTGTGAACTGAAAAGTTAAGCATTTATTTAGTTATTTAAAGAAAAGGCTCGCTTCAGTAATTCTAATTAATTGATACAAGACAAATACATTAAAAAGAGCATTTAAGGTTATTGGCACTTAAATATTAAAAGACATTTGACAAATATCAAGACAATTTCCTGGAGATTTTCCGAAATTTTTCTAAATGGAAATGATCAATGTATTAAAATTTAACAAACACATTCTCAAATTGGTTAGAATTTCTGAAAATTCTGTCTTGATCAGCATAATTAATACAGTTAACCAGTTAAATGTTTATGATGAGTATACACGTCATGGAAAAAGTACAACATTTTGCTTTATGACAAATTTATTAAGTGACAATAATTGTATTTTTATAACAATTGTTTAATTATTATATTTATAATTAATTATTTATTATATTTATTTAATATTTATATAATATATATGTGTTTGTGACAATTTAGATACACATTTTCCGAAGAGGTCGAACCAGTTAATTGGTTAAATAAATCAATGCAGTCAGTGAATAGATGTTATGACAGATCCTGTAACCTGTGATAGATCCTATAAAAAAAGTATCAGGAAAAAATATCTCTATGAGGTTTCAAACTATCTAATATCAAAAATATTGCGATGAGGGCTAAAGATATATCCCGAGGGAAAAAAAAAGTGTGGTTATATCTGCATGATAAACAACTTGAGAATTTAGTCTATGCTTGTACTTGAACTTCTTTTAATTTTATAGCATTCATTCAAAACAAGATTATCATTTGCAAGATTCGAGCAAACCATCTTTGCTAATAATGAAAGTGAATTCACTTTACAGAGCAGATCCGTTTGATGTAAAGTTTGAAAATTTGGCACGAATAATTTCCTGAAATTGAAAATGTTCATATCAGAACGATTTTGTCGAATGTCATTTAGAATTTTAGTGAAATATCGAACACACGTTTTGGATACTTTTTTTTTTTTGTGTGTGTGTGTGTGTGTGTGTGTGTGTGTGTGTGTGTGTGCGTGCGTGAGTGCGATCACTTTCAAAAATATTATCTCAAAAAATAATTCTAAAAAATGCATTTTAGTGATATCAATTAAATTGTTGTCTAATTTTTTAAATAATTAAAAAAAAGGGTTTATGTAATATTTGTGACAATATTTTCTGTTGTTATTTTGAAATTACCACTTTTTCAATATTTAATAGCGTGTTTTTCTTCCATGATTTAGAAACTTAAAAATGAAGATTCTATTTATTTTTCATGTTGTTCGGCAATATCGCTATAAGTTCTTATTTAGTTATTATATTTCATCAATTTTTTTTTGTTGTTAAACAAACAAACAAAAAAAAATAACAAAGCCTTCTAATATATGATTAGAAATTATATCATTTCTATAATATATCCAATGAATTGAAAAATTATACTGATTATTCTTCATTTTTTGTATTAACATGCTCCAATCCACCCAACAAATAATTAGAATGCCCACATATAATACGAACAAAATACAGGATGGTTATAATTAGAATGTAAGCGTGTAAAAGCATCTAAAAAAAACTATTTAGAGTATGTGAAATTTGTAATATTTACAGTATGGGGAAGTGAATTACACAGACAGAGACGCACATTAAAAAATTAATTAAATTTTTTCAATAGGTGCTACTTTTCTATTAATACTATTTTGTAGATTCAAATTATAACACATTTTTCTTTACTAAAAGATATGAAATAAATTATTACAATAAGTTCTCAATACGTGAATCTTCAAATCAAATGCCGTAAACTTAGGACAGTGTGATGCACAATAACATCGAATATTTCCAGGTGAATTTCAAGGTCAAGGTTTAGTAGTTATTCACTATCATTAAATGGGTCAGTTTTTAAATTTTTCTTATGTTATTTGTAGAATGTGCTGTTGTAACGAACTCTTGACTCATGGATTGGTTTACAATAAGTTTTAGGACATTCATAACTGATTTCAATCAGACAAGCTTTTAGTATTTACATGCTTTAGAAGCACATAGTTGCAGTTTTATAGTGTGCACTTATTTCCTATGCGCCTGCGGTGATGGAAAAATAATTAGCGACCGTTTCGGTTAGCATTTCTTACAAGAGAACGAAGAGAAAACCCGTAATCGTCACTTTAAGATTTTAATGCACTATTCAATTCTTATCAAAGTACTTCAATCTGTTAACAGCTTCCTTATTTTAGTCTCTAAAAACTTGCCAGGTTGAAATTTAAAATTTGAGAAAGGCCTTAATATTGCTTGAAACTACAAGCCAGTTAGAGCATTATAGTAGACGAAGTCATTGCTAATCTATCCTTGAAATTTTATGCTTGGTTTTTATGCTTTAATCAAAGTTCTCTATATTGTTATTTTAATATGGCGGTTGAAAGGAAATTTGTTTTTATTTCAATGGCAAAACTATAAAAATAAGAAAAAGGGGGAAAAAAACTGACTAAGGTCAGTGATGTTTAAAAAAAAATCTGATGAAGATAAAAAGCCTTGTAAAAAAAGTTTGGCAAGAAGAGGATGCCCAAATTATCTACTCAGTGTTATAAAGCGAAGACGTGATTTGGCATTCAGAAAGCACCAGTAAAGAATTTAATATTATTTCTTTTTAAACAGCCTAAATTTTTCACACTATAGACTATTTTAACTTCACTATTTTATTTATTGAAAAAGGTCTAGATAACTAATTATTGGCAAAAGAAGTTCTACTTTTATCTTGAAATATAGTATATGAAACGTAGGGTTATCTTACATAATAGAATCCCCTCCTGTCTTTATGCCACTTAATTCAAATGAATAATTCCTGTTCATGCTGTGAAGTTGCGGTTCTGCCGTAATTAGTATTGCAAGGAAATATTTGAAATGTCTGGAGCCAAAGGTTGAATTTGAAAAAAATAAAAATTGTCATCTCTTTTATTGTGTAGCAACTGAAAATTCTTATGACAGAAGGGGGATTTATAAAATAAAATAAAGGTTGGTTGCTAAAATTGGGTTACAGATTTTCCCAAACGGTCGTCACAACCTCGACGCGTGCCCTACGGCATGTGATTTAATGTTACGATATTCTAGGACTGCCGATTGCGCCAAAAATGCTCGACTTCTCGCCAAAAATTAAATTAAAATGAAGAGCAAATCAAACTATAAAATCTTTTGTATTTTGCTTAAACTATAAGACATCTTTTGTATTTTGCTTTACAGTATAATGAAGATAACAAAGGGCGTATTTTATTCCTTTTCCCGCTGATAATTTAAGATCAAAATTGGATAATATGTATATAATAATTGGATAATATATGTACAATTTTAATTATATATGATACCACAAGTCCAGATACATGTGTTGCCGTGTTCGCATGTATTGGAATAGAGAATCAAACAAACTTACTGAAAACGGAATTCTTCCAAAATTTGATAGAAACTAACAAATTTCGAGTAAAGACAGAATATAGATTTCACTTATCAAGTTTGGTTCTTTTTTCAGTTATTGTGGTTTTCATAGTCAAATAGATTGATATAATTCCCAAAATACCTTTCATCAGATTCTTGAAGAATTTGATTCATCTCCGCCTAAAATGTGAAACTAATCAAAAATTTCTAAGTCGAATTTTTTGGTAATTTCAATGCTGCAATCATAAATGAAAATAAAAGAGTATGTCGTATTTATAACATTCCACCTTAAATTATTGTGCACAAATTGGGAAAAGAAGTTTCTTTTTGTTGTATATTTAATAATATTTATAAAGGAAATAAATAATTATTATAAAGCAAATAGTCTTTTTTACTTGCATTAAATATTTAATTTTATTATTTAATTTTTAAAATAAAAAATATATAAATAAAAGTTATAAATTTGAAATGAATGAAAACTAAGCAGGTAGATTAATATTTAAAATTTAATATTCATATCAAAATGGAATAAGGAAAAAAACATGAGTTGCGTAAATAGATATATTTTTCTACTGAAAATTGTTTTCAAATAAAAATATAGTTACTTGATAATATAATTAATCATTTATTTAAAAGTTAATTTATTAATTATATGTTGACTGAACAACAATAAAAATTCGATTTACCCAGAAATTCTAATTAATAAAAATTGGTTATAAAAAGCAGTGCTGTAAGGGAACCCTATTTTTAAACTAAAATTAAAAATTAACATTTATCTTTAATATTTAAAAAAATAAAATGAATTTAATAAATGAAATATAACCTTTAGAGAAATAGTTAGTAATTTTGACTAACAAGGCAATAATCATTAAAATTAAATTATTAAATCATTTCATTTTAATTCATTTAATTATTTAATGATTTAATCATTAATTTCAGTAAATAATTTTAAAAACAATCAATATCCAGAATGAATACCACAAAGATACTATGAAACTTTTAAATAAGTTGAAGTTTGTGTTTAACACGTTTCAAATTTTTAAAATTGCGAGAAATTTTCGATTGTTTTTTATTTGTGTATTTTGTATAGTAGTTAAATCGTCATGTGAATTAAGATCCTTACAAATTCATTAACGTTAAATCTTTGAATAATTTTAAAAATAAAAATTTCAGTGAATGAATAAATAGTTTACAAAACAAGCATTACTTAGCTTGAATATAAATATACAACCGCAAAATAAACAATGTATTCATCATCTAATATGTTTCTTTTTCCTTATTTAGATTGTACTATAGTTAAATCTTATAATAATAAAAGAATAGTAAATTAAAGGCCTCAAAAATTCGTTTGCAACCACTAAGGAAGACGTTTCAGATGTTTTCATCTGAAACGTCTTCCTTAGGACCAAATTTATTATAATTATTAAATTATGGACCAAATTTTAACCATATATAAACTAAAAATTCAAGAGAACGGAGCAAAAAATTCGATTTGCTCATTAATTCGAATTAATATCTTTCGATTTAGCTATGTTTTTCTATTATATACTAATCGAAAAGAAAAAGACAAAAATGGTAGTGATGCAAAAATGTACTATGTTACTATGTAATATTAAGATGGTCATAGCGAAAATTCACGTGGAAGCATTAAGACCTGAAAAGTAGCCGACAAAGAATGACATTTCACAAATGGCTGTGGCAATTTCCAACCAGCGATCCACTGCCTGTAAGTACAACTTCCCCTGTCACTGCCGAAAGCAAAATGTGGTTGTTCCATCCATACTCCAGGAAGGCACGTCCGAAGGATTTCTTACTAAATATTGCAACCCTGCCTTTACGACGGCGAAAAGAGCATGTTTCTGTGGTATACGACCAGGCAGAGAGATAAGGGTAGGGCCTGCTTTATAGTGTTAGGGCCGTTTCCCTTATTGCTTGTAAAACAGGGTTCTAGCCACTGATAAGCTTTACGATTTCCTAGGACAGGCGAATGCCTCTTCCTAAAAAATAAAATGGAATAAACCCCGACGCCGCAATATTTGGGAAATACCTCGGGGATAGGAGGGGAAGGTGCCATAATTTATAAAGAAAAGGGGGGAGGAGGTAGAGATTTTGTACTTTATTGGCCAAACCGTGATTCTTGCTTTTTGAGTTCGTTTTGAATTCTTGTACAGAAAACGAAATGGTTATATAAGGTTTGGTGAAGTCAGTGGATTAGTTAAAATTTTCTTCCGGGATATTTCAGTTTTCGATATTTATATATGATATTTAGTTTTCAAAGATAATTGTAAAACTGTACACTGTACCCCCGGTGATCAGTTGTTTAGAAAAGGAAACGAAATGGCGGGATTTCCAAAACACAGAAGCCAATGCTGGAGAAGGCACACCAAAGTCAAAATAGTAGCGTGCTTTTTTACTTTATAACTAAATATAACGAAAGACAAACATTACAAAATGCTGCGATATAAGCTATATTTATCCTTGATATGCTGCAATCCCTTACAGACTAAATTTTCGAAAGAGCAGTTTTCCAATTTAAAAAGATCAGATCACAAGTCAGCTATTTAACGAAAACAATTTATCTAATGTAGTTCAGATAATGTAGGCAAACGTAGTTATCTACGACAGCTCGTGGCATCATTTCGCTTATACTGAAAGTGAAAGCTACAATTCGTACAAAAAAAAAAAAAAATCCTGTGTTTTTATTGCATTCCAATCTTGGAACTTTCTGGTATATGACTTGTATAAAGATTTATACATTGGTTGCTGGAATAAAAAATTTTGAATACAAATTTTTTCATAGCCACATGTAAATAAAAATTTTCTTGCTTTTTCTATAAAGGTAATTCCGAATTTTTTTTAACACTTTGCCTGTTAAAAGATTACCACATCGGGTGCCAGACTAAAAATTTTTGAACTAAAATTTATGTAACTGCTGGAAATAAATAAATGCATTTTGTATGTTGAAAATTTTAAAATGGGCGTCTGATGTTATTACATACTAAAATAAGATGTCAGTTAATGATCACACCAAATTATTTTGACGGTATATTCAAACAGTATCAAAGTTGATCGTCCTAAAATAGAATAATCTGGGTTCCCTTCGGAACCGTAAATAAAAGTTTGAGCTCCTAGTGCCCAAAGAGCGTCTAGTGTCATTTACCTAACACAGTAATTGAGGCTGGGAAAAAAATAATTCTATGATTAACATTTTACCATTTTAAATACAGAAAGTTAAAATAAAATCAATAGCAAATTTTAAGCGCTCTGGAATCAAAAACACATATGGGCTACAACTCAATAAGTCCACTGGATAAGACGACTCCGTGTTTTGATACATTCAATTATACTAACTGAAAGAGAAATTATTCTGGATATTCTGCTTTTAAATCAATATAAAAAATAAGGGTAATGGGTAAGAGTTATATCTTTTTTTAGCAGAAGATTTACATACAATTTAAAGATTTGATGAAAGAATAAAATAAATTACTTTATTATAATGGAAACTATAGTGGCAAATCGTATTTATTTCTTTAATTTACTAAATAAGGGATATGTTTATTGGATTAAATAATTAATGATAATTTTTTTTCAATTTTTATAATAATTTTAAGATTAAATGCTTAATAATTTTTTCAAATGTTATACCAAAATTTTGTTCAATTTTCACGAAAATTCTAATTAAATTTTCAGAAATGTTTCTCTCAGGGACATTCTCCTACCGTTCAAGTAAGCCTGAGGCGAATTCGTTAATTCTAAGTTTTGATGTTTGTTTTGTAAATTACCTACAGATAGGAACACACTCAAGATTTTATTATAAATAATTAAGATTTTATATTGGCAACTTTCAAAATAAATGCAGACTCAAAAATTGATAATAAAGAACTTTCTCTCGATAGGAAACACAAGAATAGCAAATGAAGATATAATACAATAATCTACTCATAATTTAGGATTTTCCATTCTCTTTTTTCAGTTCGATTCTTGAGATGCATTATAAATATTGATTCATTCAGGAAAAAAACTGTTTTGATACATTTTCAATGAACAAAACCTGATATCGCACTATCTGGAGTATAACTAATGTGTTTTTTCAAATTTATTTGAACTTTAGCACAGCAGCTTTGCATATCATTTTAATAGAAAAAAAAGGCAATATTACGGTTTTGGCATTCAAGAAATGGCCAGATCGTATGATTAGTTTATTTCATTCAATAAAGAAGCTATATCTTGACACTATCACCTAAACGCTATCCAAACTTGGAAGAATTCCAGCAGGATTAAATATCAAGCATGGTTTGACTTAACACCACAAAGGGTTTATTTTTGCAATTTTTGGGTTTTCCTCCTTCATTATGTATGCAAATACAAAACTTTTCTGGTTTTTGGTGGAATTCTAATAGTTTGCCTCTTAATGACCCACGATAACGAGTTACTGACCCGTGTCTGACTGTTAAGAGGCAACATTGGGTTGGGTTCTGAACTGCGGATAAATAGTTGGGCGAAAACATTTTTATGTCATCATATCTGCAATAAATTTTCCATCCTTATCTGGTTAATGTGAAGGGAAGAAAAATAATGTGAGAGGCATATTGAATTTTACCGGAAATCTGCAACCATATCTGGAAAAACGTGATGGAGTCATACGTGAACAATTTCTTCAGGAGAGTAATCCACCTCGTTGGAAATCGCGCCTCAGTCATAGAGATAAGTCTGATGGATTCAACCCCCTCCTGCTGCAAGCTTTCATCTGAAAATTCATCAAGAAAATAATTTTCATGGGAAAAAATTTTTATCTCATACTGCAAATCAAAAAGAAAGATTATATATGGCGTTGTTTTTGAGATCTCAAAAACACAATTCACACAAATCTTGGTGCAGAATTTATATAGTGGTTCTCTACTTAATCTACAAAAGTAGGAAGTATCATTAGTAATGTTGGAAAAAACAACCAATTTTGGAATGAAATACTTAAGTGTTTGATATGATGGCAATACGTCATCATTTTTTTCATTCGGAAAATGAATCAAGATTTTTTAAAAGATATATTCATCACTTTTTTCGAAGAATGTGGTTTTTTTCCTCCCTTCCTATATTTCTGATTCACTCTTAAAGTCTCATCATTATTATTTCTTATATGACTTATTTTATTGATCTTATCTCAGAAGAGATATACATTTTTTTTATTAAAATATTTCTGCGGAAATTATATATTTGAAGATAATTAGCAGCATTTGAATTCAGATGTGAGCTCCATGTATAAAATTTATGAAGATATGAAACAGTTCCAGAATGAAATATCCATGTTTCTGATATGATGAATATAACAGCGCAACACACATTAACAATTAGGACGTGCTTTGTCTTATCATTCTTAATATATTCATCACTTTTTTTAGGGAAACATAGTTATTTTTTCATAACTTTTAATTCATGGGTTTTTTTACATCGTTTCTCATTTAATTATTTTACAACCTATTTCTTTAAAAAATTATATATATATATATATATATATATATGACAACACAGCGTTGAATCATCAAGACAATTCATCAGACATCAAACATGTAAATGCTTGATTCATCTATTTTCTAATTTTCTTGATATAATAATTTCACTTTCTAAACTACACAAATATTAAATATAATCTATTTTTCCTTAGGTTTCAACAACAGAACAAAAGCATATTTGATGAAACAATGAAAATGATTAGAATTTCAGGACAGTAATATTATCTATTGAGGGAAATTAGGAAAAATAAAATAAGAATTTTCACTACTACTTATTTGCTGTCATTAAAAACAACAATTTTTAAATTTTGAAACGGTGAAAATCTTATTTTTGTGCAATAATATATTTGGAAGTCATTGAGGAGAGACACCGAAATTCATCTTAATTTTTAATTAATTGAAAATCTATTGAGAATTTTTTTAAAAAAAATCATTCTGAAATGCTTATTTTCATCCTTTAAGCGGCAAATTCAGTATTTGAGGACAAATGGTGTGGTCTGTAGAGTGTCAACACACACACACATTCATTTTTATTATTAATAGAGATTATTTCCCGATTTTAATTGTAGGGTACATATACATGAAAGATAATATATATAAAAAAGACACTTGTCACTGAAGCCTCAATATGTACGCTTCAACATACTATTCTGAAAGGAAATTGAGGAAGGAAAAAGCTTGAGAAAATGGGATATATATTTATTCCCATTATTATAAAACACAGATTTAGCTTCTAAAGGAGAGATCAGTGATGTTTAAAAAAATTTTTAAAAAGAAAAAGAAACCTTCAACTACCAAACAAAATTTCAAATCCTCGTCAATTTTCCTTTGCATGATCAATGCCACCAGCTTTATTTAAAGAAACTTAATTTTGGAAATATATGTTTAGGTACAATCTTCAGTAAATAAAGGCTTCTTTCACTTTTTCGATATGTATTATGATAATGTCATCACTTTTTAGAATGTCACTTTATGTAAGCATCTTGAATTTGTTCCTTTGGCTGGTCTATAACTGTAAAAGTATATAGAATATATAGGTTGTCCACTTTTATCGCAATCTAGCAGTTAATTTCTAATTAGTTAGAGACAGACATATAGTTTCAATTGGAGAAAATATTTAATTGATGAGAAAAATTATATCTTATGTTACTTGAGTCAACTAATATATTTCTGAAAAAGCTACGAAATGTAATTTTTTATATTGTCCTTCATTTCTATTAGTTAAATTTTTTTTTTAAATTATCGGCCTTCTAAAATATATGATAAAAGAATTCCTATTGTTTTATGGTTAATATTGACATTGTACCTGTTTATCCTAAATGGGGGACCATATACAAATTTGAAAAATTAGCCCAGTGGTGCATAATTTCGATTTTTAAAAATGTCTATCGAGGCCCCCATGTTATCCATAAAATCAGACTAAAATAATGATTTTGAACTTTTCATAAGATGGCTAGTTTTATTCACAGAAGAATGGGTACTTTTTTTATTTATTTAAAATGTTGCAATGTGAATTATATTTTACTAATTATGTCTGAAGAGATTAAAGGACTTTAAAAAAAAATTAGATGTCGTAACTTTTTGAGAAATGCATTTATTGACTCAAGCAACATAAATATATTTTTTCTAGTCATTTAAAGCATTTTTTTTTCATTTGTTTCTCAAACGGTTTAAAAATTAACGATTCGACCACAACAAGAATCTATATTAACTTTATATCAAGGTGATATATCCACAAAACGTGAAATTAAATTTAGTAGATAAAAATAGTTACTTAAGTAAAAAAACAAAATATTTTTTAGTTTCATCTAAGATAAATTGTAAGAAGTTGTAAGCTATGCAAATCATTTTGCTATTTAAAATTAATATCAAATTTTAAGACGAGCGACAAAAGTAATATTAAAAAATTCTTGTCAATTCAGAAAGCTATTCCTTTATTTTTACTTTGTTAAAGAGACTAAAATACCGCTCTTAGGAAAATTTCACTTTCAATAAATCAAGTCTTCTTTGATTAAAAAACTGAATCTTTCTTTTTTTAAAATGCACAACTAACTCTCTAATTCCAGTTTTGAATTTATATGTTTTCCTTGACAAAAAAAAAAAAAAAAAAAAAAAAAAAAATCAATCAATCGGTCTTTTTTGATAAATGTGTACATGCTTGTGTTTATTTCTGAGTTTAATAATATTTGTTCATACAATGGAACTAGAGCACTCTCGACTTCTTTTAAGCATAAAAATATCCACTACTTTATTTAATTTTACATGTTATACCTAAATCTAAACACAATTTTATACTATTATCCTTTTAGAATTTTAATCTCCAAAGAAAAGCAGTATGCCTCTTTTCGCAGAAAGAGAAAATTTCTAATACTTAAAGATTGCTTTCTTAAAGAGAGTTTCTTAAAAAAAGTATAGATTACTGCATTTGCACATGTTCAGTATTAAAGCACGTTCATTCCTTTACGCAATCTGTAGATAGAAGAAATTGCTACGGAAAATACAGCTCCTTTTTCCTTTTAGAGACGTTAGAAACAGGTTTATAATCTGTTGAAAGATTTAAATATAATAAAAGGAATGAAGAGTAATTAATGATTAGGTTTGAAATACTACATTATAGTGGGATGTTTTTAGTAAATAAGTACAACAGCAACATCGATATACGTATAACTATTTTAAACTTATAGATTCGTTTTTTTTTTTTATTATTATTATTTAGAAACTGTTTAATATATTTTTATTGACGAGAATAAGGGATACCTGAAAAATTATGTCTGAATTGAATTTTTTATTCACATTTTATTCACATTTTAATTTCACATTTTTTTTAAATTAGAATTTTTTTATTATTTCGCCCAGTTTTGCTGAAAGGCGTTACTATACAATATTTTATGAATTATAGCACTACTACTGCTATAATAAACCAGTCTGTTTATTAGAATATTTTTAATCTTGTCAAATCATTTTGTCCATTTTTTTCCCTGGCTCCAATTGCACATGCAAATGTAAAAATACAAAACGGTAAAATGGACTAATATTTGTTAGTAAGCACTAGAAAATATATTGTAATTGGAATGTTTATTCGCAGAATATCAATAAATTGTTTTGAATCAATATGGCTCTCAGAATTAATTTTGGTGGCTAACATTTAAAAAGATCTCAGAATGCCGCGATTTTTGAGAGCAACCAAAATTTATATACAAAATTCCATTTAAAATACAGATTCAAAGTTTAAAAAAAAAAAATCTGTTTTCGTTGTTGTCTGGTGTGCATTATTGTTTTAAACTGATTTAATTTTCAGAAATTTTTATTTCGGTTAGGAAATTGAATAATTATTAAAACTTCTGGTTCATATTTATGCCATTTGTTTTCATATTTGTTCCATGCCACCAAAGAAATAAATCGTTTACATTCCGAGTCATTTTATTCATGCGTTTCAAAATATTTTTGGACTACTTAACTTTAAACAACTTAGTACTGAAATTTGTTCAAAAAATTATTAGTTCTCTTACTGAATGCGAATATATTCTCGACTTTCATTAAAAAAAAAGCTATAACTAATGCAAACGACGTGGAATGATTCAAGGTTTACTTAAAGATCCAATTTAACGACGGCACCTGGTTTTTCCCGACAAATATTCCTGGAGGTCGGCTGTTTCTTTGCAAGATCGTTAATTTCACGCACCCCTGCGTCTTGCGAACGGATTGCCCACTGTCCACCCCACGCGGTTTTATGAGTGTTTCGGCAACCCCAGGAGAGCCATCGGATGACGCGTTTTTATGTCTTCGCGCTTAGGTGGTCGCCTTTGATGTCACACCGACACTGCGTCTTAACAGAAAGGTCGTTACACTGCAAAAAAGATGTAGAAAAAAACGGAAAGTTGGAATATTGTCCGATAGATGGCGACACATAAAAGCAATTCAAAATCATCTTTTAGCATAAGTGTATCTTTCCGGCTGCATTTTTTTATTATTATACCATTTAATTTTTTTGAGGAATGATAGCATTCGAATGAGGAATAATAGCATTCGAATAATCTAAGATTCAAAGTATTCTTATAAATTACAACAGTGAGAAAGAAATGAATATTTAAAAATAAAAATGGCAG
The DNA here is from genome assembly GCF_947563725.1 of Argiope bruennichi. NCBI lineage: Eukaryota > Metazoa > Arthropoda > Arachnida > Araneae > Araneidae > Argiope > Argiope bruennichi. The sequence goes on along the minus strand of NC_079158.1, from coordinate 68,929,962 downwards.
TAAAGATTACTAATTTATACATGAATAATAAATAAATTTTAGTACAGGCGATTTTAATAATTTTTGAAAGTATTATTACTATAATCACCATTTTTTATTAATTATATTTGACAACACATAATTTCTGTAAATCAATAATTAATTCTAATAAAATTATGTACTTCATTGAAAACAAAAAAACAAAAATAAATAAAACATATGAAATAATATTGATAAATTATGGAATTATATTTATAACATAAAAGTTTTAATTGCAATTAATTAATTGATAAAAGTTTTAATTGCAATTAATTAATTGATAAAAGTTTTAATTACAATTAAAAACTTTTAATAATATTAAAAATAGTTATTTTAGTGAATTACGAAACAATTATACTAAACATAAATGTTCAACACTTTGATTATAAAAATTAGATAATAAAATCTCCAAGTGGATGTTTGAGGAGTACACTAACGGTCTTCAAAAACAAATTACGTTTAATATGTTCAAAATTTAAAGATTTTTAACATTTTCTTTTAAAAAAATTGCTTTTACAAAAGCAATTTTTTAAGTAATTTTGTAAAGCAATTGCTTTACAAAATTTAGGCTAAATTTATTTTATTGCTTTCTTATTGTCTTGGTAAAATATGGTTGAAAAAAAAATTGTTCATTTTCGATACCTGACATAAAGATACGGTTATAGTTAATTTAGAAAAGTTATCCATAAATAAAAACTTGTATTTCAATTAGAATTCAGTGTAATTGTCTTTGAATTAAACGAAATAAATTCGAATTATATATATTTTACAGTTATTTGCATTAGAAATTTAACTGGTGACGAAAAAGGAATTTGAATAAAAAATCGGAGAATGAACCAAATTCCGTTCAACAACAAAACCTGTTATTTCTCAAATACGAAATACTTTTATAGGGTTAGTTTTAAATCTCAAAGGATTGAATAAAAATTCTGACTAAAAATGATAGAACATTAATTTTATTGTTTTTTTAAATCAAACAATTGAAAGAAATTCTTTCATAAAATGTAGAGAATAAAACACCTTTTTTTTTTGGGGGGGGAAGGGTGCTACGTATTTATGAGGTATAGCTATTACATTTTACCATTTCCTCCCTAAAATTCAATATAGCTTGTTTTATTAAATAATTTACTCTTATATCGGCCCATCTAAATTACATAGTAGTCAATTAGCTTTAAGTCTTTGCCTGCGATATAGGGAAACACGTTATGGTTGTTCTGTTCATTAAATATTTCAAAATAGAATTTTTCTGAAAATAATTTTAATTATTATGTAAAAAATTTGTTAACTTTCCATACACGGAAAAATAATTAGATTTTTGATTATTCAAGTATGAAGTTAAGAGCTCTTTTTGATGCTTAAAAACTGAAGAGTAATATTAACGATTTATGTTACATTGAGCAATAATCTTCGAATATTTGCAAATATGTGGTTTTTTATGACTATCAAAATAAGAAACTTGAAATGCATGTGCAAAACGTTTAATTTCGTTGTTATTAATAAATATGCACTATTTCTAAAATTCAGGAGAAACGGATATGAGATACATATTTATCTGTTTATTCCCACACTCATATGCTATTCAAATTGGAATAAAACAAATTTAACTTCTAAATACTTCTATGAAAAGAAACCTACTTCTTGATTATTGTGTTCCAAAATTAATTTATACTTTATTTTTTATTTACTTTTCAATTTCTTTAATCTGAAATTTTATAGTCGTTGTTCGATTATTTTAATTTTTTTAGTCATTTCTACCATTTATTAATTATATATTTGTATAAAGATTAAATGAAAATGACTTCGAGTGCAAAAAGAAAGATTGCTAAAAATATATTTGTTAGCTCATTTTATCCGAAGAAATGACTCACTCAGTTTCGGAATAATCAAATAATTGTAAATAAATATCTATATAAGTTTGAGTGGATAGTTTATAGTGGAAGTATAGTTTTTCTTATAAAAAAAATAAAGATTTCATTTTATACAAAAACGCATTTTTTTTTCCTGTTTTGATAAATCAGATAAAATGTGCAATAGTTTCAGTCAGACAGCCTTTTCCTCCTATTTTATTATTTTCTTACCGAGTAATCCTTCTTTACTTCATGGATTGCTCGTACTGCCATCTGTTGACTGTTTATAGAAATATTTGAAAATTAATCTATTGTAGCAAGTGGATATCAACCGCAAAGCGGAGAAGATCTATGACTACGCAGAATTGGATTAAGTTCATACATATATTATTAATTTGAATTATATCTAAATATAGCAGTTTTTAAATAACAAACAACTAAAAATAACAAATTATTTATTTGAGGATGTCTTCCAGAGAATTGGTGTCAGTATATCGCGTATAAAAGTTTTGTAATAATTTTTTACTTTAATTTTATTATAAAAGAAAATGATAAAAAAGGGTTATATTTTTAACTCATTCTAAATATTTAACTAAAAAGCGCAACAGAACTATTGACTTACGTGTCAACTCACCAAAATCACCAACAACAGCAACAATTAAAAGCCACACTGATCTGTAAACGATTGTGAAATGACTAATACCGAATGACCGAAAAATAATTTTTAAAAATTTAAACGATACTTGATGGTAAATTTAGTTGTCCAAATATATGATCATTATAAATCAATCAAAAGCAGAAAATTGAATAACTCTAAAAATTCAGAAAAAAACAAAAATCGAAGCTGTGGGACTCTCCAAAATTTGCGAGTTCCTTAAGTAGTTATCTACCTTTCATATTTGGTAATCCGAACGTGCCAATAAGTAATTGATTATCTGAAGTTCTTCAACATTAGCATGCAAAAAAGACTTCAGAATAACATTTTAATTTCAAGTGCTACAAGAATTTTTTTTGTAATGATTATTTTTTTAACTATTTTATTATTATTATTTGCAATTTATGCTTCTTTTAGTTATATGGAAAAATCCAACAAAAAAAATTAAATGTGAAGCTTTATAATCTGTAAAATGTTCGGTTCAATGTTCATATGAATTAATGAATAATAATATTAACAGAAACACATTTCTGTATCTACACCATAGAATTACTGGCAATTTTGTTTTTTGGCAATTTTGGATTTTTGTATTTAGTCACATCTGAATCCAAATGTAACATTTGTGTGTAGGCAGTTATTAAATAGGCAAAATAAATAACAGTAATAAGAATGGTAATAGGCAGAGTAATTTAATTTTGTACTTTTATTGAATTTACGAAAGTCTCCTATTGGAGCTTATTCAAATTCAAATTAAGAATCCTTTAAATTATGGAACATAATTCTAAAAATATTATTCATTGGTTATCTTTTGTAAATTTTATGAAACGTTGAATTATATTTTAAAAAAATGTCTAATCCTATAATTATAATTTAGATGGTGCTAAATACTTTTGCAACTTTTATAGAACAAATACAAAGAAATACAAATTTTAATTTTCCATTTTTTAGTATATGATATTTTGAATGCCAATCTTTTGAAAGTGATCTGCAGTTTAATAATTTACTGTTTAAGTTAGTCAAAATTTGATATTTAAAACTTCTTGTATAATGATTAAATTAAAAAATCGATACAAATATACTGCCTTTGGGAAATGGGAAGTGGGAAGAGGATCCCGAAGACTTTCATTGCCTAAGTCCCACAGAGGATTTATTCCTGCGCTGTGATTACGATAGAAAAAATTCGAGTAGTAATTCAAGCAGCTTTGTGATTTGAAATGAAAGGCTTTTGTATCAAAATAATTAATCAAATTTTAATTAGAAAAAATTAACTGAAGTTATTATTTATTCTTTTAAAAAATTCAAAAAAGGACCAGTGGTGTAACAAGGGTAATAGCGCCCGAAGCTTAGCAGTCTCTTTCTCTCTTAACCGAAATCAATAATTAAATAAATATGGATGGTGCTCATAATATTTTTTCTCTTCTTCATAATATTTCATTTAAAAAATGATACAAATGCATTAATGTTTAGTCTAAATGGCGCCAGATAAGACTAACGTCTGATATATAAATATCCCTTTTGTCACCATATACTACATTGCTGCAAAGAACCCAGTAATTCCAATATAATCTTTTAAAAAAGCTATTGAATATTCCATTTATTTATCCCTTAAAAAAAAGATAGCACCTTTATTAAATACCATATAACAGTTCAAAAGTAAAAAATAAAAATAAAAAAAAATCATTTAATTATACAGAGCTATCCGTAAAGAGAAAATAAATTCTACTGTTGTGATTATTATTAAAATCAGGTTATCTGAAATTTATTTAAAATATTAATAGTACTCAAAGTTTAAAAAAAAAAAAACAGACTTCTTTTATACAAGAATTTTAGATTTTTCTGTACTTTAAAAAAAAATTACACTATATTTATCAACACTTTCATTACTTGTAAATATATTACATTTGTCTGAATACTGAAAAATATTACTTGAAAATTACAGTTCGAAAATAGCAAACTTTTTCCCGAAATGTAAGAATAGTAACAAAAAAATGTTTGATTATTGAAACGTAGATGGCGCCACGACTGCTAAGTGTGATTTTGAAAATTTTGTTGATCATGTCACAGACAATAGGATGGAATGTTTTGTGTTTAATATTTTAACAAGGAAGATATTAAAGTTCATTTCTTCTCCAATAAAAAGTATTCTCAATAAAATTTTTCACCAGAAAATTGCGGAATTAAAAGCAACAACTTCTTGCCTATTCTCCTAGTAATAACTGGAAATATTTTACTTATTTAAAATACTTTTATTCTCAGAAATTAGTTCGAGCAATGAGAAAAAAAAAAAGTTAAAATTTACATATAATAATTAGATTTTAATAAATAAACTATTATGATAGTTGGCTAGAATGTAAGTGATGAACATTTATTTTACACCATCACATTCAAATTATGTTTGTTGTTTATAATTAATATAAAAAAATTCTACAAAACTGATAAAATGTTAGAGACATACCATATATGGTTGGCCAAGTTTTCCATTTACGCAATAGCGAATAATGACAATATATTCAATCATAATGATTTCAAAATAAATAATTGTAATTTTTTGAGAATTTTAGTAAGCTCATGATTGTGTGTGTAAGACGATTCATTTTCATTTGTAAGAAACAGCTTATGTTCTAGCTTTGTTTCTGCGTAAAAGAATAGAATAGCTGATTGATCCAATATATTATGTTTTTATATTCAGCGGAATATTCTGACGGTTGAGAGAAATATATTGATTGATTTTGTAGTAACTCTATAAAATGGGTACACGGTTATATTAAGCTTAAGGGCCTCTAGGCATTGAAAGCCTTGAATGCCCATTTTTTCATTTTCCAAATTTCTGAAACGAAATATTTTTATTGATTGTAACTTGATATGACTTTAAACAGTTTTTAGCGAAAAAACTGTATAATAACTAACAAAAATAACGAAACATTTTATAGTGTGTTATCTTCAATATAATTATTATCTATATCTCTTGTATATTTTTAATTAAAATTTAAAAGAAATTTTAAGCAAAATGATGAAAAAATTATAAACTTTTTGAATACATATTCAATAGTCAAATACAAGTCAGGTTTTTAAAGGTTGTTGTATTATGAATGAATTATCTAACTAAAGGAGGGGAAAAAAGGAACTCATTAATTTGTAAGCGTGTTTGAAAATATAAAATAATTTCTAAGAATACTTCGGTGAGATTAAAAAAAATTTTGATTTTTATATCTACAATTTCATGTAAATGAGTCAAAATCAGATAAAAACTCAACATTAGATTATCAAAAATTGGAAATGAAGCCTTGGCGGCCCCTGAAGTTCTTGGCATTTGCTTACTTTCGTATGTGATAAATAATCCTGAGTGGGAAACTGAACGATAAAAAGAGCTTTTGTGAACTAAGGGTCTGGATCGAATTATGCAAGAGTTTCTCAGCCCTCCCAAAAACAATAATATGAATCAATGCGTTGTTCAAATGATTAAGAAGCATTACAAAGTCATCTCGACGAATAACAAAGTGTTTTGCAATGGATAAATATTAACCTGTAAGATATTGCCCTGATTTGTCACTGAGGAATATCAAAATCACAAATGTTGTTTGCTCAGGAGCATAAAACTTGGAATCTGACACCTGAGAAGGATTTCTTAACTCAGAGAACTTTGCTTTATGATGCAACTTGCAGTAGTTGGGTTTAATTATGGAAAAAACAGGATGTGTTTTTAGACCGTTTTACCTGGTAACAGTTTTTGAAACTAATGGCATGCAAAATTATGCATAGAGAATATATTTTTTCCAGACTCTAATTCAATTTATAATGCTCATGATTATATAATACAACTGGATGCAATTCTCAATACCACTGATTATCTGAGTATCATTATGGAACATCTAATGGCTGTCATGTTCCACATGAAGATAGTTACCTCACATCTAGAATTATACATACCAATGTCAACATGCTCAATTAATTTGATATTGGTTTACAGTCATTACAGTATAACAGTCATTGTTTTCTGGGCAGCTTAGTCCTAGTAAACGTTTTAGAGCAAACTGGTAAAATAATTACAATGCTTGGAAGTTGCATCATTCGGACTTAACTAACTGCAGTAACTGCCGTTTAATGAGAACTCTGAAAGATTTCTGAATTTTGCTAACATTTACCGATTGATAATAACCGAAGCAATATTTTTGTCACGTCAAAAAAACAAAAACAAAAAAAAAATCATTAACTTTATGTTTATTGATAATTTATTTAAAAAATAAGAACTGAAAAAAACCATTAATTATTGCTTATCAACAATAATTAACAGTTCACTTGTGTATTGTTTGCATTTGCACTGTATTTTAAAATTTGTCGAATGAGGCTTCACGCCGCGTTTCAAAATATCAACGTGTTTGATTTTTCATGTTTTCATCCCCATTGATATTATCAACGTCTTGCTTACAAAAGACTATATTGACCTCATATTTAAGATAATATTTTGCTAACTTACCTTTAGTGCTTTATTGTAAAAAATATAAAAAAAAAATAACTAAAAGATTCGATTAAGATTTCTTGAACTTCATTTGTTTGGGGCCTCATCCTGTGTGTAAAATGTCAGAAAGAAAAAGAAAATGAAAATAAACCGCCATCCAAAGCTTAAAAATATGAAATTGAAGTATTATTTAATGATAATTAGAAGACATTTTAATTAAATAGAGCTTTTTAGAAAATTTTAATTATTTTAATTCTTTTTTTTATTTATAAATACTAAAGGATTCGAGAGAAGGAAACCATGTTAGGATTTTCAATAACAAATCATTCATTCATCATTCAACTTTACCAGAACCATTTTTTATTCATTTTTAAAATATAATTTAAGTTTAAATTAAAATATAATTTAAGTTAAATTAATTTTATTTAAATTGTCATGTTTTTATAGAATGTAAAATCAATATTTCATTACTGTGTTGCAAATTTACGAAGCAGCTTAAAAAAAGAAAATGTGACAACGCTGTCCTAGTTTATGGTAGTAAACTATTATTGTTTTTATCAATTGTAAATATTTATAAGTAAGTAATAAAAAAATATCGGCTTGGGTCGTCTTAATTAAAGTCCATTAAATCCATAAACTGGTCAGAATAGATAAAATAAAATATGTTTCTAGATAGAAAAGATATTCTGCTTAAATCAAAAGGACTTATTTCTTTTAGAAAGAAAGATTACATCAAAGTGATTTCACATTTTTCATGTGGCGTATTTAGCTTTATTAAAAAGAGATAAAACTATGACACTGGTTTTATGACCATAATATAACACAACAAAGGTTGAATTGCTAAAAATAAATTTCGTGGAAGAACACTCAAACATCATGAATTAGAGTAATTATATTAAAAGATTTTTAGATGTGTTGCAAATGATTTTCGTTTCTATTAAAATTTCAAAAGAAAATATATATATAAATATATATTCTTGAAATGTTCTGCTGTTGAAGATTTCAGGAAAGAAATATTTTTCTGTCTAGCAGTCTTTCATTAAACCAATTACTCTCGCGAAATGTTACTAATTGCTGATCATAAAATAAAATGGCAATATCATTTTAAATTAATTTAAAATTCACTAATAAAACTGCATAATTTACAAGTTCTTTTTTTTTATTTTGATTGATGTTTGTTGAAGGAACAAAGTTATAGAAATTTACAAAGTAAAGAATTCAATCAAATTCCCGAAGTAAATACAGTCATTTCAGAGTATTATGTATATTACCAACCTCAGGTTTTCTGAGTTCAGTACTAAGTAACTTTCTTTTTTACTTTTGCCTTTTTTTTAACTTTTAGAAACTCAGTTTTTTTCCCAGCTTAATTCTTCTAAAACATGCGATGAAACATGAATTTAAGATAATTATGAATGTTTCACTCAAACGTTGTTTCTTCACTTTCTTTTTTTTTTATGAGATAAAAGAATTTCCACCATTTCCCTGAAGACAAACATGAATGTTTTGGCATTCGAAATCCCAGTGAATTTAGTGCCACGATTTGCAAAAAGAAAGAAAGAAAGATTTCCATTCTAGTTTTTTTTTGAAATATGCTCTTCATAGTTTCATGAATTCACTGAAAACAAAACTCTAGTCATTGGCATTCAAAATCCTGGCCGATTTAGTTGCGCGATCAGTAAAAATTGAGAAAAATTTCCACTCTAATGTCTTCTCAATGATTTTACTTTCAGTGACTTGATCTAGAAGGTATGGATAAAGGATACTGTGGTTTGTTCAGCATTGGATACCCGTACAACATTCTCTGTGAGAAAGCTTTTAAATTTATAGGCAAATAATGTGGCACCGGTTGGACAACATGACCTGAAGATGACCCAGAGCCATAGCCAGAACGATTCTGGAGCGCTGATCCATCTGTATTGGTGAGGTCATACGACTGAAGATAGTCTGAATGTTGGGATCTCGTGGATCCTTCAGCAGAAGATGATATAAAAGAGCTGTGGTGTTGATGACGGTGGTAAGAGAAGGAAGACACACTCGACTGTAGACGGAAGGAGGATACAGATGATCTACTGCAGAAATCGTCTGACTGTCTCTTTTGGAGTGGAAGATGAAAAGCTGAACATTCAGAATTTGTAGCTGGGTAAAAATAGAAAATAAAAATAGTTATTATGTAATAATCTATTCTATTTTGTATATAAATTTCACATAATTAGTGGAGAAATTCTGTTTTGTATTTTGGTTGATTGTTTTTCATCTCTGTTTCAAGGAAATTTATCTTATTCTGTTTATTACCATTAAGTATTAAGGCACCAAGTCTAGATGCGTTTCATATGGAATTATTTTTGCTAATCTGCAATGTCATGTCTAGAGAGTTTATTTATTGTTTTATTATCAACATTATTATTTTTCTTTGAGTAGCAACATAAATTTGTAACGAGCTCTTCAGAGTAAATAGTGGCAGATAAGAAAGATAACAATAGCGAAATATATACAAGAGTTCTGTAATTGGATTAAAAAATTCAGAAGGTTGCTGTTTGGCATCGAAAAGAACAAAAGTTGCCCTGGAATGTGCTGTCATAAACTATGTCTGGAGGGTGAAAATCGGAAAAAAGTGCAATCTCAGGTTCAAAGTCCAGAAGGCATTATTAACATATTTAATGCAAAATGTAGGCGACGGATAATCCCAGGCCAGTATACAGAGAAATATCACCAAAGGTTTAGAGTCAATGTTGCAGGCCGGAATCCTTCATGATTATCTTATCGCCATTCTTACTGCCCGAATGTCTGAAAGAAGTAACACACCTTATTTTTTTGCAACATATTCTCTGGAAATGCTGCAAAGTATGCTGAACGTAATTCAGACATATGATTCATGCATGATATCTCCCCTGAACATTTGATTTTTCCGAGATGCATAATTCTTTCATCTAATCAATTTCCTTGGATGTCCAGTCCATAAAGGGGAACTGGACGCATGGGATAATTGTTTGGCTTCCACGTCCGACGGATCTTAATCTGTGTGACATTTTCCTATGTGGCAAACTTAAATTACTTGTTTTTGCGGTGTGAAAAGGTTGGTATTACTGAGGATGTCATAACGTCATAGAGCAGCTTGTCGTCGTTGCGGCAGGCATTAAACGCATACTTCGTATCTTCGAGCTCATCGGGAAAGGTTTTTTACATCATTTTAGATTGTACAATGCTGTCAACGACCCCCACTTCTAACAATTATTGTAATAATTAATCAAATAAATCTTTTTGTCGTTATTATTGCATTGATGTCGTTATTATTGTATAGCATGCTCAAAGCATAACATCGAAACTATGTGCGTTTTACACGATTTTTAAACTCTCAGTGAGGTTTGAGACATCATATTTCATTGCAATTTTTGTTCATCTTGATATCTATTAAAAATCTCCCAAGTTTGTCAGTTTAATTATAGAACACCCTGAATATCAATTTATACAGTTATAAAAAGCATGTATCTCGAATGCCATCTGACAGGGTAGCGATGAGTATTATATTTTCAATATCTTACAATAGATTTGTTAGCGAAAAATTAAAGACTTTGCGAATTTTTATTTTTTAATTACTAGATACATAAACAAAGTTTGATAATTTAAATCAAACATAAAAATGTATTAAAAATAATGATAAATATAAACAAATAAAATTATATTCGATAAATTTCAAACTCTAACTAAAATCGTCAGTTTTTCAATTAAAATTTTGCTGCCTACTGCTGAAAATTTTAAAAAAAAAAGTGATGTGGATGAAGTGAATGGAAAAAACAAAACTTTCTAAGTGTCTATAACTTAGTTTCATTACAAAAAGATGCAAATTTATAAAAAACTCGGATGCTATTTATTTTGATTACATTTTCTGTTTTTTTCTTTTGTAAACAGATGATAGTTTTATTTAGAATGTAATCAAAAGTGAAATCTATTATGAACTGGAACGGAAAAAGTGAAAACTCCTCTTAGGCATTTATATTCATTTTTGAGATAAAAGAAACAGCTTATATACAGGTTTATATATAATAAATTATTTCAAAAATAAAGCAATCTTTAGAAACAAATTCATATTTAAAATTTTTAGAATGAATTTTTAAGAAAAAAAAAAAGCATACTTGAATTTTAAAAACGAATCTCAACGAAAGCAATAAATAACGTTTGAAAATACGCACCTACAGACTGTTTGGTAAAATCGCCGTACATTCTTAATCTGGAACTTCTCCGGCTTTGAGGCTGAATTTTACATACACTACAGTTGCAGGAGTGATACCTGGAGTCGTGATCGGATCCTTTGAGCTCTGAAATTATAGAATCATTAATTATAACACACACACACAAATTATACCTGCTATAGAGGCTCAATATTTCTTAACACAAAGGTTGCCAACATAACGTAGCGGATTACAGAAATGAATCGTTATGAAATAATTAAACATTAACTTTCAAAATAATTTCTAGGACATTAGCATTTATATTACCATTTTATGTAACAAATTCTTATGAATGACACACCTTGACCTTTTTATTTGTTTATTATTTATATACATATAGTTAATGCTTTAGATTAAAGTATATGTATTTATAGAATATGCACTAATAAACGTAAACTGCAAAAATCTGTTGAAGATTTTTCGTTTTTTTTTCATGAAGAGTTTCAGAAATGAATAAATGCAAATATTCACATTATTTAACCCTTTCTAAGGCCGTGGGAAGTATGCTTCCCACCAAATTTATCAATCTTTGTATGACATTATGTAGGTTGGCATAAGTTCTGACACATTTTTTTAGTAAGTCAGAAAATTAGATGCTTTAGTTGTTTATCTCACACAAAATGATGTGCCTTGGTTTGTCATTTAAATATTAATTAACCAAATTAATTAATCAATCAAATTAAATTTATCTAATAAACTAAATGAATCCCTTTTCTTATTCTAATTTCAAGCCTAAACATATTTTAACATAATAGAAAAAAATGGCCCTTTAAAGGGTTAAACCATCGAGTATGGTCTTTCCAAAATTTTCTCTCATACTCTCTAATAATGGTTTATCCTAGAGAATGCTTTCCATTATATTAGCGTACAATAATTACGAAATATTAACCTTCAACGTAAATTTATCATTTTAACTGAATGTATTGTGTGATCCTGGCATAAGATCAGTACTATCCGAAAATCGGATTTGTGTTTTAGATGCATATTCCAAACCGCCAAAATCTGACACAAATCTACAAATGTAGTCTAATACCAAATACCAAATTTCATAAGTCAATGCGTTTTTGTGACATCTGGTTTATATTTTTCTGAAAGTACAAACCGAACCGAAAACTCCTTGTTGGATTTATCTTATAATTTCACACGTATCGGCAATACAGATGTTAACCTCTTGCCTGCCGTGGGCGTATATATATGTCTCCTTAAGTCAATGTGTTAACTGCCCCTGGAGTATATATACGTCTCGCAACTATATCTGTACATATACGTGGCACTGGGGACCGAATCTCGCAAGTTATCCTCGGCAGGTAAGGGGTTAATTATGTGTATCGAATTTCATCTATCTAGTTCTCTCCGTTTTGAAATGAAATTATATTCGAATAGCCGGATAGTCAGATTTCCTCTGAGAGGAGTTTGCTCAAAATTTGATATAAATCTACAAATTTGGTATAAGGAACGTATACCAAATTTCATTCTTCTAGCTCAATGCGTTTTCGAGTTATCTTTGTCGCAGACAGGCAGACATTTTCTAAAAAGATGCTTTTCGGACTCAGGGAGATCTAAAACGTGGAGAGTCGTCAAAATATGGACCATTTTACTTTCTCATTACGAGAAAGTAAAATGATTTAAATTTTAATGGAAATCTAAAAATCAAAGCTTTTCTTTAGTTACTAGCCATTTTCTTGATTTCTCGATTCGGACACTATTTGTGAACAAGTAAGAAATTATAAAGTTAGCTTGTAATGCATATAAATAAGTTATACATTTTTTTTTAATAATGAATGTATGTAAGCGTTTGTAACCACATAATTCATTTATTTTCATAAGATTTAAAGATAATAAAATAAACAATGTATTATTAAAAGCATATTTAAAATATCGATATCATAACATTATCCATCTTAATGTTATTAATAACGATCATTTTTACCACAGACGAGAAACCTCTGCCTTCTTTTAATCTCAATTGTCCCCACAGAATATGCAAAATTTAGGTGGAAATTCCAAAGACTATTATCGGCCATGGTCCAACCTTCCTTTTATGCTGGAGATATGCTCTTTCATTGGAGTGGAGCTAACTCGATCTTTTAACATTCTTGTATCCAATAGGGAAACGAGAATTTACTTAGAAAGCAGCTTTTCCAAGCACTCTTGGTGTCTGCTCTCTCCTGACGGAAGTTACCAACAATTGCATGCTTGATCTATGAATTTTGCATGAATCATTAGGTCAAGGACTTTCTTCAAACTTCTTCAAATCAAGCAACTTTTAGCTGAATAAAATGACACATTTCTTGAGTGGGAAAAATAATATAATGAATCTGAATTCTGGTAGTAGCAGGACTTTCATTAACTGAATCTAATTCTTTCATATGTTATTAATATAAAATATTTCCTATGTTATGTTCATTCAACATAGCATTTCTTAAAAACTGACTGTTTTTTACTTTCTCGTATACGCAGCACAGAGAAAGCATAGTATTAAAAAAAAAAAAAAAAATCGAACTCGAGATTTTGACGAATCTTCTCGTTTTAGACCTTCCCTGAGTTCAAAAAGTACATTAAAAAAATGCCCATTTGTCTGTGACAAAGATAACTCAAACAACGCTTTGAGCTATGCAGTTGAAACTTGGTACACTGTCTTTACACCAAATTTGTAGATTTCGATCAAATTTTAAGTAAAGTCTGTTTAAAGGAAGTCTGTCTGTCCGGCTATTCGAATATAAGTTAACATGGTAGTTAAAAACCGAAGAGAGCTAGATAAATAAAATTCGGTACACAGATTTAACATCTATAGTGTAGAGATCTGACAGATTTTGTGCCAAATCTAGCTGTTGACTGTCTGTTGGCTTGAATTTTAGAAGCATGCAAACACGATTATTCAAAAATGCATTGACTTAAACATATCAAATTTAGTATGAAATTTTGTGACTACAATTGCAATTTTGTGTCGTTTTTGTTTTAATTAATTGAGAAAAAAATCGTGTAAAACCCTAATTTGATTTTCAGATACTTTAGCCTGCTAGGGATTAATCGCCAAACAACTCACCAAGGAAACACAATTGATTCAATAAAAATGTCAAATTCTCTCCAAATGCTAATATTTTGTAATTATTGTTTTTCCAAGGCTTTCTTTGGTATGACAAGTTTATAAGAGAGAATGCGGGAAAGTTTTGTGTGTTTTGTACATTAATTAGTGCAAGAGAAAAAATATATGGATTAAATCTGTTATGCTATGATAATAATCATAAAAAAGGTTTAGTCCTTTCATTATGGTTTTTTTCACAAGTGGAGACAATACCAGAAGAATTAAGATTGATTTGAAACTCACTGATTTGAGATATATCTTGAGACTTGAGACACTTTATGACACTTTGCAGACCTTCTTTCACTGGCACGTGTGACAGAGTTCCAACACTGACCACAGCCTCCGAACCAGTGTCTAAATGACTATAGAGTGGCCCCAAATTAGCAAGAGGCGTGGCCGCAGCCATTGTCACTGGAAATACCTTCCTGGATATTTGCTCGTGCCCCCAAACTCGCCACATGTCCCGAATCACAGGATCAATACCCGGACTCTGAAAATTTAAATTAAGTTATACAATACATTTTTTAAAATTATAAATAATTGAATCATACAATCTATTTTTTCTAATTATAAATGGTTCAATCATACAATAAAGTTTTTCAAATTATAAATAATTAAATCATACAATACATTTTTTTCTAATTATAAATAGATAAATCACACAATAAATTTTTTTTCTATATAATTAAATCATACATTTTTTCAAATGGGCAACTAAAATAATGTATTAAAGTCTGCGCGTTATGATCATGCTATTACTGTTATAATCAATAATAGTTATAATAATTCCAGAACAAGTATGTATAGTTTTAGTTGCAAATTTTTTCGAATATGAATATATACGAATTTGGCATTGACAGATGTTTCAGTTAACGGGCATTGATCTCGTCAAATAAAAGTAAATTGTCCTTCATACAAAATATTTACAAAAAAAGTAATTGTGCCATCATGCAAAAATATTTACAAAGTAAATATTACTGTAATAAAAAATATAATTATAATATTAAAAAAGAATGTTTGAACATTTTTATCGATTTAGTATATTTGTATAATTTACCTAATAGTGTAGTGTAAATTGATAGTTATTATAAAGTTTTTTTAAATTTTTAATATAATTCTATGTATATCTTTCTAGATTCTTTTAGGAAACATCAATTTAACAGAAGAAAAAAAGTAAAGAGAGTTAAGAAATTAAAAATAAAGTAGTAGTCAATTCTCGCAACTGCATCTAAAGGCATTTGTCCTACACTGTATTGTGCGTGAGGGTAAGGTCTCAATGTTGCAATCAGAGGGTTCGAGACCCTATTGCACCAGAGAAACGCCATGTAAGTGGGTCACGTGTACGTTAAATTCGTTGGGATCAAACATCCTCCCGCTGGTGTGGAGTGAAAGTTGGAGAGAACGACACCAACTCAGGTGTTGGTCACGTCATCTGACCGCGTTTCAAAATTACGAGATTCGTCCCAAAATAGCCCAAATGTTGCTTTGAAGCGGGTCATTAATATAACTAAACTAAACCCACAATGCATTAGTGGACATTTGATTGAGTCTCTTTTACATGCAGGTGTTTAATTTTATTTGTTTTGAAATATGTTTGTAACAATGGAATTCTGTAATCGTTATTTTTTTCAATCACTTCTTGAAATTTTGAAAATCTGCATGTGTGTTCCCATGACAATACAAAATTTTAAAAATTCTACACTTGAATTATCAATTAGTCGCGCTTAATTTTAATTAAAAAATGATTGAATAAATTTTATAAAAATGATAATATTACAATTATAATAACAATAAAATAATATAAAGTAAAAAAATCTTGAAAATAAAAAAAAAGGTTTATTAGCATATTAAAATGTACAAAAAAATAATTTAAATCAGATTTCTTGAAATCAAAGGGAAAAAAAACTTGAAAGCGTGGGTTGTTGAAAACACTTAAGTATATGAAATTATATGAAAGCTTAAGTATATGAGTATGAGTAATATAAGTATATAAGTATAAGTATATAAGTATATGAGTATTAAGTATATAAGTATATGAGTATTAAGTATATGAACACTTAAGTATATGAGAAAATTAAGCTATAATAAATTGAACTTTAATAAAAGAAAATTCTTAAATATTTATTATAGAATTAAGCATATTCTGAAAGTGATAAAAAATTTTCTTTAGGGTGTATATACCAGTGCCTTTCACAAGCCTTGTTTTGATTTCTAAATTTTTCAAAAAAAAAAAAAAAAATTATCTTTTAGTTCATTAATAAAAATATTATTTTTAAAAGCATATATTTTTAATTTTTTTAATTATTTTTTTCTAGAAGATAAGCATTGGATGATGAAATTAAACATTTTAATTTTCATTTGACATCAAACATTTTGATATACATTTGTCATTATAAAAACTGGAACCTAAATTCTCTCCAATATCACTTAAACTTCGATTTATTTGACTAAATACATATAGGAACTTATTTATTAAAAATAAATACAAATTTATTTGTTATAACTTTCTTTTAATAACGTAAATAAAATTTAACACTTTCCAATGTCAAAATTATGATAAAAAAAGAAACTTAAGTACCTCATCGTGAAATGTATTTACATTAGTATTCAAACATGAGTTATATTATCTGGACAAAGATGTAATATTTCCCCTTAGGAATTATCCTAAAAGTATCCAATATCGCCTGATCAATAGTTTGGGCGAAATCCGATTCATTAGTAGATTTTGGTCATGCATAAATATTTTCGAAATATGATGAATTTCAGGAAAGACACAAAAATAAAAGAACTCATGTCATCCGTACCTTGAACATCATATCTATTTTCTTGTAATCCAAGATGGAGCAGGCCGTCGATTGTAATAATTCGATGAGGGAGAGGAAGTAACTGGGGTCGGTGGTAGTTAGGTTACGGATTACTTCCTGGGTATTTCTTCTCAGAAATTCGGGGTAGGACAGAAGACAAGGTCGGAGGATTTTTTCCTGTTATACAAAATAATAATAATAAATAAATAAAACATTGTCAGTTGTGAAACTTTACAAGAAATAAAATAGATATTTACATGTTCTCAAAGCAAATTTTACCGAGAATACATAGCTTCAAATAGAGGAAACGCAGAAGCAATATTTCCTTTCATTTAGATTTTAACTAAATGATGTAAGATATAAAAAAATAAAATGAAAGATTTTATATTCACATCCATATAGCATTTGTAAACATAGCAAAATATTAGCTGGATTGATCTTCGCAAAACTTTCTTGCATACATTATAATAAAGGTGTTATCCCAGAGAAAGCCTTGCATAGCATTGGCGTACATAGTTGGCGAGTTATTTAGCGATTAATCCCTAACATGCGGTCAATAGTAATTGAAAATCGAATTTGCTCTTTAGACACGTTTTCATCAATCGATTGAAACAGGCACAAAAGTGCATTTTTCGTTCATAAATTTGATATATTTGAATTGTCGCGTTTACACGTTTCTGAAAATGCAGCCCGGCGGACCAAATCGTATCTATCTAGCTCTCTTAGTTTTGTAATTATCCTGTTAACTTATATTCAGATAACAGATTTTAATCAAAATTTGATAGAAATCTGCGAATTTGGTGAAAAGACCGTATACCAGATTTCAAGAAAGATTATTCTTGAACTACTCAAAGAATTCTTGAGTAGTCTTTATCTCAAAGAGACAGACGGACTTTTCCAAAAATGTGTTTTTCGAAATAAGGGAGGTCTAAAACGGGAAGATTCGTCAAAATCTCAATTTCGAATATTTTGACGATGATTATACTTTCTGTATATTACTTATACGAGAAAATGATAATCAAAGACAGCACAAGTTAGAAAACCCAATATATCCTATAACTCTATATCCTATAACTGAATAATTCTGACACTGTAATGCAAATAAGAAGAAAAAAATTGTATCGTTTTTTATAGAAATATCAAACAGTGTTTAGAAGCAGTGGCGGATTTCTGATTAGACAGATTTGAGCCGCTGCGCTGAGGGTAAGCGACTGACAAATCGATTTAATTAAATATTCTTAATCTGGTTGTCGGAAAAATCAATTTGTAAAAAGTACAAATTATATAAATTTCAAAATATTTGTATTATAATGTGCGTTTACCACCAATTAAACATAATTAAATAAATTAAAAGGCCTTATTTCTCCTATATTAGAATATAAATTATTCATTTAACTGGTTATGTTATATTCTGTTGGAAATGACCCGCAAAATATTAATTTTTAATTCTACATTTATTTAAAGTTTATTATTTCTTTATAAATAACATAATAGGATAACATAATTAGGAATTTCAAACTAAGGAAATAATTTACCAATAATTATGATTAGTTTTATAAGAATTTTATTGACGAATTTGAACCTTTTGCATCCCTAAATTTCCCCTAAAATGGACGATTTTGTTTCACATTTCAAAACAATTTCCTGTTTATTCAATTTATTAATGATATATTTCAGATTAAACTTTTTTATTTTAGTAATCTACCAAAAATTTATAAGGTTTTATTTATTTACTAGGATTTACTACTATTTATTCTTACTCATATTTCAGTGGATTTTTGAAGTTTATAAATGCAGTGAATATAATGAAACAGAAAGAAACCTGACTAATTGAATTTGAATAAAATGTTAGCATTATTTTAATATTTTATAATATACAGAATTAATATTTATTACAAATTTATGAATTCAATAATTATACTAATAATGTTTTTTTTCAGTAGATTTGTTTCCTGCGCCCTCTATTCCAGGGACAGTAGGTTGTTGCATAATCTGCCTAATCAGAAATCTACCGCTGACTTTAGTAATTTTTTTCATGATATATATATTAAAAAATAAATAGGATCTTTATTTTCTCGATTATTAATATAAAAAATAATTGAAAGTAAATAATTAACTGCCTGATTAAATTAAAAATGCTTGAAATGGGAAAGAATGCTGACCTGCTATGAAAAAGAAGTGTGGCGGATTGGGATGAGCGAGGATAGAACCTGAGACCTTGTGTTTCGCAGGTCAGTAACATGACCACAATACAAAAGCAATTGCTCGGGTTGTGTAACTGTTAACTGGCTTATAAGCTTTCAATACAGAGGCATCATACTATTCACTAACTAAGGCCGCAAAAGGCTTGGCCTAAATCCTTCGCAACTTAGAACAGTATGTGTAGGAATTTAAAGCTCCTGTCTAGCCTTGTAGTGCCAGCATTATACTGACAATTAATTCATGATATATAAAGATTCAATATGTGGTAATTTCCATGATGTTTCGTATAAAATGCATAAAAACTCAGCCGATTTTTTAAAATACCAGCATATTTCTTCCTTATCTGAATGATAGGTAATCTTAGGTAGGTAATAATGCAATGTTTTCTTTTATAAAAGCTTTCAAGGCATTTATTTTATAAAGCCGTATAATAGTGACAATAAAATTTCCCTTTTACACTCAGAACTGTTTAAGTATGTAATGTTTTTTTTATCAGAAACTTTAATACTACAACTCACCTTTAGTAATTGAATCATCTGTTCTGGTGTCTTTCCTGGAAATGAATGACTGAGATTTTCCGTTTGGATTTCATTGATGGTTTCTGCACAAATATCTAAAACTAGTTCCTTATATTTGCTGTTCAATTCTGCCACCATGACCTAGAATTGGTAACAAACCACATATAATGCTATTCAGAAGATTGTTAAAACTACAACTGTGTGAAGCATAGGAATTAATATCAATTTCGTTTCTTACGGGTAGCTTCCAGAAATCAGGAGTAACTTTATGTTCTATAAGAGTCCGAATAAGACTTTGGAAGTGTCTGCATACACCTTCAGTTGTATCACGCTGATAAAGAGTCAACATGACCACAGGTAGACTGCTCCTGGCACAGGGTCTGAAATATGAATATAGAATTAAAATATTTCTATATAGAATTGATGTTAAAAGGTATTCTAATCAGTAATTGAGAAGCTCAAATACCCGGTTGTTTTGATTTATCACAGTATACTATTCCAGGACGTCATTTAAGAACATTGCAATGCAAGTTGAAATAAGAAAATTCTACACAGTATTTATCATAACTCTACATATCTCTCGAAAGAAATATATTATAATCCTTATAGCTTTAAATATGTCTCTAAATCCATTGTAAAAATATATAAATCAATGTGACTGCAGCTACAATCTTGAGTATTAGCCTGCAAGAACCAACCACTAGAGGACACCTGATGTCTGACTGCACATACACAAACAAGCAGAAAGGAGTACGAGCCTGGAGATAGAAAGATGCGAGATATCCAATATTGACCTATAAAATTGAATATAATACTGTGGGTTACTATTCTAATGCAAGTATGTTTGTTCTGTATCCTATTAACTTGCTATCCTTGTCGTAATAAAATTTTTGGGACTAACCAACTGCATTTATTGTCTCCAACCACAATACAATCGAGCAAAAAAAGTAAAAAGAAAGATAACAACCCCAATCTTTATTATATAATACTTTCACATCAAATAGACCACAGAGCTATGATTGAAACACATGCATTCACAGTGTGGAAAATATTTTATGAAAGAGTTGGTGCACAATCTACGTATAATAGCCTACAATTCTCTAACACATTGCAGCAGAACGACCTGTTTCTGTCTGTAGCTCATCAAATCGTATATCCTTATTTCCCCTAATCCCACTTGCCATGCAGTCCACATTTGCTGCGGTAAGCGAAGACCATTATCATGTTTATATCTTTGCTTAAAATGTTATACCCATTATTGATCTTTTGCAGTAATCTCAACATAATTCCTCTTGATGATCTGTGCAGTCGTATGGTAATAGTGTGCAGACAATTCATCTCATCACACGGAATCAAAATGACGACGAATAACACTTTTTGAAATATCCTCTTTTCATAAAAACTACAGTGTTCAAAGAATTATCACCCTCCTATTCTGCAGTCTTTGCTTCCAATGACGTCATTGGGAGTAATAACCTTTCTTCCCAATCGTTCACCAACTGGTATTGGTTTCTGGACTTTTTTTATAGTATATGATTCCTGCTGCCTCTTCAGTGTTTTTCGGTCGGATGAAGATAATATAGGCCATAGATAGCATAGATATGTTCTACCCATTATTACCCTTAGTAGTGTAACGAGGGTAATAAGGAGCTCAGAATATAATATTTTTGGACATCAGTTGTCATCGGAGATTTAGTAAATATCAACAGCATCAGGGACATGGTATTATTTTATAAATTAGCATATGACATAAACTCACAAATGTTTGGTCCCCAGACATCTCAAAAGAGTGGCTTCAGGGGCATGAATACAATCTTTCCTTCCACCCCCCCCAGTCGTAACGCCACTACAAGGGCTTGCAATTATTTCTGTATGATCCTAATAATTAAATTAATATCAATACACCGAGTCTTATTTCAGAGGATCGCTAAGTAAGGATTAATCTTAATGTAAGAGTAGAATCTTGACTTGACAAATAATATTTTGTTTGAGCAAAGCACTTAGGAATGAGAAAGAAGTATGCGTTCTTCAGAGATTTAAAGCTTACGTATTCCTTTGAAATGACTGGCTTACTTTCTGCGAAATTGACATATATCTTCTTTACCTGTATTTTTTGTAAAATAATATGTTTTAAGTTAAGCTGAAGTTTCCGATCATGCGAATGATGATTCCTATTTATTCAAGATGTGGGTATCTAAACACTATTTCTTCAAATATTTGCTGCCAGATTGAATATCCCCGTAGATAGATTTGAAATATAGAATTTTTTTCTCTTTTAATTTTAATAAGAATTTCTTTTATCATTTATAACTCCGAAGTAAGTGGTTTTGGAGCCAATTTGTTGCTTCAGTAAACGTCATTAGACCTTCTGTAAACAGCTGTCTAGCGAGCACATAATGAAGTATAAGAATTTACTAACACCTTAACCGGCTACTTCGACCTGCCACTAAGGCATACGGATAAATTGGACCACTGCGATAGCAACACTAGCCGGAATTATGGTTGAATCCTAAGGATCAACACAGGCCACTGAACAACCCTTCCCGTGGGAAGCACGTTCCGTCATCAATATGAGGCAGCCGACCCCCACCATTTTTGTACCCAACTCGGGTGGCGAGAAACAACCACCATACCAGAAACTTTTCATTCTCATTTCTGAGATGTCCCCCGATGGGAGAAAAATTAATTAAAAGTAAAAAGTTACCAAATTATAATAATTTAACCAAATATCTTTTAAATCCTATCATTATTTTACGTGCCTCTGAAGATGAGTTTTGAAAAGTAATTTTTATACTGCAGGAAATAGAAGTATTAATAAGAATACGAGGAATTTTTATTTACTCATAAATCTTTTACTATTGAAGAAGGAATATAATTCAAACTATACAAATTATCATCTTAACAAACAAATTATATATTCAATGTTTTCCAGTAGTTGTTGTTACTTAGAAATTATGAGTTGGGAAGATCTTTTGAACCCCAAAATTAAACTTCCATTTAACCATTGTATTTGATTCTCGTTGGAAAGTTCTCATCAATTACCTTCTCTTCACTATTTTTTGTCCTTATAACAAGATCTTAAAAGATCCCAAAAGAAGGGGATGCAAGTATTCTTTTCATTATATCAGTGGTCATAAAAATATGCCTTCACTTTACGATTGATAGACAGGAATTTTTTTTCCAACAATTTTTTCTTTGGAAAATTTTATAGATTTTTTCGAGTGATTCCATTTAAATTAACACGAGATTTAAATCAACACATTTTAAGTTCAGAAAATAATACTTACTTATTCAATTGAGGAAGTATGGTCACATAAGTCTGAAAGCCATGTACCACTTCTAAACATTCATCGAAGAAAAGAACTGAAGATCCTGATGCTGTGGTACCAGATTTCGCTCCAGAGTCCATGGAACTTTCGCTCCTGCTGTCTGTTTCACAAAAAGATCGGAGCGTTTCTTCCATGAAGGGAAAGGCAAATGTTATATGTTGTTTGCCAGGACGAATGGAAAAGCTCTTGATGGCCTGGGAAAGTATGCGTCATAAATTTAGCATTATTGTTTATTATATAAATAATATTATTTCTATTGGTAATTAAAGGAAATCTGTGAGTTCTGATGATGCAATGTCATAAATTTAGCATTATTGTTTATTATATAAATAATATTATTTCTATTGATAATTAAGGGAAATCTGTGAGTTCTGAGGATTTGCATATCATAGGGTTAAATCGGGAGCTACCAAATTTGGCACATATCTTCGAACAGTAGGAATGTGTATCTGGCAGCGATGGTTTTTTAAATTTGAATAAGAAATCTAATTAACACCACATTTAGCGAAAATTTGGCGTTTCACTGTGTGAAAATATTATAGCAGGAAAACAATTTTCATAACTTTACCTATAAAATTATCTTTTCAATGTTGCCAATTTTTATGCCCTTTAATTTTTTTTTCTATTTTCAATCAGTTTTACAAAAAAATATTTTAAATGTATTTAACATCAGTGTATTTCATTGCTGAAGTGAAACTAAAATCGTTTTCACTGTTGCTATTAATATTTCATTATGGCCTTTTTGTCAGTGTCGATGATGAAAGTATGATCTAACTGATTGTTTTTTCTCGTATTCAATAAATTTCAATACAAGTTATACTTTTGATAAAATTTTTGAAATTCTGTTGTTCTTACATTTAAAGTTTAATTTTAGAACCAAGCATCGAGAAATTTTTTTTTAAATACATCCATTTCTAAATATTGCTAGTCTTTTCTGTGATATTATAGGGCACGTAAAGCTATAGACAGAAAGTTAGGAAAATTCATAGCACATTTGTGAATTTAACTAAAATTTATTTTATCTTTAAATGACTTGCATACTTTTTAAAAAGTTTGTTACAGAATAGCTTATGTGCTTACCTGCTGTACATTATCCGGCAAACAGCCAACGAGCGCCATAGTTAGCATGATGTTTACTATTGTAGTTCGCTGTAATAATTTTGAGGCTGGAAACGTCTGTTAAAGAAACACAAAAAATGAATTTTCAGAAGCTTAAAATCATCGTTACATCATGGAAGAATATCTTTTTTGAGATCTATATTATGAGATTTCTTTAGAGAGTTTGGGAGGAATTATAATAAATAGTCCAACCTTCCAGGAAATAGCGAAATGACAACCCCTCTAGCAGAACTGTCAAAACTGTGACTCTGTTCTGTGATCTGAAAACAACAATTTATTATGATCCCTCCTTAATAGAGAAATAATTGTGTAGATGGATTTAATAAAGATGATATTTTCTTGGGAAAATAATATTTTAATCAACTATTTTAATGAAAAGTGCTGTACACAGCAAATTAACATTCTGTTAGGCATACTTTTTCATTATTTTTTTCAAGCAAATTTTGTCAGGCTGTATCCCTCTGAAACACCACTATATATTCTTAACATTAATAAATAATATAGATAAAAACATTATTTAATGTAGATACAAACAAAAACACAATGCATTTTTTTCAAAAACCAACTTTGAAGATAGAAAATAAAGAATTTTTTCTCAGACATAGCAGCATCTAGCTATTGAAAAAAGAAATAATCGTGTATCAGTCAGATAAGGCGCGATTTACGGGATGTCAAATATAAAATAAGTAGATTACAGATTGCATTTTTAGGCGATTATTGATATTCAAGTAATTTTTAATCAAGTACAAAAAACAAAAATTCTTTAATTAATTTTTAAGTTATGGGGAAGATTACACCAATCTAACTCTTAAAATTTTTAATGGGTCGTGCTGTTTTTCAGAAACAATTTGTACCACTTAGCCTTATTCACATTTTTCAAGTAGCATTGTTAGTGATACCGCTTTCGAAATGTATGGAATGTCGAAATGTATGTCTTATGTACGGAATTTTCTAAAGGCAGTTGGAAACTTCTTTATCTTAACCCTTTCGAGGACCATTTATTTCTCTTTTGAATTTCTCCCAGTTTTTTTATGTTTTATTAACTATTAAACAACAGCATTTAAGGAAATATATTTAATTTTGCGGAATTTTTTGTTTGCATTAAACTTTCAGGGATGGTGTAACATTCCCCGTTTCCCAGTACTGATAAGACATTGTGTCGTCTCTGTTATTTACCAAACTCCTCGAGATAGCCAGATGGTGGATCTTTTCGCCTAAGTGGTCTGGCATCTGTTGATTAGCGACTACAATGAAAGACCACATATGGAATTCCTAGTCCCAGAGGTATTGATAGTACATTCAAAGAGAAAGGGGTGTCCAAACATCTGGATGCTAGATGTTTCTGTGAAAGGACCTTTCCACGACCCACTGGTGCCGCTGAGAGAGCATATGGCTGAACCCCGATTGGCCGAAAGAGAGCTCAAATGATCAATGTAAATTAAGAGGCGGAGATTGTCGCCGAAATAAAGTACGGAGATTTTTTTCTTTTAGGTGGAGAGAAGAAACGAATTGCAGGAACTGTTGGACAACGCCCACGAGTTCGGAGTCTGAGAAACTACTCCTGGAATGGTCGTGTTGACGAGATGAAGAACTGAGTTTCAAGAAAAACCATCGATTTTGACTGTTGTATCTCCTACTACAGGTGAAAATAACTATTTATTTAACCAAAATTAGAACAAGTTGTTCTTTGTGTATATAGGGCTGTAAAATAAAGAATTGTCTGGAAATTCTGCTTCTATTTTTGATCAGTCTAGATCAGGATATTACACGCCTCCTTGCAAATGTAAACACAAGCATCTATTTATTGAAATATTTTAATTTCAAATGATCTTTTCTTTCACATTCCATTTATTTTTCTCTGCGAAAACAAAATTATTGATAGAAATTGCTGTAAAAAAACTAGTGTTTGTTACGCAATCCATTACCTTTACCGGGTAAGAAAAAATGAATTGCTATTAATAGACCATCGGATCACTATCCGACTAAAAAGTATTCTAAAACAATGGTTTAGAAAATAAAAAATGACCTTGAAGGGTTAAAAAAACACGTTTCATAGGAGTGGCGGGTTCTCATTTCTTGTCCATTTATGCTTATAGCGCAAGGATATTTTGTAAGATCATGTAGGTGGGAAGTAATCTTCCCAAAACCCACGAAAGGGAAAAATGATAATTTTTGTCAAAAGGCAGAAAGTACAAAGCGCCATTTCGAAATCGATTTGTGGTGTATTCCGAGAAATCTTCGAACTTAAACTCTATAGAAACTGTCGCAGACTATTTAGGAAGACAAGTTATTAAACGTCTTTCGCTTTTCCACACAAATTGAAACTCCTTGCAGATAGATGATATGATGATACTTAAATCTTCTCATTGATACTCTTGAGTAATATTTAAAGGCCACCCAACTCCTCGTCAAGGTATTTATAACAATGGAGGATTTTCTTTACATGCCTCTTTATATGTTTATCATTCCTCCATTCCGGATTATTTTATCTACTTACAGACAATCTTCTTTATATGTTTATCATTCCTCCATTCGGGATTATTTTATCTACTTACAGACAATCTTCTTTATATGTTTATCATTCCTCCATTCGGGATTATTTTATCTACTTACATACAATCTTCTTTATATGTTTATCATTCCTCCATTCGGGATTATTTTATCTACTCACAGACAATCTTCTTTTATCTACTTACAGATCAAACTTACAGACAACTTTCTTTTATCTACGTATAGACAATGCACATTTTTCAGTAGCCAAGACAAAACTTTTTGACTGCATCATTACCTATGCATTACCAATTAAAGTATAACCCTCTCTTAAAAATAGTTCCGTTTTTATTTTCTCCCATGTATGTAACAATTCTAATGGATGCTGAATATTCCCTTTTTACTTTCTTGTATAAGTAGTATAGAGAAAGTATAGTAATCATGAAACAATTAGAATTCCATATTTTTACGAATCTCCATATTCTAGATCTTCCTGGGTTCGAAACATATTTATGGTAAATGGCCATCTATAAAGGTAATTCAAAAACTCAATGAAAAATATATCGAATTTGATATGTGATTTTTGCTTCAATCTGTTGTGTCTAAAACAAAAATTCGATTTTTGGATAATAATAACACATGCCAGGAATTAAACGTCGAATAACTTGACAAGGTGACCCAACAGATACAGTAAAATGTTAAATTCAAGAGAAAGGTTAATATTTTGTAGCTATTGCACGCCAGTAAGGCCTTCTATGAAATAAAACATTTATCAGAGATTATGCAAGAAAGTTTCGGAGTGACCACTCCCACTAGTTTCTATAATAATGCTTTGTTGAAAAGTATATCTAAGGCATATTCCAGCATTTGGATTAAATATTGAATTAATTGCGCCGAATACTTCTTTAAATGAGACTTTCGAAAATAAGTTATATTTATAGGTGCCTACCCCCTAAAGAATGTTCTGGCTTTAGATTTATAACATTGAAACAAAGTGATACCCATTTTGTATATTATTTTTATAAAATCAAGAGATTTTTATTTAGAATTGTTGCGGAGTATTTCTTTATTTTTTTAATATTTATTTTTCATAATATTGGTACTTTTTGGATGGTGCGCCTAAATTATATTTCAGTGTTTTGGTTTATTATTTAATTAATAGTATGGATTTTCCAAAAAAGATCTCCCAAAATATTTTTCTCCAAATATGATTTGCAAAAAAAGGTCATATTTCGGAGAAAAATATTTATATTTCCCCACTCCTAAAAAATGGGTCAGGCTTTTTTCGTTTTCTAGTATGAGTATTAAATCATATTCACGATGGATATTCTTTTGGATAATATCAAAAGATTAGTTAGAATTGATACTGAATATTACTCCCTCCGTTATTTCCTTATGATATTAGTTTTCCAGAATATATGTCTAAAGTATAACTCAGAATTTTAAAAAATTATCCTACAATAGTACTTGTAGCTATCTAATGATAATCTATCAAAATGAAAATATATTTTTACCCTTTCTAGGGCCGTGGGAAGTATGCTTCCCACCAAATTTATAAATCTTTGTATGAAATTATGTAGATTGGCAGAAATTCTGACAAATTTTTTTAGTAAGTCAGAAACTTAGATGCTTCAGTTCTTTATCTCAGATAAAATGATGTGCCTTGATTTGTTACTTAATTATTAATTAGCCAAATAAATTAATTAATCAAATTAAATTTATCTAATAAGCTAAATGAATCCTTTTTCTTATTCTAATTTCAAGCCTAAAAATATTTTAACATAATAGACTAGAAAAAAATGGTCCTTTAAAGGGTTAAAGTCCTTGCATTCTAAATTTACATACGTATCCGACAATATTTTTAAAAAGTTGTAGTCACATAGGATATTTTTTTTCCATATATTCTGTAGACTTTCTTTAGAATTGAAGCGGAGTATTTATTTTGTAATAACTGTTTGTCGTAATTTCATAATTTTTTTGTAATAATCTTTATGTCTAAAGTATATATAAAGATTTTGATTTATTACATGATAAATAAAATCAAATAATTTACTCGCAAAAACAAGTTATATCATTGGTAGTAGTTGGGTAATCATAGTTATCACATGAAATTCATAGGTAATCATAGTTATCACATGAAATTCATAGGTAATCATAGTTATCACATGAAAATCATAGGTAATCATAGTTATCACTTGAAAGTTAAATAAAAAATTATTTAATATAAATTTGAACGTTATAATTCATCTTTATGTATTAAGAATAAACATGCCAATTTGTAAAATAGTATTTTATGAAAAAAACATTAGTTTTGTTTAGTTATGTAATGTCTATATGTTGCATAATTCTAAAAGGGAAATTATTAATATAATTATGATTAACCCTCCATGTGGGTATCTCGCGATTTCCGTGGATTGACAATCAGTCCATTTTCTATTGTATCCCCTGTTTTTCGCAGTTTAGAGTGTTTATTTTTATGATTACAGATTTTTATTATATCATATAATTATCATATAACATATAGTATGAGTTCACTCTCTTTGAAAAATATTTGAACTTATTGGCAAACATCGCATCTAAATAATGATTTAAATAAAATTACGCAGTCAGAGGGTTAAGGGTTTAAATAATAAATTTCAAAAAAAAAAAAATGGAGCAAACAGAGAAACAAAAGTTAAAATAAAGAATATTTGTTTCTAAAAAATCTCGAACACTTTTGTATTTTTCCGTATCACTCAAGTAAATCAAACTCACTAGAGTTGAAAAACATCAATTCAGTATTTACGATAAGGTTTTACTGCAATAAGTTTGTTCGAAATTAATTAACCCTTTGCTCGTTCCCTGACGGGGAGTGGCGATCTGGATCGAAACAAATGTCCCCGTCTACCCTTTCCCCCGGCAGAACACCAAACGATCTGACGAAGCGCTCGTGTTTCCAGTAGCTAAATAAGTGCACCCCTCTTTCAGTCCCAGCTGGGGGTTTTCTCACGAGGACTTTCGGGAATATTGAATTGAAGAGAGATCGCGCTTTTAAACGATATTTACATGGAACGAAATATTTTTTTCTTCGTTCTTTTTTCTTCCTTTTTTTGGATTTATAAAGATGTTGCTCCCCGTTTTTTTTTTTTTTTCGGATCTTGACAGTCATTGTTTTTCGGGAAACTACAGCGAGAGATTTCGGAATGTTGGGAGGGCGCTTTATGTTTTGATGTTATTTCTCTTGTTGTTGCTGCTGTTTTCGGTAGAATCTTGCGCCCTTTTGTCTGATTATTTTATCAGATTTCTGTATTTCCGATTGTTTTGGAGTTCTCTGATTTATTTTGTGAAGAGTTACTATTCGAAATTATTATACACCAGCTGCCAGCTGCATTGTGTAAATATTGATGGTGTTTAATTTTAATTATATGTTATGCACAATTTGTTACATATGATTCCCTAAAGAAAGAATTTTAAATAAACAAATGTGCCGAGATATTAATCATATTGCTTTATTTGGTCTGTTCAGTGTGCACATAGATTTTTCTTATGGTATCAAGTTCTAGAATACCACAGTTCTATAAAAAACCGTAAATCACTGCGTACTCTATTTTTTAATTGCATATTGTGTATCGCTGAGAGGAATTTCCCTTTTTAATTTGTTGATGTTGTTTCTTATGGCACTTGCCACGGACAAGCACCCTGTTCAAAGACAGCCGACTTAAGCCTAAGGGGGACTCTTGTTTTTATCGTAGAGCCAACTTGAGCCAAGAGTACGACTTGACTACTCACGCATCACTCATTCGTTTGCACAAACCCCTTTTTACAGGAGGGCACATTCACACATCATACAGATAGAACAACCATGCCCAAACCGGGACTCGAATCCGGGACGTTCAGATCACGGGGAAGACGCGCAACACCTTTGCCAGGACGACGGCCCTTTTTGATTTCCTCATATCAATTATGAAGGTAATAAATAAAATCTCTCTAAATTCTTTCGCTTTCAACAAAGGAAGATAGTCATACTATTAAATATTTCACCAAGCCATGAAATAGATTTCATTGTAATAATGGAATATATTATTGAAAATAGTACAAAATATTAGGAAATGATTGCATGGTAAATAAGTAAATATTTTTGAAAAGATCGTTTTTTGGATTTTTAGAGTGGGTTTTTGTGCCATATTGCTGTTAGAAATTTTAAATTAGGAAGATCGTCAAAATTTCGTTTAATTTTTAATTAAGTAAAATAGTAACTAACATTTTTAAAAATCTCTCTGCGGGTGAATATTCCTGCCCGTCCGCCTCAAATTGTGCTTTTACAAAATTTAGTAGTTTTAGGTCTAACGATCCATCCTGTAGGACATCAGCACGCACGCACTTACGCACACACACACACAAACACTCTCTCTCTCTCTCAGTCTCTTTCTCTCTCTCTCTCACACACACATACATGTTAGTAAAAATAGAGAAATATATGGAGAGTATTATTTATATGTGAAAATAGTTCTGTAAAAATGTATAAAAAAATATTATTCTAAAATAAAATATATTACAAAAATAAATTTTAGATATCAATAATATTATTTTTAGAAAAATAAATTTAATGAAATCATCACAGAAGACAAATGAATAGCGCTAATTTAACTTTGGAGTTTGCTGTTCATCTGTAAGAGGAAAAATAGGTGAAGAGTTCTGTAAGAAGCTGTTACATGTTAAGAGTTGTGTATGCGCTGTGACATTTGTCATATATCAGTGATATTACATAAACTGATTCTTTGTTTAAATTTTCTTATAATAAATAAGTGATTAAGTAATACGAGTCATCTTGACGGACGTGGCTTTCGGGAAGCTTCAGTGACAGTTTTTTGTTTTTTTTTTGTTTTTTTTTTAATGCTGGAATGTTGCAGTCTGTTTTTCGATTTTGGAGTATTTTGTGTCATGATTTTATCATATTGTGCTGTTTCCAAACGTTTCTCTATTCTTTGCTGAGTTAATATGCCGAAAAGGAACGAAAAGTTAGCATAAAATTAATCAGATTAATAGTGCGCATATTAATATTGTTGGCCCGATTTACTCTTACTTCTATGATGGGACGTAATAAGCTATGTTCGGAGATTACAGCTGTGCTTCAGTTGTGATCCTTAGGGACCCTTGTGACTCATCGTTAGCTCCCAATCTCTGCTATCACGATGACAACAGTTCTGATTCCTCCGAATGCTTGAGCAGGGTGAAAGCTACTCAGTCTAAGTATGTACATTGTGTACTGTTATAGTTTGAAATTATTTGTATATAATTCAAGAAAAATTTGTACATAGATTAAAATATCGTTTAATACTAAAACTGTTCAGTTTAGAATTAATGTAGATTCATATTTTTTACAATGATACTATTCTTTTAGTAGGCAAAGTCAAATATAATAGGTATAATCAAATATAATCTATAACATTTCACTGTTTTAAATAGCATTTTTTTCTTGTTACAAAAATTTTTCACAAGCAGTTAATAAATGGAACAGCAACATTCAGATAATGATATATGTTCTGGAAAATTATATTTAAAAATAATGTCAAAAATGATAGCATCACTGGATATACATTTATTAGCAAGACTTTCAAAGCATGACTCTAGAGAAGAATTCCACTTATACGATAAGAAACTCCTTTTAGTAAATTATCTAAAAAAGAATTTTTAATAATAGATTTATTATTTGAAATTACATTGTCAAATATCGAAATATCTGAGCTGGTTCAACAGGTTTGAACTTATTTTAATTCATGTTTTATATAATGAATTTTATTTATTAAACTTTCATGAACATATTTTAAGCAGATTCTATTACTAAATATTAATTATGTTTAACTATTACCAAATTTATAAGTAATTTTCCTTTTTCAAATGTTCTCTATAATGAGTATAATTTTTAAAAAAATGCGTATTAACACCACACTGCGCTTCTGTCCCTAGAACTTACGTGGCTCTTAATCGGTTCAACAGTAACAGTTTTTAGCAATTTAATTATTTAAATAATGATTTTCATCGAAAGATTGAACTTATTTTCAGCAAAACTCTTTATTGTTATTATCATCATTAAAGTTCATTTTACTGGTGCTTTTCATCTCAACCAACTGATAAGGAATTTTCAGCTTCTAGATGAGTACTATTATGGGTGTAAATATTCAAATATATATTCCTAACACTAAATACTGAATACAGATAAACTGGTTCAAATAATAAATAACTTTTACTCATTAATTATTTCTGTTTCAGATTTTGTTAGTATCACTTTAATGACAGGGATGTAAATTTTTTCCATAATGATATTATGGAATGTAAAATTCATGTTAAATTCGTAATGTTAAATTCATGTAAAATTGCACCCATCAACAGTAATTTTCTTTTTATCTAACAAAAAAAAACCCATTTCACTTTTATATAAGAAATAAAGTTTATTCTGATATATATACGTGGAACATAGTTTCCTTAATATTCAGCGTTCACACGAGGCCAACTACACACGAGCCAATAGAAAGCCACTTCTAACTCAGGAAGATTACGTGACCTCAATGGGACATTGACAAATAGTTGTCTCATCGGGTCAATTATTTGTATTTGTCCCGGTTTTTATTGCTTCATCAAATATTACATCGCATGAATTTCTCCCACTGTTGAAAGCTATTGAAGAAAGTTTTCATTTATTATCGGTCTAGATGCGCAAGGAATCAGAAAGTGAAGTTACAGTATTACGAAAGACAATGTGCAGCTAGGAAATAAATTATCCACACAAATATGATTTTCAAGCCACTATGATTTTTCTATGAAGATCACTATTAAGAAAGTTCACATCTGCACTAAACGGAGCAGGTGAAAGGCTATTAAAATAACATGGCTTTAATATCTATCAGAATTTCAAGCCAACAAACCAGATATGCACAAGAAATTTAAATGAAATTAAATGCTTCAGATATTCCCGCCCAGTTGACTAATCACTATAAAGGCTAATAAACAAACAAAGATGCTAAATAATATATTAATTTGTAATATATGAAGTAAATTTAATAATTAAAATTAAAAATGATTAATTTAATTATTTATTAGCATTTGTTTCAGAATCATTGATAATTTAAATCTTTTTTTATTTATTCTATGTTTTAAAATCATTAATTAAGCCTCACATTCTAAAATCCTTATATTATACGCTTCATTTTAAAAGACTTTAATTATTTATTTGATTGGAAATGAATTCTATTTCATACAAAAAACAAAAATTTTTTAACGATAATCTCTCTTTCTCAATCAAACTGAAAGCCAGCATCTCAATTAAGCTGTCC
This sequence comes from Argiope bruennichi, assembly GCF_947563725.1. Classification (NCBI taxonomy): domain Eukaryota; kingdom Metazoa; phylum Arthropoda; class Arachnida; order Araneae; family Araneidae; genus Argiope; species Argiope bruennichi. The sequence continues at coordinate 68,895,903 of NC_079158.1, read as the reverse complement.
AAAGACTTGCCATGACTGAAAAATGGATCGTTTTACTTGATGCAATTTTTGATTGCGAAAACTCTTTCAGCAGATATCTAAAAATGTAACAGGCTGTAGAATTCCCACAAGATTGCAGCTGATAGCCCCTTCCTTGCCATTTTCTGCAATTTAGAGCTATTACGCGATCCAGGCAATTTCCCCTCGGTTCAATCAACAAAACTCGGCCAAATAGTAGAATCATTCAAAATGAAATACTTTTCAATTTGTTTGGATAAAATATTGTGTGGATGCTTAAATGTTTACTTAATGAGTTAGGATAGAGCTACTTTCATTCCAAGTAGCAAAAATAATATGCTGCTCGGTTTCTATTTGTAAACATTATTTTCAATAAATGAAATATTTGGATTACAAATAAAATTAACAATCTTTTAAAATAAATCTAAGTTTAGTTATTTTAATCGCATTTCTTTTACCATAAAATAAAATCAATTATTAAAAACAATTTTTAAAGAAGAGAAAAAAATGAAATATTTTATTTTGAAAATTTTCAACTTTTTATTTCTTTAATTAACAGTTCATTTTTATAAATGTTATGGAATCATTACATCAATTATTTCTAAAATCACCTACCCTACCATTTCTAAAATTACCTACCATACTGCCATTCGTATAGATGGAAAATTTATTAAATTAAGTCGATTAGCAGATAATAAAAATCTGAAAATAGTAGCGCCATCTAGGGCCAAGAGTACGTCTTAGCTATTCATGTGTCAATTCGCTTACACAATCCCTTTTTACGGGGGGGGGGGGCACATTCACACACATTCACACAGGGGGGCACATTTACAGATAGAACTTAGATGAAGAACAACCATGCCTGACTCGAATCCGGGAACGCAGATCACAGGGCGCGCTACCTCTACTCCAGAACGCCGGCTAAACTAAACCTAATTTTAATAAATAAATGTTTAATTATCTTTATTTACATAAACGTTGACATTTTTTCTAGTGAAGATATTCAATACATTTATTTTTATGCAATGTATGCAAGGTATTCTAAATTAAATTGAATTATTTTCAAATTTGTGATGAAGAAATAATTAAAACCTATCAAAAAGAAGACATCAAAATATAAAATAATAATAAATAGCAGTGTGATTCTGTTTCAGCAAAGACTAGCCTTCGAAATGAATTAATACAAAATATTGATATTACTGAAAACTTCGAGAATTTTAACAATCCAGCCAATAAGAATAGAGATACACCTGATTGGCTCAGAAACTTTTCGGCCCGCCTCCCGGGAACTATAAAAGGCCGGCACTCTCAAACTGCAAGAAAGCTTTTTCATTTTTCGATTCCGTCTCCAGCCATGAAAGGGGACGGACGCAGCGAGAGCGATGTCTCAATCAATGCCTCTATGAGAAGTCATTACAAACTCAGATCTGAACTTCACTCGACACTTTGTGCTCGATGTGAAGAGATTCAAAAGTCCGAAAAAATGTGGGACTTTTCCAGTGGCAATATGGAAAGGGCAGTAAACCCTGCAAACGTAAAAGTATTCCAGAAAAACCGTGATGCAGCTACTGAGAGATTGAAGGAGCTTGGACCCTGCATCCTCCCAAAATGTCGTGCACACACAGAAAACAACATTGATATCTGCGCAAGAAAGAATAAAAAGCAACAGAGAAATCCTCAATACCTTTAACGACACACTACAACTAATGAGTAACAATAATCAAGAGCACACCATTCAATTCCTCAATGACCTTTGTAAGGCAAATGAGCTGAAAGCAAAGATCGACAAACTTGAAAATGAGATCCAATATTTTATGCCCTGTCGAATAAAAGGATGTCAAAAGCATGTTACCTTAAACGAAGAAATGGAAACTGACCAGCCTTTCCAACTTGTCGACAAAAGACACACGGCAAAAAAGAAAAAAACTCCATAGAAAACCCACCTAACCACCAGCAATAAATTTCAAATATTCGAAGAAGCGACCCCACAACCAAGAAAAGAAATTCCCCCTACACGTCTGAAACTCTCTGAAGGGTATAACTTAATATTACAAGAAATCAACAGGGAATACCAAACACAGATAATAGCTACTCAAATGGATTCATAAAAATCACCTCCGGCACCGATGAAGAAAGATTGGGAATCTTGAAATTCCTAAACAAAAAGAAGCTAGAATACGTGCTGTCAGAAGACCCCCACAGAGAGACCCATCAAAATCATAATCAAGGGACTGCCAATCAACCATGATATGAATGATCTAAAACAAGATAGGGAAGCACTATATTTCAATATAGGACGCATCTCCCAACTCTAAAACTACAGAAATAAGACCTTCTGCCCTATTTTCCTTGTGGAAGTAAAGAAAACGGGTAATTTCCATAACTCTTCTTAACCCTCCTTCAATAACTCTCTTCAATTCTCCTTAACATCTCACCGTCAGCTGCAAGAATGCGTAGTCGGGGTCGAAGACAAGTAACGAGTCGTTGACAGGATAACGAAGAAACGGCGGAATAGCCTAGCATTGTGTGGTTGTGATTGCTGAACTGAGCTGTGTGCCGAGTCCTTGTGTTTGTTGTGGAAGCAGCATCGAAACCTGTGAGGAGTAGCCAGTCGCGTAGTAGCGTGTCGGTAGCTGGATACAGCTAAAACGAGAAGACAGTGGAGAATTGAAGCCGTTTGGGGAGATTGTAGAGTGAAGCTATGAAGATTTCCTCTCCTGCTGAATTCTTTTTTGGCCGCTTTGTGGGCTGTGGCTCTTATTACTACCGGTTGCGACTTGTGGGCTAGTGTTTGTTGTAGTGTGCTGCTGTACTCGTCTCGGTTGCATATTTACTGTCCTTGTACATATTCGTCGTCTTTGTGTTAGTGTCTTCGTGTCAATAAAAGTAGTCGTTGTTTTCTACTAAAGGACTACTTATTTCTACATCGACCATCAAATAAAAAAGAATCCCGACTGGCTAGGAGGTAAATCCGTAACAATATATATATATATATATATATATATATATATATATATATATATCCATCCCTGAATGGAGGCCCAAATTATGTACAAGAAAGAAGCGTGAATCTACAGCACGACACAAGAGCGAAAGATTTTTCTTCATGATTTTATACAACGAGATTCTAATAGGGATTCTTTCGCACGTCTCGATTTAGGTGAGGGTATTTAGGCATCTTATAAAAGAATGTTGCAAAGCATGACAGATTTTTATCCCTTCATTCGGAGTATGGAAATTTGTCGATTTCAGTAGTTTTACAGAGCTTGTATAATAGTAATTAAATAAGAAAAAGGTGGAATTGAATCAGGAAATAAGAGAACATTTTAGAATTAAGTTATATGGGTTAAATTTTAGACAGAAAATTAGGAAATTAAGTTTAAATTAGATTTAAAAATATCATTACACACGTACACACACATACATATGTATAGAGAGAGATTGCTTAGCAATGGAAGCATTAATTATTAATTTTCTTAAATAATTATCCCCATTTATTGAAAATCTAAAATAGTTTACCCATACTTGAACAATGTACCCTTACTCGAAACATCGTACTAATATTTTACACTTCATTTATTGATATCTATTTTATCATTTCGTAGTTAAGGAAGAGAAAATAATTATAATAGTCAAATAACTCCAACTCGAGATTTTTACGAAACTCCACGTTGCTGATTTCTCTTCCTCCGGAAGACATATTTTTGGAAGTATCTATCTCTGAACACGATAATTCGAAGAAGCTTTCAGCAAGACAAATGAAATTTGTTATATAGATTTTTACATTAGATTTATTTATTTCAATAATATTTTGTGCGAATCTATTCAGAGGAAGTTTGTTAAATCGACAGTCCTAGTGCAAGTGGTGCAATAACTACAAAACGTAAACAGCTAGATAGTTAAAATTTGGTACTGAGTACCGACATCTATAATGTAAATTTGTGTCAAATGTAAGCGCTATAGTTCAAAAACGTAACAAATTAGGGAAACGGAATTTGGTTCACTGTTTTAAACTCAAAATTGCAGATTCTTGTCAATTTTGAACTAAATTTATGAAAGGGTTGACCGCTCATCGGTCTGTACTTAAATAAAATATTCAAAAACAAAATGACTTAAATAAATGAAAGTTGATTAGGTATCCACAATACATATTTGATTTTCTGATATTTGTTTACTAACCGCATATTAGCAATTAATCGACAAACGTCTGTGGTGCCTCACTGTGGTTGTCTATTTTAGTGTTCAATGCATTTGTTAAGCTTGTGGCAACACCACCTTTTTCCATTATAAAAAGCTCGCACCAACATTTTCACGGCACTCCGCAGCACCAGGCTCCTAGAGCATTTTTGTTTTATTAAGGTGGAATTTTAAGGTTTTTTAAAAATAAATTAGCTGTTGTTTAAACTTTTGGCTCTTCACTTAATTTGAACACGCTTAAGCCACTTTACCTTAATTTTCGCACCATAATACATCTATATCCAGTCATGACTCTAGTTTCATGCCAAAGGCAGATTTTTTTTGTAGCTAATTTTCGCCAATGCCATGTAAATAACCCACAAGCGGTTTTCTTTAATATGTAACGTGGTACACATAGTTCATTAGTGGGATTTTGAAAATGAAAATATAAACGCTTGTAGAATTGACGGCATTGCTCACTTAATTTGAACACGCTTAAGCCACTTTACCTTAATTTTCACACCATAATACATCAATATCCAGTCATGACTCTAGTTTCATGCCAAAGGCATATTTTTTTTGTAGCTAATTTTCGCCAATGCCATGTAAATAACCCACAAGCGTTGGTTTTCTTTAATATGTAACGTGGTACACATAGTTCATTAGTGGGATTTTGAAAATAAAAATATAAACGCTTGTAGAATTGACGGCATTGTCAAGATCCACGATTCCGCCGGAGATAAAACCTTTATTAGAGAGTAGAAAGAAAAGGACGCTGGAGACAACACTATTATTAGGAAGAAAGTTTTGGGGAGACAATTGCAGCTAATTTTTAAAATTTACTTGTAATTATGTAGTTGCAACGATGTACACACAAAGAACGCTCTTGAATATAAATTCCAATACGAAAGGGTTAAATATACTGTGTTAAAGTAGCTTGAGTTATCTATACATTTTTTTTAATTAGGGGGGAAATGTAGAGAATTACAATTGGATTATTGTATAACTTATTTTTAAAATTTTTAAAGAAGTGTAAAGGGAACTTTATGCAATTGTATGCTCTGAAATTTTTGTGGAATAACTTTAAAATTTCGTTTTATTTTTAATTAAAAAAGTAAAGAAAGTTTTGAATAAAAAAATTTTATTCTATTAACTAATTGCTAAAACTATTAAGCAATAAGTGACTATGTTCTACTTTCAACGGTTTTCCCTACAGAGCAGTTTGAATTATTTTCATAGTTTACATGTCCTGCAATGCGATTTATTGATAGTGTGCTCATCTTTAAACATTATCATGTTAAAATTAAAATTATGCATTTTCGAAATTAGTTTCAAAACATATTTTTATGTCTTTTATGTTGTTCCATGCACATGCTCTCCATTGACTGATAAAAACAATGTGCTCTTGTTTGAAATTGACTTTATCTTCCAATGAATCGCTATAAAGATTAATAACTGCACAATTGATACATTCAAAAATTTAAAAAAATTCGAAAATACTTTAATCGTGAACACTTGTTTTTGTATATTCAATTTTCCAATTATATATTTCAATCGTTCAATTTTTTTTCTTTTTTTACCAAGTATACAATTTTAGAAATTTTGATAAATTTTCTTCTAATTGAGAATTATTACAGGGTAAAAATATGTTTCTCTGCATCAATTGTAAGAAAATGTTATTAAATACTTTAGTAACAAAAACAAATTCAAATGACTTTATTTAACCATTCTATTTCCATTTACAGGGAACTTACGCATCTAAAAATTTTAATATAAAAAATGAAAATACACATGGAAATAGGAAAGTAAATACATTGTATTGTAATTATCCATACTTAGTTTTAAATTTGCCCTATTTTTAAGCGTCAAATTTTATTTATTTAAAATTTTTCCTCATTAAAATCAATTATTTTTTTTTAAAATAATTCATTCTTTCTCATAAGCAAAATTGAAACTGTTTCTCAATTTTGAAAAATGATTTATTAATCCCTACCTCAAAAATGAAAAGCGATGAAAATGTTACTACTCACTAAATCAAATTTGATTTCTATGGAATCCAGTGAATAATGCGGTTTAATGCAATGTAATAAAAATTACTACGGCGGCGATGTAATAAATTATTTCGTATTTTTCCAAGGTATTAATATATTACATTTAAATAACATTTGTGATCTTTACATTTTCTATATTTCTATATATTGTATTTTGTTAGAACTTTTACTTAATTCCTTCTTTGAAGATTAAATTTTGAAAACAGTTCATTTGTTTTAATGAAATAAAACAAAACTCGCCATAAATTATTATCAAGTTTTTAAAAATAAATACCTTAAGGATAAAAGGATATTAAAATGCTACCACATTATGATTTCCTTATTTAATTTCGGCGCAGCCTAATGTCAAATGATCAAAGAAAAAATAATGAAGACACAACAAGGGAGCCGCGATATTATAATTGTTCTAATGAAACTATAAAACTTTTATCAGTTTTTAAAATTCTATAAAGAATCTTATGTAATACTGTTTAGTTAACTAACTTTTCAGAACAAATCATTTCTCCAAACTAAGCGAATTAAAACTCACTTCTTCAATCGCTTCTATGTTTTAAAATTGTGAGAATGAAGTAAAGTAAAATAAATAAAAGTAATTCTGTCAAAGGATAAAAAGTAAGATGCATTAAATTAAAGAGCCCATTAATAAATAAATATTTTAACAATGAAAGGAAATCAAGATGTGATCGCTTCTCCAATCTTATTTTATTTCGACAAAACCTACCTGTCAAACTGCTTAAGACAAAATAATGAAATTATAGCAAAAAAGTACTTGATATTTTATATTATAAAATATCAAGTCTTTTGTCTGCTCTTAAATTTAAAATGTAAACAATTTTTATATAATAAAATTGTTAAGAGAAGTTTATGTATTTCTTCTGATTAAATATGAAAATTTAAGTAAAACAGGTCATTTTTTTTTCCAAATAAACGAATTGAAAATCTATTCTTTAATCATTTTTAATTTAAATAGATTGTGACAAAGATCAAAAATAAATTAAGTAAAAGTAATTGAGACAAAAGATTAAAAAAAAGGTAAACTGGAAAAAAATATTTACAAATAAATATGTTAATAATTAAAGAAAATCGAAATGAGGCCAATACCCGTCTTTGTTTTATTTCGGCGGAACCTACCTGCAAAACGACTTTAGATGAAATAATATAAATATGGCAATGAAGGCAATTATAATTTAACAAACTAAAAGCTTTTCCTCATTATAACTTTCAAATTTTAAACAATGTTTAAATTCTCATAAAGAATTTTTATTTAGTTCTTTAATTAAATATAAATATTTCAAAATAAATCGCTTTTCGCAATGAAACGAAGAGTAAATTATTTCTGTATGCAAACAAATTGTGACAAAGTATCAAAAGCAAATTAAATAGAAGCGAATGAAATAAAGTAATTGAGTCAAAAGATAAAAAGGTAGATATACTGGAATAAAATATTTATAAATAAATATGTAAATAATTAAAGAAAATATAAATGAAGCTTTGTTTTATTTCGACAGAGCCTGCCTGTCAAACGGCTTTAGACGAAATAATATAAGCATACCAGTGAAAGCAATTATAATTTTTCAAACTTTAAGCAATTTTTATAAAATGTCATAAAGAATTTTTATTTAATTCTTTTTAATTAAATATGAGAACTTTTTCAGCATAAATCGCTCCTTCCAATGAAGTGAAGATAAAATTATTTTCTTATATAACTAAATTGTGACAAAGTATCGAAAGTTTATTTGGTAAAAGTTAATGAAATAAAAGTAATCGAGATAAAATATAAAAAGCAAGGTAAAATGGAAGAAATATTTATAAATAAATATGTTAATAATTTAAGAAAATTAACATGAGGCCAATACTAGGCTTCATTTTATTTCTACAGAGCCTACCTGCCAAACGACTTTAGATGACATAGTATAAATATAGAAATGAATTATAATTTTCCAAGCAAAAGTTTCAAACTATAAAAACCCATAAAGAATTTTTATTTAATTCTTTTTAATTAAATATGAGAACATTTTCAAAATAAATTGCTCCTTCCAATGAAGTGAAGACTAAATTACTCCCTTATGTAAGTAAATTGTGTGTAGTTGATGATCAAAAGCAAATTAAGTAAAAGTTATAGAAATAAAAGTAATTGAGACAAAATAATATAAAAGGTAGGTAAAATTGGAATAAAATATTTATAAATAAGTATGCTAATAATTAAAGAAAATCAAACTGAGGCCAATACCCGTCTTTGTTTTATTTCGACAAAGCCTACTTACCAAACGGCTTTAGACGAAATAGTATAAATATAGAAATAAATGCAATTATAATTTTTCAAACTAAAGTTTTAAACTTTAAAATCCTATAAAGAATTTTTATTTAATTCATTCTAATTAAATGTGATAATTTTTCCAGAATCAATCGCTCTTCCCAATGAAGCAAAGTCTAAATTACTTCTGTACGTAAGCAAATTGCATCAAAGTATCAAAAGTAAATTGAGTAAAAGTAAAAATAATTGTGACAAAGGATGAAAAGGAAGATAAATTATGACAAAAGATTCACAAATAAATACCTTAACAATGGAAGGGAAATCAAAATATGGCCACTTACCCAGCCTAATTCTATTTCTGTCGAGCGCGGCCGTCAAAACGGTTTAAGACAAAATAATGAAAACACTAGAGCAGTGTAGATATGACAGGAACTATTTCTCTGGGAGCTCGTTCTTTTGTTACACACAGCACGCGAATCGGGAGCGGGGGCAAAGTGTTGCGTTTCGCTCTCCTATTCTGTGCGGTACTGGTGGTAAGAATCGTTAGGGGAGTAAGGTAACAGGTTTCGGTTTTCCCACGTCGTGACGTCACGATGCCAATATACCTCCCATGCTCCTCGATTTGTAATTTTAACTTTCTAGCCCGTCACGTGGTCATTGGTGGGAGGGGCCGTATTTAGTTTTTGCGTGTAACCTTATGCTGAGATTAATTGAAATCGATATTTTTGGAATGGGTATCCAGTGTATTTGATGGCTTAACATCTGACAGAAGATTCCTTAAACTTTTTTTTTTCCATTTGTTATTCAAAGAAATTTTTTCGAACACCCCTACCACTCCCCATATGCACTTATAAGTACTGTGGAATTTGACAAATTCGAAACCGCAGTCGCCACATTTAAAAATTCGAATCTATAAAACTTCCGTTTAAAAATGTGTATAGCATTAAAAGACGAATAAAGGTTATAAAAATTAATTTTTCAAATTTCTTAGTATCGACAAATAATAGAAAATCATAAATTGACAAAAAGAAATTTTATTAAGTACAAAAGGTAGCAATTTAAGTAAAATACAAATAATTAAAAATCATATTTTTCTGTAAATAAGTTAAAAATTTAATAAATGAAAGGCAGTGTGCAATGTTTTGAAGACAACAATTGTGCTATAAACTCGAAATAAACAGCACAATCCACATCTAATATGATTGATTATATTTATTATGTGAAATAAACCTTTGTTTAAAAATTTTAAGGGCCTTTTGCACCTAAAGGAATGCAATTTTTCCAATGTGACGCTTAATATATTAAACGTTCTATAGAAATGTAGATTTATTTTGAAAGCGCGGTGTAAAAAAAAAGGACAATGCAATTATCCATTTAACGCTTTTATCAGCATTTTATATCTTTATACGTCCGTCCCGTATCTTTCTCTTTATTGTGAATCTTTCCCGTTTTGACAACTATCTAGATATTAATTAAAAAAAAAATATTTCAGTATGAATGTCAGCAATTCTGGATTCTACTAGAATTCTACGGGAGATTCTACAGGAGATCCATCTCATGGGAGAATAATATCCAGCATCAATAAGTAGTTCTAAACATGGGAACACTCTGCAGCAGTAATGGAAATGTAACTGATTTACACACATTATCTTTACTGGGCTTAAACCATTCTTTACTATTGACCGGGGAAACATAGAAATGCCATGCATAACAGGAAGGCTTAAAATATTCAACGCTTTCGGGGGGGGGGGTGCATGAAAACATTCTGCAACATAAGAATACTAATAGTGTCGTATGTATTATCTTATTATAGGCGTCTGAAATTTTAGCTGCAGTTGGTAGAAAAAACAGAAAGCGCTCCGAAAAACACTAATAAAATACTAATGTAATATTTTATTACTAGGGTCTAAAACATCCAACTTTTTTTGGAGGAGGATACATGGAAACATTCCGCAATAGCACTAGAATACTAATAGAATGGTGCGTGTTATTTTATAACTGATGTCTAAATCATTCACCGCTATTGGTGGGAGAAATAGGGAAATACTCAGTTCCAGTGATTTTTAGCCGATCTTTATTTTTAAAAAAACCAATCTCAAATTATATCGACCTATTTAAGTAAGTTTTTACAGTTCACAGATGAATGGATTATCAAAGACAATCGTTATTTTATTAAAACAATCCAAATATTTTCCATAAACAGAATACTCCAAATACATTCATGTTATCGAAAGCTAATTGTCTTTTAAATCCTGGTAAAAACGAAACAGTTTTTCAAGAATAAGAGGGCACTTTGTTGAACCAATATAACAAGCTGTCATCATTAACAAGCATGTAGTCAATAGGACCTAATAAAATAAGCATTTTAAGAATGTAATGAAATAGATGCAAAAAGTTTTTAAATTACAACACTTTTTAAATGTACTAACATGTTTGTAAAAAAAACCTAATTTCTAATACTCAAGACACCATTTAATTATATTGAAATATGATTTGAATATTAATTTTTCTATGTAAAATGGTAAAGTAATTTATTGAAGATTATTATTTTTTTAGGTATAAATTACTTATTTCTTAGAAATAAACTACTTTTAAAGAGACAAAACACCCTCTCAAAGATTTCAAATATGTGCTGGAGCTGACAACAGCAACAGAGATCGATAAAATTCACATGTACCTCATTTTCATCAATCGTATCATGTGTCTTCAAAACTAGTGTTTTCATTTTGATTGGGAGACAAGGAACTAAAGGCCAAGCAGAAAATTCCAGAGAGACTACAGCCAAATCAGACAATTTCTTATATTTATTCAAATGTTCCACTTTTGGAATGTGTTTTACGTTAATAAGCACCATCATGGCAAATTATATGGTTCATGATGTGGAATTGAGCGGAGAAGCTTGAAATCTTTCCGGTAGTTCCAAGAAGAAATAAGGAGTTTTCATACAAATTATTAAAAATGAAAGATTAAATAACACGCTTCTCGGTCATTTTTATTACGGTCATGGTGCATTTCCAACACATTTAAGGAAAATTGTAACTAAGCATTGTAAAACAGAATATTTGACCCCTGACGTCTACAATTAATCAATTAATAAAGAAATTTTCTGTATATTGCCGCATTGAAAAGAGGCAGTCGACCCTCTATGGCCGAATGGTCATAGCACTGATCTCATAATCCAGAGATTGAAAGTTAGAATCCCGCTAGAGACAATGCGATTCACAGTGTGTGTAAATATTTAATTCCTTGATTTTATGTTCCACTTTATTTCATGTTCCAGAAGATTCTGGACATTTCTTTAGTTTACCAGACAAGTGTTCCGGACTTTCCTTACTGTCTCCAGAAAAGTATTCTGGAACTTTCCCTGCTAGTATAAAAGCAGAAGATTTGTCAGTCACTGTGTTCTCAGTTCTGAGTTGAATGAATAAATTGGTTTAGCTTTACTTTTTGTGTGTGTCATTGCGTTCCACACTAAAGTCTCTACTAGGGATTGCAATACCGGACCAAAATTTCAATACCGGTATTCGGTATTTTTTAGATCAATACCGGGATACCGGTATTAGAAATTTTAGAAAAAGAAAGAAAACACAGGTGTTTCTTTGTTTTATTTACCAGTTTCATAAGAGAGTGTAAATATCACAAATAATAATTTGTAACTTATAAATTATAACAGTATATAAAGAATTACAAAAAAGTAAAAGAACAACCTATTTATTTAAATCACAAAAAAAGTGTAAACATCACTATTCAGTCTGTGGTACTATTACAAATTTTTAAAATGTGATCTTAAAAAACATAATCATCCATTGTACTGTCATTAAGTCTAAAAAGTAATTTTGTGTAAAAAATTACCAGCTGTCGAAAACACACTTTCGGCATCTACGCTAGTTGGTGGTACTGTTTGTTAGCAATGCGCGATATACTTTTTCCAAGTATTTACCTCTAAATCCCTCATCTTCAAATAAATCGATTTCTCGTCGGATGGTTTTGAATATAGCTGATTTCTGTATTGTATTTATCGCTAATTCTAATTTTTGTTCAAGAGACAATTCATTTTCATTATCGACATTAGTGTCATCATAATCTTCGATAACTGAACCGAATTATTCTGAATGTGGATAGGTTTGTTAGTAAAGAATTGTAAGAGAAATTACTATAAGCTTAATCAGATTTGAATTGATTATTTTCTTTTCTCCTTTTTCATTTTCATTTTTAAAATCATTATAACTATGTAAATTCCATAAGATATATTCTATTTCGGTATGCTTTTCTTCTGTGCGATTTTTCAATGTAATATATAATTCTTCAGATAGTGATGTGTGTTGTTCTTTCATGATTGCATCATGAAATTTATTGTTGCATTAGCTGTTAATAAATTAAAATCTCTCCGACACAATGCCTCTATAGTCAGTTTTATTGGAAGTAGAGCTGATATAGTTCTGGATATTAAGTCGAATTCACTATCTGAAAAATTAATTTACAGGTTTATGTTGATTATTGCTTTTTGGATTGGATTTCTAAATTTCAAAAATCGTTCCATCATTAGGAGTAAATTGTTCCAACGTGTCTTAGAATCTATTATTAACATATATTTTGTTTTATTTTCAGTTAGTATATATTTATGTAATATGGCATTTTTTGTAGGGGAAAGTTTAAATATATTAACAATTTTTCAAACTTTATAAATAATAGGAAGCAATTCTTGATGGGTTAATATTTCATCCTCATTAGCAATATCTTCTTCCACAATTACATTGTCATTATCTTCATTGTCAATATCACTCTCACTCTCTTCAATGTCGGAATCCGAAGTTTCTATATCCACAGTATTTGGATTCTTCTGTTCTTTATTTTTTTGGTATAATATATCAATTACTCCTAATTGAATTCCATGAGCATAGCACAATTGCCGATTTGCACCAAACAACTTTCCAACTTTTTTCATACTGTTGCTCCATCAGTCGTTATGGATACAATATCTTCTTTCAGGGATAATCCATGTTTTACTAATTTAGATTTAAGCAATTAATTAAGCCATTAATTAGCTAATTAATTTCGCCCGTTAGAAAGCATAAAAACAAAGCCGTGTACTATTTTGCTATGTTGGCAATCCCTGAACATATAGTGGAGACAATTTAAAAAATTTCTAGTAAATACCGAAAAACCGGTATTTAAACTTGTGAATACCGGTATTACAAAATTGTAAAATCGCTCAAAATACCGGTATTCGGTATACCGGTATACCGGTATTGCAATCCCTAGTCTCTACGTGACAATATTTATGTATCAGCATATTTTTTAAATTCCTTTATTCGTTACCAAACCTAATAGCGTTTTTATTACCATTCGGTGTGTATACATGGTCAAGTCCATAAGTCAAGATTCCTGATAAAGTGCAATATCTCTTGTTGTTCAAAACTACTCGATAAACTTATTGGTTACTTGTTGTAGAAGGATGACTTAGATTTTTTGTATGAGGATAGCTATCTTTCTCGGATCTTATCTCTTATCTTTTCAGGAGCACACTGGCTGTCATTTGTATTTTGCTTGGAGAAAAGCCAGAAAAATCTCCAGCTATGAGCAAGATCGTAGCCACTTAATTTCACATGTTTTATAATTTGTTAATTTAGAGTTTAAAGTTCACATGCTTTTTTTAATAGGCAGTTCTTAATAGACAATATTCAAAGGTTTTATTCTCTCCTTCATCAGTTTCTCTCTCAGACATCAATTCTCTTTGTTCTAGAGATGAAGTAAAGTATTGATTATATCTTCGTTTGTATTTGAAGTATGATTTGGATAAGATATGAGTTTTATCCTACGTCTGCTGTTTTAACCATGTAATCTAAAAATATGATACATCGACGCGCACTTTAGTGGCATATTTCTCGTTGAATTTCCTTCGACTAAAACTCGTATATCAGGTATCTATCTCAAATACCAGGCTGTAGTTCAGAAAAACCTCAAAAAGGTAACTTATCTTCACACGTTAGAATTCAAATAAGATTTATATTTCAGATGTTATCTAGATGCTTTAAGGTTAATTTGATCAACACCCCTTCGCTCAACCAGGGATCTTCGCCTGGCTAGTTCTACCAGGATCAAAAGATTAGTCAAGACGAAAATATGATTGTTTTAAAATTACGAAGCAACTATTTAAGTAACTGTTATATTAAATAGTCGGGAGCAGAAGTCACAGTGGGAAATGGAATGCTAAGAGAATGATGAACTTTGCAATTTCAAATCATGGCCAGGAAATTAGAATGTTATTTGCTCTCGACATTCCATTCTTTTTTATTAGCGTGAATGATAGCTGGCTTGTGAAAGAAAGTCACAGAGCCTGAAAAAAGAGGCTGTAACTAGAATTATATGCTTTAACAGAATTGTTTTTACAATAGGGTTGCTGCACGATGTTTTATTTATTATTTTTTTAATCGGGTCGGTTGCACGATGTTTTTTTCATGTGTATTATTTTAAAAAGTAGTACTTCATCCACATTTCTGTTTCTAAAGTTAACAGATTACTTCTGGTTGAAAGAAAGTTAGCGACAAATAAATGCAAAATTTTTTGAATGTAATTAATTCAGTCATCTGTTATTCCAGTCTTTCAAATCATTTATAGATTATCACATGTAAAAGCCACAGTCAAAAGACACATACTTATTTGCTATCGTTTTCTTCTTTCATGAGTAATTGCACACGTGAATTTAACTTAATCGTTCGTAAATTGAAAATAGCATGAACGAACAACAACGAACGACTTAACGATAATTACAAATTGAAATTTCAACGATGGTTTAACTTTTCAGTACTTGTGTTTCAAATAAATCAGTTTTTTCTCCACTGAACTTAAGTTTAGGTTTTAAGAACCGAACTCATTTTTTCATTGTGAAAATCCAATCTTTTTCTAAATAGATGGCGATAGAAATAACAAGGCGAGCTTTAAAACTGTTAAGATAAACAAATTTTAACTAGTTTAATTTCAGACTTTTTTAGTGATTTAAAATGTCAAGAAATTATTCATAAATTAAGATTATACACGAGATAATTATACAAGGTGTTCCTCAATTCATGGACCAGATAAGTAAAATGCATATAAAGAAACAATTTTTGTATAGAAATAGGAGATCGGAAATAAAAATGTAGTTGGGAAAAAAAACAAGAAATGTTGAAGAAATAAAATAAATTCTTCATTTACATAATATTTTTATAGCAGATGACATACAAGTTTAATGACGTAACTTAAATAAAGATGCATTTTTAGAAAGAAAAATATTTAACATTTATGAATATTTATTTAGTTTGTTTTATCAAAATCGTTTGCAAAACAATTTATTTGAGTTTGAATGGCATTACGTGAGATTCAAAGAATTATTTGCCGTTAAAGAATATTTTTGCATGATGGAGAAATTTACTCTCTGCGAGAAAGTAGATACACATCTTAAGTAAGGGGCTACGAATTGTATCGAAGACGGACGTTAAGTATGTACCATGAACGCTTCCTAAATAAGATAAAACTGGATCATAAATTTTTTCCGCTTTTATACCACCAGCTTTGTGAGAACGGTCCATTCTCATATCAAGAAACCGAGTGCGGACCGATCCAGGTTTTAGCATTTCTTGGTTTTCAGCCTACACTTTTCATTTTCGACCCCATATTGATATAAAAAAAAGGAATCTTTATATCATTTTACCTACCCTGAAAGTTTGGCCCATGAATTCAGGGATATCCTGTATAAAAAAAGGTACCATTAAAATCCCCTGACTCGCTTTAATAAGTTCAGTTGTTGTGTTATTCTTCATTCTGTAAAGATACCCCAAATTTTCTCTCTTTAGGTCGTGTCCAATTCCAGAAATTGAATAAATGTAAGGTCTTCAATATTGGTTTGCCAAGAATATTGGTTATGTATGTTTTTAAACAAATCATTTAGATACAATTTCATATCCATGATTCCGCTAAATTGTCTTAGATTAAAGTCATGTTATTTTAACCGCGTTGCTTAAGTCTATTTACTGTGTGCATGAACCTTTCTAATGGAGATAAGTCCCATAACTTCATAGAGTTAATAAAAACGTGATTGTGTGGTTCATCTGTCTTCTAAATTTCCCAATATTATTATATCCCTCTTTATTTGTCTCGTATATTACCTAGTTATTAAAACAATCCTTCTTCTTTAGCTTTCAACAATGGAAGTAAATTATATGATTAAAGGGGTTATTATTCAAAGCAACAATATATTCTACTGCTTTAAATTAAGCAAAAAAATTTAATGCTTATTAAATTAAAAGATATTTTTTTAAAAAAAATCTTGAAACTGTTTAAAATTTATTTGTGTAGACTAATATTTTAGAAAGTTTTAATTTATTTTTTAATTAATTAAAATTTTGAACAGATCGTTCCTAAGGGCATATTCCTACCCTCATAACCATATATGTTCCAAATTTGGTGGCTGTAAGTCAAATGGTTTGAGCCGTAGATGTTCCAATTCATACACTTTCACACGCATCCATTCGTCTTTATTACAAGTAGAGATGACAACTTATGATTTCTAAATATGACTTTAATCGTCTACCTTCATTTTCTTCTATTTTAGAGATATTACAAAATAAAACACTAAAATGGTCCTGACCTTCAACAAATACACCGGTTCTGTTCATTTATACACCATTTATTATTTCTATATTATTAGTTTATATAGTTATTATTATTTCATCCAGGAGAAAAGCTGCATAGACTGAGCATTTCACTTATGAAGCGCATCAATTTATATTTATCATAATAATTAAAAAAAATCATCATTTTCAGGGGTTTCAAAAGTTTTTATCATCTATAATCGGAAGAACCCCTCTGAAAATGGTTTTATACTCTTTTATGTTATACTGGTTACCTTTATTAAGTAGTTGATTCGCTGAAATTAATAGTTGATAAAAATTTTGACTAAATATATTGTGTCATTTGATTTTAAAGGCTTCCATAGCAAAATAGTGTTAAACATAATTTTTGATACATATATAACTCGCACTATTTTAGAAATCTTTTGCCGTTCTTTCATTTTTCTAAGCATTTTTTTAAAAAAATTTATCCATACTTTTATATATCCAATAACACCGCAGGAAAGAGTGGTAGGATTTTATAATGTAACAAATTTATCAGCATTTGTCAAAAAATGGCTTATATATTTATTTACTTTAGCATATTTATCAGTATACTTAATTCCGAAATTATCCTATTCAAAAGTTTAATAAAATGTTAACAAGTTTATTATGAATGTTAACAAGTTTATCATGAATATTAACAAGTTTATTATAAATGTTAACAAGTTTATTATGAATGTTAACAAGTTTGTTATGAATGTTAACAAGTTTATTATGAATGTTAACAAGTTTATTATTAATGTTAATCAATTTATTATGCTGAAATTATTCAATATGAAAAAATAAACCGAATCTTTATACTTTGATAATAAACTTGAAAAAAAGTCAGATTGAAATCTTAATAACAACAGAGAAATCGATGTCAGTTCTCTTTTAGCAATGAAACATATTGTCCTACATTAAGTTAAAAAGATTTTTAAAATCATTAAAGATTGTAAAAAATTATTCGACAAAAAATTAGTACAATTTAAATAATAATTTTTAAAATGATATAAAAAACATTTTATACTGTAAGAGGAATTAATTGAGGAAAAACTGCAGAGTTTTGCTTACTTTTTAATTGATTTAAATTCTAATTGAAATATCAAAAATACCTCGTTCTAGAAAAATACATTTCTGCCTCTAAGGTATGAGCCGAATTTGGTAACTCTAAATAAAATTATTCTTCTGAAGGAGGCCAATATGCATACAGACACACACACACATTCATCTATATTGATAATAAAGATGGATTACTTCATGTTAATAAAAAGAGAAACTCTTAATAGATTTTTGCACCCTGTTTCTGAAGTCCTACATGTTGGAAATTTTACTCCCATAATTTTATTTTAGATGAAAATAAATATCATTTATATATTCGTAAAAATTATTACTTTACTAACAAATCTAATTCAGATTTGATTTGATCTGCTTTCAATCATTTGGTAATGTATTTGCGGAAAAATTGATTTCAATGTTTTATAATATTTCTAGAAATGAAACATAAATCAGAGACTAAGGAAAAAGAATTTAAAAAAAATCCTTTTTAGTAAGTTTTTAAAATTGCTTTCATCAAATAAATATTTTTATATGTAGCTCTCATCCACCAGCTCAGGTAATTTCATTACAGTATAAAAATTCTTGATTGCTAGAGCATGCAGATTAAGCGTGGTTTTTAAATATTTACTGACTCCTAACCAGAGTGAATATTGAACTTTCTGCTTGATGCCCTTGAACGCTTCTTCATTTCGCTGCCCAGAAAAAATTGAGGTTAGAATTGATGGATGAAAAGTGAAACTAGAAAAATTGAAACTAAAAAGTGTTACAAATAACAATCAATAATCAATCAGTTTGTCTTTTAAAAAAACCGAATTTTCTCCCTTTCGGTCAAAAGTAAAACACTAATGCCTGCTCTTTACTCCTATGAAACGTGTTTTTTAACCCTTCAAGGTCATTGCTTATTTTCTAAACCATTGTTTTAGAATACTTTTTAGGCGGATAGTGATCTGATGGTCTATTAATAGCAATGCATTTTTTCTTAGGTAATGAATTGCATAACAAACACTAGCTTTTTTATAGCAATTTCTATCAATAATTTTGTTTTCGCAAAGAAAAATAAATCGAATGTGAAAGAAGAGAGCATTTGAAATTAAAATATTTCAAAAAATAGATGCTTGTGTTTACATTTGCGAGGAGGCGTGTAATATCCTGATCTAGACTGATCAAATAACGAAGCAGAATTTCCAGACAATTCTTTATTTTACAGCCCTATATACACAAAGAACAACTTGTTCTAATTTTGGTTAAATAAATAGTTATTTACACCTGTATTAGGAGATACAACAGTCGAAATCGAAGGTTTTTCTTGAAACTCAGTCCTTCATCTCGTCAACACGACAATTCCAGGAGTAGTTTCTCAGATCTTAACTCGCGGGCGTAGTCCAACAGTTCCTGCAATTCGTTTCTTCTCTACTCTTTTAAAAAAAAATCTCCGCGCTTTATTTCGGCGACAATCTCCGCCTCTTAATTTACATTGGTCATTTGAGCTCTCCTTCGGCCAATCGGGGTTCAGCCATATGCTCTGTCAGCGTCACCAGTGGATCGTGGGAAGGCCCTTTCACAAAGAGAAACATCTAGCATCCAGATGTTTGGACACCGCTTTCTCTTTGAAGGTACTATCAATACCTCTGGGACGAGGAATTCCATATGTGGTCTTTCATTGTAGTCGCTAATGAACAGATGCGAGACCACTCAGGTGAAAAGATCCACCATTTGGCTATCTCGTGGAGTTTAGTAAGTAACAACGACGACACAATGAATCAGTACAACATAATGTCTTGTCAGTACTGGGAAACGAAGAATGTTATAAGGGGGAAGAAAGGCAAGAAAATTCTTATACGTCGACACGACTGTACGAACGTGCCAAAACCTAAGCACACAACTGCTCAAAGTTGTTACCATTCTTATATGCGCTTCAGAAGCTGTCGAATACTTTCATGGATATTTATAGCTGCGATTCCTGTTCTCGCAAAATGCAATGCTACATCTTCCAAAGCAGCAATCTCTTTGTAGTTGTGGCTTCCTAGTATCTTGCCTCTGCCTCAGGATATCTCATATTTCACACACATTCAGTTGCAAATTAATGATACTACCTCATCCAAGCCAATGTATACATGGCTGCCCTTCACTTTTGTCTTTGCTGCAGGATATCTCATATTTCTCACACATTCTCATCTTAAGCAATATACGTGTGCTCATGGCTGTCCTTCATCTTGCCTGTGCAGTAGGCTATCTCATCTTTCAATGCAAATTCCGTCACACATTTGGATCTCATGTTTCATTTCACACGCACACTACCTTAGATGATGTTACTTCATCTAAGGTAGTGTGCGTCTGCCATTCCTCTTACCTTGGTTGCAGGGCATTTCATCTTTACTCACAAATTCTATTGCAAATTCGCAAACATTTGGAGATGTTGTACATATTCTTCGAATGGATTTTTTCTTACAATTGTGCAACGGATCTTCATTTGCCATCAAATATTCCACATAAAAGGTGAATTTCCGCCATCTGAACTTTCGTAAACTGTTACATTTGTTCCGTACTCAATCAGATTTTAAAATGATTAATAATCAAATCCAACTGTAAAGCCGGCAAACAGGGCTTTTCAGACTCAATCAGCTTTCGCATTCCAGTCATACTTTTCTGTAATATTTTGGATTGTCTTTCTGTTTTCTAACTGCCCTAACACTTCCTCTTATATGTGGAATTTATGAACTTTTATGAATATGAACCTCTTATATGAACTTTTTAAAATTAATTTTCGGCAAGAAATAAAATTGCAATGCTTACTTATGAAAGCTGGTAAGACAGTAACCTACGGAAGATGCAACGTATTTCATTATTGAGCGCGGATTTACGGAATTTATAATTTTAACTTAAAGTAATCAAAGCCACTTCGACTATTGAGCAAACATAAAGCTTGCCAACAAGATGCGACATGAAGATTTATTCTGAGCTCCAGCCAATAGTACATTTAAGTTTTTTTTTTAAGGAAAAGCGTATAAATCACATTGAATTAAAGTACATTTGAAATTGTAAATTGCTAAGTTTAAAGAGTTTATCAACCGTAACGTGACGTCACATTCAGATGGTCACATTCAGATTTTCTATATTGTAAGTGTTTGTCAAAATATCTGAAGATATTATGTAAGTATTAGAATATAATTTTAAAACCAAGATGCTTTATATTCATTGAATTTTATTACAGGGTGCCCCACAAGGTATGCTGCGTCTACTATTTACAGATTCGGACAGACCACGTCATGACGAGTATTTTGATATACAACATGTGGGATCTCTGAATATAGCGTCATAGCCTAATTAAGGTGTGAAGCTTGTGCCATGAAAACTTCAAGAAATGAGGGGAAAAAAATCAAGTGATATTCAATGCTTATTGAGAACTTTCACTACAACAGATTTTTGAAATGTCGGCCGTTTGAACAAATAGCATGGTGAAGTCTGGAATAGAAGTTCGCAACTGCTTTCTGCAAAACATCTGTTCCAATTTTCTTGACCTCGGTTTCAATTGCTGCTCTCAAGTCGTCTATTTTTGAGGGCTATGTGAGATACACTGTGTCTTTCAGATGTCCCGATAAGAAAAAAATTCGAACGGGTTCAGATCTGGCGAGTACAGTGGTCACTCTATACCACTACCTGTTCTCATAACGAAATCCAACCGGATCAGTCTATCGTGAAAATGTTCCGCTAAGAAATCGAAGTGCGGGGGGGGGGGTCTAGCACCATCTTACATAAACAATAATCACTTATCTTGCTTATGCTGTGCAAGAATGGGATGACACCGTCATTCAAAACGTCAAAATAAGCTTCACCGGTGACATTTTCGATAAAAAAAATTGGCCCAATGAAGCTTTCGGCAGATAACGCATATCAAACTGTGAGCCTAAGTGGGTGCAGTGGCCGAACTATTATATGATGAAGATTTTCAGTGGTCCAGAATAGCCAGATCTGATTATCTTTGGAGGTGGAAATGCGTCTCGTCACTGAACCAGATCCGATTAAAATCAACTTCGTCACTTTCAACCTTATTAATCATCGTGCTTGCAAAATCAGACCTCCTTAAACCATCCAAATCGGTCAATGATGATTGATATTAATTTTGTAAGGGAATAGAGCCGCATTAGAATTTGCATATTCACTTACAGACGCGCTTTTTCTCTCATAGGTTACTATAAATTTCCATAGTCACCTAGGAAAGCTTCCATCTAGTGCAATCGTCGCGTGCATTGTAATTTGGAATACGAACTGTCTGATTCGTAACTAACGTTCTTAGTGAAATTAGACTATGACGGTATATTCGAGGACCCCACAGGTTATACATCAAAATACTCGTCTTGGCGTGTTATATCCAAATCTATAAATATTAGACGCTGCACCTTGTGGGGCACTCTGTATATATATAATAGCATTCAGAATATTACAGTAAGAGCAAACTTGAGTCGAATTACTTGCTACTACTTATTTACTACTTTCAATAACTACAATATAAAGAACACACTGGTAAATGTCTTGTTGGTATTATGGTAAGAAGAGAAGATGCAACTCTTACTGTAAGATTATTTACTACCATACTATAATACATATATAAAATTATATCTCTTTTTAAAATTTAAAAATTATGCAAAATATTTTTTGTATTATTTATTTTTATAAATGTCAATACTAACTTCTTATGGATGCTCTGAACAGTGTGTATTATCAATATAAACTAGACTTTTCCTGTTGACTACCGGTAACAAGTAGTAAATCTTCCACATATCTCCAAAAAAAAACACCATCTTCTTCTTGCACTTGGTAAGTTGAAGAAAATATTGTTGACGTATTTTGTGTATTTCCAGCAGCAATCAAAGCCTGCAAAAAATATATATAAATTCAGCATTTCTAACAATCAATTATCTTCTTGGTAGAGTTTAAGTTATCCGGTTTTACTGTTTTTATTTTTTCATACGCGAAGTATACAGAAAATATTATAATTGTTAAAAAATCGAACTCGAGATTTTGACGAATCTTTATGCTTCAGACCACTCAGAGCCCGAAAAACACATTTTTAGCATTATGTCTGTCTGCTTGACTTTGAATGCAATTGCTCAAAGATGCTTTGAGTAGATTTGGTTCATGAAGTTATGATCAAATTAGTAGATTTCTATCAAATTTTGGTTCATGAAGTTATGATCAAATTTGTAGATTTCTATCAAATTTTGGTTCATGAAGTTATGATCAAATTTGTAGATTTCTATCAAATTTTGAACAAAATTCATTCAACCTGTCTATCTGGCTTTTCGAATACGAGTGAATTCGATTATCGCATAACGCAATAGTAGGCAGATATAATTTTCGAAGTAGATTTGTTAATTATAAAAAGATACTTATCAAATTTTGCACTAAATTCCTCATATGTTTACAGTCTGTCAGTCTGTACGCACGTATGTAAACAATATAACTCACAAACACAATTTATTTTAATCAATGAAATTCGGCATGCTATCTTGTGATTACAACTGTAGTTTCGTGACAAAATTTGGTATCAATCGGCCATGAAAAAGGCGGGCAAAAGGTTTTCGAGCGATAGATTCAATAAAAATGCTAGATTCATACCAAAGATCTGTGTTTCATAATTATCGTTCCCCAATGCCATGCAGGATACTCGTAGTCTTGCCAGAGACTTACAATTTTATGTACAGGAAAATGGATAAGACATTTACCACGAAATATGCAAAGCAGTTTTTGGCCGCTGTTCCCCCCCCCCCCTTCTTTGCGATGCTTCCAGTATGGTGG
This sequence comes from Argiope bruennichi, assembly GCF_947563725.1. Lineage (NCBI taxonomy): Eukaryota > Metazoa > Arthropoda > Arachnida > Araneae > Araneidae > Argiope > Argiope bruennichi. The sequence continues at coordinate 68,871,940 of NC_079158.1, read as the reverse complement.
TTGGATCTCACCACCCTGGAGGGTACACAAAAAGGTGGTGGATCTGGCTCCTCCCATCGATGACGGGACGTACTTCCTTCGGGAAGGATTGTACCGTGGCCGGAGATGGCCCTTAGGATTCAACTACAGTTCCCACCCGTGTTGCTGTTGCGGCGGTCCGGTCATTCAGTTTTCTTTATCCGTGTGCCTTCGGGCGGGTCGGAGAGTCAGTGATATGACTTCCCCTTCTTTACGAAGTATATAAAAAAATAATGAATCATCAAGGAATTTATTATCTATATGTTGTCGAATCTCCTCGTTCCAGATCTCCACAAGTGCGAGATACACATTTTTGAAAATGTGTATCTCGTTAATGTGTGAACACTTTAACTCGAAAACCTTTTTAGTAGACTTACAGAATTTGGTATGTGTATTTATTACGAATATGTAGATTTTTAATTAAATTTTGAACGAAATCCAATCGCAGAAAGTCTATCAGTATGGTAGTCCAAGTATAAAAAAACACGATAATAATAAAACGTAAAAACATCAAGTAATAAAATTGGATATACAGATTTAACATTTAAAATGTTAATCCTTATCAAATATTGGATTAGATTCTTCTACAGGGTAACCATCTATCAACCTTTACAATCTCATTCATGTAAATTCGAGAGCTTAAAAAGCGCAACGAATTATATAAATAAAGTTTGGTAATATATATTTTTATTAAAATAGCATTATTTGAAATTTCTTTTTCAATCAGTTGAATAATTACGTTCAAAATGCATACTCGCCTTTCTCCACTATATTATAAGGCGACCATTTATCCCGGCAGCCAGCTGGTAGCCAATGACGGCTAGTAGAAGATAAATGTATGCTTTTTAATTTTGTGGGACATCTAATGTCTATTTTCAATTAGGTGTTAACTAAAAAAGTATGAATAATAGCATATACTTGTAAAAGTAGACAGTTGTTTTAATATTATCCACGTATCCTGTTATATGATTTAGTTGTCCTCTTAATAACCAATAGTATATAAATAAGAATTCTCTGAAGGATTCTGAATTGTCCACGAATTCTGTCGCATGATTTAGTTGTCCTCTTAATAACCAAAAGTACATAAATAAGAATCTTCTGAAGGTTTCTGAATTTGTTTTCCTTGTAGCACAGCTTTCAACCATCACAACCGAACTTTCATATCTTTAAAAATAATTTTCCATTGTTAAAATGCCCTCAACATCTTATCACCAAATAAAAATATTTTATTAGAAAATATACAAAAATTAGAAACGAAACACTATTTGATGTTCGTAGAATTCTGCGGGATATGCTGTTTTTATTGGAATATAAATTGGAAGGTTTATACACCAATTTTGTTGACATTTTTTAATTTTTATTTTATTCTTTCTTTTTTTAATGAATGCATTGATATCGACTTTATTTTTACGACTCTTTAATGCTTTTTTTTATATTCTTGTATATAAATATAAAGTATTGTAACCGTCAAAAAATTCGAAAGCGGGATTTTCAAAAATCCCCATGTTTCAAACCTCCCTGTGCCCGAAAAACATATTTTTGGAATTTTGTCTCTTTTATGTCTGTAAACACGATAATTTGAAAACGCTATGACCTAGATGGAGGAAATCTGGTAAATGGTGTCGACTCCAAATTTAAATATTTCTATTAAATATTGAACGAAATGTTTACAGAGGAAATCTATCTGTCCGACTGTACGAATATAAGTTAACAATCAAACATGAAAAAAACTAGATAAATGAAATTTATCTTATGTCTAATGTATACAAAAATATCAAATTTGCCAAATCTTTCCAAAGATTATTCGTATGCGTTATTTTGTATGCATTTAAACGTGATAATTCAAAAACATAACATCTTAGATACATAAAATTTGGTTCATAGTTTTAGCGCCTGAAATGTAGATCTTTATCCAAGGGTTCATCATCTATCTATAATTTCAGAAGCATGCAAATAGAATTACTCAAAAACTGAATGACTTAAATATACGAAAACCTAACTTTTTAACAACAATTGTAATTCTGCCCTAAATTTTGTTTTTAAGCAACCGAAAATTGAAAAGGCGTCCAAAATATATATTGGGATATCTGTTGCTTTTGCCATAACCACCATCCCAACGATTAATCTTCAAAGATCGTGCATTATTATCTTTCTAACTATTGTTCGTCACGACATATTATTAATGTTTCGACAAAAGTATGAATATAGTATATACCTGCAAAGGTAGAGCAGTTATCTCGCATTTACTAGAGAACATGCGAGAAAGTTTCAAGCAGACCATTTCTGCTAGTTTATCAATTTAGTACTGCAAGTGAAAAATTTTGTCCTTTATAGGTGATTTTTAAAAAATAAATTATTAAATTTCTTCGCTTTGTATGTTTAGTACTTTCCATATATTATTATTTTACTAAAATATGTTAAATAAGTCACACTTCATTAGACACAAATATGCTTGATTTTCTAATTCATTGTTTCGGACTTATAGCATCCACGACCCACTGAGAGTACCTTCAAGAAAATGTTTTACTTTTCTCAGTGTAATTTACTTGATATTATTTCCATCTGCCATGTCTATTCCATTTTTTTTCCAACTCTCTCCCCAAGTGGGGTATATTAGAGCTTTTCAAATGTAATTCAAACATCTTATTTTCCGTAGTAGCTCCTATATAGTAACCTTGTGTGTGAGGCGGGATATTTTGACTTATAGTGGGATGGCGATTTATTTTACGTAGAAGGCAAAACTTAAATTTTCTTTTTTAATTAATTTTGAAACAGTTAACTATTAGTTAATAAATATAGCAACTGCGTTGCCGGCGTCCAGGCATAGGGATAGCACATCTTCCCCGTGATATGGGATCCGGGTTCGAATCTCGGTTCGGGCGTGGCTGTTCTTAATCTGTGTTCTATCTGTGAGGTGTGTGAATGTGCCCCCTTGTAAAAAGGGGTTGTGCAAGCGAATGTGTGAGTTTCGTCTTCATATGAGCTAGAAGTAAGACTTCTGCCCTCGGGTGCTCAGGGGTCTTTATCCTCAAAAGTTACTGCCCCCCCCCTTTTCCGTGGTAATGCGGACATGTCATCATCAGTGACTGCATTCCTTATTTTATGTATGTACATTTACAGAAACTTTAACTAAGCGATTTTAAATTAATTTAAATCAAAAATTGAACCTTAAAATATATTTTCTTATTTACGTTTCCTAAAGTCCTTATTCCAATTTATTAACATTTACGCTATTGCGTTTGAACAATAATAATAAGAAGAAGGTAAGGAGTCATAAACTAATGAAGCATTAAAAACGAAGTCATAAGCGTATTCCTTCATAAGCTTATGAAGGAATACTTTTAATTACGAGATTTTATTTTTTAATTAATATTAATTTAATGAATTACAGAACAATGTTATAATTAGTTGGTATTCCTTTATTATTGGTCAATTTCTATATTTTTAAATTTTGGACACACAAAAAAGGTTCTACAATAATAATAATAAAAAAAAATCATTTGAAGTACCGCTTCAGACATTTCTTCTGGACAATGTGCTGTGTCAACAATAGCATATTCTTTCCTTTCCGAACCGTATAGTAAAAAGAAATGTCTTAGATTCTGCGCATGCGCAGGAACAGAAAATCAGCATTGAGTTAAAAGGCAGTACTTTGGATAGTTTTTACTTTCTTGGAAGAGAGTCCTGTGGTTTATCAATGTGTTTCATCTGACAATGCAACTCCATCAGCTAGAATGTTGAAGGATTCGAGCTTTATATGCAAAATAACATGTTCTGGATAATAATTATGAAAGAGCCAATTAGCATGCGTTCTTTGACGATTAATCGTTGAGATATGGTTAACTTAGAAGAACCAGGAAACTTAATATGTATTTTCTATGTTTTTTTCTGACCGACTGAAAACAAAATTTCACACAAAAATGCAATTGTAATCACAAGATTACATATCGAATTTCATTTATTTAAGTCATTGATTATCAGTCTGTATTTTTACATGCATGTAAAAATACAGACTAACAAATGGTCAACCCTTTGACAGATAGCTTAAAATTTGATACGAATCTATTGTTTAAATCCTATACCAGTGCATCGAATTTTACATTATCTTTCCGTTTTATAGCTATCACATTTACTTATAGATGGAACAGGAAGACAGACAGACAGACTTCTTTTGAATGGATTCTGTTTCATAATTTCATAGAAATCAGTATATTTGATGTGAAGACCACATAACACATTTCATATGTCTAGCTCAAGTTGTTTTCAGGTTATGGTGTTCTCAGGTACAGTCAGAGTGACAGATTCCACTAAATGTCGTAATTACGCTAAAATGTCAAGTTGAGTTTACTTCCAATGATCTATAGATAAGGTAATGTAGCACTTCCATTTTTTCAAAAACCATTCCAATTTTATTTTTCGAGATCTTTGTTCAATTAATTAATTATGAATTCTTAATTGTGCCATTAGGTATTATCAAGATTGGAAGAAAACGAATGCAAATAAATCATTCAAGTAAGGTTTTAAATGGTATTCGGGGAAAATTTGTTCCGAGAGGCTCAGTTTGCTTATATAATTATGTCTAAAGAGAGGTGCAGCTTATATGAAACTAATTCTTTAACCCTTTCTAGGGCCGTGGGAAGTATGCTTCCCACCAAATTTATCAATCTTTGTATGAAATTATGTAGGTTGGCATAAGTTCTGACAATTAGAAAATTAGGTGCATCAGTTCTTTATCTCAGACAAAATGATGTGCCTTGATTTGTTACTTAATTATTAATTAACCAAATTAATTAATTAATTAATCAAATTAAATTGATCTAATAAGCTAAATAAATCCCTTTTCTTATTCTAATTTCGAGCCTAAAAATATTTTAACATAATATGACTAGAAAAAAATGGCCTTTTAAAAGGTTAATATACAGATTCATATTACAAATTATTATTAATATTTTAATGCATATATCATTGTTTTAAGAGAATTCCAAAAAATATCCAAGCATTGCTTAATCACAAAACTAATGTTCATTTTAAAATTCCGTATTTATCATAATCTAATATTTTTGTGATTCTGCTAGTTAGTTTCATTTATTATATCTTCATAAAGCCTTCTTTTTATAAAAAAAATTACTCATTTTCAAGATTAATAAACTTTATTCTATATTGGTTAAAATAAAAGCACCAAAAGGGAAAAAAAATTGGAATTTCAGAATAAAATTGTCTTTTTTATGTTAATTGCGCTAAAATGACAAATCAAAAAGTCTTTATCGGTAAATCCAAATAATTTGTCTTTTTTTTAATTGTTCTTTTTATGTATCATGAAACTTTTATTTACTTTTTTCACACATTTCTTAATTTTTCGGGGTTATTTTCACTTGATTGTCGAATTTGTTTTCTAAATGTTCTCAAAAAACAAGAAAAGAAATCTTTTTCAAGTCGTACAAATTTTTTTCTCTATTGATTTAAATTAAAGCATAAAAAGCAAATCAATTAAGTGTTTTTATTGTAACATTTTCATGATTTTTTTTAGGTGAGTTTTATTTGATTGCCTTCTAAATCCTCATAAAAATCAAGGAAGATCAATGTCATATCCGTTAAGTATACGAATACAGCTTAAAGAATCTGAAGATCAAACCAGACATTAACATTCGTTGAATTTTATAAACTTTTCGTAAATCAAAATACACAAATAGATGCTTAAATAACAATGGTATCGGAGCATTGCTCAAAATGATTGCATTTGAAAAAAAATATAATTACAACATACCAGTGCGCAATGGTTTGCAGTCGTTAAAATATATTCTGAGGAAATTCTCTAAGTCCGCTTCAGTGATTAGAACCCCAGCATTACAAAGAGCAATGAAGGGAAAATGATTAACGTTTTTTGTGGTGTCCACTCGGGCGAGAAGTTTTGCAAAAAGATCAATACCATAGAAATCAAGAGATCCTTGAATGTTGCAATTAAAACGTTTACGAAAGAGGCTAACTTGTTGACATCAATTGCATCCACAGATTGACTATAAAAATAATATCCAACGATGAATATCAAAGAACCTTCAATGCTGAAAATAACACACACACAAACATATATATATATATATATATATATATATATATATCGAATCTTGTCGGCTAAATAATATGTAACATTATTTTTGTTTGCAGCAAAAGGCAGGTTTGAAGGCATAGACAAGACGTTGGATTTTTAATTTCGTTTTATTCTCTCTTTAACATCCATCTCGGGAAAGCAATTTATTTGCAAGCAGAAGCAGAGCGACACAAAAGCAGAAGTAAGAAAGAAGGGTAGAAGGGCGAAACAAATGATCACTAGTCTTATAAAAGATGGGATTTCCGGCCACGTGCCAATTTAATACACGTGGTGACCTTTGACACGTTTTCAAGGGCAGCGAAGGGATCACTTTCATTTGATACGTAGTACTACTGATGGCGCATTATTTTTACAAAGGAATTGATTAAACCGAAAGTGGAATTGGATCACGAAATAAGATAATACTTACGAAATAAGAAATAATACTTTTAGAATGAAGCTACTATGGGCTAAATTAAGATAAAATCTTTGAATTTAGAATTAAAATATTCATATATATATATATATATATATATATATATATATATATATATATATATATATATATATATACAGTAAAAATTAATAAAAAAATAATACATGTTGTTTCAGCGATGAACTTTTTTTAATTGAAGCATATTCGTCTAATTTTTTCTTTCATGTAAGTAACATGCTGATTTGATGATCCAAGGAGTCGTGAACAGAAAACGAAAAAGTAGTTTAAAACCCTTATCTGCAAAAATATTAAAACTTAAAAAAATAAAATCTTGAAAATATAAGGAATTTTGTACTTTTTCATTTGATATAAGCCTGTAGTGTTAAAACTGAAACAAGAAAAATCAAAATGGGCACCAGAAAACATCCCTGCAACATCGGTAGCGATGTTTGCAGAGGATGTTGCCAAATTCGAAAGATAAATTCAGAGAGGTGATATTAGGTATTAAGAAGATGAAAAATTACCAGAAAAAACATATAATCGCCGGTGACTTTTATTCGGTGAAAATTGTAAAAACAGAAGTCGAGAAATCAATGAGCCTGTTGAAGAAAATGGCCCTAGGAATGCAAGGAAGGGGCGTAACTCAAAGCGTTTTTTAGCTACCTTTGTCGCAGACAGAATAGATAGGATGGACAGAACTGACATTTTCCAAACATGTGTTCTTCAAAATCTGGGAGGTCTGAAACTAGTAAATTCGTCAAAATCTCGAGTTTGAGTCATTTTCTCTATACTACGTATACAATTAAAACGTTATTTGAAATATAAAATTCAACAATGAAATCTGTTTTTCACTAGCTTTATCAAGTCCTAAGATTTGAAATTTTGTACATTTACATTTCCACAATGGTAATATTCTCTGCATTGAATTATCAGCTGATTAATTAATTGAATTAAAATATAACTTCATTTAATAATATTGAATTTTAGAAGGAAACTGTTTGAATATATTATGGCAAATAGACAAATGCATGACAAATAAACATAAATAAAGAAATGAAAATAAAAAATATATTACCATCATTATTTATTATTTATTGTTAAAATATTAAAATCATAAATTACCATCATTTAATCACTTAACTAAAATTAATTTTCATTCTATATTAAAGATTCTACTCAGTGATAAATTGGGAAAAAGATTCTATAATATTTATGTCGAAGTATTATGAAATTATATAAAAAATTTTTATTATTTCATATAAAAAATATGCAAAATAATAAAAAAAACTCATATTATTGTATTGAATTTTAAAAAGAATTTTTAATTTAAAATCTAAAATCGTCTATTAAAAGCAGAAATTCATAAATCGTTACACTCTGAACTATTATAAATGAAGCAAAATTTTAAGAGCATTTATAACATATTTTTGATCAGTCTTTAATACATTTTCAATTTGTTATTATTATTATGAAATCTCATGATAAATTGTTCCCGAATTGATCAGTAGATGGCGCTTCTCGTTCCAAAAAACTAACAAAGATTAAAAGCTTAGAACAAAGCTTAGAAGTCAAAAACGAATATTCGCCTTTCTTTATCAGAACTAAATACAAAATGGAATATATTTTAAAAGTATGCTAAAATATCAAGAGAAGAGTATTGACGATGCGTTAAAGTCGAAGGTGAATGCGTATAGTCGTGGAATATAGTCGTAGAATATAGGTGAATGCGTTAAAAGTCGAAGTATGAAATTTTTTAAATTTAATATTCTTAATGTTTGAACAGATTTCATCATAAAACCATCTGAATTTTGTTTCAAAATCTATTTTTTGAGAAGTTACAGTAATTTTTATATTTGCATCTATATACATTTTAATTCTGTTTTATATCTTTGGATGCTGTTTTTCCAAATTCTAATCTTTAGTGGCAATTTCTTATGAAAAGCTTCGTAAGTTAAAATCTAAAGTAAATTTTTTGTTCAAATTTGGTAAAATAGTTTCTCGAAATGATTTTTAATTCTTGAACTAAAAAAATAAGTAAATTATTCATTTAGAAAATTTTTATACTTGTGTTAATGTTTTATAAATTGAAAAAAAAAAAAAAAAAAAAAAAAATAGAAAACTTCATTTTATTTGTTATACGAAGCGAAATATTTAAAGAATGGACAGAAATTCAGCTTACTTTGTGTTCAGGAATTAGATAATGTATTTCTTAAGATATCTGAAAAATTTTAAGCAAATCATTTGGTAACTTTCTAAATCAAAAGATTCTTTTTTTTCTGTACAGATTGTATCTTTTGTACTTCATTTTTAGCCAAAAAAAAAAAAAAAAAAAAAAAAAAAAAACCCTCTCAAATTTCCAATTTAAAAAAAAAAAAAACTTTTGTCACTTAAATTGTATAATTTGTTTTCATCGATATTATCACTATTTTTTAATGCAAAAATTCAAGAATATAATTATTTTATGGCGCTTTTCAAATAAATTTACCCCGAATGTAGTCAAATGCCTTAAATTTTATATCTTTTTATGGAATTACTAGTGTTTTTTCCATAAGTTTATAATTTTGTTAACTTTTGGAAAAGTTTGATGAAGAATTTCATTTTTAAAAGAGAAGGAGCTCTTAGTGGAAAAGATGTAACATTTTCTTAAAGAGAAATTTGATTTTTGCGGAAGAAAAATCCATAACTGATATCAAAATTTCCGAAGCAGCGCCATCATGCATTTAATAGAGGAAAGATAATAATGCTTTTCTTTCCAGATTAGAAACGATTAACAATGCGGGTGAAATTCTGCCCCCTTCCCCCCCTGCTAGTCAGAGCTCAAATGCATGAAAAGCTTCTACAAAAGAATCCCATTCGCGGAGATCTAATGCACAGCGATAAAAAGATTGTGTTCGATTGCCGTGGGAACTGGGCAGTTGGTTTCCATTAGAGTTGGTCACTAGACACGGACGGTTAGTGGCTAGCCCAAGGTTTCTACGCGTTTATGCGATTTTTGTTTCACTCAGTGTTACAACTTAATACATCTCTTTTTTGATGGAGATTTTTTTTCTTGTGCTCTATCTGCCCCCCCCCCCCGAAAAAAAAAACAACTTCTGTTGTTTAGTCAGATATTTGATTTTGGATGCGTTTGATTGTGGCCACTGAAGATTCATTTTTGTCAATAAAAATATTTTGTGACTAATAAATATTTTAAATAATAATATTTTTTTTAATAAACTCTAATTTAGAATGAAGCGCATTAATGCATCAAATTATTGTTACTTGCAATTACAAATATTTGCTTTTGGATTTATTGGATTGTAGCCATTGAAGATTCATTTTTGTCAATAAAAGTATTTTGTCATTAATAAATATTTTAAACAATAAATTCTAATTTCGAATGAAATGCATTAATGCATAAAATAATTATTGTTTCTAAAGAGATTGCTATTGTTTTACAGAGGGAAATATTTTTTATTAAATAAAGTCCTATTTTACTTGACTTAGCAATTTTCTTCTCATTCAAATAAACTATAAAAATTAGCTTTTATCATTTTGTCACATATTTGTGTTTCGATTATGGACATTGAAAGTTTATTTTTGCCTATAAAGATATAGTCATAATTTAGAATGAGCAGGCATTTATGCATAAACTAAATGAATGTTTTTTAAAAGAGTGTTTTTGTCATTAAATGGCAAGGGCTATATCTGAGCTGCTATCCCCTCTTTAAACTTCCATAAAATACCAGTGGGAAATGTTTGACAACCGATTTCAGATTTAACGCTCATCGGGTTATATTCTTAAGGAATTTGTAATAGCACCTTGGAGGGGGGCTGGCAAATACTACTCCCCTCCCCAGCCAATCGCTCGCATTCATACAGAGATAAAAAAAAATAGTCTTCTGGAAAAGTGCAAAAATCTTTTTGTTCATGATGGATTAAATTAAACATATCTTTTTTGTCACCAAAAACATCAATTGTCTTATACAGAAAATGAAATATTAGAAGTCTTCTATGAATAAACCTTTCATGTTTACATCGAATAATTCAGAGCAGGAAATCCTAAATCATCTTCTTTTTCTCACAAATCGTATCACTCCAGTTGTTATAATGTGATACAAACTGGCAACCTGAAATCAGCACTCCGTTATTGAAAGGTTACTAGAAAACGCTTTCTATGCCGCTCATGCTTATTTTAGAATTTTTTAAAACCTTTTTGTATGTTAAATATAACTTTCATTAATCTCTATGTTAACAAAAATCTAGGAAAAACCAAAAGCAATAGTTGCTTAACCACTTACCCAATGTTGCCGCTTTTGTTTTTTTATTTAAGTTCATGGCCCTTAGATGCACCATTAATTATTGCTTGTCCTTCACTCTCCCGTTTTCATTGGAAATTTCAAAAATATACTGTACTATCTCTATAGGAAAAATCTTCGAAGAAGTATCCCCAGCTCCAATCATTATAGCAATTTCTCTCATTTTTATTTCATTGAAAAGATTGGGACCTCTAAATACACCATGAATAGTCGTCTGCCCTCTTCTCCCTCAAATTTCAAGAGATATCGCAAAATAAATCTTTGACACAGCTTTCAGTCTCAACAATAAGACCAACTGCGCCAAATTTATGAGTCAGTTAATTTTACTATTTTTCTTGCATATCTAATAAATCAAAATGCTCTATGTTTATTGTTAAAATATAATTTTAAACAATACTTTAATTATATGCGAAAAAGATGTAGTTAATCAAAATTGATTGACGTTATCTAATTACTGCTGTTATCATAGAAGAACAGGTGTGTCGAAGGCAGCTGATATAATTTTAAATTGTAGTGGTATGTAGATTATTATGATCTGTGCAGGAAGCAACAGGACGAATGTTGTTGGAAACATTTCTTTAATAACCACATTCACACACTTAAACAAGCACAAACACAAAACATTCACTCGCGGCCTCGCAGTTCAGCGTCACATCTCATTCTAATTACAATCGCAATGCACTATGGGATGGCAAATAGGATGGCCTAATCAGGCATCGCCATCTAGAAGATTATAGTCGCAGGGGCATGGAGAGGTGTTAAGTTAAGTATCCAAAAGAGAAGATAAGAGTAATGCAACTGCTACAAAATAGAATAATCACAATATTGTAAAAGGGGGAGATTTTGTTATGTTATTTCCCTCGCTTCAATAGTCAATAGTCGAGCTTATCAATTTTGAACCCAAAAGCCTTATTAGCTATCTCATACTTTTATTGAAAGAAAGCTAAGAGAGACCTTATTACATTGTGTTATTTATATATATATTTCTAGCCTTCTCAAGATTATTTAAAATTAAGCGTTCATTATTTAAAATGTACAGTTTATCATACAATATTTAGATTATTGAAGTTTAAAACTGAATTTCCTTCGTAAATAATCATGCAAGATTATTTAACTTGATATATTATACAGTTTAGATTTTAATGCATTGCAACATAAGTTATATTAATATTATCGTCTTACGGGTGAAAACCATTTTATTTCTATACACTGGAACATCAAAATATATTCAACTGGCAATTCAATACAAAATCAATTGTTTTGAACCACCTTCAAAAAATACATTTACAAAAACAGTGGTTTTCAATGATTAAAAAAAAAAAAATCATTTCACTGCCATTTTGAAAATCTAAAAGTCCTTTGAGTGCAAAACTTAACAACAACACTCACACTTATCGATGATTTAGCTCTTAATTTAAATGTTATTTTCGATTTAACACAACTTCTGAGAATCTCGCGAATTTATATATAAGATGTTTCAATGTTTCAAGTAAATAAAGATATATTTGATTACATGATCCTATATCATACGAAATTAACTTGTGAAAATTCTAAAACCTCAAATATATATCACCTTTATTTAATCTGAGTAATGGAACGTCAAAGGGGGGGGGGGTAAAATGGATTTATTGCAACCTGCCAGTAGACGAAACGCACAAACATCAACAGTGGGCGAGGGTATTAAACAAAAAAAGATTACGTATTTAAACAACTCTTAGCAGATTGATTGCCCCTGCAAACCACTTTTAACTGGCTGTCCGCCAGGGGCGACCTCCGGCATAATCGAGAAGGCTCTTTGGAACAGAAAAGAAAAATGATGAAGATGTTACGGCAGGGAAAAGAACGATTAAGGTGGGTGAGTGGAGGTGAGGTGTTTGGGAGCTGCCTGTGAGATTAAACTCAATAAAAGCGTTTTTGATTGTGAGAAAGTAACCTGCTGTGAGGGAGGACGGTCGTGGGAAAACACACAGCTTGCAGGATCTGGGAGGGATTAATTAAAGATACTGTGGTATTTCACCGGCTGAGACCACTTGTATCGCTTACTTGTTTCCTCTCCCGCGATTTGCTGTTGCGGAGGGTGCAGCTAAGATATCATATTGATTTGTTTGTTATGTATGACTTGAGTACACAAAGAGGTGGAAGCATGGAAAATTCCTGCAATTTGCTTTTTCCGAGACGATTCTTCCTCTCTCTTTCATTTAATGCTGAATTACTTTTAGCCAATATCGAAATGCAAATTTTTGTTTTGATGCTTTTGCCGGTTTGCTTCGTGTTGTTGTATATTCATAATTCATTTTACGGAATGGGGCTGGTTTATGGTTTTGTAAACCGAGAAATGCGCTTCTGGATTATGTTTCTAGATATGAAGGAAAACCATTCGGTGAGGAATATAAATTGCACCTGTAATCTAAATATTCTATCTAGAAATATGCATGGAAAAATTAAAGAGTGGTGCTTTCCGCTTCATGCTGATGAAATACGTTGTTTTTTTATTTTTTGTTCTTGAATGCTTGTTCTTGAATGCCAAGACAAAAGGATTTGAAGTTGGTTGAAATACAAAAGGTGGATTCCTTTTTTAATGGAACCGTGAAAAGACAGAGATATTAATTTTTTTTCTTAGTGAAAGAGGTTAATTAATGAATAAAATTTACAGCTTATACAAAATGCATCGAAAGATATTGAACGAAAAACTTTAAAAATATCGAGTAAATTGGTTGCCTAGAGTAAAGGTACAAGCTCATTTTTTGATTTCCCTACTAATTATATGATTTAATTTTAAAAGAATATCAATATTATTGTTATTAGTTTTACTTTTTTGTTTACTTATTTATTGACTTATTTATTTATTTTACTTCTCATAATTTATATGCCGATAATAAAATATAAATCTCAACTTAACTCTTTCTAAGGCCGTGGGAAGTATGCTTCCCACCAAATTTATCAATCTTTGTATGAAATTATGTAGGTTGGCATAAGTTCTGAAAAATTTTTTTGTAAGTCAGAAACTTAGATGCTTCAGTTCTTTATCTCACAAAAAATGATGTGTCTTGGTTTGTCACTCAATTATTAATTAACCAAATTAATTAATTAATCAAATTAAATATATCTAATAAGCTAAATGAATCCCTTTTCTTATTCTAATTTCAAGCCTAAAAATATTTTAACATAATATGACTAGAAAAAAATGGCCTTTTAAAGGGTTAAGTAAAAGAAGTTGCTAAAATGGTACAAAATTTAACTGAAAAAAAAATGCTCTGCCCAATTTATTCATATGTGTATTCATATATGTATACTTAATAACTACCAACATATTTTTGTATATATATTTAAAAAATATATTTAATAATTTCTAATTAATTTATGCTACAAATATAATTCTCTAAACACGCGAACTTCAGCTTTATTACAACTTTAACTTCTGAGTTGTGTGGACTCTTTTTTTTTTTCTCACCTGAATACCACCACTTATTTATTCAAAACCTGTGTCGAAAATTTTTTTTCTGAAAATATATAAGTTCATATATCTTTCTCAAGGCTTTTCTTGGCCTTCGCATTAGTGTATGCAAAAAAATCCTGATAATATATAAAAATATGACTATTTCCTGAAAATTATGAAGAATAATAATAGTTTAACAAATCTATGACAGTTTCTTCTTCAAAATATGTCTGACATATTCATATTTCATATATTCTTGAATCTTCTATATCAAAGAAAAATGGCAGAAAATTACAAAATTTTATTTTAAAAGCTTTCATCACAATATTTTAATCACTTAACTAAATATGCGTTTGCAAAAACTATCTAGATTTTTTTTTTATGTGACTTCTTAACAGAAACATTCTATTTTAATTCGCATAAGGTTTTGTTTTAATGTTAAGTGGTTCAAGTGCAGCTTAAAATAAATAAATTAAATACGAGACGGTATATAGACGAAAAAAATTGTTGATTAAGCATTGATAATTGAATGCTTCAATTGTGAGATGTATGTGGAAATATATATAAGTTTTATTTAATTAAATGTTTTCTGAGTGAGTATTGACAGCAAATCTCTGAATATAAATCGAAATCTAAAATTTTTTAAAAATAAATAAAATCACTCACATGTTAAAATATATTTTGTATGAAAATTCACTTTTGACTTTAAGGATTCGCTCATACATTTAAGACATTTACCCCTTCAATTAGCTATATATTGTTTGAAATAATTCTTAATACCGTCCGTAAGGATGAATATTTCTAGAAATTGCATTAATTTTAAGAATTTCTGTTTCATTTTTATTATATCCTTATGATTTTACAGAAATATCTGAATAGATAGCTATACAGGAATTTTTTAGATCAACTAATCGCCATTGTAAATATCGAATGGTTCTGAATCATTTTCTGGTTTGAGACTTATTAATTTATGCATAAATGCCTTAGAACATGTTAAACACATCGGAATCAAATATATTGCTGTGGGTATAGTATAAATTTAAAAGAGGAATGTTTACTCCGGTCCTAAAAATTGGAAAACTTGTCAAAATTTTGATAAATTTTTCAAAATTTCAAAATTTGTCCCAAAATAATACTTTGGTTTACTTCAAATAGGTAAATTGAACAAATAAATAGCGAATTATTCCATTTAAATTAAAACTCAAAATGTACTAGAGGTTATAAATCAAATTAAATATTGATCGTAAGCGTTGCACTAGTTTCTTGATCAAAAATAAGAAAAATTTTCCATTCCCTTTAAAAGCCACTATGATAACGTATGTTCTTAAGAATTAATATGCAAAAGAGGTCTCTGCTTAGTTATTAAACAAATATGTGCTCGGACTTCTTTAAAAGTTTCCAGGGAACCTTATTGTCTAATCTGGGCGAGCCTCTCTAATGAGCAAAGCACACGCTATGAGTATTCAAATAATCAAACAATCAATAATCAATGGAATTTTGCAGTGATATGCTGGCAACTCAGGATGATCTTTGCAACTATATTAAACGGGAGTTCGTATGTAGCGTAAAAAAAATTCATCGCTGAAACAACATTTATTACTTTTTTATTAATTTTTTTACTATATATATATATATATATATATATATATAAGAATGTTTTAATTCTAATTTCAAAAATTTTATCTTAATTTAGCCAATAGTAACTTCATTCTAAAAGTATTATTTCTTATTTCGTAAGTATTATCTTATTTCATGATCCAATTCCACTTTCGGTTTAATCAATTCCTTTGCAAAAATAATCAGTACTACGTATCAAATGAAAGTGACTGCCCTTGAAAAGGTTTCAAAGGTCACCACGTATATTGAATTGGCGCGTGGCCGGAAATTCCATTTTATAAGACTAGTGATCATTTGTTTCGTCCTTCTTCCCTTCTTTCTTACTTCTGCTTTTGTGCCGCACTGCGTCTGCTTGTACATGAATTGCTTTCCCGAGATGGATGTTAAAGGGAGAATAAAACGAAATTAAAAATACAAAGTCTCGTCTATGTCTTCAAACCTGCCTTCTGCTGCAAACAAAAATAATGTTACATATTATTTAGCCGACAGGATTCGAAATATGACATATATATAATATGTGTGTGTGTGTGTGTGTTTTCATATTTATAGATTTTATGTAGTTGCTCAAAATTTTTTTGAATTTTTGGCAATAGTTTAAAAAAAATTTTCATATAATTTCCGATAATAGGTTTCATTGTTACCTTAAATTCAAACCATTATCATTTCTCCATCAAATATTTAATAGAGTCATTCCCTTCCATTGTTGAAAGTTTCAGAAAAAGGATTATGTTTTAAATCTATATTGTTTACATGACGAATAAAAAATTGAAGTTATAATATCGAGAAATTTAGAAGATAGGCAAACCAGGCATTATTTACATTCTTATTAAGGCTACAATATTATGGGATTGATCTCCATTAGAAAGGTTCATACACAGAGTAAACATAACTTTAGAAAAGGTAATTAAAATAATATGAATTTAATGTATGTTAATTCGGCGGATTTATGGAGATGAAGATGTATCTAAATGATTTATTTGAAATTAAATATAGTCAACATCCCGGCGAACCAGCTAGTCGTCAGAGGCAATTAGTGAAAAAGAAATTATACGATATCGCGAAAATTAGAAGATAGATGAACTGGATTGGACAATGACATGGGATTTGACTTTATTAGAATTGTTCATTTACTCAATGGGCAGAGGGAGTGTAAAGCGATTAAAATGACATGGTTTTTATGTCTGTCACAATTTGATGCTTAAAAATATGCATTTCTGAGAGAATATATATTGGGTCATTAAGTCATGCATAAGAGATTTAATTGAAATTATACACAGCCAGTATTTTCGTCTATCAGCTGGTTGCCAAAGGTGCTAATAAATTTAAAAAATAACTAAACACATTAAACTCTGAAAAATGCACCGTATATCTATTCGATTTCTCTTGCAGAAACATTACTCAAACTACACTTATTATACATATTTAATGATTTGTACCAAGGCTTCTTAAATTTCCTTCATGAAAAAATGCACAGCATCATCTGCTCCGTATCATTCTACTTAATGATAAAAAACCCCGATTTCTAAAATTTCTCACGTTTCTCTTTAAGACTATAAAAAATTTACATCTCTATAAATCCCATACTGCCTTAGGTATATTTAAAAGTCAGATAATAGAATATATGAACAAAAAAAACGCAAAAAGGACAGTTGAATAATCATATTTATTTGAAAATTATACAGGAAAGTTTAATATAATTGCAGGAATAATTAAAAATTATTCTTTCTAAATTATATTAATGGAACATACTAAAGTACGCTATGGTAGTGATTCTAATACAACTTATATATCATGTCTATCGAAGTCCATGAATTAAAGACTCAAGATAAAGGGAACATATGGAATCTTCTGCTAATCTGCTTAGATTTTTCTTGCGTTCGAACACTTAGGTAGTATCAAAGGTAAGAATCTGACTTTTCTGATATATATATATATATACAAAAGTATTAGAATCAAGTTAATAGGAAAAACAAAAACCAAATAAAAATTAAACCAAAAAAATTATTAAAAAATATTAAAAAAGAATCCGGCCTGAAGACTTTTTCAAGGGTCACCCTCAGGCAGGGATTCAAATAAAGGGATTTTTTCTGTGAGGACATACAGACATTAAGTCTAATAATGATTCCTCGTGACCCGAAAATCCCCCGAAATTATGCTCAAGAGATATACCATTTTAACAGAAAGGAAATACAAAATAACAAATTAGAAAAAAACCACAAAGTAAAAATACAATAAAAACAATAACAGCATTAAAATTAAAATTAAAAACGAAAAGGCCAGAACATACCATCCAACAGTGAACGAAACTTTAAACAATCGATTGTGATTTCCTGTTTTTGAAAGTTAACGGTAAATTATGTAAACAGAGGTAGGCACCCAGCGCCATCTATTGAGTGATCCAATATGCAAGTAAATTTCTATTTTTATTTAAGCCAAAAGATTAATCCCAAACCATACCTTGTTTAATTAAAAAATTGACATTACAGTAATTTCTAGGAAAATCATTTTTAATTAAATTTTTAAGGAAGATATTTGATGCTTCAATATAAGAATTTTTATTATTGCAAACCCTTTTGATCCTGTTAACTTGTGAGAAAATAAGATTTTTGAAAATTTTAGAGTTTAGATTGGAATGGTAGTTACATAGTTTTGTTATTTTAAAGTTGAAATCATCCCTTTTATCGTATATACCAACTATTGTTTTATCATTAGCAATTTCGATTTTTAAATCTAGAAAGGTAGCCTCAAGTTGATTTATATTTGTATCTTTTAGAATTAAATCTTTTGGATAGCAATTAGTAATAATATTAGTATTGTCGAAGTTAATCAAAAGTAGGTCATCAATATATCTCCACCCGTTTATTAAATTATATTTAATTATTTTTTTTTCTCATAGTAATGCAGGAAAATATTAGCTAAAGCACTTGAGAAAGCTGTCCCCATTGGAATGCCCTTGACTTGTTTATAAAAATTAATACCATTAAACACGTAATTTTCAGTAATATTAAAATTACATAACTCAAGCCAGTTATTTTTAGGAATGATATTTTCATTTAAATATTCGTCATATATAAAAGTGCAGACCTTTATTAATTTTTCATGAGGTAGATTAGTGTATAAATTTTCGAAATCAAAAGTATTAAGTTTATTAATGTTGTTATCTTTAAGAAAATCCAATACTTCTTTGTTACTAGAAATAATAAAGTTGTCTTCATTTTTTATTTTGTCCAGGATAATTTTTAAGTATTTAAAGAAATGTTTACCCGTATAGTAATTATAACTACCAGTGCTACAGGTTACGAATCTGAATTTTAATGGATTTTTATGAAATTTAACTGTTGGGAATAAATAAGGATAGTTAAGAGAGCAAGTCTTAGTTTTGGTTTTTTTTGCGAAAGCTAGCATTCTTTTATCTAATTCCTTTTTCCCGGTGTTCTTTAACATATAAGTTGCATTAGAGTTATATTCATTAATTAAAAGTTCTTTTATAATAATATTTACAAATTAAACAGAAATTATTTGCTGATTTATCTATTACTGTAATAACAAATTTTTCTTTTAAATTTTTTATTTCATTTTTTAATGTTTTACTAAAATAAATCCCACGTTCTTTAGATCTGTCAAAATCAGTATTCAATTTTATTTTAATTTCCTTTAAAATTCTCACTTTCCATTCCCCGAAACCTTCCGCAGGCCAGTGGTATTTTCTAGATAATTTGGCAATAAAAACATCCAAATCATTACCAATAGAAATCAATTCTAGATAATTTGGCAATAATTGGTAATGATTTGGATGTTTTTATTGCCAAATTATCTAGAAAATACCACTGGCCTGCGGAAGGTTTCGGGGAATGGAAAGTGAGAATTTTAAAGGAAATTAAAATAAAATTGAATACTGATTTTGACAGATCTAAAGAACGTGGGATTTATTTTAGTAAAACATTAAAAAATGAAATAAAAAATTTAAAAGAAAAATTTGTTATTACAGTAATAGATAAATCAGCAAATAATTTCTGTTTAATTTGTAAATATTATTATAAAGAACTTTTAATTAATGAATATAACTCTAATGCAACTTATATGTTAAAGAACACCGGGAAAAAGGAATTAGATAAAAGAATGCTAGCTTTCGCAAAAAAAACCAAAACTAAGACTTGCTCTCTTAACTATCCTTATTTATTCCCAACAGTTAAATTTCATAAAAATCCATTAAAATTCAGATTCGTAACCTGTAGCACTGGTAGTTATAATTACTATACAGGTAAACATTTCTTTAAATACTTAAAAATTATCCTGGACAAAATAAAAAATGAAGACAACTTTATTATTTCTAGTAACAAAGAAGTATTGGATTTTCTTAAAGATAACAACATTAATAAACTTAATACTTTTGATTTCGAAAATTTATACACTAATCTACCTCATGAAAAATTAATAAAGGTCTGCACTTTTATATATGACGAATATTTAAATGAAAATATCATTCCTAAAAATAACTGGCATGAGTTATGTAATTTTAATATTACTGAAAATTACGTGTTTAATGGTATTAATTTTTATAAACAAGTCAAGGGCATTCCAATGGGGACAGCTTTCTCAAGTGCTTTAGCTAATATTTTCCTGCATTACTATGAGAAAAAAAAATAATTAAATATAATTTAATAAACGGGTGGAGATATATTGATGACCTACTTTTGATTAACTTCGACAATACTAATATTATTACTAATTGCTATCCAAAAGATTTAATTCTAAAAGATACAAATATAAATCAACTTGAGGCTACCTTTCTAGATTTAAAAATCGAAATTGCTAATGATAAAACAATAGTTGGTATATACGATAAAAGGGATGATTTCAACTTTAAAATAACAAAACTATGTAACTACCATTCCAATCTAAACTCTAAAATTTTCAAAAATCTTATTTTCTCACAAGTTAACAGGATCAAAAGGGTTTGCAATAATAAAAATTCTTATATTGAAGCATCAAATATCTTCCTTAAAAATTTAATTAAAAATGATTTTCCTAGAAATTACTGTAATGTCAATTTTTTAATTAAACAAGGTATGGTTTGGGATTAATCTTTTGGCTTAAATAAAAATAGAAATTTACTTGCATATTGGATCACTCAATAGATGGCGCTGGGTGCCTACCTCTGTTTACATAATTTACCGTTAACTTTCAAAAACAGGAAATCACAATCGATTGTTTAAAGTTTCGTTCACTGTTGGATGGTATGTTCTGGCCTTTTCGTTTTTAATTTTAATTTTAATTTTAATTTTAATGCTGTTATTGTTTTTATTGTATTTTTACTTTGTGGTTTTTTTCTAATTTGTTATTTTGTATTTCCTTTCTGTTAAAATGGTATATCTCTTGAGCATAATTTCGGGGGATTTTCGGGTCACGAGGAATCATTGTTAGACTTAATGTCTGTATGTCCTCACAGAAAAAATCCCTTTATTTGAATCCCTGCCTGAGGGTGACCCTTGAAAAAGTCTTCAGGCCGGATTCTTTTTTAATATTTTTTAATAATTTTTTTGGTTTAATTTTTATTTGGTTTTTGTTTTTCCTATTAACTTGATTCTAATACTTTTGTATCAATTCATCTGTGTTTTAGAAGTAGCTGCAATTGCGCTCTCTAAATACTATGAAGTTCCTTTTTGGTTTTAGTTTAAATAGGTAATAAATTTTAGTTGCGATTTCGAAACTGTTTTGTTTCGTTTTCATTTTAGTTTCGTTTTCAAACTTTTTCTTACTTTAGATTGGTTACTATATATATATATATATATATATATATATATATATATATATATATATATATATATATATATATATATATATATATATATATATATATATATATTGAAATGAAGAAATGTACCATCTTTTACATTTCTTTACACGAAAACATGAAAATAACAGCAGTTAGCTTGACTGCTAAATTAATTCGTTTCTAATGCCCTTTTTTTTCCTACCACTATTTTGTAATGATATTTGTTAAGAGGAAAACCATAGATTCGAATCTGTGGTTTTCACACATTTCATTTCGAATCACATGATCACAGTGGAGTAGGATGGGATACAAGGGGCCTCTAACTATCCCATCCAGAGTGTCGTCAAGACAAATTGAATTTATGTCACATTTAAATTAAAATATGACGATCAAACAATGGTGCTATATCACGAACACTGCTTTGTCTTGCTACGTCAATGAAGGGTGAAAGAACCAAACAAGATATCAATAACTGATTATCAAATTAGAATCTATCAGATACTTTCCTTTTTTTTGTAAAAACTGTATTGGGAAAGTTTAATCACGTATCGAAAAGTATAAAAAGGCTCTGAAATAGTGAGCAGAAAGTAGAAATCGAGTGCAGAAGAGAAATGCATCTTCAATTAAAGCGATTAGATGCTTGGTGTTCAATGAAAGCGGCCATTATAACGCATGTTATTTTCCATCATAGAAAAGTTCAGCTTCTTCAACCCCTTTTATTAACAATGAAACCAGAGTACTGTACTTCTGTGATTGGTTAAAGGAGTATCTGTTAAAAATTTGTTGTTCTTTTCTGTTTTGTATCCTATCTTCTGTTCGAAGAAAGAGCGGGTGATGGCACTTACCTGTACAATGGTCTCAGTAAAGAATGCCTATCATGAATTTTAAAAAAAGATTTAATGAATTTACAGTTCACATAAACAATAATTATGAATAGACTCATATTTCTATTAAGAGTTATGAGTCAAATAACATAGAGTAAAAAGAACTATGGAAGCAATATTTGATGTATAAAGGAGTAATTTTTAAATATAAATAAGCAATAAAGAGCAAATATCTAAATGAATAATGCTCTCATGACTGTAAACCTTTGCTGTAAATATTACTCTCATTAGAGAAAAAAATCTGCATAAGAAAGATCTTTCAAGATTCTAAACACTGTTCGTTTGTTATCAGGATTTTCGCAATGACAATTGTTTTTATATAAAACATAAACCAAAATTAAATTTAAAGCAGTCTTATTAAGATTTAAAGCAGTCTTATATTAATAATTTTATTAAAAATTACTAAATGGAAAGCTAAAATAATTGTAAGTTCTTAATTCATTTCTCTAAATTTTCATCTATTCTTCTTTTTATTCACAAAATTACAACTCAGCTCTTAACCAATTTCTAATTAGAAATAACTATTCATTATTCACTGCTAGAACCTCCATTAATCAGAGTTTGAAAGGTATATGCAGTGTATGCAGCCGTAAATAATTAATGTCTGAATTATGAAGTATAGATTGCATTTTCAGTGAAAAAAAATGACTTGCATTCATTTCGGGGTTATGTGTAATTATTATGTTGTTGCATTACTCAACCTTGACTGCTCTTCAAAAAATAAAAATTTGCCATCCATCTGTGTCACGGCCAACACACATCCACATTGCCGTGATACAACAAACAACAGAACAGTCAGCTCAAGACCTGATTGGCTATCTCACGCCAACCCACTGCTCACATGCAAGCAAGTCATCTTCCCTTAAACCTGCAAAATCATTCATTATTTTTTCCCTCACTCCTTCTTTCAAAATAACTCTCTTAGCCATCCATAAAGTTCGAGATGAGCACACGCCCATCCACGTATTTATCAAATACCTCGAAAATCGAGGTAAAATTTAAAGGGTAAAAGAAAGAATAAAAGAGCAGTAACGTGAAACCGCGCCATCTGGAGGTTTCGCGTGGAACCTTAGAAGCTTGCGTGCAGTCAAGTAAAACAAGAATTTTCTACACTCTATCTTTCCATGTATACATCTATATGCGTGCGTTGGAAAAGAAAAAAAGTTTTTTTTTTCTTTTTTTCTTTCCGCTTTCTCTCTAAAGGTATTTTTGTTTTGTCTGAGTGAGTATTACGCGAACTAGTTACGGTCGTTTTCGTGTTTATATAGCCGAACCATTTTACAGTTTTTTGATACCTTATTTTTCTTTCTCTATTCTTTTAGAATTCTTTTTTTTTATCTCTTTCAATAAGTTACATTGTTTATTTAACTTGATGTGTCTATTTCTTTTTAAGTTTCAAATTGTGTAAAGAATTTTTCATTACATTCGTAGAGACGCGTTTTTTTTTTTGGTGCATTATTATGTAATATATTTGCTGTTATTTAAGACACATTCTCTGCCTCCCTTTTTTTGTATTCAAAAATTATAATCGATAGTCAATGCAAAAAGCTTTAAAAGAAAAGAAGAAAGCTTTAAAAGAAAAAAAAAAGTTAGTCTTCTGATATCGATTTCCCAAAGCTTTTGACACATCAGAAGTATTTTGAAATTTTGGCTGGAAAACTTGTTTTCAGATGTCATAATTGCAGCATTTATTTTATTCTCATTTTTCAAAAAAAGCTGAAAATTAAGACTGAGATATGAAACTTAACATTTTATAGACATTATTCTTAACATTCTTTTGTATCGTGTGAAAACATTTGCATTGCAGTAATAAAGACTACACGATTTCGCTATAATTTAAGTCTGACAAGCGTGGTGTCAAAACCTTACACCATTCAAGTAGCTTGGTGTAATAATTTCAAAAATAAATTTGAGAATATCGCCCTCACTCTAAAAAAAAAAATTCAGGTACTCTGAAATTAACATAGATTTAGATTCAATTTAAATATGACTCTTTTCCAGAATCACTTTTCAAATAAAAAAAAGGTCATATGTATATTAGCACAGATATCAATTAGCAACTACGCATGTCTATACCTAATCTAATATACATATATGATAATTGATTTCGTACAAAATGTAATGCGAGTCCCATGTAAAAAAATTATCAGAATTTTAACTATTGTAGCTTTATTTTTATTTTTAATCCTTCGTATTTTATTGATTTATATTTAATGAAATATTTGTAAATCTGATTAGACTGATATTATTTAGCTTTCACTCAAATATTAGAAATACGTATTTTTTATGATAGTGAAGATAAGACGGAATCAAACATAAAAAAATCATATAATTACTTTTTGTTATACTCCGTTTTCAATGAATTTCAAGACAGGACTACAAGAGCCTATTCGAATGATTCATGAATCGCAGATTTGAATCAATCAATTGAGGTAAAACAAATGCATCAATTACAAATTAATTTAACTTTCTTGAAAACAGCAATAGTAAGAAAGCATTCAGAATGATCTCCTCAGACCTTTTACGCGTGCTTTCTATTTCTGCATTATTAATTTCAAAACAGCCTATTAGTGTGCAATCTTTGACAATTAATCGATGGGATGTTTTAAATGAAATAACCAGAGCTCCGGATATGTACAGGGTGGTTAGAATTAAAGTGCAAGTGTTTGAAGGACTGTAAAAGAAAAACTACTTGGAATATGTTGAAGAAATTTGGTATATGTTATATATACAATATGAGGAAATGAATTACACAATAAAAACTTTTCGTTCATTTTTTTGCAATAGATGGCGCTGTAGATGATTAAAACGTTGCTCTTGCTCTGTACTATATCAAAATAAATACCACTTCAATTTTAAAATCATTATGATGAATAAAGTCATGAATCTTTGAGCTATAGCATGACTTTGTCAAAGGTAGAACTTGCTCTTTTAGTAAAATGCTATTCCAAAAGAATAGCAATTATAGTGCTGCTTTGAAAGAATGTCACCGTCTTAAAGATTTGAGAAAAGGACCGATGTCTGTAAATGGCTTAAAGAAAATGATTAATAAATTTAAAGCTACAGGACAACTCGGGATGCTCCTTGGAACTGGAGGAAAAAGATCTGTGATTCAGGAAGTAGTGGAAGAGATTAGAGAAGCAATTGATTCAGGGTTAGTGGATCAGCTACCTGTAAGCACTAGAAGTGTAGCAAGGACTTTATCAAAACCATGGGGGACCATATACAAGGTCTGTCGCTACATTTTAAGACGCTATCTGCATAAAATTAAAATTTTGCAGCACTTACAACCAAGCGATCCACAACAAAGAACTGATTTTGCCAACTTCATTCTTGCCAAAATTGATGTAGACGAAGCATGGATTCGAAAGATTTTGTGGACTGATGAAGCGCAATTACTTTATCTGGACAAGTCAGCACCATAATTGTAGGATATGAGGCTCATCTAACCCGCATACTGTTTATGGGAAACCCTTGCATTCAACGTTTGTTACAGTTTGGTTTGGTATGACTGCTGACTTTATTATTTGTCCATTTTTTTCGAAAATTTTACCCCAACAAAGATAGTTCTCTGCACCGTAACAGGCACTAGTTACCCTCAGATTTTAGAAAGTAATGTGATTCCTGCTTTGCAAGACAGGAAATGCCTCGATTCAACAATATTTATGCAAGATGGTGTACCACCTCACATTGCTCATTGTGTTACACAACAGTTTCACCGAATTTTTAGTGAGAATCGTATAGTTAGCAGATGTTTCCGAAATGCGTGGCCACCTCGTTCACCTGATTTGAATCCTTGCGATTTTTGGCTGTGGGGATATTTAAAAGATCGCGTCTACAAGGATAAATCTAACTCTGTTTTTGCTTTAAAAAGCAGCATTACTAGACGTGTCCTAGTAATTCAGCAGAAAACATTAAGTGCTACAGTGGATCACGCTGTCCAGCGTCTACAGCATTTGATAGGACTTGAAGGATCCCATATTGAACAAATATCGTAATGCATTACGCATTTCATATTTTAAAAAAGAAAAATGTTACAATTATAATATATAAAATATTATCATTAAAAACGCCACCTATGACAAAAAGTTGAACAATTTTTTTTTATTGTGTAATTCATTCTCCCATGTTGTAAATATGACATATACCAAATTTCTTCAACATACTCCAAGTAATTTTTCTTTTACAATCCTTCAAACACTTTCACTTTAATTTTAACCACCCTGTACTTTAGACACTTTTTTTTTCTCAACAAATTGAATAAAAAAAGCAATTTATTCAAAACTAAGTCTGTAGGTACCGAATTACACACTAAATTGTATATATGATTAAGTCATTGCATCTTTGAGTTATCGTATTTACGTTCTTATGAAAATACAGACCGACAGAGGGTCAATCTCTTGATAGATTTGGTTCAAAATTTGAAAGGTATTTGAAGAATAAATTGCACACCAAATCTTATCCATTTAGCTCTCTTTATTTTATAGTTATGTTGTTAACTTATATTCAGGCAAACGGACAGGCTCTTCTGAATGGAGTTCGTTCAAAATTTGACAGGAATTTGCAAATATAGAATAAAGACCATATACCAAATTTCTTCTCTTCAACATAAAGCATTTTTTTAGTGTTCCTAGACAGACATAATGCTTTCGGTCTCAAGAAGATCAGAAATTTGGCGATTAATCAAAATCTCGAGTTTGAATTTCTTTGACGGTTACAATATTTTTTCTTTGTATAATCCGTATACAATAAAGTAAAAATTTGAGCCCCATGCTGAAGAAACATTACTTTGACATGATAATTACCGTATGTGATTTTCCTTGGTGTTATAAGTAATAACCATAGGTATTCCATTTCAAGTCAAATGCTTTGATCTTAAGTTCCCAGTTTCGCATAATCCGGGCTCTATTGCGTTTGAATTTTGAGTTATACAAGTATATTTCTTCAAAAATAAGATTTTGTTACTTATTAACTTAAAATGGTCTCTAATTAAAATTATTTTAATTCAAGGTATCGTATCAACATTTGCACTTCTTTTTATTCAAGAGGAAGATAGCATATAACAAACAATATTCAAACAAAACTTAAATATTGTCTTCTGTATTTTGTTCATATTTTTTTTCCTTGTTTTGGTTACAAGGAAGCTATAAACATTGCAAACAACGAAATCTTACAATATGTGTACTATTTTTAGAAAAACTTTATTTGGTTCAAATAGCGAAGCTTAGTTATCAAATGCTATCAGTGCTTGCAAAAAGCATTACGAAATGAGTAATTTTACAGATGTATAAATAAACAAAAAACATTAGTTTTACTAAAGCTACTTGGTTATAAAAAGAATTTTGTTATCAAAGTAATACTAGCGCTGCCTTTGCCGCCCGGCTTTTGTCTGCCATATTAATAGCATTAGTTTAGCCAATTTGATTAACTGTATTTGATCATAACGAAAGAAAACGATATTTTAAATTATATTTGCATAATAAGCGCTGTGATTCGTTCGTAGTGTTTGCAAACGTTTTATTTAGCGAAGATAAAGAGAGGTGAAGTTCAGGCAACCATTCCAGTTCCAACCATTTTTGAGCTTTCTAATGAAATATTCTCTAAATCAATTCATTGTTACACTGATGCGGGTTCTCTTCTTAGTGAATATATATGAAATAATGTTTTTGAAATTTCATTCAAAAATGGAGTCGAGCATGGATGACAAAGCCGATAGTCATGCGTTTTCCTGTGAAATAGAAAATTTTTTAAACAGTAAAGCGCTTGTGGCTAAACAATGTTCCTTTTTAAGAATATGCAGCGATATAGTATTTGTGAGATTGTGACATGCAACCATAGACTTCATATTTAGAGGCCATGAGCATAGAGTTGAAATAGTGATTTATATCTCAGCTCTATGGCCATGAGCATTAATCTTTACTTACAATGAAGATGAATTTGTGTTTGTATGTATTGGTGCTCTACGAGTTAGATTGTAGTAAATCTAGAGCTGCTGGCGTCCTGGCATAGGGGTAGCGCGTCTTCCCCATGATTTGGGCGTCCCGGTTTCGGACATGGTTGTTCTTCTGTGTCCTATCTGTGAAATATGTGAACGTTCCCCCCTATAAAAAGGGGTTGTGCAAGCGATTGTGACGCGTGAAGTAGCTAAGTCGTACTCTTAGCCCTAGTTAAAAAACAAAAGATGCTTACTCGGCTTAAATCGCTGGCAGATAACTGCCAACGGGCTTGTAAAAGTGCCATAAGTCATAACACAGCAACAGACCTAGAGCTATAAAAGTTGGCATGAACGTATTCAGAAAAATAAGAATGAGCACTTCGGAGCGATTTTTTTAAAACTTTTTATTCTTTAAAAATTAGGAAAAGTTTTGGTATTTTTTTTTCCGCAATATTATCCGGAAATATTATAGCACAAAATTAATTTTCGCATCATCTTAAAATTCAAAGATTTATCGTTTCAATTATATCGATTTTGAATCTACACTTTTAATCTGTTTTCTTGTTTTTAATAAACCAAAAAAATATTAATCACATTTTTCAACACTTTATTTCACACAAAATTAAAGGAAACGGAAAACCTGCTCAAGCACATTACGCATGTAATGGAAAAATTAGCATTTACCAATGCATTGCCATCGGGCTTATAAAAGATCAAATTAAAAGATTAACTCTTGCTGCAAACTAAAACGTAGAAAAATGTAATTTACAGTCTATAAGAAAGTCTATTTGTTCTTATAGATTAAAAAAACACACTTGAAGGATTATTCATGTTTATGTCATTTCTTAGGTGTCTTAAGAAATAAAATAAACGTGAAACAAGATATTTTCTTGTAAATTAATTTCAAGAAAAAGGTTTCTTTGCAACTTTTAAAATTCATATATTTTTGATTCAATTGTTCTATTGTATTTAAAGCAAATACGACTAATATATATACATGATGTCCATTCTAATTGGATCCCAATATATATTTTTGATGAATGATGAATTTCATATTTTCAAAAAGATCCTCGATTTTAAATCCTATTTAGTAGAATATTCTTAACAAATAAAAGGGAAGATCCATTCTTTTGTGACCAAAACTGTGTGAGTTATAAAGATTTGAATATTACCATCTCACAGAAATGTGCGATTTTAGAACATTCTAGTGATCGTTTCAAAGAAGATATGCTAATTCGTGGCAGAAGTTTTCTCAAGCTTGAGTAGTGTAAAATTATGAAATTGTTGAATTTCCTGGAATAGTGTGACATTTAAGATTTCATGATTCGCTTAAATATGATCACAGAAAATAGAAACGTTTATTCATTTATTTATTCATTTTTATTTAAAAGGAAATTGCAGTTTCAGGAATATAGGACGAAAAGACTGCGAAATTGAGGCTTTCTAATTTTTTCAGAAGTACATTTATTGGCTGAAACAAAATAAAACATTATTATTTATGTTATTTAAATCCTTTTGAAAGTAAAACTAAAATTTGTGATGAATCAGAAAAATATTTATTGAATAATTGCTTAAGATATTGAAAAAATTATTACAAGATATTCTGTAGTGCGTGTAAGACTTCAGTATACTAGGATTTTTTTTTTTGTTCTGCTATTTAAAAAAACATATTTGGCTTCAACCAAAAAGTTTTTATTGTAATTGAAGTTTAAAGTTTAAACATTTCCACATCAATTTAAAATTCAAATTTTACGGGAACAAATAAAAATTAGAGAGATGCGTACCACAATGAGCAAAATGTCATAAAGCTTCTAAAAATAGTAAGAATTATACGACTGTCAAAATTTGAAATTTAAAAAATTTTGCTGACGCAATTATTAGGAGATCAAGTAACACAAAATATTGAATTGAGAATTGTAGCAAGAATGAATCCAGCTGAAACAGATAGTTGCCAAAGACAGCTAGTATGAAATAAAAATGAATGAAATCGGATAAGTAATTTGGAACTAGGGTAACAATTTTTTTGATTTTCTTAATTATTTTAATCATATAGGTTATTTTCATATAAATTTTTAAATAAATTTGACCGCATAAAAATATGTTACTAAATATTTTAAGTGAAGTTAAACATACAAAACTCGGATGCCATGTTTCTCATTTTAATTTTTTCATATCTATAAATTTGAGTAATTTTTGTTTATAAATCGATTTATTTATTTCAGTTTCGTTTCTGGAATATGGATACCAAAGACAAAAATTTGACATCCCTCTTTCGCGAAAATCAACAATTATAATGTCTGCATCTGATGGTGCACAGCATGTTAATATTGCTAGTACAAAGTGTTATGATAATTTTTAAGCAAATTTTACTCAGTGTTCTCCTTCCGAAGTTGCTGAGATATCTTGAAATATACACGGAAATAAATGACTTTTCAGCTTTAGAGTAAAGAATTTATTAAATGAAATTTATTATTTTTTAAAAAAATAAATAAATAAATCTTTTTTTAATTTTTATTCATAAAAAGTACTCTTGATATTGTAGGAATGAACCTTTGATATTTTTTGATAACTCTATTTTTTTTATTGAAATTATAGAATTATAAATAAAGGAATAATTATAATTAATAAATGAATGCTTCGACTAAACAATTCGGCTAAATTTGACTTATTAGAAAATATAATCGATCTCTTCATATCCTGCTAAATCATATGCTTTTTTTATTTGCCGATTTGAGGAGACTGCCCCGGAATGCAAAAACTCAAGGCTAATGGCATGGCAATGAGACTCCTTAGTAAGTGGTTGTGCAAGAAAAATTGATGTATTACTTAAAATATGACAATTTATAATGAAGAAGATTTTATATTAATAAATTTCGGTATAATCGGTCAAGAGTCAAGTCGTTGGCAAAGTCAAGGTGATATCCCAGACATGCAGAAGTTGACAACGTTTGGAAGTGCTGGGCTGTATACTTCAGTTTCTTTAAATACGATGTTATCGCTATTGTCTACTTTTGCGAAGAAGCGCTTTGTGAGTTTCTTATGAATGTCTTGTAAAGTTGTGACATTCAGATCTTTTTGCATGTCTTTATTCCTGATTTCCCTAATCGTCACATTTTGAAGTCTTTATAATGATATTATACGAGTCTTGTCGGCGGTCCCCTAAATGGGAGAGGCATATGAGATGAGAGGCCAGAACATAGTTTTATAGATAAGTAGTTTATTCTTTTGTGGGAGCTTGGATTTGGGATTAAATATGGGGTATAGTTTAGCTTTGGCTCCTTTGTAATGATTTTTGAGTTTAGTGAGTTTAATCTTGTCGGCGGTCCCCTAAATGGGAGAGGCATATGAGATGAGAGGCCAGAACATAGTTTTATAGATAAGTAGTTTATTCTTTTGTGGGAGCTTGGATTTGGGATTAAATATGGGGTATAGTTTAGCTTTGGCTCCTTTGTAATGATTTTTGAGTTTAGTGATATATTGTTTGAAGATTAAGTGTCTATCCAGTGTTATTCCGAGGAAGACTTTTTCACGGAATGCCTTTTCTAAATAATTTTGGCTGCGGAGGAAGGTTCTTTTTCTAAGGAAAGTACACAGCCCGTCATTTATCAAAGTTGATTTGGATCTTCCACTGGATAAGTTATTTCTCTATGAGCTTGAGATGTTCTGTCAGTTTACTGGAGGTAATTTCGGGATCTTTAACAGTAGCTTTTTTTTATTTGGCTCTGCTAATATTTTCATATTAATTTTATAAAAAGCATGGAATTTAATATTTTTGACTTTTTTCAATAGGAAATATACTAGCAGAAATTTTTGTAATCATCGAAAAATTCTACCTCAAAATGTTAAAGAATCTCCATGTTTCAGATCTCTATTAAACCGAAAAACTCATTTTTGAAATTATATCTTTTTCCTACGAAAATGATTACTAAAAATCCTTGGAGTTAGATGATTAAAATTTGGTACATGGGCTTTACATCAAATTTGTAGATTTATATCACAGCCTGAAGGAAATCCATTCCCAGGAAGTTTGTCTGTCAGAGCACAAGAGAATACAATGGCTCAGAATAAAAGAAGTTAGATAAATAATATTTAGTACACAGTTTTGCATCTGAAGGATAGATTCTGATCAAATTTTGAATCAAACCTATTTAAAGTACCGTCTGCTGGTTTCTACTTCCACGTGCTGAATGACTGATTTTTATGGCAGAAGAGCCAGTATTACTCAAGCCGCTCAAACTTTGACTTGCATGTAAACACGGTAACCTAAAAAAATAATAATAAAGTACCGTCTGCTGGTTTCTACTTCCACGTGCTGAATGACTGATTTTTATGGCAGAAGAGCCAGTATTACTCAAGGTTCTCAAACTTTGACTTGCATGTAAACACGGTAACCTAAAAAAAATAATAATGAAGTACCGTCTGCTGGTTTCTACTTCCACGTGCCAAATGACTGATTTTTATGGCAGAAGAGCCAGTATTACTCAAGCTTCTCAAACTTTGACTTGCATGTAAACACGGCAACCTTAAAAAAAATTAAACTTTAAATGTGATCTTGTAACTAAAATTGCTGTTCTGTATCAAATTTTCTGTTTCAATCATCGGAAAAAAAATTCTCTGAAAATACGTGTAGGGTTCTCTAAATTATGAAGCACAAGAATCTCTTGTGCGAATGTTTTGAAAATGAAAATGTTATGGCTTTCAGGGATGCACTCAATCCCTCATATAAATGTGAGAGTAACTTCTAATTCCCCATCTTTATGTGTGGAGTTAGAAGGAGGGAGTTCATGCCTGTATAAACAAGTGTTGAGGAAGTTTCGGGTAGATTACTTTATCTGGTTTCTTTTCTTTTTCTTACTTTTTTCTTTCTTTTTTTTTGCTGTAAGCTAAATATGAATTATAATACAAATATCAGATCTAATGTATTTTTTGCTATAAAGAAAATTATTAATTATAATCTATAATTTTAAGGGGGTATTTTACCATCTTCATTTGGGAATATAAATTATCATGAACTCATGTGTATTTTTGGTGTACTTAAAATAAAAATATATAGAAAGCGTAAGCAATTTTTTTTCCTTCATAAAAAGTAGCGCAATTATAATTCATATGAACACACACATACACATACTTATTCATTAAGAGGACTGGATCTTAAACACAAAACTTGAACTGAAAATCAAATAAGCTTCTTTTCCTTAAACCAATCATGCTGCAAAAATTCGCTATGCCATTACTAGAAGGAAAACTCAGTGTAACATAACAAAAAGAAAACTAGACAAAGGTAAATAAATTAGAACAATTACATGACAAGGTTAAAAGCTTTTATTCGCTTTTTATTTTTTGTGTTATTTCAACTTTGAGTACAAGTGTGTAAATAGACTATTTAAATATATGACCTTGACAATTATCACTCTTACTAGAAAATAGATTTCTTATTATAAATATTCTTATTACTTCAAAGAAATTTTACTGAGAGTTCTTTATGTGGATGTATTGTAAGTTTACATCTTTTAAAAAATTCGAAAACACTAGAGCCCATTTTCTAAAGAAAGTTTCCGCTAGAATTACACAACGTATTTCTATAACTTTCTAGGAACTTTTTTAACTAGGATGAAAACATGAACAAACTTTCAAATTAAAAGATTTAACAATATTAAACTTTTGTTAAATGTTTATCTAAATTTTAAATGTTTGTCTAAATTTTAATTAACATTAACCGTCACATTCTAAATCAATTAAATGAAATACTCATTTCTTTTGTAACTATAGATTTTGAAAACTAAGATGGCATACATAATTTAATGTCATGAAAAGAATTTGCTAATTATCTAAAATTCTAAAATATTTTCCACTTATTTATACATTTCATGTATTAAATAATTATTTTCTTCATTTGTAGATTCAGAATAACTGGACATAAATATGAGGATTATTAGTTCGTTTTACTTAAACACTTTCGCCTTGTTTTAGAACAATGATTCTAACATTCTGGAAAGTTTCTTATTAGTGAATATTGAAACATAGCAAAAGACAAGAAGGGACTTTAAAAACACCTTTAAACAAAATGTCCTTGATATTTGATCATGTGGTGGAATCCTTCTGAAATCGCCTTCTGCAAATTTTAGAGTACTGCTCGTTTTTATATTCTAAAACATCAAGCGCTTTTGCGCATGCTTCAGGAAGAGTTTATTTCGTCATAAAAGAGGTAAGAGGAAAGAAAAAAAGAGGAGATATTTACATTTAGCAACATAGTGAAAGATTATTCATGGAATTGGGGAGTGTAATAATCCCTAATCTTTTTGCCTGCCATCCTTTAGTTAAGTGCAAGCGTCGGAAAATGCTAATTTTGGAATCTTGAAGCGAATAGTAGAACTTGAATACTATTAGTATGACTCCAAATTATCAGCAGATATAAATTAGAAAATTACCAAAAAATAATAATTTATGAAAATTCCGAAAATTTTAATTATTAAACATTGGATTTCTTAAACTACTTTGTGTTTACGACTGAGTTCTTATTAGTTGACTGAAAGCAATTTTTTTTTAATCTCCGAGCATTTACTTTGAAAAAAGGTAGCTTGTGAAATAAGTTTAGGTTAATAAGAAAAAAAAAAATCTTTGGCTATAATTATTTGATAACTTTTAATAAAATGTTTTAAAAAAGAAAATTTTCTTAATTAGTTTTAATGTTCAAGTGAATGATTATAAAGTTCAAGATTTTGAAACGCAAAACTGATACTAAATAGTTCTGATTTATGAAGTTCTTTATAGATAATTAAAGAAAACTTGGTCTAGAAAATTATTTTTGAAGTTATTAAAATGTTAAAAATGTTATTATTCTTAACATTTTGTGACTTTCATTTATGCTGCATCAGAATTTAAATGGATAACGCTCTCTTCTAAGTATATATTATTGTTTTTTAATATTCAGACCCTTGTATTCACTTCCTTGTATGCAAAGTATATAAAAAAGAGCTACTTCCAGATTTTGAGGTTTAACTAGTAGCTATCCTAACTCAAAAAATGGCAATCGTGCAAAAGATGTATCTATATCAGGAGATAAACAACCATTCTAATAAATCGTTTTTTTATCTCTTGTTAATCATAATCAGTGCCAAATTTTAAAAAATTCTGCTTTTTAAAAGTATTTGACGACCGGTATTGGAAATTCTTGTTAGCAGAAGATATTTTGATATCCTTCCAAAATGTTGTTCAATACCCTCAACATTGAACAACATTGTGAAAATGTCATAAAAATAAAATAAAACATATTTACGACGAGTATGTAGTGACGGGATTTTTATGATTGTCTAGAAACTGGTGTGCTCCTTAGTACTGTGTCTGTGTAAATTATTATTATTATATTTTTTATATTTTATATTAAAAACACAAAAATATTCTGTTCGCTGTATTTTCGCTGTAGGAACAGCATTGCTTAAGCCGCTGCTACTCTTTCGCTTAGAACACATGCCTAACATATACACCCCCTTCTTTGCCCAAGAAGGCAATTTTATATTTCCATACGAACATATTTTTATTTTTATTAAATTAATTTAGAGAGAAAATTTTATGAATACAATTGGTAAAGTATCTTTCACTACAATATTATGATAATGAATTGTAAACTCGCATCGAGGGGGAAAAAAACCCAAAAACGAATAAAGGCCAGATAGGCAGAGTATTTTTTATTCATTTTTTTGTGTGTGTGTGATTTTGTTTGATTAGTTACTGCAATGCTCACACGAAAGATGGAAGGGAAAATAAATACCTATTTTAAAATATAACAAATTATAGAAATTATTTTATTTGCATTATATTTTATAAATGAAATAATAGCGTAATGACAACAAAATTGTAATGAAATATAACAAAACAGAGCAATTAATAATATAAAATGGATTGAAATCTTTTTTCGCGAGATTCTTGTGCGCTATGTAGAGGAACAAATGGAATGCCACTACACATATTTGTGGTCTTTTTATCGTTAAAATCTTTAGTTTCAACAAAGACGAAATAATAAAATCTTTTATGAAACTGAAATAGATTATTCAGTTATTTTGATTGTAGTCACAGACAAAAAAAGAAACCGTTATATAATTCATTATCCCAAATATTATCACGAACACCAATCGAGTTCATTATGTGTTCAAAACCCGTTTATGTAGCGTCGGAAATGCGCCTTGCGTCATGTCTCCCAAGATTCAATTTTCTCCATGAACTTTGAGCACCAGAAGCTACTGCCATCTGGCGAGTGTTGATGGCATCATATATTCCATGTTTCAGTTGCAACGATAAACATGAAATTTATGTAGGAATTGATTACTCCATGGATCATTTACAAGACTCTGAGAGTATAAACTTCAAAGACGGTCAGGTAAACTTCAAAACTTTCTTTTTCTTTTTTCTCGAACTTATATTTTCTCTGGAACTAATGAACAATCCAATTTTAATCATTTCTCTTATCACCAACTACCGTTGATACACATGTGATCGTGACATTTCAAATTTGTTTCAGATAGTTTCATTTTGTATTTTATTTTGTCTGTAACATATGCTAATAATTTGAATTAGGTGCCATGAGTGTAAATATTTTGAAAATGCAAAATCAATTTCTATGATAATCAGAGTTAGTGTTTTAAATGCTTACTATCAGATTAGACATTAATAACCAAAGTTATTGTTATTCAGAAAATATAATATATATAACTAATTATCTTCAAATTATAAATGCTTTGTAGTTGAATCTGTATGGCTATTTTTTGTCCAATAAAATTTCATAAGAAAATTCGAAGTGTTGAAGTTGAACGAGAGTTAAAGCACGAGAGTTAAACAGGTATACCTATTACGTAATGTCAGCAACCTGTCTGTTGTTTCTCGCCTGATTCTTACTTTCACTCGTGCGTTTGTCGGTGACAGTTAATAATAGCGTTGGTAATAGGAAACAAACACCGTTTAACTTATCATTTCCGCATTTCTCTTTCTTTTGTCGTGCTGAAACTGAAACACAGCATCTATGTATCTTAGCCTTATTCTTTACATTAAGTCTTTAACATTTGTTTTTGAATTTTTTAAAGATAAATCTGTATAATTAATGTGATTGTTATATTATTTTTTATGAATAATTGCGATTTATTGTATTATTTGCAACGTAAAAAAGTTTCTGCGTTGAAAAAGATTTTTTTTTTAGGTAAACAAATTTTTGAGAAAAATTTTTTATATATAAAAATGCGTGTGATTTTGTTTAACTTCTGTTTCATTCATCTGATTTCGCTTTAGCATTTTCTTATTTTTTTTAAATACATAAAGTAATTTGTCTTTAATTTTAATCTCTAAAGCAGCAAATGAGGTGTATACAGAAATGTTACTGTTAAAAAAAAATATTTTACATTTATTATATATGTGTATGTGTGTGTGTGTTTATTACAGTAATTTGTGATCTCTGATTCTTCATATTCACTATTTTCAAAAGTTATTATATCCGAAGATTGTTATCAATTGTTACTCTTTAGTGCTTTATTAAAATTTTTTTATTATTTTCCTTTTTTAAATTCTGTTTTTTTTTTTTTTTTCTTTCTTCCTTCTTTTCCTGTTCTTATTGAAATTTTTTTATATATTTTCCTTATTCTGTTCTTTTGTGAAAATTAAAATTAATTTTCTTTCATTTAATTTCATCTGTTGTTCAATCTGTAATAATAAATCAAACTAATTGAACGAAAAGGATAATTTAAAATAAAAAAAATGAATGAAAATCAAATTTATTTTATCTTGGAATATATATATATATATTATTATTATTATTTAAATTATCTCGGACTATATAGATTTGTTATTATCTGCATTTGGAAGAAAATTTATTGTGGCAACATTTATTAAAATACTATGATAATATTTTGTATCTTCATCGAACTCAAAAGAGCAATTTTTTATTAACGTCATTATAACTTTTTGGCATAGAAACAATTTTTATTCTTTAGTAAATTCAAATTGATTTTTTTTCCAAAGTTATATATTTGAAATAATTTTATATTTCTCTTTATAATTATTGTTGTAACCTAAAAATGGATTTATTACTTTTAGGGGATAATAATAAACAGAGGTTATTATTATTTTGTCGTGAAAATTAAAGAATGAGGATATTTATATCATGTTTTTATTTATCTTTATGTTAAATTGTGTGCAGGTACCAGAATAAAATTTAATACAAATCTCATAAATTTATATCCAAAATAAAATTTAAAATTTAATTTTGTGCAGTTTTTAGTAATTGATTTACTACGAAAATATTAACATATTTGCTCAATGTTTCAATTTAATGTAAATATAGAAAGTGTATCCTTCGAGAAAAATGATAGCTATAATGTCAATACGTTTGTTTATTCAGCGTTGGAAAGATTGATTACAGCACACGTGTAAAATCTTTGTCTTCTCTGCTTGGGAAAGAAATATTTATTCAGTGTTGGTACATTGATAACACACGTGGAATATGTTACTTTTTTCCTGTCTAAAAGGTCTTTTAAAGATTAATCATTTTTCTCAACCTGACAAAGCGTACACTTTCTTATAATAAATATCTTTATTCTGCAATTCAGTTTTACTTGTTTGTTCTGTTTCTTCTTTGGCACTTTACAATGAATTGAGATCATTAAATTGCTGTTAGTTTTTCCAATGGAAATTTCATAATTTATACAGTAATGTTCATCTCAATCAAATAAATTAACGATTTTCTCTGTGATAATAAAGTAAATAAAAAAATACACATATATATATATATAAAAATATTCTTGTTGATGAGATCTTGGTAATAGATTAAAAATAGATTAATGATAAGAAATGAATATTTTTGTGAATATAATTTTTAAATTTGTAAAATGATTTGGGGGGCGGATCCATTTTTTTTCTTTACAAAGGAACGTTATTTCCCATGATAAGATAAAACTTTAATTTTGCTGTAAAATATTTTTGAGATTACATAAAGACTAAATGAATTTTTTTGTATATTGCGCTAAAATATGTTTAGCTTAATCTAAGAAATTTGTATTTTTAATTTAAAAAATTAAATTAATTTAATTTATATTGGAATAGATTTATCATCTGTTCAGATTACAAAGACATGAAGGATTAATAATTTTAAGAATATGATAATACTAATCAATATGCCGAACGTTATCGATATTAAAATTCTTTCTTCCACAATGTTTTTAGCGTAAAAACTTTTTTTTTTTTGCAAAATAATGTAATATACAAAATTTAAGCTTTTAATTAAAATTAGATCAGCAATTTAGCAAGACGATTTTTAAAAACCATAGATTGTTAATTTCTTCATAAGTTATAAATAGTTATTATATTAATGCTGCAAATTTTTCGTACAAATGCTGAAGTATAAAAAAGGTTTTCATATTTTGGATTGGTTTTATTTTAGTTTTAAATATGGTTCCATCACTATTAGGACAAATATATGAATTGTCAAACGATGAATGGCAGAATGAAAAATTAAAGAGACAAAAAAAATAGTGGTAGAGTAGTTCAAAGTGCAAAAAATTATTAATTTTCAATTAATTAAACATTTAACTAATCTTTGTTTTCGAAAAGTTGACAGTTTTCTTTTTCGTGACAGATGGTAAGTGTACAAAATTTGACTGAATTCGTCTCAGTAGTTTAGGAGCAGATGTGGAACATAATATGTACACACATAGCCACAATGAATGTTATTTATATTACGTATTATATGTATAAATTACACTCCTTCCACATTATGGATGGAGTGAGAAATTTTCGACAAGGTAGTATTTCTTTTAGGTAATTGGCCTCATAATATCCGTTAGTAAGACAAAGACTGATTAAACTTTCTAGACCTTCTCTTCTTATTCGTAACTTTTTAAATCAAATTCTTTTTTCTCTCATTTTAATTTAATTCTTATATAAGCAGTTTTAAAGAGCAAAATTTAGCAAAATGTAATAGCAAAAGTTTAATTACTTATCACTTTTAAATGATCGGGATTCAATATAACGCTTCAAAAATATGCGCAATTAAAATTTAAAATTAATTTTAAGCATAATAATAATAATAAATATCGTAAAATAGGACAAAACATTTTTTTAATACAACCTAAATAATAATTATAGGATCGAACAGTTTTTCAGCTATAAAACACTAACTATTTTTAAAATTAAAGTTACTAGAATAATACTTCAAACTTCAAAAAATAGTTGCTTTTATTTTTAATTAGTTTGATTGCACAGTTTTTATAGCTAAATAAAAACATATAATTAAATAAATTTTTTTAAATCCCACAAAAAATATGTAAGATACTTGGCCCTCGTAAGGCTATGGTGCTCCTAGGCAACTACAATCTTAACATTTTAAGAATTCGACCTTAAGGCAACAATTTGAAAAGAAGTAAGAAAATTCGAGCTAGATCATGTGATTCAGAATTTGGGAAATAAAATTTGTCAAATTTATGAGGTTTGATAAGATTTTGCTCATCTAAGATTAATTTCCTTTTCCATAATTCTTTGCTGGGCATATTTTATTTTTTACAACTTCCAGTACTGCAAATAAATGTATATTAAATACGGTTTATTAATCTCAGATTGAATATTGCCATTTTGAATCTACAAAATTTTTTGTTGATATTTAATTTATAATTGATGACTATTGGATGTTTTAATTTCAAAACTTCTAAGATTTCTGTTTGATTTCATAATTTCTGTCATGTATGGCATTATGTATATAAGTCAATCGAAATCTTTGTATGTGCTTAGAAATATACTATTTCTGTAGTATCAAATTGTCAATCAAAACTCTATCGCTTCTACTAATAATAATGAATATGTGTTATCTGTGTCGACGCTTAAAGGCCAGAACATTTGACATCTACCAAATATGGTACACATATACCTTAAAAGGTAAAAATCTGCACGAGCGAGTTTTTTTTTAAAATTTTTATTAGAATTTTAATTAAATAAAAATTAGGTTAAATTTTGGCGTTTTTCCACAACAACATCCATAAATGTAACAGTATAATAATAATTTTTACACCATTTCAAAATTTAAAAAATTATCATTTTAATAATGCCAATTTAATTATTGTTCAGATATTTTTTCCTGAATTTCTGCAATCTTAAAAACATTTCCCCCTAGTTTTCAACAATTGCTTACTGCCCTGAAAATTCATTGTTCATTATTTCATCAAATATTTAGTGGCGTGATTTTCTACTATTGTTATAAACTTAAAAAGGATCCTGCTTAATGTGTCTGCAGTTTGCAAAGGAATATAAATGAATTGGCTATATTCGTTTTTAATAAAGCTATGTTGTCATGTCTAAATTAGATAAATTCATCTACGATGCATATAATGGATATATATAATGAATGCATATAATGAATATATATAATGAATGCATATAATGAATATATATAATGAATGCATATAATGAATATATATAATGAATGCATATAATGAATATATATAATGAATGTATATAATGAATATATATAATGAATGCATATAATGAATATATATAATGCAATTAAAGTAAAACAGTTTTTATTTCTGATAATTTGAGGAATTATGGATATGAGGTTATATCGAAACGATTTATCTGAAATTAAATACAACCAATAGCTAGCTGTTTGCTTTCGGCGGCAAGTGCGAAATAGCACATGTGGATATTATTTTTCAAACTAGCTTTTTTTTTCTTTCAAATCAGTGACATATTTAAGCATTTTGCGACCCAGGCATGCATATTTATAAGATCTCTTTTTTTTTAATGATAAGTCAATTTAGTTTCACATTTAAGCGCATTTTAAACTTAATCAACTATTTATGGATTTATTTTATTTATTTATTTTATATTTGTAAATTCGTTAAAATATGGATGATTTTTTATTTATCTATTTTTTTATTATGTTATAAAATGTTTGAAAAATTAATCATAATTACCAGTTAATGATTTTCGTATTTGCAAATAAAGGTATTTAATTATTATACTAAATTATAAGAACAAATTTCAGGAACGTATAATATTAAAAATTATTATTTCACCAAACTTTTCAAGTGGATTAAGACATTTATTGATAAATGAAGGATTTCTAAGATATTTTGAATAAGTTGATTTATTTTGCTTTATAATGATTTTAATAATTTAATGTAAACAGACGCTGTAATACCAATATTTGATCATCCATCGAATTTGTATATTTTAGAAATTTATTTATTAATAGCATTACTTAATCATCCTGTTGCAGTCCTTTTCAACCTACATGGCAAAGACACCTGCCGAGTCGGTAAACTGTCATTGTTTCGACTGCAGTTTTGTGATATAAAAATATAACTGTACATCCTCTGTACATATTGCTTGGAATTATGAGATGAGTTTCGTGAAATGGAGTCTTCTTTTTCTTACTGTAGTTTACATGGCCGTTTAATTCCAGTTTTTTTTTATATAAAGAACTGAATTAAAAATATTTTGTTTTGAGATATGAATGTATTTGAGACCTTGAACACTTATCTTCTCCATGTCTGTATTTTTCCGTTATTTAACTCTTTTTAATATGTCTAGTTCTAGATGTTTTTTATTATCTCTAAAATAATCTTATGTAGATAGTATTTGAAGCAGTTCTGCTGTTGGAATTTTTTCCTAATACGACTGAAACACATTTAGCAATTTTTTTCTTTGAAATATTTCTTTTAAATGACTGCTTGAATGCCAAGGTGAAAAAAAAAGCTGTCAAAAGATTACTTTGATAAATAGAGAATTTCAAATTTAGGACGCGTTCTGAGAGAAGAATTAGTCATAAAAAAAACTACTGAATTCCGTGATCTCATTAATATTCATCTGGAGTCCTTAGAACAGAGTAAGCTATAAGATTTGGAGACATCTGAATAAAATTTCTGTGAAATCCTACATCCAGAAAAACATGAAGAAAATTCTGGGTCTCACAACATACAGCATACTTCATCTCCAAAATGCTCTAACGGGTGTTTCTGAGGTCGTACGTGATTCGTGTGCGGTTGTTCGTGTTAACCAGGTCCTAAATTTTGCCACGAGTTTGACTTTCAGAATCTGACCTGACCAAACCTATCGCAACTCTTTTAATATTTTTATGAAGAGATTGTACACACATGCATTTTTAGTTTTCGTTATTAGTTTTAATTTTTTCGTAATTATTTCGTTTTTAATTTCTGACACCAGCTTTTTTATTGTACAAACGTAAACATTTAGTTTTTTTTTTCGTATTTTACTTTTGGGTAGGTTGCTTTTTTTTACTTTGATATTTAATTTTCGAATTCTATTTCTTCTTATTTTTTGTTTCCTTTTTTATATTAAGAAATCAAATATTGTAAAAATTGTTTTAAAAGTATGCGTACTGTAAATATCTTTTTGAGGAATATTTGGTTAGGCATTTCATACTCTGTTTTTGTTTTTTTCTATAATTTCTTTTGTTGATTATAACCAAGAAGACGGATTCTGTTTAACATCTCTATAGTTTAAAACACAAGTAAAATAAACACAATTTAAGTAAGACAATTAATATAATACGGCTTTCAGATAATTTGGTGGAATCATGGACATCCGAAAAGTTTATATGAAATCAAATATAACCAATATTCTCAGTGAACCAATTGGTAAGGAATAAAAGAAGTAAAATTATAGCATCGGGGAGTTAAATTATTCCGAAAACTACGTTTTAAATAGTATTATGATGTCATAATATTTAATTCATTATGATACACAAAGCACATAACAGATATCAGGCTATTAAAATTGCAGGACTCGAATATCTGTCATAATCTTATTTATGCTTAATAACATTTTCTTGAAATTCTTAATAAAATTTCATTAATTTATGCATAAGAGTAAATTGAATTTGAAACGGAAAGTAAAAACTACTCATTGTTTCAGCAAGCTATCTGGTTGCCAAAGATGGCTAGTAATAAACAGAATAAATATAAGGCTATTAAATAATAGGATTTTATTGTCTTGCGATTTTTTTTGAAGGAATTCAATATTCAAATTTTTGCATAAAAGGTTTAAGTGAAATTAATGTAACTGATGTTCCCAGTGTACTAACTAGTCACCAAAGACGGATACTTCGTGATATGATAATATCAATATTAAAAGAATTTGATTCTTTTTTCTATGTACTACTACCTCAATCTTCTTTATCTATCTTTACCTATCTTCCTGTCCAGTATTTTATCAATTTCGATAAATTCTGATCCTCAAAGTTCGTCGCTAGTTGAACAATAC
This sequence comes from Argiope bruennichi, assembly GCF_947563725.1. NCBI lineage: Eukaryota > Metazoa > Arthropoda > Arachnida > Araneae > Araneidae > Argiope > Argiope bruennichi. Next base: position 68,827,201 of record NC_079158.1, on the reverse strand, counting down.
GTCCAATATTGGTCACTGGAATCTGACATCCTTTCGCACATGCACATATAGTTTGATGTAAAATTTCTATTAAAAATGTAGGATGAGATTCTCAGTTTTTGTAATCAAAATAAAAATATTAATTAGTAAACTTTCTTAAACCATCCAGAACATGGACTGATCTGATATTAGGACTATATATAATACTACTAGCAAAAGCATATCCTCCTTTTTTTTTGCAAATGAAATGTTTAGGAAATTCTTGACTTAGTAATTTTCTGATGTCATTCCGATTGTGCTCTGGTCTTAATTGATATTAAATTTGTAAGGCAGATACTCCTAGTTTTCGTAATTTAAATGGTAAGTAAATATTCTATTAGTAAACTTTTTTACACCATTCCGAATGTGCACTGATCTGGAATTGGTATTAGATACGTAGGGCTGTTATTTCCAGTTTTTGTTATTATAATGTTTAGTAGCCTTTTCAAGGTTGAAATACCCAAATCTGTTCCGGAAATTAATGACAACTTTGAGTGATCAAACAATACGGGTTTACATTCCGCTTTGAAGTCATCGGAAGTCGCGTTGCTTCGGTCGACCTCGGCAGCCGGTGTAGGATTTCTCGACTTGAATGCGTCTCATCAATGCTGTTTCCAACCCGTGATTTTGAGCAAATTCAACCTCGTGTGCGATTGGAATATAAATTGGCACTCGTCATTCTTCCACTCAGCATTTTTTTTTATTCAACAACAATAAAAAAATATATCTTTTTTTATCTGTTTTTCGAAGTATGGTGCTTTGTTTTAATATTTATTTTTTTATTTTCTTAAATATTTGCCGGTATGGCGATAATAGGGAGTAGGAAAAGTCAGGTTGTTTGTAATCGAAATATACGGGAAACAGCCGTTGATATCGCACTTGTAAAAATAAAATCACACCTCTAATAACACCAGTTTTTCTATTTTCTGTTCTGCTAGCAGTGTACCTGGCTTTGAAAGTGAAAAAGAACAATATTACATAACATAATTATATAGAAGTGCATTGATATTATTTTATATACAATGAGTTGACAAAAAGTATGGGATACTCCTAATTACGTGTTGGACCTCATTTTGTCTGGTGAAGTGCATTATCTGGACTTGGCTTCGACTCAACAAGTCATTGAAAGATCCCTGCAGAAATATTGAGCCGTGCAGCTCCTATAGGTGTTTATAATAGCGTAAGTGTTGTCAGTGCAGAATTTTGTGTACGAACTGACCTTTCGATTACGTCCCATAAATGTGCAGTGGAGTTCATATCGGACGATCTAGGTGATGATATCATCTCTGGCATTGTCCAAAATGTTCTTCATATCAGTTGTGAACAGTTGTGGCCTGGTGATATGGCTCATTATCATCCATAAATTCTTTTTTATCATTGTTTGGGTACATGGCTGCAAATGGTTACCAAGAGTAGCTGAACATTACCATTTCCAGTCAATGATAGGTTCAGTTAGACCAGAGGACCCAATCCATTTCATATAAAATCACCCCATACTATAATGGAGACATTACCAGCTTGCAATTGTCTTGTTGACATTTAAAAACATCGCAGCATGATTGTGTTTTAGATTGATTCGTCTGACTTGTCTTTGTTTGGCTGGATTGCATTTAGTGCTTAACGTTATCAGCATATTTAATTTACAAAAATACTTGTGGGCTACCTCGGCCCACAAGTGTTTTAAAGAAATATTCTACAAAAGAAAAGAAAAATTGTACAAAAGAAAGATTTTATCAATACAAAACTAAAATTTTCGTGTAAGATTAATAAATATGTGTAAGTAGCTCTCGATGTATTTTGATATGATTATTTAAAATCCCAAAATCATTGTCAAGCTAAAAAAAGTGCCTAATTGAAGCTCTTATGGGAATGATCTAAAAGTGATAAGATGCGATTAAAGCTGATGTGGAAAAACTATCAATCATTGGAAGAGTGTACGATTAGAAGAAATTAAAAAATTTTTTAAAATAATTCAAAAGAGGGACACTTTTAAAGCTGAGATGTAAAATTTGAAAATATACTGAAAGAAGATACGATTAAAATCCATATGGGGAACACAATTTCTTTTTTGAAAGGGAGCGAGATTATAATGAATAGGAAAAAGTCTGATAATCTTAAGAAGGGCACATGATTAAAACGTATACGAAAAATTGCCAAAGTCAGTGAAAGAGAGAAGGGTATGATTGAAAGTGATGTAGAAAACCCTTAATATCTATAAAAACGGGGGTGGGGATGGGGAGAGTTGGATTAAAAGTGGCATGGGAAATTATAAAAAATCATTCTAAAGGGAACATGATTAATACTGGAGTGGGTATTCATTGGGCATGAGTGATAATGATATGAGAAATTACAACAGAGGGAGTATTCAAAAGGGTTATAATGAAAAATTCTGAAAACTCAAGAAAGCTTGATTGAAAGAAATGTGGAAAATTCTAATTATCAATGAAAGAAGGTCGTAATTAAAAGTGATGTGTAAAATTCTAAAAATCATTCTAAGGGGTCATGATTAATACTGGTGTAGGTATTCACTGGGCATGAGTAATAATGATATAAGAAATTACAAAAGAGAGGTTTATGGATTCATGGGGAATGTGATTACATTGAAATAAAAAATTCTGAAAAGTCATTGAAAGTGAGCATGATTGAAAATGATGTGAAAAATTCGACATACAATGAAAGAAGGCCATGATTAAAAGGGATTTGGAAAATTCTAAAAGTCTTTGAAAAAAGCAGGATTAATAATGATACAGAGGATTCTAAAAATCTTAAAATTGGGCATGAATAATAGTGATACGGCATTGGTAGATGATTTTTAAAATTTGCATTAATACATAGAATTTTTTTTTAATTATTGGAGAAGGACATGTTCAAAACAAAATGAAAAATTATAAATATCATTCAAAAGAGACAAGGTTAAATGATACAGAAACATGGATTCCTTGTAATAAAATGTTGAGAATCTCTCACTTAAGATAAAAATAAATTGACTAAAGAGAATTACTTATCAAATTTATAAATTTTTTCCGGCATTTTTATGCGATATCTTTATCAAAGGACCGACAGAGCCTCTCTGATGAAAAGCCGCTAAGTACTGAACTACTATTATGAGATAAAGTTATCAAACATTTTACGATAGTAAAACACGCATGACTTTGTTTATTTCTATAGAATATTTGCTTCTGTGAATGTATGAAAACACTTCTGATGTCGAAAGTATAAGTAGTTGATGTAGAAAGAATGTAAAATTTTCTTTTATCGTCAATAAAATCACTAATTTAAATTGGTTAAAACATGTCTTAGTAAATTTTAACATAGAATACAATATTTGAAAGAATTTTATTTTACTTTCTAGCATTTTCGTTTCCTTATCTATAATGACTTCGTTTTTGTAATGGATCACTCTATGCATATTTTGTATGATGAACATAGTTTCAAGTGATTCATTCAAGTGCATTTTGTATAATGAGCATAGTTTCAAGTGATGAATAAAAATATTTCCATCTGATTAATTTTTAATTGCACTGGTATTAATGACTAAATGACTGAAATTATCTCTAATTGCTTAGTTTTTGTAATGGATTACTCTATGCATATTTTGGATGATGGACTTGAACACTTATTTTTATAATAATGTTTGCTTTTAAAGAAATAAAAAAAAATTATTAAATAAAATTTGTCCCAAGGTAAGTAACAAAATAATTTTAATTTGATTTATTAATATGTTGTGAGCAGTTGAAATATGTTGAAACCTATCATAATACCACTATATTTATAACGATTGTTCTCCTATTAAGGATATTTTCTCCTCTTTAAATGTTATATCTCCCTACATGAAAATTATGAACATTTGGCAAGATTTTAAATGAAACAAAATGTTAAAATTTTTATTTTTAGAGCCCCGAGCACTTGCGTTTTGTGTTCTAAAATCTAGTTAAAAAACTGTGTATTTATTTTAGACACTTTTTTAACAATCAATTGATGCCATATTTTGACGTGATATCAAATTTAGTAACAAGATGGAAACACTCTTCATTTATTTATGTATTTGTATTTTTGAGGTATTGCTCGCGAGCGTACAGACCGACAGATTGATTAATTATTTATTGATTATTTTAAAGCTATTATTGAATATTATTTTAAAACAAAAATAGTTATAAATATGTTAAATATTACCTACAGTTACTCACATAAAAAGATTTAATACATGTCCGTGGATACTCAAGTTTTTCGGAATCTAATATTATCATTCTTGAGGCCCACTAACTTTATTTTATGTAATAATTTTACTTTATTTTGTAGTGAAGAAAGACTCATGGTGTTGTGAAGATGAAAACACCGGCTTTTGGGAATCATATTTTATTGAGATTTCTACTAGATTCCACATCACAAGACAGACAAAACATAAAATTACACACACATACTTAGCATGGAAGAATAAAATATCACATAGTTTCAAACTGGATAGCGAACTATCACAGAGTAGTGATGTCTTACTTACTCACTGAAAAGCATCATGGGAACTATATAAATACTCCGTCTATATATATGTATATATACCACAGGTTACAATTTTTAGTGTCTTAGAAACGTTTTATAAATATTTATATTATATTTGGTATAATTCATTATTATATGAAATTCAGCTTTTTTTCAAGGATGCGTCATGACTGAAATTTTTTTTCTATTATTCTAGTGGAAGTTTTTTAACTATCCCAATCCAAAATTCTTAGTTCGGGTTGTTTTTCTTTTTCAAATTCGTGATTGTTTTATTTTATTTTTTAAATTAATTTTAAATTTTAAATTGTGTAATGAAGAGGGAATCCAGCGGTACAAGTTAGCTAGAAACCAGCCAGCTAACGAATAGAAGTTTTTATAAGGGCAACGCCCTTCCTAAGGCCAATCTTGTGCGATAAAATTCAAGCTTATTATGATTGAGACTCTGCCTAAATGAAATATACGAAAACTGGATGAAACAAGTCAACACATGTCATTTGAACGGCTTTTGAGAGTAAACATTCACCGTGATGTTATCGCACAATGAGTCAAAGTGCAGCAGTATTGCAGGTTAACCAGCTAGCTTTGATTCAACTTATTGTTTTGGAACAGAACATATATTTACTTTAAGAGTTGCATTTCATTTTTATTTTAATTAGAATAAATATATTTTCTTCTTCATATGTCTTCTTTAAGCAAATTTTAAGAAATCCAAGTTCACAATTAATTACGTTACCTATGAGAAAAATGTAGACTTGGACAAAAGTCATAAGATAAATAAAAAAAAAAAGGCTAAAAAATTTAATAGTTAATTATAAAAAAAATCTAAAATTTTTTTACAGAATTATAAATAAAATACTTTGCAATTACGTCTACTATTTTTTCTTTAATCAGTCTAATTTATATTGTCTTATTAAGAAGACCCAATTACATGCATAATAAATAATGGACTGGCTAATTCTTCAGACATTAAATTTTAAAAATTGAATATAGTTAATCTTTTTTAATGGGAACTATTTAATAATAAGTATAAAAGTGTATAAGTATCTAGCTTTTTTCATACAATCTTTTTTTATCCATGGCTATTTGTTTTAGTATATACAAAAAAAATAATCTAAAATTGGAATTATCCCGGATAATGCGAGATATTCGGTCGCATTATATGTATAGAACATTGCAAAAAAAATAAAAAAAAATAACACCTTTATTTTTAATTAAATTATCTATTTTAACTAATTTATTTAAAATTGAATTAATCGTTTTTTTAAATATTAATTGTTTGTTTATAGCTAAAATATGGAACAATCCAAGCATTTAATTCTAACCCAAGACAAACAGTAAAATTCAGAAAAACATCAATTCAATGAGGACGTCTATTTATGTAAATTTTAGCAATTTCAGAAGTTTGGTTTTAGATTTTTGTCTTATTTTTCATGTATATGTTCACCCCTTGCTATAGTTTTCACATCATATAGCTTAGTAATTCAGCCATAAGTAATCTCCTTTGATTGCTATTTGAATTAATTCTTTGTGTCTCATTTGTTATTTATGGCGTATTTAGGTATTTTACCGCAGTAGGCAGTGTACATTACGAGGGCACTCTTTTAATGAACTTGTAAATTTAGTTTCACATTTTTGCATATTTTAAATTTAAGCGACTAAATAATGATTTATTTTTGGTTAATTTTTTCGTCTTTAATCTTAGTAATTTTTTGAAAATGTAAATATTTTTTTACTACTAATCGCCTCAAGCGACTAGGTAGTTTGCCGGAAATATTGGTTATATTTGATTTCAGATAAATTGTTTTTTATAACTTCATGATTGATTGAATGGAAGAAAATCATGCATTTGATTACTTGATGAACTCAATTAAATGATTTTGAATTTCAGGGTAACAACACATAATCTGTTGTTAAAAATCAATTCCTAAATTCGGCAAAACTTCGCGCTACTATAAAATTGGTATCTTTAAAAAGACAATTTTTGTAAACTTTGAAATGGGGTAATATTCATTTTTGTGGAATAATATTTGCGGAAGTTCAGCTTACGCCACAATTCAGGAATGTCAAAATTTAGCTTAGTTTTTAATTAATTAAATTTCTAATTTAAATTTTTTTTAAATTATTCGGAAATGCATATTACCACCCTCCAAAGCATATATGCTCTTGGTTAAGCGCGCTGGCATGTAGAAAGCCAATGCACACATTTTTATTATTAGTATTGATGATTCAGTACTATATGCCATCCATGTTGGCACCAAATTATATTAAACAGTCGCTTAGTAATTATAATCGTAATAACTTAAGTGAAAACAATGAAACAAGAACGGGATCAATTATGCTTAGTAAAATGTTAGTATTTTCGTAATATCTTGTGATTCATAGAATTTGTATTGTTTTATATATTTATTTATTTTGTAACTAAACTAATAACGTTTTTAAATCGACCTGCGGATATCTTTCTTAGCTCATTGGCCATAGGCAGCTGCTCTGTTGGAAATGTGCAGCTGTTTAATACTGCTTATTAATTCCTAGTGACAATTTTCCAGCTGGGCAGCTAGCTGCCTGGAGCTTTTAAATTGAATGGGGCTTTGTGGTTTGATAAAAAATATTTAATATCTTAGTTTTTAAATAAATTATTTTTGCAAATACTGATTCTTAGAATAATAAATTATTAGGATAATTTTAACACTTTTGTAAGTACATTCGGTCAGTTTCCTATATGTTTTATTGCATTTATTATTAAAATACTTATAAGCTGTCTGCTTCCATAATATTTTGTGGTAACATGGATCCCGGATAGTCTAGATTTAGAATAGATAAATAAAAACAAACATATATCCACAAAGGTATTAAAATAAAAAAAATAATAACCTAACATAGATAATTAAAATGTTGAAATCGTTTATTTTCTCAAAAGAGAAGCCTTATAATGTATATTACATGGACCGCACAATATTTAATCCCTCATTGTTTATTTTATTTACTTGATTCGTTGAACTTAGTAACTTAAGCATAAACATTATTTTAAATTTAAACAGCATTACTTAATATTGAAGCATCAAGTTTAAATCTTCCTGATACGAAAACTCAAAGGTAAAGTGGGTGATCGTCGGTATTTAATTATCTGTTCCTCTACTGTATCAAGAATCAGCTATGATAAGAAAAGAAAAGAAAAAGGCAACAGCAAAAAAAGAAGAAAAAAATCCTAGTCGGAAAGAACAAATATCAGCTTACAAACCAGTTTGCTTCTTCGTCAAATTTCTGTTATATAAACCCCAGAGCCGCGGAAGGGAACAAAAACAAGTGTCGCATAAATCATTGTTATTCTCTTCACAGCGTCATTTGAATACGGAACGCTTTACTTTTTTGTTGTAACACTTTTCCGTAACTGCATTCGTAGCGTGCCATCGGTTATGAAAAAGCGCTGGTTTATTTTCTTAATCGGACTGACATGAAGGAAACATCTGATGAAGGGGATGTCAGCAGTATTGCTGATTCTTGCAGTATTGGAAGTGGAAGTTCTAGTGTTAATGATCTGACGGAATATAATAAGAAGTACTCTCATGTTTGTATATTGACTTATTGGAATAAAGATAGAGTAGTTTGTGGAGTCGATGTAAGTATGGTACTTCAATTTAATTTTTTGAGTTATCTAGTTGTAAAATTTAAAAATATTAGTCATTAATAATATTTTTTTAATTATATTATTTTAAAAATTTTATTTCCCAATGACCTTTAGATTTTATAAGCACAATTTAATTTTTTTAACTGATTGCTTTTTATGAGAATTTTAAAATATTAATATATCTGAAAATTTCGACTCTTTCTCAACTACTGTATCAATTATACTTAAAATTAAAACTTTTGTCGTTTCGTCATTTTTGTCATTTCTACGAACAAAATGTTTGACATTTTGTTCATAGAAACAATGCATTGATTAATGTTGTAAATTAATAAAATTTTATTTTGGTTTATAAGAAACACCGAGTTTATAGTACATTAAATTGTCTTAAAGTTTCCGTTCTCTTTCAAAATGCTTATGCAGTTTTATTAGAAATCAAATCTTTTGTAACATAATTATTTTCATTTATTTAAATTAATGTGTTTATTTAGGCTGTGAATTGATAAAACTTAAAATTATCTTAAAGGCTTTTTAGAATATTTAATTTCCTTAAAACTTCCATTCTATCACACAATGAATATGAAAATATTAAAAATCAAAATCTCTGTCATTTAATTATTTTCACTTACTTTAAATTTATGCATTGATTAATATTGTTAAACAATAAAATTCAAAATTGATATATAGGAAATTCAGAATCGTAAAATTTTCTTTCTGTCTGTGATTTTTTTTTTAGTTATATTAGGATTCAAAATAGGCCATTTAAATTATTGTCAGTTTAATACATCGTTATTGATCAGATAAAATAAATATTTAAAAAATTAAGCATTTTTATGTATATTATAATTTATCAAAAATGTGTTGAAAATTTTTATATAATTTGACATTTATAATTTTTCAAAATGCCATTCCATATATAGAGCATTTAAAGCAAAAAGCATATCTTCAAATGTAACAAAAATGTTGAAAATATTTTAAGGGAAGAATTGCTTTTCTGGTTTTGTACAAAAAGTATTATGGCAATGATCTGTGTTTGCAGGTATCTAAAAATTGCCTTAATATTTAAAAATTTTTAGAGGTAATTATACCAAAAGAAAATCGTGGGAAAAATATATAAATATTGCTTATTTTTTAAAAAAAAATTGTCTTTTAAATACGGAAAAAAAGAAGTTACAATGTAGTTCAAATAATTTCATTGCTTATCTTTGCATAGCACTGTAAGTAATACCAAATAGGCAACAAAAAACAGCAGAATAGGTAATAAATTTTAAATAAAAATTGCTTGTTTTATTATATTATTTTTATGTGGCCACTTTACTTTTTAAATATAAAATACCTTAAACATTTTATGCTTGCCTTTATATAAAAAAAATGTAAAATAATTTTAAAAAATTCAATAACAGAGGTACATAGACTAATATAATAAAAAATGCATACTTTATAATATCAAGAAAATGTGTTCACATAAAAACAGAATTCCAAAAATGGGCTTTAGGAGTTCCAAGAATCTGAAAAAACAATTTCGAAATTCACCAAATTCTCAAAACTGAATATTCTCAAAAACAAACAAAACTGATTTATTTATTAATAGTAAATCTTAACCTCTGCCAATATTGAAACTTATATCTCTATAAACTCTGCATTTTCCAAAGGTATTTTGTTGCGTCAACGAATACCTAAAGTAAAGAAAAATCGTGGCATTAATTCGCCAATAATAATAATAATAAAACTAAAATCCATATGATAAATTTCCTTTTTAACCATTTTCCAGTTTTTATTTTTATTTTGGTTCAGTTTAGTTTAATTACATTTACGTCCCGTTTTTAAAGCAACACTAGGACTATTTTAAGACGGACAGTTTTTATTTTTAAGAACTAGGAATAAACGTATGTTAACAAAGTTACTTTATTCTAAAACAGTAGAAAGTTCACGAACATTTTAATGCATGATTTTATTTACAATTCGATAAAATAAATTCACAATTATATTCTGTCGGCATAAAAAAATATTGTTAAAATTGATTTTTCTGTATGAATTATATAAAATTTCTTCAATTAAAAAAGCTCTCAAAGAATAAATTATATTATTCTAAACCGAAAAAGTAGGCATATGAAAATTTCTAGCATAAAAGGTTTTCCGACTCAAAAGATAATTTAAAATAATATTGAGTTAGTAAGTTTGTGTCTATTAATCGCATAATTGTAAAATCTGTCATGTAAAATTTTCAATTAAACAGAAATCATGGGAATTTCTAAATTAGATTAGCTAAGATTTTTTTTATGAATTGCTGTGTTGATCACATTTTGATAAATCGTCAAGGTTATCTCAAATTGAAATTCCAAATTATGATAGAGAATTGCATATTCCTTTTGAATTTCATCTTTTCTTTGGAATGTGTTAAATTTTTTATCTGGATATAGTACAGATTAAATTAATATAAAATATGGAATTGTCTTTACAATATATTAGAATGAATTAATATTAGTTATAATTATTTTCGATAAAAGAATATTAAAAAAAAATAAGTTGAGCATTAGAATGCTTCAAACACAAAAGTAAAATGTTACGAAATGTTATCGTGTAATATTGTGAATTGAATAATGCAATAAAATGTGAAATTTACATGCACGATAAAAAAAATAAAAAAACTTTTATTTTGTCCACTTGAACCATTTGCAAACGACATCTTGCGATTTAAATGACTAATTATAATAATGGTGAATTCTGGTGTCGTGCTTAAAAAATAACTCTTGTTCTATGTCCATCCTTTTATGCAAACACCTTTTTATCTCCAATCTTTTACGAATTATTGATTTTTTTTATTTACTCTAAACCGTATTTTTAAGGAGTGGTAATTTCTTTATTTATTAATTTAGTTCGTGGTATATTATGATATAATTTATGTGAGTGGTAATTTATTTCACTAAGATCATAAAATTACTATGAAAATCTCGAAATAATTTAAATAATTTCCATACCTTTTGGCTATCAAAGAATGTGAAAAGATACACAAGGTTTGAAAATAATTGATCATTATTCAATGTTTAAAGTCTTTTGGTATGCTTTAATACAGCAGCCAGAAAACTAAATTAAAATCGCAAATACTTAGATATCTAAAATGTAATAAAGGCTTATACTTAGAAATTTCCGAAATCTTGTATCTTTTTTTAGATTTCCCTATGGATATGAATCATCATCCATTCTATCATTTAATACATTAAGGTCAAATATTTAACAAAAAGATTTGTCTAGTAGGAGGAACCATTTCTTAAACAGGGTTGAACCTCAGTTAACTGTCAATATATAAGAAAGAGAAAAGTGAAAAACATTATTTACTCTTCCAATATGCTCAGTTAAGAATCAAAACACTGATATCTTGTATGTGTTTTCGATTCGGCTTATCGGCTTTAAAGTTAAACTTGAAAGAATCCACTTCAAATATGGTATAAATTGCTCGAGATATTCACTTTTGTCCCTTTCTTGAAGGCAAGATTTTTTATTCAATGTTTTGTTCATTCTCTCTTTTAGTTCATGATATACAAATTTAAAAATATTTTTTATGGATAAAAACAGAAATAATTGAGAAGAAATTAATAATATCTGAGCGTTATTCAACCTTGGTTATATGCATCGTTCTATGCCATGGCCATTTTTTTTAAAAAAATCTAATGAATCATTATAGAAAAGTGGGCTGTATTTAAGTTTGTTGTAAATAAGCACCCAACATCATGTAGGAGTTTTTAAGGGCGTACAAGGCTGAAGAAGCTGCAGTAAAACTCATAATAATGAAAGAAAATGTATTTGCATGGTCAACTCCTGAAGACTTTTTCAATTCAATGTAAAAAGTTAGTTATATTATTAAGTTTCTTTGATAGATAGTAAATTTTTTTTAGAATGTAGCACAAATTTCCGATTTCATTATGTAACTTCAATATATATGTTTAATTGTTTTTAAATTCAAAATATTGTTTTCTTTTTATAAAGAGTTTGCGTTATTGCTCTTTTATAATTATAGTATGGTATTTTTTAAATTTATTTTTTCAAGACCAGCAGCTGCCTTTTATAGCTCAAATAATTGTTGTTGCTGCTTCTAATGGCACTTGCCACGGACAAGACAGCCGATTTAAGCCTAAGGGCGAGCGCCTCTTGTTTTTATCGTGGAGCCAACTTGGGCCAAGAGTACGACTTGACTACTCAACCATGCCCAAACCGGGACTCGAACCCGGAACGACCGGATCACGGGAAAAATGCACTACCCCTATGCCAGGGCGCCGGCCAAATATTTGTTAAGTCATTAATATGATAATTTCCTTTAGAAAGAACACGAAATTTTAGCTGCTTATCTAAAAAGGAAAAAAAAAATCCTTTTTTTTTGTAATTGTGATAGTGTTCAACAGTATATCTAAATATTACACAATGGTATTAAAAATTTTAGTTTCATATCAAACTGACATGTGTAAGAATGACAAATTTTATTCTCCTAATAAAGTTATACACAGAGAAGGAGGTTAAAACATTACCTGGTTATAAGCCTTAGTGAAAACTGGAAAGCTATATATACAGTGGTGGCCAAAAGTGTGGACATTTTTTGAAAGTTTCATGTTTTTCAACTTTGTGTGCTTGTAGAATATATTAATTTTCACTTAAATACAAATGTTTATATATCAAATTGAAGATAATTTCATATAGAATTTAATAACAAAAACAGTATTACAATATCTGTATTACAAAAAAAGTTATGTTCATTTTAGTAAGATCTATCTTAGATTTGCATTTTTTTAAAGTGATACTTACACAATCAATACTTAGTAGGATAACCCTTATTTTTTAAGACAGCTTCACTGCGTCTTTTCATTGAGTGAACGAGTGTTTGGAGTTCATCTTTCGTAATCACATGGTGTCAAGAATCAATTATAGATTCAATAAGTTGTCTTTTATTGGATGGACGTTTTTTTCGTATAAGAATTTTCAAACGTCGCCACAAATTTTCAATTGGATTGAGATCAGGGTGGTTTCCTGGCCATGGTAATATATCTATGCCTTTATTTTGAAACCATGCTTTGCATACTTTTGCTGTGTGGCATGGAGCTGAATCCTACTGAAAAATAAATGGTGCTTTGTTGGGGAAGGAATCCCTGATGGAAGGTATCAATTTTGGTTCCAGGACAGTTTCGATGTATTTTTTGGCATTCAGGATGCCATCAATCACTTGAATTCGGCCCAGACCATCTGCAGACATACGTGCCCAAATCATGGCATTTGTTGTTGTTTTTATAGTTACTTCAATGCAATCAGGATGAAGAGCTTCACCTACTCTACGTCTCACGTATTTTCTACCATCACTACCTAAGACCGATATTTTAATAACGTAAACAGAACTTGCGTACACCAGAACAAGTCACTGAACTACCAACTTGTCTTGCAATTTCAGCATAAGAGAGGCCATTTTCTCTCAATATGACAATTCGGCTTCTATTTGTAGATGTCCAATCAGTTCTTCTTGTTGGTGACATTGTTTAAAATTAGTTTAATTAAAAAAAAGGACTTAAAATATTCAAAAACAGCAATACTCTATTTGATTGTACTAGTATGCATCATTCCGCAAAATATTTCCACAACAATAACTCTTTTACCATCCAAATAACCTAAACTATAGTTACAGGCATTTAATGGGTCCGCTGAACAGTGTTTGTGATTGGCTAGTATGCTTTTATTACAAAACACGTCATTCTTCAAAACAATTTGTGTTTGTTTGTTCTACTAAAATGAGCGTAACTTTTTATGTAATATAGATATTGTAATACTGTTTTTGTTATTAAATTTTACATTAAATTACCTTTAATTTGATATATAAACATTTGTATTTAAGTGAAAATTAATATATTCTACAAGCATGCAAAGTTGAAAAACATGAAACTTTCAAAAAATGTCCACACTTTTGGCCACCACTGTGTGTGTATATATATATATATATATATATATATATATATATATATATATATATATATATATATATATATATATATATATATATTAATAGGTGATTGGTAGATGGAAAATTAAGTAGATTACAAAGCTAATGGGTCCATATATATTAATACTTGCCAACGATTAATTGCTTAATAAATCCTTTAAGATTACACTCTAATAGGCTCTTTCATAATTACAATATGGTTGTATGCAATTAATATTAAAATTCACAACAGCATAAAGTTAATACGTATATAATGTCTTATGTTTATAAAGCACTTTATTGTATTTTAAATTCAATTTAATTAATTCTTTTTTCAGTTAGAAAAAAATTAGTCAAAAGTGTGAAACATTGCAAGAGCGTTCTCTGGGTGTCATATAGTATTGGGATTGAAAGCATTTGAATGTATTTATTTCTCAAAAAAAGTGTTATAATATAGATTTGATGTTAATCTTTAATGAAAGATTTTAAACGTTCGAGTTTGTATTTAAAAGTTAGTCTTATTCATATTTACTTATTTTATACTGTATCATGTCCGTGCTAATGTATTTGACATTCCTTTCAGCTTTCTTACATTGGACAAGATTGCTACTCCATTCCAAGCATTTTAGGCAAAATATATGGAAACCAGACTCGGAGACTAGATCTGAGTTTCAATTCAATTAGGTAAGGAATTTCCACATCTTTCTTTTAATTTGTTGCGTTCTTCTTTAAATTCTTCGTTGCTTTTTCTGTAAATTCGTTCTTTAATGTTGATGATATAGATAATTTCTGTGATAGGCATAATTTATGATTCTTTCCTTTATGTCTCTACGTGAATATTTTTGAGCTGATATGCATGTTTATGTAACATTCCAAAATCGATGGCTCTAGAGTCGAAAACCATAATCATAAAACCTTTTCATTTCCTGTTATTTTATCTTGAAATACTGTACCTACATCTTGAAAGATATTTATTTCTTTACTGCAGATTGTTTTGCAATGTTTCAAAATCTAATGCATTGAAAATTATTTTAAGGAAATTCAAACGTCTAGTTCGAAACATCGAGGCATGATAATATTCGCTTCATTCGCTCATCTTTATTGTATTTTAAAATATTTGTTCATAAATAAAGCACTGATAATACACAATAAAAATTATATTTAATGTCCCTATTAATGGTTGTATATATGACTGAAAAGATGTTATAAAATATACATAAAAAGTTTATGAAAATGCGATTTAAGTTTGAGAAAATAATATACGGAAATAAAATTAGTATAATTGAAGAGTTAATGTTTAAATTCGTGTATTTATAATCACTTTTTTTGGCAGTAATATACTTTTTAGATATTTAATTGAGACCTGAATATTTCGATTAATTTTTTAGTTAAAGTTTAATTCAAAAACTGTTTCTAAGTTAACAGTAAATTTATTAGCTCTAGAGTTTAATGATTGGCCTGCGGGCTCTGTTTTGGGGAGCTTTTTGAATTATTTTTAGGTACTTTTTAATTTTTATGGTTCCCGCCAAAAAAGTGCAAATCTTCGCAGATTTGGCGATTGGCAACTCGGGTTTAGTGATTTTGGTGTAATCTGAAAATCGATAATTAATCCTGGAAGCCGTAAAAATAAACAAGTTCGGATTTTTGTATCATTCATGTCAGATGACGCAATTTACAGATAATGACCAACTGGTATACTTTGTCTTGTTGTCTTTATATCTCTTGGCCTGTTAATCCAACTCTTACCACTTGGTAATCTGCTCTTACCACTTTGGTTGGATAACTGAAACTGATTTGTTGGACTTGAAACTACTTGCAAAAAACTAAATCTTAAAAAGTTTGACCGAAATTTCTTGAAATAATCAGGATATATTGAAATTTCAGAAGTAATTATAGAATTTCTACATGTCTAACGATATGCTTATATGTTATTTTTCTGTTTTTGAATTTCAGGTCTTTAGAAAATTTAGAATTGTTTCCTTTGCTTGAGGAGTTAATTGTAGATAACAATGAGCTTAGCGATTTAGTATCATTTATTCCTTTGAACAATCTTCATACGCTTTCTTTAAACAAAAATCACGTAAGTATATTTTTCAAATAAATTTCCCATCATTTTATTGTTTAGAAAACATTGTCTTTTGAGAAATTGTTGAATAGGTATAAATATTTATGCTGATAACAATTTTATAAAAAAATAAATAGGAAAATTACATTACTTTACTTTACTTAATTACTTACTTAAATACTTTAATTTATATACTTGATTAAATTACGAAGATTGAAATTCAGTCTTTCAAATAACGATTAAAATATTAATCAGATATTTGTTTTATATGCACTACATTAAACACATATTGTTTTAAAATGAGCATGCATTTTTACCATTGATTATAATAAAAATTAACAATAAAAAAAATCGGCGTTTGAAAGGTGTTGTGGAGAAAACGACATAAAAATGTTTGGTAAAATTATAGGTTTAGTTTTGTTGCCAAAATTGCTATCAGACTTTTGAAATATTCGTTTAAATCTTATTTAATAATTTTCTTCACTGCCATTTCGGTGAACAACGAAAAAGAATAATGATAATAATAATAAAGGAACAAAAATTCAGAAAATGAATAAAATTGATAAATTAAGTAGATGGAAATAAATTAAATAAGAAATACACATGCATATTCTGCTCTCGGTACAATTGCTGCAATTTGCTCTCGGAGGCATCAAAATTTGCTTACTGTGCATCGCTAAATGACGGATAGGAAAGGAAAAAACTCCACCCTTCCTTATATTCATGAAGGCTCAATAATTCATTATTGTAAGCATTACGGAATATTAAAATAGATTTTCTCAAATTCCCCATCAGATTGTGCCTGGCAAATTTAATAAAATACATAAATGAAATTAAGCGATTGATTGATAATTTTCTAGAAGATTTAATATTTTATTATCATCAGAAACATGCAAATATGCCCAATTTCAGAACTTTAGCACATCAGGAAATAAGTGAAAATATATCTTGCAAATTTTCAAATTTACAAACATGAAGCAGGTTACATTAAATAAAAGATACCAAAATATATTTCCCAGTGCGCAAAATTGAAATAAAATCTTATTTTATTAATAGCAATAAAATAATTCAATAGTACTCTTTATTTCTGTTGTTGAACTTAAAATTTAATATGTTTAATATAATATAATATTTGAAATATCTGGAACATATTCAGCAAGTGTTGGATTTGTTCAGTAACAAAGTTTAAATTTAGCTTAGTTTTAATAAACTAAGCTAAATTAAAGCTTAGTTTTAATAAACTAAGCTAAATTAAAGCTTAGTTTTAATAAACTAAGTATTAATTATATTACATTTTTATCCAATCATAGTTTTCAAGTACATTTTTGCAAAAATGTGTGTATAATTTATAAATATTATAATTTATTGTTGCAGTTTCGTGATTTAGAATCCTTATTGAAACAACTTACCAACTGTTACCCACAATTAACGTATTTGAGCTTACTTGGTAATCCAGCTTGTCCTGACCAACTCTCTAGTTTCGAAAAAGATGAAGAAGATTACCAGAGATATAGGTAACAAAATATTATTATTATATTTTCGATCCTGATGAGAGTACAAATAAAATATGTTTGGGATTTAAGATTAAAAAATGTTTTAAAAAGTGGCCATTAAATTTCGGTGTTATGTGTTTTAAGACAAAATGAAGCATATGACGTAATAAAATGAGAAAACACATATGAAAATAAGGGAGGGGATTTAAAGAGATTCAAATTTTTATTTTGAAATTTATGTGCTTAATAATATTTTAATTTTAGTTCCTCTATTTTTGTTTTATACTTCACAATTTATTCTAAATTATATAACAGTGATAAAATGCAAACAAAAGATTGTATTTAATATAATTGAGACGCGCTTTTATGAGAACTCATATTTTGTAATATATTTAAAGGGTTTTTTATGACTATATTAAAACTAAAGTAAAGAAAATGTACGGAAATAAACTTATCAATTTTTTTATTTTAAAACGTTATTTTTATTTTTCACAATAAGTGGACAAAAAAAATGCAATCGTCACCAATCATCTTGGCGAAATCTTAGCAACTGTGGTATTACGAAGCTTGGCTTGATTGAAAATTGGCCAGTTAATCTAGGAATACAATTGTTAAACCATGGTATCTTATGTACAATGGGGTTTGATGTTCTTGGAATAATCTAAAAATCATCAAATAAACCCGATGATGCTACTATATTGGTGACGTTTGGCCTTTTATTACAATGGAGTTTATTGATTTTGGCGTAATCTGAAAATTGCCAAATAAACCTGGTATAATGAATTATCATTAAAATGGGTAACAAACAAGTATCATAATAATTAATAGAAAATGCCTGCTCTGGGATGCCTTAGATGGGTCAAATCAATAAAATTCATAGCTTCATATTTCGTTAAATTTTAGCTGCAGAAAAATTGAAATTTTTCAATAAAAATGTTAGTATACCAAGAATAGTTTATTAATTAAATATATCTTATAAGACCAGGAGACTGATAAAAATTTAGACTTAAGTTTCAGTAGTACATTTATTGACTCAAATAATATGGAAGAATATACTTTACGTCACTAAAAGTATTTTTCTAGCTGTAAATATAGGCATATCTCTAATGGTTTAAAAATAAGGTATTATGTTACAATAAGAACGAGCCAACTTTTAAATACACTTCTTTTTAATTTCTATGTATAACGCATTTTTAAAATGAGAATTATTACGCCTAAAAATGTTTTATTATAATAAAAGTAAATATCACAAATGCGTGATGAAACTAAAATGATTTTTTTAAATGAAATTTTATACATTTTAGGTATTACATCATACATCAGATACCGAAACTGAAGTTTTTGGATTCAACGCCAGTGAAACCTTTCGAAAAAGCGGAAGCCAAAAGAATCGGTGGGTTCATGAAAGTCGCGCGTCCTAAAATTGAAATGGCTGTAAGTTGATTTTTATTTACTTGAAGAAATTTATCAAAACAACTTTAAATAAGATATGTTTCAACTGTATAATGCACGAGTTTAACTAAAATATGCATATATTTTAATATTAAATAAGATAAATTTAACAAAAATATGCATATATTTTAATCATAAGCATAAGCATAAATTTAACAAAAATATGCCTATATTTAATTAATATGCATAATTTTTAAATATGCATGTATTTTATATTTATTATTCATGATTAATTAAATTCTCTTGATTATCTTTATACTATTATATTATTACACTGTATAAAAAGGTCAGCTAATATATCTTAAAATTTGTTGAATAAGAAAAATATCCAACTTCATAATAGATGAAAATAATATTTTATATATAGAAGTAATATTATAAATTTTTGAATTCATCTATTATTTATGAAATTTATTACAGTTATATATTTAAATAATATTTTATATAAAATTATTATTTTATATAAACCACCTTTTTTGGAAGGTGTTTACAGGATTTAAAGGTAAGTCAGTCATACAAAAACAAATAAAATTATGTAGTATAACCTGGAATCGGAAACGCACTAGAGGTCCCTGCAAAAAAAAAAAAAAAAAAAAAAAACATGAGAGGAAGTAAAAGAAAAAGATACCTTAAATAAACTGTGTTGCATAAATTTAACTGAATACTAATTTTTTGATGTCACAATAACATAAAAACAAGTAGTATGCAGTCACTTTCGGAAATGGCCACTCAAGTATAATATGATTTTTTTTTCACCCTTAACCCTCATTTATGATTTACGATGTAAATGCACTCGGGGAAGAAAATATCTTTTTGCCTTTTCTGCATAGATATTTGTTTTTTAAATGTCATATACGAAATGTCATATACGACTGACATTTTGTCTTCATAACACCCTCTAATATTGGCACCTGGGACATCTATACTCCTCTTACGGTAATTTGTCCAATAATCTAAATTTATTTTCTTCTGATTAAGATCGCAATTAATTTCCGCAAATAATTAATATTTGATTGAATCAATTAAAGAAATCCATTACAAATTTGATTTGAAATATAAAAATAAAATAATTTTATTAATTTATTAATAATTATTATTTAAAGAGGTTTTATGCAATTCTCAAATTAGTTATAAAGCCCCCCAAAAAATGCTTCTTTTTTTAGAGATGTCAAGCTGGAAATTAAATAATTAGTTTTGAATAATATTCTCCTTTAAAAGCTGAAAGTAATACAATTACATTTTCTTTTAAATATTAAAAAAATCAGAAGTATAGTTTTTAATTATGTTTCAATGCTTGTAAATTTCTTTTAATGTTTTTTTTTATATCCAGAAATCGTTAATTACTTTATTTTATTCTTTTCTCAAGGATGAAGCGAACGATGAGGCCACAGACTCACGATATTCACCTCTTCCGGTAGATAATAATAAAGAAGGAACTCACAGAGGCATGTTCGCATTTTATATTTAATTATTTTACTTCAAGATTCACACTAAATTAACTTATTCTTACATGTTTTATTGATGTATCTCATATTTAATTTGTTTTCCATAGCATTATGAATTCTTACTATATGAATGGAGTTAATTAATCCGTAATATTAATCCAGTTTATATTGCACTTTTAGATTTATAAAGTATGATTTGTTCCATTCGAATTTCTTAATGTAAAATTGTCAATGACGGATTAATATCTATTTATATTACGTTTATTTAAACGAATTAAAAATGTATCATAAGCGGTCATCATGATGAAACGTTTTGATTTGTTTGTTTCTTATGGCACTGACAAGCCCGCTGTTACGAAGACAGCGATTTAAGCCTGAGGGGGAACGTCTCTTATTTTTTATAGCAGCGCCAACTAGGGCCAAGAGTACGACTTTGCCACTCACGCATCATTCATTCGCTTGCACAACCCCTTTTTACAGGAGGGCACATTCACACATCTCACAGATAGAACAACAGAAGAACAACCATGCCCAAACCGGGACTCGAACCCGGGACGCCCAGATCACGGGGAAGACGCGCTACCCCTATGCCAGGACGCCGGCACGCTTTGATTTAAATTGTATTGATTACTTTCTTTAAAAATATTTAAGTGTGCATGTATGTTTAAAGTATTTAAATGGTGCTTTAAAAATATTTAATAACCAAATGTGCCTCAATATATGCATAACAGTATTCTTTAAATCTACTTTTTATTCTTAGAAACAGGTTTTTAATCTAACAAATCAATATATATATATATATATATATATATATATATATATATATATATGTATATAAAAGATTTCAAAAATGTGTTGTAAATAATGTTGCAAAATGCTGGTTTAAATTTTGTAGCCATATTCTATAAAAATTAAATAATTTACTTTGGTTAAGATCGGATTTTTTTACGCATTATATTTTATTTTTTGAAATCATATAAAATATATTCTTCATTGATTGCTGCAACTTTTAAGAGAATTTAAATGGGATCTATAATTATTCTATATGCAAAAGATTACTCTAAAGTAATTTCATCATTAATTATGATGTTAATATTAAAAGAAACTCCTTAGGTGGCATCTTTGCTCCTTAGGTGGCATCTTTGAGGAGCAATGCTAATTTAAAAGTCATCTCTGCTTCTTGATTTTATTATTCTGTCGAGAAGTTTATCGACACTTTTCCTGATGACATGCCCTGTTCTATTCAATTCCAATATGTTATATGTTAAATTTTTATCAACTTTTAAAGAACATCTGTCTTCTTTGTTTTTTTAGTTTTCAAGTTAATTTACAAGTTTCGTGTCTTTGAAAAGAATACAGTTTATCAAATTATCCGACATCTTCGCTACAAAGCTAATCATCTTAATCCACTCTACGTATTTATCTTTTCATTCAGAATGTACTTAATATGTTAAATGATGTGACGTCTGATTAAAACGGATCGCAGAAAAAAAATTCACGCACTCTTCTTTCTTGATAGGATATTAAAAATCGTCATTCCGAGACTGGTAGACTGATGTGCATTTTAACAATGAGCCACCATGACTTAAATATCTGGATGCAGAGATTTTCTTTCTTCCTCTTCTAAATAAAACACAAATAAGACTCAGTCTACCCTGAAAGTTTTCTGAGTAGTCAGAATCAAACTTCAAATGCTGCTTAAGTGGTGCAAGATCTCTTTGATCTAATGCAAATCCCACACTTCTCCTTTAGACACTTACATAATCCTATGGGATCAGCGCCACACTTAAGTGAATTGATGACACCTTACTCTCTGTTTCTAATAATACACTAAACTGTCGGATATCGACAATTGATAATTCCAAGATATTTTTGAAAACTTCAGCTGGAATAAAAAAGGAGTAAATTAACATCAGAATACAAAAACAAACGATCGATTGTTTTATTACAAAAGTATGCCAACAACTTACAGAAATCTGTTTATTTTATCATTATTCTATGGGTAAGCTTCCTCCTATTGTTAATTTTTTTCAAAAGAAAACTTTCTTGATGATTTCGTTCCTTTTTTTCTCATTTTGTGGATTATACCCGATAGCCATGCCGGTTCATTCCATGAATAATTGAGAGTTCACATTTGTGAATTTATTATCTCTGGGGCCAGTAATTGTTAATTTATTCATTATTAGCTTAATGGCCCTTTTTCTAATAATGCAAATATTAATCTATACAATAGTAATACAAATATTATATCTATTACACCTAACTACTATTTGTATCATGAATTGCTATTATTATTTCATCAATGAAGATATTTTTATTTATGGCAGGATCTTTTGGGAAACTAAGGCAGCGTTACACTGGGACTCAGTCAGAAGGAAACAGATTCATTCGGGACAACGAATTATGATTTTCATTTTTATGTGTGTAAGTTGATTAACTTTAATATCATTTCTTTCTCTAGATTCATTAATTGACGTGTTCTATTCTGACATGTTATTAAAGTCAATTGCATTTTTTTAAAAATGTAAGTTCACCTTGAATTTAACGAGTGCACCTCAACATTTAAGTGATTTGGTTCAGTTTTGAGACTTTCATTAACACATGAAACAGAGATTTATTTTAGGAATACCAGTTATTTTTTTCAGTTTTGGGCTGCCTAAATGATACAAGATCGCTTTGATTTGTAGGAAATGTCACTTCCGCTTTCGCCATCTGAAATTTGCTAGCTGTTGTCATTTGTTTTTTTTTTATTAGTAAAAAATATTCTAAAAAAAAATCAGAAAAATTTCTATTGGTGTGCAATTTTTTCTCTTCACATATTATTCCTTATATGAAGGATTATTTTTATTAATTGATAAGGAAAATCATCAATGGAATTCAATTTTAATAAATATATTTTTGCAAGTTTATGTCAGTTTATTTTTTTATATAATTTTGCATAGTTAGTATTTTCCTGTTTACAATCTAGTATCGATTCAGAAAATATTTTATGCTAGAAAAGATTTTTTTGTCACCCTAATCAACTGTTTTTACGCCGGAAAAATGAAACAATCAAATTGAGCATTAGTAAGCTGTTATTTCATTATTACTTAGCTTGAAGATGTGCTTGTCTAGATGGATTGTTATCCTGTTTATAATATCTCAAATCTGACAGTCACAGATTAACTAACAAAAGTTGTATTAGAAAATATCATGCGCATTGATAGAGGTTTTAAGAAATATAAAAAAAATATATATTTGCTATCAATATTTTACTTTAAATGTAAATATATTATAGCATTATAATTTTTTTCCTTTCTATGGATCCTCTTTATCCATAGTGTTCACGAACAATCAAATTAAAGCATTATAATCGGATTGAAATAAATAGTGAGTCACTAAGAGAAAAAAAAAATGCAATGTTGAGTACAAATTTTAAAAAATGCCGTAAGAAAATAATACCAATAACTTTTAGTTTGATCAGTGAAGGGAGAATATAATGAATCAGTATAAATATAAAAACATCAGATTCAGCTCATTGAATTCGATATTTATTCATACTTAAGTTTATTCGTGCGCTGATAAATTTATTCGTTATTCATATTTAGATTTATTTGTACAACGCCAATTTATACATAAAAAACCTGTCTCAGTTGCTAGATGCCAAATAGTAATTGGGATTTCGAAACTGATAATGACGCACACCAAAAGAGTAGGGACATATAAGTACTGAGTTACAGACGGCGGTGAAAGTTTATATATACTGATCCTGTACAAAGCATTGTCTTACCAAATACAGAACAATTTTTTTAAATAAATAAAATTCTAGTTCCATCATAAAATCATCCATTCATTTTGTTTTCATCCCTTCTATGGAAAGAAAGTGTTTCTACATTTTCTTCGTTTGCTAATTATTAATTTTAAAAATTACGATTTTCTTAATCTCTGTGTATATTCTGTATATTGTGTTAATTGGAAATCTATATTTAATTAAAATTTCTTTGCGTTTAAAGATTTTTTTTGTTCTATTTTCTATGTTTATTGTTTTTGGAAAGAGCCAAATTAATCACTGTAATAAGAAAAGTATAAAGTTATAAATATTCTTTTTATAAAGTTAGTGTAAAGTTTTTGTTTACCTTTCTGTGTTTTATTATGTTAATATTTATAGGCTGACATATTATCTGTACATTAATACATGCACGAGGACAAAATCGTTCAAAGTACTCTTCAGGGCATATCATTAAACTTAAATG
Source organism: Argiope bruennichi (assembly GCF_947563725.1). Lineage (NCBI taxonomy): Eukaryota > Metazoa > Arthropoda > Arachnida > Araneae > Araneidae > Argiope > Argiope bruennichi. Next base: position 68,802,424 of record NC_079158.1, on the reverse strand, counting down.
TTGCCACAATTTTACATATTGTTTTACTTCTTTAAGACGCAGATATTCAAGAAATGACAAAATGTTAATTCGATTTCTTTATTAAAAATTAACAACATTTTAATATTTTTATCAATAACTTTGAAGGTTTTTTATTGTATAAAATCCACTTTCAGTCTATTTTAAAGTTCAAAAGCTAAGCTTTTCATTAACATTTATTCTTCTGAGTTTCATAATATTTTAAAACAATATTGAGGGAACTATATTTTACAGTATTTTAATTATTTAGTGTACTACATTTACGTGCAATCGCGTTGTGCGATATTAAATACATTTTTTTTTGTGTATGTGTGTACATTATTATTATATTATTAGGAATAAATTTGAAAAATGAAATAACGACAGAAAACCAAGCCTAAAACTTTATATTTCGATATTCGGAAACCAGAAATTTGAATCTTCTTTATTTTGTTTTATTTATTTATTATGTGTGTGTTAAATTACCACTTTTTAAAAATTTTTGATTGGAGATTTTAACAGCATTTTTATTGAAATTTTGAATTTTAAAATAATGAGGCAATTAAAATAGGTGTTAGTAGTTTAAAAAATAATTAAGGCCTGCAAATCTATAAATTTTATGAAAACTAGAACCTTGTTACATCTGATTTGCGTTAGTTTAAAACAGTTGCTATCATATTATAAAATATTAAGCGGAAAATGGCGTAATTTGAAATGTTTTTGTGAACGCTATACATTAATCAATTAAAGAAAACTTACGCAAGATTGCGTGTATGTTATATTTGTATCCACGCTCACCAATGTCATTATATTATTTAGGGCAATCCTATATCTAATAATGAATCTCGGCAATTTGTTTTACTTGGTATGGTTTAAACGTAATGTATTTTTGCAACCATTTATTAGAATGTTCCTTGGTTAAATTTTTTTTTCCTGCATTATCATTATGGAACCTAAGATTGCCTGAATCAATCTAGTTATGTTGAAAAAATGTTTAAAATACACAGTTCCTCTTGTTTCTTTATAATATATGAATAATATTTTATTTATAAGTTCTTTAACCCTTTCTAGGGCCGTGGGAAGTATGCTTCCCACCAAATTTATCAATCTTTGTATGAAATTATGTAGTTTGGCATAAGTTCTGACAACTTTTTTAGAAAGACAGAAACTTAGATGCCTCAGTTTTTTATCTCACACAAAATGATGTGTCTTGATTTGTTACTTAATTATTAATTAACCAAATTCATTAATTAATCAAATTAAATTTATCTAATAAGCTAATTGAATCCCTTTTCTTATTCTAATTTCAAGCCTAAAAATATTTTAACATAATATGACTAGAAAAAAATGGCCCGTTAAAGGGTTAAATGATTATTTCAGAAGATATGAACTATAAATATAGACATCTTATTTATATTCTAATTATTGATCATAATGATTTAAAATTTTGTTTTTTTATAAGTATTTAAAGAATTTTTAAATTAATGATAAAATAAAAATTTAAATACTTTTCTCAATTTAGTTTAAATGTGTATAGGTATTTCTAATAAAAATTGTGAACTATTTAAATCAGATTTAATGCTGTTGATAACACTTACATAGTTCCGCCATTTTGTAACATTGATGTTTTTTTATACTTACAACCTCATTCAAATGCATTGAAATGCGTCAGTATAATTTTTTAATAATTCTCTTTTAATCCACTCTTTTTGATTTTTAATTATTGTCTTTGCTTATATATTTTAGCATGAAATCGACAAGTCTCCTACTGCTCATCAGCCTCCATTCATTACTCAATCCTGATGTGAGAAAGCTAGTTTTTACTTTCGCTCATTGACGGAGTTTGTTGACATCTGTGACATTCCTGCCATTCTTTTGTGTCCTATTTGCATCACAATATTGTTTTTATTAATTTTATGTTGTTATAGTTAGTAGTTTGCAGTTAGTGTAGAGTTTTAATTTTCCAATAAAATTTGACTACTTTTTTTGTTAATATATATAAAAAAAATTCTAATTAATTTCTAATTTTTTTTTTATGTATTTTTATTATTCAAACCCTTGGTAATTTATATTTTATCTCTGTACATGTCTTATGAAAATAATATTTTTATTGCAGTATTAAAAATATTTGAAGTTTTTATAATGAAAGACATGTAAAATTTTACATATTACTTTTTTATATTATATGACTAGACGGACTTCATTTTTTCCATTGTACTATTAACCGATGAAACTTGTATAAAAACCTAATAATGATTGTTGGGTATGAGTCAATTACTGTCACTTTTTTCCAATCTTAAAAAAATTATTTTTTTTCGCTTTATAAATTTGTTGATCCATAAATGTTTATGCCCACAATTTTTTAAAAAATATAACATTATTTGTTAACTTTTATAATCGTTTAAATACTTTCTGAAAATCATTTAGATTAACTTATCATCTAAGTATATTTTTGCTAATTGTAGCATATTTTCTTTATGCTCTAAAGAAGTTTATTGCATTTAAAATAATTTCAATGTGATAAATTTGCATGAAAAAAATTATTATTATGTATATATAGATACTCTTTTACATGAATTTAAATTTTACTAATATTAAACTATATATTTTAGACATAAAAGGCTTTATTTAGAAGGTTAGCTCTTTGAATTGCAAATTTATCTTTATTTCTTTCAAATTCTTGTTTCATTCTATTTACAAAAAATAAATTATTTATCTATAAATCTTTCATATCAAGTTAAGAAAACAATGCTAATCATGCTCTATCGATTTGAATGTTGTAGAGCATGGTTAATGATTTTGTTAATTTTCTAAATCTCATTCAATAGCACTTTCTAGTGAAATGATTGTTGGCGTTTTCTAATATTATATATTTTGTGTTTAATTAATAGAATATTACTGCATTTGTCTTCTCATTTATGAGTTTTGTACATTCCAGTATTATTTAGAATTATTGATTGTGTGTTATATTACCACAAAAAGAATACTACTCTAAAACTACATTTCTTTGTCAATCATTGGTGTTATCTTTTATAAAATTTCCTTCCATATATATTAATATTTGACGCATAATAATTTTGATAAATCAGCTAATTAAAATATTATTTTATTGAAATATTAATTTTTTTTTTGTAAATACTATAGTATCTAGTCTCTGTGCATCGTATTCATTTATACTTCATGTGAATAATGTTTTTTTGCCATTTTATTCCTATTTTTTTTAGAAATATTAGAATATTTTGAAAATGTGCAAAATAAGCTATAGTTGGATTTAAAAAAAATTCGAATAAGATATGTATAGGTGCATTTGAATGTATGCTAATGACTCTATTAACCCTTTCTAGGGCCGTGGGAAGTATGCTTCCCACAAAATTTATCTTTGTATGAAATTATGTAGGTTGACATAAGTTCTGACAAATTTTTTTTTAGTAAGTCAGAAACTTAGATGCTTCAGTTCTTCATCTCAGACAAAATGATGTGTCTTGATTTGTTACTTAATTATTAATTAACCAAATTAATTAATGAATCAAATTAAATTTATCTAATAAGCTAAATGAATTCCTTTTCTTATTCTAATTTCAAGCCTAAAAATATTTTAACGTAATATGACTAGAAGAAAATGGTCCTTTAATGGGTGAAACGAATTTTCATTGTCTTGCTTAAAAACTTTATTATAAAGAAAATTTATTGAATAGAAATTTGTTAACAATAATTGCGGAAAAACAAAGATTGAAATATACCTATCTTTTTAACTAAATATGATATTTATCGAAATTGCTTTTAAAAGTCTTCAGTTTAGCTTTGTATACATTTATAATAAGGAAAACACTTTTCGTTAGCATTTTCCTACATTTGTATAGATTGAAACACATTATCTACATCTTCTTTAAATCTTAATTCCTAGATTATTCTATTAATGCTATTAACATTTTTTCTTTTGATGCTACATTAATGCAATTAACATTTCTTCGTCATTATCATCTTAATCACTCCCTGCCATTCATAAACATTTCATTTGCTGTTTGTCTTATTCCCAGGATCCAATGTCTTTATGTATATGTGGAAACTTAGTCAGCACTTATTTTCTTCGGCTGCTCTTATATGCTCTTATCAGATGCTGCCATATTTCAATACAGCCAATATAGCTGATTTTTTTATACAAATTATTTTTCGTATTATGGAATGCTAAAAATAGATGAGGAAGCCCTCCACTCTTTTGCACATGCGTTAGGAGGAGTTTATATTTTCAAAAAGGGGTGAGAGGGAAGATGAAAGGAGATATTTACATTTAGCAATATGGTGAACTGAGATTATTCGTGGAATTAGGAGGCATAATAACCACTGAACTTTCTGCGTACCATCCCTTAACGAAGTATAATTGTAGAAATGTGATGTTTTCGGATCATTAAATAAACAGTAAATAGAAAGTAAAGGTCGTTCGAAGTCAAATTTCGTTAAATAGAAAGCTTTGCTAAATGGAAGATTTTTTAATGAAGACTGCTTTGTTCTCATTTTGGTCTTTGCAGATTGCATGCATGAACATGCAAGCAAGAGAAAAAGCTAATGAAACATATTTTTAAATTTTTTTTTATAAAAATCGAAGATGAGAAAGATAACTATGATCAGAAATTTTTTTTAATGTGTTTTATTAATAATTAAACTAGATGGTAGTTCAAAATTTTAAGTGTTACAATTATGTCAATTAATGAATTATTTGATGAATTGTAATATAATATCTGCATTATTTAGTTCTGTATGTATACAAGATTTATGATTCTGCTCTCAGCAAGTTCACTGAAATTTTCTGTTATATTACAGTAATAAATGAAATATAAAAACTTTTAGAAAAATCATCAAAACTTTCAAGATGTGCAAAATTCAAAGATGAAGTAATTATCCATATCTAGTTTAAACATTTTACTTTACTAGGTTTAAATAAAAGATACTCCTTTATTTAACTATGCTATAATTTTTGTTGTTTATTCACAATTCTGTTTGCGCAGAATAACCGTACATAGCTTCTTCGCAATAAAAACCAAATCCAAAATTCAACATCTTTAACTAAAATTCTAAAACGAGTATTAGTAGTGATCTCTCCAAACTACCATATTTAATTTTGAAATCGTTCATCTAGGGCATAAAAAGATGAAATGTGGCATAAACTAGATTAGACGATTGATTATCAATCAGAACCTAATTACTATCATTCTATCTTAGATGATGAAACGATAGAAAATGCGGGTGGGAAGAGAGTGTTATGAATGTGTAATCTAGTAATGTTTTCACCAATGAGATTGAAGTTAAACCGACTTAAAATGCTCTTGAATGGCTAGTCTCAATACGTCGGTTAAAAAAATGAGAGTTTTATGCAAACGACATTCCTTACATGAGCGAAAAAAGAAATTCCATGGAAATTCAAAAAATATATCTAATAAAAAATCTGAGCAATTTTTATTATCTATGGAGGTAAACTATGCAGATATATATTCGCTTTTTTCTAAATTAAAATTATTTCAATTTATGGGTTTGATTTTAGTGTAACAGAATAACTTGAATTGTTATAATAATTCGATTATGCAGTGAAAAGCATTTCATTGTTAGTTTTCGATGTTCCGTGTTATTTTTCATCAAAAATATTTTATGTCCTTTAGAGTATTGGTCTTACATTCAAAACCAGAGGAATACAAGATTTTGATCGACTGTTGTTAAAACATGTATGTTCCTTTGAAATAATAATTTTATGAAATGATTTCTTTTAATATTTTGCTAATAAAATGTATTTGACTGTGACTGCATTATTGATTTATTTTATTTTATTTTTTATAAGTACTTAAAGTAAATGAATTCGCAAAATAACATATAATCTGGCTTTTCAAAAAATTTAAAGAAATGCAGGATAAATGGAAAATGTGGTTAAAATTGATGGTATATGGTAAGAGAGTTTTCAGTCTTTTTGTGCATTAGTTGATATAAATAAGACATATTAACTTCCCTAGTTTCAATCAGTACTAAGGCTATTTTCGAATGGACATCATAATTTTGAAGAGCGTTTGAATAATGGGAGCAGCATTTTTTCCAAATTTTCTCACCACACCAACGGGAGAGCTTTTAGTCATCGACGTCAGATGTAGGCCGTTTTTCAGTGAAATCATCTTATTAACCTCAACTTATTTATTAATAATGATAGATAAATAGTTGTTTTGGTCTATAATAACTATTGAAAATGTGTGACTTTTTTCAAACTCTTTTTATCATTTATTATTTCAAAAAGTAAATTCATGCAAATTTTTATAGTCACAAATCACAGTGTAATCTGGTAAACAGCACTGTTCCTACAAATTTAGTTAAAGCTTAGTTTATGTATAGTAAATACAAGTAATCACTAGAAAAAAATATGAAAATAAAGCATTAATTATCTACAATATACATTATTTAAAATTTATTACTACTACTTTTCAATACACTTGGTACATCGTTCCTCAATTTTAAAAATTTATTATTACAATATAGTTCATTATTACTACTTTTCAATGCAATTGGTCTATCATTTCTTAATTTTCAAGTCTACATTCTGAGGACCCCTCTTAGTGTAGTTTATTTCATATTTCTAAAATAATAAATTACTGATCTATTCTTAAAATTTTTAAAACATTTTAGTTATTTGTGAATATGCATATGTTTTTATTTATTCATTTATTAGAATTTATGATTGCATGCATCAATGATTGACAGAATATTATTTAAGCAGATATTCTGTGTATATAAATACTATGATAACACTAAAAATATGATCAGATATACTGCTATTTGACCAAATATGCTTACCAAAATATTAATATTATACTATTATCTCATAATGTATAGAATTTTAGGTTTTTACAAATTGTTTTATTTGGCAGTGCACTATTATTAGTCTTTAAATCTACCTATTTCACAACAAAAGACGATTACAACAAATGTATTAATACTTTTCTGATTTACACTCGTAGTTAAGATGAATATTCTGAATACTTTGCATGAACTGGATTCCAAAGAATCACGTGATTTGGACTAAAATTCATTTTGTCTTTAATCGCCGACATCTACTTAATCACGTACGTTATTTGGTTACTACAGATCATATACTCAACTAAATATCTTGTAAGAACATTTATTTGCATATTAGATTTCATCCTTTTGCAATCATTTCAGTTCTTTATAATCTAATAAATGATCTTTCCCAACTTCTACAATATTTTGGTATCAATTCTTATTATTTAGTCTTAAATAATAAGAATTCTTATAATTTATTCTTAAAGTTGGATTTCCGTGATCTCTTTTTATTGTTATTTAAGTAATGACTATTGATTCGCCATTATTTTAAGAAGACCATTATTTTACCGTTTCAGAAAAATAGATCTATTATTGATATTCATATTTCTTACTATCACAGAAAACAGCTGTGGAAATGTAATTTGAATACTTGCTAAGAAAGTATTTAGCAAACGGTTCGATATGATAATGCCTGTTTAGTTCGAAGTAATTTAAAGTTTGTTCAGTTGTAAAAGCTTGCCGAAGGAAAACGAGATGACGACATTAAATATTAAAACTTTTTTCTACCATTTTTAATATCATGATAAAACAGGGAGAATTTTTTTAATAAGATGCTAAATTCCATTTAGTGGATTTTAACGATTTTTTTTTGCAATTTTTTATGCTTACAAGTGTTACTGAATCTGTTAGAGAGAAATAATAATACCATAGTGGCCGTTCCAATCTAACTTGGTCTGTCACATATCTTACCATATCTGTGGGTCAAGAAATCAAAATAAAATGTCGGAGCTCTTTTTGCTGGTCAAAGTGGCCTTGGAAACGCTGAAGTCGGAATATGAATAGATTGACTTCTTTTAGGACTTTCAGGCATTCAGATTCTCTTGTAATAGTAGTACCAGATCCAACAACTAATCAGATTTAAGCAAATCTACTTATGAAGTCTAAATTTTGGAAGTCTATTCATTTTTTCAGTAATAAAAGTTAAAAACACGCAACTGTAGATTGATATTCATAACCTCTTTATTCTGATTTTTTTTCGTAATCTGGCCTTGTTAAATCACTTGTAAATATCAAATTCCTTACATGCTTCTCTGACACTCACAAGTTATGGGCCATTATCTAACGTTCTAAAATAGTGAATTTTAATTGCAATTATAATATGCTTCTAAGGTTGCAATTATAATATATTTCTCTAAATATATTTGCATTAAATATACATTGTATAATAAAGTCTAGTTTCAATTAACCTTGACATTGGGATTCTCACGCCCTCTTGCTACTGCGGTGTGGAAGTTCGGAAAGAAGGTGCCAGGTCAGATATTGTCCTTGTGATCTAATCGCGGTTCATTCTTCCGAGGTTCGTTCCTAAGTAGCCGTCTTGTTGCATGCGAAGTTAATGTAATTAAACTGAGTAATATGTTTCTCAAATGAAAGCATAAGAAATAGTAATTAATTTATTGTTCAAAGATTTAACTATTTATGAATCGAATGATGTATTTGCTTGAATTTTTGTTTGTATTCGACAAAAGATATTCCAATAAAAATTGTAATAGATTGGACTACATCCGGACTTAATTTGGGACAACTTTTTTAAAAATTCAAAGCATGCTTTGCTTTACCATACTGTGCCCTGAAAAAACATTGATGTAGAAAGCGCGTCAATGAATATCTGCTTAAATGATATTCACTACAATCGTCCAATTGAAATATGTCGGTTTTATTCTTTTCTGACTAATTTATAAAAGTATCTTCCAAAAGCCTTGTATTTGAAAAATATATTGTGTTTCTTGAGTTTGCTTGAACAATTTAAGAATTTTTTTAATATCAGACAAAATTGTTCTGATAAGTTAGGATTAGAATATGGATCAAAGTTTGTCAGATCTGGGCACGGTTCTTTTCTTCATAACACGAGATTGAAGGTATGAGAAAAAGGGATGGATATTCTTACGGTTATGCAATGGCTGATGTAATCAAGACAAATTGAGCCAAGCACATTATCTTGCTGCAATATCTCGAACTAAACGTACGAAAATAATATTTTTTTTTCGTAAATGCGATTGTAAAGAGAATAATTTTAGATTATTCTCCATATAATTAAAGAAATTTATGAATGAATGCTCAGCATTAAGCTATTATAAGGATATAAATAATTGGTGCTAATTAATTTCCATATTTTAACGCTAATTAATTTACTGAATGGTAAGAAATAGTAAAAAAAATTATTTCCTTTACTTGCAAACTGTAGCTGCAAGGAAACAGCAAAAATTAATTTAACATTCCAAAAGGCATCGGTCATGCAATCTAATTTTATATCATTTGAGTGGGAAAATTTGTCTTAAAAAGAAAACAGAATTTATATTAAATTGAAGTCGTCTGATCTGAAAATAGATTTAATATTTAACTAACTGCAATACTATAAAGTTCGTGCTTCATAAAACACTAGATCTATAAATACAAATAAATTTAATATACAGTTCTTCAAAAAGTGGGTGTTGCAAATCGACTTTGGAAATTTTACGATTTTTGAAAATATTTTGAAAATTATCTGGGATATGAGCACAATTTTTTGCCTTCCAACATTTTAGTATGACAGCTTTATTCCCAGGTAAAAATTATTACCATGTTACTATTCACTTTTTTCTCACATCCATCTTTAAAAATTCATAAAATATATTAAATTAAATTTATGTTATTTATGAATTTATTTCATGACTTTATGAAATATAATAATTTACTTTATGTGAATTAAAAATAATAATTTAAAAAATATATAAAATAGTTTCTGAGATATCGCGGAAGTTCATAAGGTTACAATGCTATAACGCTCAAAATTATCACCAGAATTCCAAAAAATTTTATGAAAGGTTAATTTCATTACAGCAAATCGATTCAGAAAAAAAATTGATAGCTGTAATGGAAAAATTTCGAGATAGCAGCTAATTATCCATGTTAATTAACTGGGTTAATTATTAATATTTGTTGTTGTTGTTACTAATCTCGGAATCATCCAGCAGGGTAGACAATTACCATCAATCCAAAAACACTATTAATTAACCATGTTAATTAACTCGGTTAATTATTTTGTCTATCTCAACAAACCGACCCTCGAGTCATTTCCATTAACATCAAATTTGGGAAGATGCGATACTAAATAACAAAGTTACTGAGGTATTCCATTTTTCTGTTGTTGTTGACGATTGTACACAAAATTGTACATAAAATGTATTTAATGATGTTGGACAAAATTGTACATAAATTTAGTAATTAAAACAATAAAAAGTTTTATTGTAAAATATACTTAAAATGTTTTTTAAAGTAATTAAAATTATAAGAAATTGTAAGGAAATAAAAATGATATCTCTAAAAAGAGATATTATATATTTTGAATTTCAAAGTGATGTTAAAATGCTTTTTTATTTTCGCGTACATGAAGTAAACAAAGAAAAAATAGTGTAGGCACAAAAAAAAAAAAAAAAAAAAAAAATTGAATCTGAGAGGTGACGTATCTCTACTCTTCAGATATCCTTAAGATCGAAACCACATTTTTGGCATTCTGTCTGTCTGTCTATGTGTGAATACCATAACTTAAAAACTCTTTGAGTTAGATGAATGAAATTTTGTACGAGGTCTTTAAACTAAATATGTATATTTCTTTCAAATTTTGAAAGAAATCCCTTCAAAGAAAGTATGTCTATCCAACTACCCGAATATAAATTAACACAATAACTACAAAAAGAAGAAAGCTAGATAGATGAAATATAGCGCATAGATTTCAAATCTAAAGTATGCTTGTCAAACTTTGAACAACATCTGTAAAAGGAATGATCTATTGATACATACTTTCACGGGAATAGAAATCCGTGCGATAACTAAAAAAACGCAATTACTTAAACGATGGAATCTGGTATGTGAACATGTGACTACAATTATAATACGGGCCAATTTTTGGTTTCAGTCATTTTAATTTGATTCAAAAATGACCAAAAATTCACTTTTGTTGTTCAGCTTGTGTATCAACCACATCTTAACGATTAAGCGCAAAAAGTTATATAATGAACTACTTCCGGACTACCGTTCGTTCAATAACATAAGGTTAATGCTGCATAAGTATTCAATATTTTATTTAAAGAATATTTATTTAAAGAAAAATCCAAATGTTTAGATTAAGATAACTCTAATTACATTGCCGAATAACATGGAATGAACATCAAATAAAGAAAATAAAAGTTGTAATTATTTAATCTCAAAAATCTGGTAAGAATTCAAAAATTTTAAATGCATTAAGAATTTAAAGCATTATATTGGAAAATTCCCAAAATAAAGTTTAGTTTACAGGTTGGAGACAAAGTAAAAAAGAACTTCCTACCACGGGGAATTTGACAAACAAATAATCAAAAAAAAAAAAAAAGAACTTCTGTCTTTTTGCTTGGAATAGGAGATGATATTTGTAGATTTCTTCAACTGTCTCTGGAATACCTAATCTTTTTTTCTCTTATTAACAATAAATAATTGATTAGAACATAGAAGTAAAACAATCAATTAGAGAACAGTGATGCATTACAGTGATCAATTGATGAACAGTGATAAGAGCAAAGGAAGAATATTAAACCAATAAAAGGTAAAAATTTTAATGATAAAGCTCCCACGCCGCCTATAAGAAATGAGGCACAAAGACAAATTATCTATAAGCAAAATAATTATTGAGTATTTAATTATTAATTTGAAGGGGAGAGATAAATTATTAAACTAGTGTGAAATCCTATTCGGTTACTGATATCACAAAGCTATCCTTAAGCAAAGGTAAAAATATTGTGCCATGCCCATAAGAAAGAAGGCACAAAGAAACATTATCCGTAAGCAAAAGATTTATTGAGTAATTAATTACTAATTGGTAAAGGAGAGATGGATTATTAAACAAAAGTGTGAAATCCTATTTGCGTATGGTACAATGTTAAACCAACCTCTCAAGCAAAGTGAAAATATTAGTTATAGATCAACTGTACTGCCCATAAGAGAAAGGGACAAAGGGACATTATCCATAAGCAAAATAACTATCGAGTATTTAATTATTAGTTAAATAATTACTGCAGAGATAGATTGTTAAACAAGTAAATTAAACTCTATTCATTTACTGGTACAGAAGTTTCAGGAATTCTTAAGCAAAGGTTGGAATATTACTGATAAAGTAACTGTGCAGCACATAAGATGTAAGAAACAAAAAAAAAAAAAAAAAAAAACAGTAAAGAATAAGCTTCAAGAAAAGATTCGTTATTAATTAAGTGACTTAAGCAAAGATGGGTTATCAAACGGCAGATTAAAATCTTATTCGTTTACTGGTGTAAAAATAAATAACCCCCAAGAAAAGGTGAAAATGTTAAACATGAGGCATCCATACCGCCTATTAAAATTAAGGCAGAGAGAGACATAACCGGAAAGGATTGGATTGCCAAGTAATTCCTTACTAATTAAGAGTTGAAAATAGACATGGATTCTTCAACCAGAGAGTGAAAATCCTATTCGCTCATTGGTACAAAATTAACTCAACTCTTAAGCAAAGGTAAAAAAATTATTGTTAAAGTCTCTGTATCCCTCATGAGGTGATTGGCATAAAGAGGTATGATCCACAAAGAATGAGGATTATGAAACTGAAGGTTTTTATATTGTCGTTAAAGATTTTATATGAACACGCTACTATTTAGAATAAAAGCTGAGTATACACACCTTTTCCATTATATACACTCCCCATTTCTGCGCTAGTAGAATTAAGAAGTACTCTATTTTTGTCTTATAACGAACGTCTTATCATTACTTTCCGCCATACTGCAATAAAATGAAGCTACCTGGTAAGTCCTTTTACCAAAAAACTGCAAATATATTGCCTTTTCTCATTCTTTTATATGTTTATTTTCAATGTCTTGATTTTAATTTTTGAGAATGTATTGATATCCATAAGCAAATAAAATTATGACTTTTTTAAATCAATTGGTGAGTAATTCGTTTAGTGAAAAATACATGTATCTATTATTGTTTCAATTTTATTACATTATTTGTGACTGAAATGTTTATTATCCGCTCTAAATATAATTGTACAAATATAAAAAGGAGAATATATAATATAATTTGGATAAATTTCAAATTAATTATTAATTTCTTGCTTCAGATTCAAATCATACTATTTATTTAGAAAACCTTTTTTTGGGGGGGAGGGGGCTATTCATTCAACATTTTAGTTACCAACATTATCAATATACAGTCTTATAAACATCGTAAGATTTGAAATAAAAGCTATTAATGTCTTTGTATGTAAATAGTTTAGTATTTTTATGATTTCAAAATAAATAAAAAACAAAATCAAGCTTAGAAACTTATATATAATTTCTACTAATAAAACTATCCTGTTCGCTAATTCTGTTAGCTGTTTACATTCAAAATATTGTCAGAAACATTTTCAAAAATAAATTGATAATATATATATATATATATATATATATATATATATATATATATATATATATATATATATATATATATATATATATATATATATATATATATATATATATAAGGCAAATATATATATATGTATATATATATATATATATATATATATATATTTGCCTTAAGTTTTTTTATAGAAATTTTTTTTTTCTGCCTTAAGTTTTTTCTAGGAATTACATCAATACAAAAGTAGAAAAAAGTTTGAAAAATATTAAGTTATATGAATTCTAAATCAAAAAATGTTGCCAAAAATAAAGAATATTACATAAATAATGTTAGTACATGAAATATAAATAGTGAATTATATTTATATAATATTATGAATAGTTCTAATTAAATCGCATTTGTACCTTTCATTTTGCCTTCATTCTTTTACTTGAAATGATATAACTTAAAAAAAGCAAATTCTTAACATTTGTATTCAGATAATAAATTAGAGTATAAAATATGTTCGATTATTATTTTTTATTCATTTATCCATAAAATCTAATGATTTAAATAAATTCAAATAGTTCCGAACTTTTTTTTAAAAAATCTTACTTATTTAAAAATATTTTGCAGAAATGTAAGTTTGACTTATGGTATGTATAATACACCTTTTAATCAAATTTTCAAGTAGTAATAAGAATTAAAAAATCTATTAATAAACATATTCACTACTTTTTTAAAAAATCATCCTGTTTAACTTTCTAGCATTTCACATTTCATTTCTAGAATTTATGTTTCTTATAAATGAAGGGAGACAAATATTCCATATAAATTATTTGCATTCTAAATTATTGTAGTTATTTGTCATATATCCAATATATAAAAAAATCTAAGAAAGTATTTATTCCTTTTATACAAATATAATGATAATGAATTCTGACAAAATTTTCTTCCAATAATTTATTATTCAAAACGGGATTGTAAAAAGGGAATGGTTATTTATATATAAAAAAAAACTATCCTTTAATAAGTTGTTATTATTGCACAATTTACTGCATATTGCACCACATGCCTATTCCATTCGAGATTTAGTATAGTGATAAGATTAAGTGTGATATTTTTTCTAATGTCCTACTTAATTTTATATTACAAAGCTAACAAAAAAAAATAGATAAGAAATATCAATGATTGAGAATTTTTCTGTAATATTATTCCAAGAATATTCCTTAAAATTTAGATAAAAATGATCAATTGTTGAGTATTTTCTGTGATATTATGCCAAGAATATTCACTAAAACTTAAATAAGAAGCATTTATTATTGAGAATTTTTCTGTGATATTATTCCAAAGATATGAACTAAAATTTAGATTAGAAACATCAATTATAGAGAATTTTTCTGAGATATTATTTCAAGAATATTCAGTAAACTTTCCATAGCTATTTAAATTATTAGTTGAATTTTAAAATTTACTCAAAGAGCCATTGAATGGATGATATTGTGTCAAAGCTTTTTGTAGAAACAAATGTATTTTTACACGTAACAATGAAAGCCATCAGTTTATGAGGTTACTTGATTAAATCCTAAGAAATTCGGAACATTCGTTATTTGACTGTTTATACTGGTAAAAGCAACTTACTGCTACGATGGCTGAAGCCATCAGTTACTGCTGGAAGGCTATGTAATACGAAAGAAATCTGGCCGCCATTTACAATCAGGGACAAAAGGCAGGCGCAAATTTTTAGAGCAATGGCAAATTAATGTTTCAATGAGACAAGAGTTTACACTATCCTTGCTTTTATTTATGGATATTTTTAATATATACCCAAATTCTTTGACATTAAATAATCGATCAATGACAACAATTTTCGGTGATCACTTGAACTCCTCTTGAACTTACATGTTGTCTAAGTATAAACGTAATTTTATCAAATAAATGTTATTCGCTAGCAAAAATAATTTTGATTTGATTCTATAAAACGAATTCAATTACAGTAAAATGAAAAATGTTTACAGTTTATAGTGAATATTTATAACTATCAGGTTACATCCCTTGCTCACTCCACTTAACTTAGTTTATATTTATAATACTTAACACATATAATACTTAATTTATATTAATTTTAATTAATTAATTAATTAATTAATTAATTAATATTTATAATACTTATATACTTTTAATAATTTATATTAATTAAAACTCATTGATTTATATTTACTGACTGCTCAACTTATTTGTAATTAATTTATATTAGTTATAATTGATATATATATTTATAATACTCAAAATTTATATACTTATAATATAATACTTAATTTACTAATACTTACTAATTAATGTCTCAGATTTTCCGCTGATGCAAGCATGTAAATAATCCGAAAATATAAATTTTCCTTAACTTCTCGTTTTCGACGATTTCAGTTTATAATTGAAACAGCGCGATTGAATTCATTTTTTAGTATTATCCGACTCTAAAAAGTGGCATTTTCGTCTGAAGCAAGCTTGTAAATAATCTGAAAATATAAATTTGCCTTAACTTCACGTTTTCGAAGATACCAGTTTATAATTGAAACTGCTCGACTTAAATTCATTTTCTAGTATTACCCAAAGCTGAAAATATAAATAAATAAGATATCGTCGTTTCAGATTTTCCGCTGAAGCAAGCATGTAAATAATCCGAAAATGGGAATTACTGCCAAATGGCAATTAGAGAATCAGCTTAATTTTTTGAGTCCACATCAATGTTTAATATATATATAGATGTGCAAATAATGGCACAAATTATTCAGTTTAACTTAATTAATCAGAAATGAAATCTTCTACCAGAGTAAATGATAAAGTTTTGTTTTCTAGATCGATCCATTGAAATTTAAAAAATAACCTGTTATGCATTACTACCCTAAGCTTTCTTTAAATGATTATAAAACATAATTTTTATTTTAGGTATTCAATTTCTATGTTTCTTCGTCATGTTGAGCATGGGCAGCGCACAAATGAGAAGCCGTAGACCATATTACAGAGCTGCTGTTCATGAACATAAACAATACGATGATAAAACGTCTTCTGGAAGAGAAATCATCAACAAAAATTTAAGGAAGTATGAAGTAGCTGCTCGACTCGCTGCACGGAATGTAAAGATTTTTATAAATAATTTTATAGTATAGAATATATTTAATTTTTAAAAATAATGCATTTTTTAATATCACTTTATATGTAACTTCCGTAAAGTATGGTTATAATTTTCTTTAAAAAAAAGTCCTAAAGATCCATGTTATTTGAAATAAAGAAATTGCACACACACAAAAAGAAAAGTTGAGATTTCGAAAATATATTTATATTTATTTAAACCTTTCTTATATTAAAAAAAATATTTCCATTGAAATAATTATAATAAAAAACGTACCATCTTAATATACTTTAAATACTGATTTTCGTCATCACTACAAACAAGAGTAAACCCAAAACTTCTTTTTGAAACATACATATATTTCAATATTAAATTACCGTATATTTTTTAAATTAATGTAAATTTGCTTTATTTAATTTTTATGTAATACTAAATGATACGTCTTGAATTTATCTGGATAGAAATATATTCGTGTAGATTTAATATAATTATTAGCCGTACCTCTAGTTGGTATTTTGAATATAATTATTAGCCGTACCTCTAGTTGGTATTTTGAATATAATTATTAGCCGTATCTCTAGGTGGTATTGTCTGCCTAAAATTAAATCAAAGAAAAAGTAAAATATACCAGATAAAAAGTAATAAAAAATCAAATGTATGTACCTGAAATGTGGGAAACCTGAATTCAAGAAGCAGTCGAGGAGTTCTTTATAAGTTTTTATTTTTCATTACATTAAAGAAGTTTTTTGTTAAGATATCTTTGCCCATGCTGTGGTAAGGGCAGCGTAGCAAATAGAAAAAAAGTGACTGTGAGAAAGTATTTTTAGCTTTTATAGTTTTAGAAAGAAATTAAAGAAATTCGTCGGCCTAGCGCTTTGATTCCTTGGGGAAAATGAATAGTCCGAGCAACTTAGAAATTTAAATTGAATATATATATGTATGTATATATGATGATGATGCCGCGTCCGCGTTACCACGGAAAGAGGATGCAGTAACTTCTGAGGGTAAAGACCCTTGAGACCTGAGGGTAGAAGTCTCACTCAAATGAAGATGACACTCACTTGCACAAACCCTTTTTACAGTGGAGCTCTTTCACACACCTCACAGATAAAACAGGGTGAAGAACAACCATGCTCGAACCAGAACTTCGGAACCCGATCACGGGGTAGGCGCGCTACCCCTAAGCCAGAACGCCTGCTATGTATATATGCAAATGCAAAAATATTTATATATGCAAAAGATAAAAATTAAGATATAAAAAATGTAATAACATAAATGACAAATAAAGAGAAAAACGAAGGTAAATTGGGGTAAGAGGTAAAGAAGAAAAAGTGCTCAAAACCATATGGAACAAAATGGGTGGCGAAATAGAGAACAAATACGAAACGAATGCGCAAAATCTTGCAATTCAAGGGACGAAGTGGAAATAAATAGTAAATCAATTGTAAAAAGTGGACACAGAGTGCTCATTATAACAAAATTAAACAAAAATGGAAATAAAGAAAAGTACATAATAAAGAAAAGGGTTTAACTTTTAACTTGGGATGAAGTCGACAGGTATGTCTGTCTGAACTGTATCAAATGACTCACTTTTGCCTCGCTTTTGTGACTGTTGCCAATTGAAGTTTGAGAACTATTAGGTGCCATGAAGATACCGAAAAAGCTGTTAAAGAAAAATGTAAAAACTTTTATATAAAAAAGAGACTACAACTATATTGAAAAAAAAAATTAGTTTTAAAAAGATGCCTAGAAAAGGTTTTTAAATGAGAGATGCCTTGAAGGGGAAAAAAAAATAAAACTAAACAATCATTTGAATACTTGAGACCTTTAAATTCTGACTAGAAGATGCATTTCGGAAGCTCAGTTCAAACCTTGCCATCTTCTGTGAACCCGACACAATTCTAAAATAGTTGCACTAACACTACTTAGAAATGTAATCGTTTACTTACATCTTAAAGCCATTGATTAAAGATTTAAAGATAGAGGTCGAATAGCTATTGATAGTAAATTATCTATAAAGTGTTTTATTTGATTTGTAACTGGACTGCTTTCGTTTGATATTTTATTAACTCTTTTGAGATTATTTAAAATTAATTTTGTAGAAAGCATTCAGAGGCGTACCTATATAAACTGGCCCTCAAGGCAAATATCTAAACAGCGATCCACTCCCATTTTTTTAATTGTATTCCTCATCCCTGTCTAAAATGGTTACATTAGAGGTTCAATTTAAACCTAAATAAACATTTATAAAACAAATTTGAATTAACACAGCTTATCATCCGACACATATATCTTAATTATTCAAACAGATTATCAAAATGGGATAACACAACGATTATTTAGTTAAAATGTATAAAAGCGTTTGGAATTACGTTTTAATTTTAAACTAATTATGAATAGTTTAATTCCACTCTTTTTCTCATTTCAGTACGTTGACTTGATTGTATTTCCTGAAAAAGGTCTGTTTCCAATGAAAATGGACAATCCGACTTGGTTTCTCGATTATGCAGAAAATATTCCTCGCGGTGATGAAATGACTAATCCTTGCTATCAAGAAAAGTTTTCGAGCAGCCCAATTCTAACAAATTTAAGCTGCATTGCACGAAAATACAGCTTATTTGTTGTGGCCACTTTAATTGACGTAAAAGATTGCAAAGTTCGCAGACATTGTGAAAACAGAAAAAACAAGAACTCATGCGTTAGTGATGGATCAGACTGCCCGGATAATGGCCATTTTAATTTTAATACTTTAGTAGTTTTCGACAGAATGGGAACCTTGATAGTCAGGTATTACAAAAGGCATCCTTTTATTCCTCTTGAGAAAGGCATTTCAACGCCTCAGTATCCAGAATCAAGATATTTTGACACTGAATTTGGCTCTTTTGCTACTGATATTGGCTTCGATTTCTTGATTAATGATTCGTTCATTGATATTGCAAAACGTCCAGAAACTACTGGTGTAACGTATGGCAACTGGTGGTTTGACCACACGCCGTTTTTTTACTTTAGTGTTCCCAATCAACAGGCTTGGTGTCTTACAAACAAGGTTACTGTTCTTTCCTCTGATGTTCATAGCCCAAACCTGGCATCTCTTGGTAGTGGCATCTACATTCCTGGTAAAGGAGCGGTAATTTACAGTTACAATCCCGATGGTAAAAGCAAACTTTTGATTTCAAATATCCCCACGTCATTTTTTTACGATTTTCAAAGCACCCTTCCACCACTGAATAAAAGATTCTTTTACATTAATGATGATGACTCAATCAGTGAACTGAATGGGGAGGAGCCACGTAATTTTAAAGACAAATGTGGCGAAAATGTTCTTGGAATGAATCCCAGCTCCTTGACTGATTACCGTTGTAAACAGTCCGAAGTTCATCAGTACACTTTCGTCAAACTTAATAAAACTGAGGATTATATTAATGTTTGCTCAAACAATTTTTGCTGCAGTCTAGAATATCAAGCTGAATCCATGGATGAGACTTTTTACTTTGCCGTGTCTGGGAACCGATTAAAATTTTACGACATCTATTGGTTTGGTGTCCAATCATGCTTCTTGTCCCGTTGTGAGCCGGTGGACAGTAAGCCATGCAGGAATTTTCTTTTGAAATCTAACACCAAGTTTAATAGTGTTAAGATCACAGGCTCCTTTGACACCAATCATATTTATCCTCATGTTCTTGATAGTGAACTTCGCCTAACAGATAGAGACGAATGGAAATTTGATGGAACATCTCAATTGTCGTATCAAAATTTGAAAGGGAAGAATTTGTTACATGCAGATTTATATGGAAGGTTGTACCGGGAGGACGGGTTGGTAAATAACTAAAATGCTTTAAATAAAATTTGGTGATACGATTTTATAAATTTTCTTGTTTTTTGTGTTATCTCACATTATGTTTACAAAATCAATATTTCAGTTAAAAAATATTTTGAAAATAAAATGATGTTTATCATTTCTGTATTATTAGTTTATTTTTCTAGCAACATTATTTTGACTTACTTCAAAATGTTGAGTTTGAAGATGCTTGATGCCATAGTTTTTTTTTATCATTTAGATAACTTAAATCTGTTCTAGATGTTTGAAAACATCTCTCTAATTAATAGTAGAAATAATTGAAACAAGCAATTCTTTTTTGCTTTAGAATATATATCCAGGGATATCGAGTTTAAACACGAATGTGTAAGAAAAATTTGAAATTTGATATTAAAAGAATGCAAAAGTATATGCGAAAATATTTTTAAAGTTTACTGCAATTATAACATATATTCAGAAAAAAAAAGACATACATACATACATCTTTGGCACATGGAACTCAGTAAATAATTTAAAGTTTAAACATTATTCGGAACTTTTCAAACGACATTTTATTGTCAAATGAGGAGATTTTGCTTGGATTCAGTGAATTTTCCAGCAACTTTTTACTGTCAAGTGAGAAGATTCTGTTTGAATTTATTGAATTTTCCAGCAGTTTTTGATGGACAAACGAGTGAGATCTGTTTCGATGCATTGAAGGATTTTCACGTAGTACTATTTATGTGTTCCCATGAGAAGGAAATATTGGTTGGTGGCAATGCACGACAAGTAGAACCAAAAGTTAAACAAAATGCAATTTAAAAAAAATGAGTCTTCTTGCAAACTGGATTATAATTATTCAGAATTTCTAAAGAAGCAAATCATTATGATTGTTATCAACAGCAAAATTAACAATTTGCTTTAAAAACAGTGCTAGGGGAGAAAAACTTAAATTAACGTTATTTCTAGTAGTTAAATGATTTTCTCGATTTACCTGTAATATATTTACTTAGGGATTTTCCAGTATTCCCGCTTGTTAAAAACGCTTAACAATTGTCAAAGCACATGTTCATCTCTATCATTTCAATGGATTCCCTATTTTATACTCGGATTATTCCTAACAAAAATTCTTAAGTACTGAAGCATATCAATGGTATGCTTCAGTACTTAAGAATATTGAGATAGGAACATTGAGATAACATTGAGAATATTGAGATAGGAACAATTACTTAAATGTGCAAACTGAGTGTGCCCATTTAAGCGAAAATGTAGCACATGCGGTTTATACAAGCATGCGGTAGCTTTAAATATGTATCTTTTTGCATACTTATGAGAAAATATTCGTAATAATATATGTTGCTAAAATTTTCAAAAGAACGGAATTTCACGTCTTCCTTCAAAGTTAATTGATTGCCTAAATTTTTTTTTCTGTACCACAGAAGTGGCATTTCTTTGCCTATATTTAACAAAAAAATTTAATTACCAGAAAATTAAATTTTTATTAGTTTTGAAAATTTAAATGAATTTAAATTTTCACTAGATATTTTCTATGAAACCTCTCTTTAATCTGAGCTATAAATAAATTAATTTTTTGTACCTCTCTCACACGGAATAACTTCATTATAAATACAAGGGGTGTTCGAATGAAAATGTACGAAACGACACTGTGGGTATAAATGAAGACATTATTCAAAATATACACCATAGGTCTGCGCACAACGATCCCATTGATTAACTAATCGAAGGATTCTTTGTTCCCAGATTTCCTGTGGCCGTAACGAGACCCAGTCCTTCGCAGCATCCTTGAGTTCTCCGTTCGAGTTGAAGCGCTTCCCTTTCATGTTTTTTCAGGGGATCAAACACATGAAAATTGCAGGGTGACATGTCCGGCCTGTAGGGCGGATGGTCGAGCTGCTTCCACTTGAACTTAGCTAGTTCCGCGTGTGTGACCCTGGACGTGTAGACGCGCGTTATCATGGAACAGAATCCCACCCTATTTGAGTAGCCCAGGTCTTTTGGTCTTGATAGACCTGCATAGTCTTCAGAGTGTCTCACAATACACATCGAAGTTAATGGTTCTTCTGTGTTCAAGGAATTCAACAAGTTGAGGACTTTGGACGTCGAAAAAGACTGTGAGCAACACCTTGCCTGCTGAAGCCACGGCTTTGAAATTTTTAGGGGGAGGTAACGACGTATGCTTATACTGAATACTGCCCCGCTTTGTCTCTGGCTCATAGTGATGGCACCAGCTCTCATCACCTGTGACGATCTGCTCCAGGAAAGCGGGTAGCACTTCATGATACCGAAATAGATTTTGAAGTGCTAGCCCCATACGCTGTTCCTTGTACTGGTTGGTCAACTGCTTCGGGACCCACTGCGCGCAAACCTTCCGATAACGCAACCTGTTGTGAAAGATTGTCCACAATGTTCCAATGCTGATATCCATCTTCACCGTCAAGATTCGCAATGTGACAAGCCGATCACTTCTCACTAGGTCGATGAGATAGGTCGTAATAACTGTGTTTGTCTGGGCTGGTCTCGGATCATCAACCAAACTCTCACGATCTGCACAAAAACGGGCACTCCATTTTCTCACTGATTTGCCTGACACAGTCTTCCCCGTATACGTTGACCATCCGGCGATGAATAGCGGCCGGTGTAACACCTTCCGCTGTCAGAAATCGGATAACGCCGCGCTGCAATCGTAAAATTTTGCAATGTGAACGCCATCCTGTCTTCACATGCACTGTCACGTCAATTTAACGACGTTCTTCATAAGAGCCTTTGCTCTCTCTTGCGCATGCGGGCACACGCGCATGCTCCGATCTACGCCGGAGACTCCAATTGCATACCTAGATGTCCCGCTACGTTCTCCCATAGCGGAATAAGTAAATATGTTAACGGTTACGTTGTTACGAAGTTTCGCACCTTTTCATTTAAACACCCCTTGTATTTATCCTCATTAACTTAAAACTCTTCACTTCTAAGCCTCTAAAAACTCAAACAAATGATATTATTTAAAAATAAAGGCACAGTACAGAGTTTTTTAGTCAACATTCAGATTTTAAAAATTTCAATTTGTACAATTTTGAAGATTGCTTATTTTTTCAAAACAAAATTTGAAAGTGTATTATTAACAATGATATAAAAAAGAGATAAAGTGCATTATTTATACACATTACGTATATATTGATATACATATTGATTTACACTTATATCTATAATATTTCATATTAGTATTGACTTTTTGACATATTATTCTAACATATACCATAGTTTATTTTAAATCACAAGACTATTTATTATTTTAAGAAATTTTTACAGGTGGTACAATAACCACAAACTTGATAAAAAATTAAGAACAGAAATACCACTTGAAACTGTTAGAATAGATTCGAGAATACTCATATAATGCATGAAAAAGTGTGAAAAAGTTTAACATATGATAATCAATGGACCATAGTGGAATAGCAACAGAAGTTTAATTTCGGGTCTAGTGTGTCCCTACATATATGATCTCATGCATGTTGAATTAAAAGGGTGTGGAAAATTCTCATCCTGATGTGACATGTTAGCCTTGAGAAAGATTTCTGACAGATATTGTCCTAATCATTTAATCACTTTCGAAAATTAATCCACCGTGTTCACTCTGTAAATAATTTTCGAGTTAGTGGAAACCATCCGCGAGTCTATATAATATGGCAAATACAGGATGAGTTTGATCAATTCTGAGAATCGAAAGAGGATGATAGAAGAGCCCATGGAGATCATAAAACACTTCAGCAACCTTCTGCCATCTCTAACTGTTAGCAAATTATGCAGACAGTTAATAGTTTTGCTCAAAGTCGTAAAAGAATCCAAATTTAAAAACTTTTGGGCACATTTTTAAGCAAAGTAAGCACATATTATGAAAAAACAGATAAACTCCTTTAAAATGACATCAGTTTCAAGGAAATTCATGGGTTTAAATCGACTAATAATCAATGAAACTTTGACTAAATTCAAAGTCGAAGTGTTGCCAAAATTTTCAATTCTGAATTCTAAAAACACCGTACAAGCTACAATTTTGGAAATTTACCAAAAAATATTGTATATATTACATTATCAAAATTGTATATATTACATTATCAAAATTGTATATATTACATTATCAAAATTGTATATATCAAAATATGGTCAAAATTATCACAGCTTCATCTGGAATAATTTACAGTTATTTAAGGACAGTTACTTTAGAATAAGACATCATTTATTCTTGTGATACCAGTGAATAGAACTTCATAGAGTTTCGCAACAACCGATTGTGCTAGCTTTATAAAGCTAAATCTGCAAATAGTGTCATATAATGCAAAAATAAATTATAATTTTTAGTGAATTGATTAATTATAATTATTTATTGATAAATCAATTAAACAAAAAATTCAAAAGGCAAAATTAATCCTTTTTTTAATTAATACATGAAGTTTAATTTTTTTTATCAAGAATTACGTTAAAGATAAAGCATTAATCTCCAAGAGCAGTTCTCTGACTGCCCCTTCCGTAAAAAAGGCATAATGTAATATTACAAAGCATATTGTAATAACGCCATATTATAATATACCTTTGGGTATTTATGCATAAGACATATTGCAATACTGCACCTATAACTTTCCAGAAAATATTATAAGAAATACTGAATTTTTAAGAAGTACATCCCATCTTTAAACTACAGCTACGCCCTTTGTTATGTTTTAAATATTAAACGTTACGTATTCAAAGAAAATTTTTAAAAAATTGATATTTAATATCAAGTTTGCACAGTTAAAAACCTGATTTATCTAATTCAGTTTATAGTTAAAATATATCTCTCATTTTTAATAAAAACATGTCTTTACCTAATTTCGCAAAAATATGTTCTTAAATATTCAATAGCAATTTAACAGGAAACTTATATTTACGATTATATTACAACTGTATAAACCATAGAAGAAATGAACTAACTATTGTAAAATAAAAATCCGAAATATTTTTCTAAGTTAGTGAAAAATCTGCAATACGATTGTATTAAACAACGTCAATGTTATTTAAATCACAGAAAACAAAATATTTTTTTCCTTAAAACATATAACAGGACATCATTACATTAGTCAGTTAATGAAATGGAAAGATATAAAAACTAGTAATAAAACTACTTCACCTGGAATTGTAATAAAGGGTAAATAAACAAAATTTTTATTCTCATGACTGACAAAAAAGAACAATTTTTGTTGAGATCTGAATTTCGAAAAGTAGAATCTGAAAAAGGTAAACTGAATTGTTAAAAATACTATATACGTCTAAAAAGTTCGGTGAATGGATGAATATGTCAAAACCAACGTCAATGAGAAATGCGACCAAGCGCATGCGCAAGGTGGTACCTATAGAGAGGCGCCATGTAGCAAGGAGCGCAAGAAATTGACGCAGATTATTCTGCTACGGACAATCGAATGGTGTGTGAGAGAAAACTCACTTCAAATTGAAATGGCACAACGGATTAGCATGAAGTTTTGTTACAAATTGGGAAAAAAAGGTTACTGCTACGCGTCCAACATTTTCACCCACAATTGTAGAGGACTGATAATTGGAGTCTGTTGCATGACGACAGCAGCCCCATATTGCGAATCCGTGTACACAACTTCTTGGCCAAACACCGTGTAACTGTCCTCGCACATTTACCGTACTCACCTGATCTGGAGCCTACAGACTTCTTTTTGTTTCCTCACCTCAATGAGATCCTGAAGAGCACACGTTTTGCAGACATACCAGACATTCGACCACAGGTGACATCTGTGCTTCACTCCATTCCAAAAGGGGCCTTCGCTGACTCATTCCAATAGCTTTATCAACGATGTCAAAAGTGTATTGTGGTCGATGTATGTTACTTTGAAGAAGAATAAAGATATTTTATTCCCGTGATTTGTTTTATTTGTTTTTTATTCCGATTCTCCGTACTTTTCAGACGCACCTTGTATTTTCTCATTCATACTTCACGCCTCTTTCTTTGTCATTTTCTCTGCCACAAGGGAAATACTTTGTTCTCAGTAATTATATTAAAAACACTTTTGCTATGGTAAGTATCGTATCTTTTATTATAAGCAAATTCTTATTCTTAGTGATTCTTTAAAACACTATCCTAGATGTACACCAGCATTTCCGCGTATTATAAATTAATTTCCTTTTATATGAATAAATAAACATTACTTCCGATAAAGACATTCTTCCTGTAATCGATAATTATATTCTAATGCTGCATTTGTGACCTAAAATTCAACCGGAAATACAGGCAATTCAAAATAATTGCCCATATATAAATGTCTATAACTATTTATTGGGCGATAGTACAAAGATAAGAGAAATTACATTGAATGTTCGCAGGCATTCTATGTGATTACCCTTTGTCAAATGAAGCAGGTGTCGTCCTCGTCATCTGATCATGGTTCAAAATTACGAGGTCCGTCCCAAAATAGCCCTAGTGTTGTTTTACAATGGGATGTTAATATAACTAAACTAACTTGTCAAATGAATAACATCTAAGAAAACATTTCTTTTCAAGCCTTTGAATAATCATTTACTCCATCTTAACCGTTGTTAGAAGAAAGTGTAGAAATGTAGATTTGTGGAATTGTAGTTATAGTTGTTTGTAATCTGGGTCATTTTGAATTAACTATATTTAAATAAATTTTGATTATGACTTTAATGAATTTGACATCCAAACGGGAATTACAGAGAATTTTAAAGAAGTGATTACTAGAATTATGATTCTGGATTGTCAGGAATTCTGAAGTCTGCAGTTCTACTGAAGGATTATCATTTTTTCATGAAAAGAACTGAAGTAGACTTACCAAACAGTGAATGCATTGCATGATTACCTTTAGTTTAAGATTTGAGTTTTATTTCCTCGCATACGAAGTATATAAAGAGAAAGTATTAAAATTGTCAAAAATATTCGAACTCGAGCTTTTGATGGGTATCCGAGTTTCAAACCTCCTTGGGTTTTGGAATTATACCTATCTGTTTGTTTTGTAAAGGTGATCACTTTAAAACACTAGATGAATAAAATTGATATATAGATATTAGAATAAATTTATAAATACCTTTCAAATTCCATAACTTTAAAATGTAAGAAAATAAATGAATAAAATTAACACTCCGTTATTCGCTTATTCGCGTGTTATTTGTTCCAAACAAATGTGATTGCGTTGTATTTGTCAGATACACCAGTATATATTACTAGCATTAGTAAATAATATAACTTAATAATAAAATAAAATATAGATATATAAACACAATTTACAGTAGATACAAACAAAAACACAATAATTTTTTTCCAAAACAAACTAGCAAAATAGTAAAAAAAGAATTTTCTATCAGACATAGCACCTTTTGATTATTGTAAAAATAAGTAATCGTGTGCCTATCAGATAAGGCACGATTAACGGTAAGTTAAGTACATAGGTTTTGCATCTAAAATGTAGATTCTTATGAAATTTTGAACCACATCCGTTGAAAGATTGACGTTCTGTCTGTCTGTATTTCATATGCCTGCAGAGCAATAAATCATAAACGCTATTATTGAAATTCGGTACATTACCAAGTAATTACAATTGTGTTGTTTCTGATGGCACTTGCCATGGACAAGCCCGCTGTTACAAAGACAGAGATTTTAATGATGAGCGTCTCTTGTTTTTATAGTAGCGCCATCTAGGGCCAAGTGAACGACTTAGCTACACACACATCACAACCCTTTTTATGGGGCGGACTTTATTCACTCACCCACAGATCGTAATTTAGACCTGAAGCGGAGAACCACCACCCCTGATCCAGTAACCTTAGTGGTGTTACTCTCGACATGGAGGACTTTGTGACCACGACAGATACATACGTGCGTCAAGCACGCGAGGAATCTTCGGCCGTCGGGGTTCGAACTCGCAACCTAAGGAACGCGAATGCAACGCTCTACCAACCAGGTTATCCCGGCCCGAATCCAAATTGCAATTCCCTATGAAATTTTGGTTTCAATTAATTATAAACGAGACCTCTAAAATGCATATTTGTATTTGTATGTTGTATCTAAATGCATACCCAAGACTACAAATCTACGAAAGGGGAGGGGGATACGACCTTTATTCGAGAAAATGCGAGAAGTTTACGGGAAACAATTCCCGATGGTTTGTGCTTTACAAATGTCTTTTATCTTGTAATAAAATCCTTCACTTTTCTTTTTTTTTTTTTTTTTTTTTTTTTTGGCGTCACGTTTGACGAAGGGAAATTTTCCCCAGTTGGTTCGGCATGGAAGTCTGGAAATAGGATTGCTGGTACAAATGTCACCATCTGACCAGTATTCAAAATTATACGGCGCGTCTCAAAATATCTCACATGGTGTTTAAAAAAACGGATATATAATGCACTATATAATATACGGAAAGCCGTCACCTTGCTTAGGAGTAGCGCATCTTCCCTATGATCTGGGCATCCCGGGTTCGAATCCCGGTTCGGGCATGGTTGTCCTTCATCTGTGTTCGATCTGTGAGGTAAACAACCCCCTGTGAAAAGGGGTTGTGCAAGCGAATGTGTGAGTTTCATCTTCATATGAGCTAGAAGTCAGACTTCTGCCCTCGGGTGCTCAGGGGTCTTTACCCTCAGAAGCAACTGCACACCTTTTCCGCGGTAAAGCGGACACGATATCATCATCATCAATATACCTAAAATGAAATTAGAATTTACATAATTTCATTGTAATTTAGTTTTAATATATAATGTACCAAATTATAATTTTAAAAAAATTGTGTATTAATTTTTTTTATTACGATGTATTTTTAATGCTTTTAAATAAATATCTGGAAAACCAAAATTCTCTTAGCAGGTTTCTTTTTTTCGTAAATTTATGTAAGGTATTTTTTCAGAAAATATTTAGTTACGAATCATATACTGATTACATATGAATAATTTTTTATTATGACCTATATATGACATAATCATTTCAGTTAAAAAATCCTGAATACACTTAGTTTAACATGTTATACGAAACAATCTGCTATATTGAAATATTCATTTTACATTTTATCTACCGTTACTTATATTTTTGAGCTTAAAATCAGCTTTACCATAGTGAAATAGGGGCCGAGATGGCGCTATATGACATTGTAACCGTGAAAGCAGATAGAAAAAAGCTCTAAGTGTTTATTTATATATATATATATATATATATATATATATATATATAGTAACCAATCTTAAGTAAGAAAAAGTTTGAAAACGAAACTAAAATGAAAACGAAACAAAACAGTTTCGAAATCGCAACTAAAATTTATAACCTATTTAAACTAAAACCAAAAAAGAACTTCATAGTATTTAGTTTGGGATTAATCCTTTGGCTTAAATAAAAATAGAACTTTCCTTGCATATTGGATCACTCAATAGATGGCGCTGGGAGCCTACATCTGTTTACATAATTTACCGTTAGTTTTTTAAAAACAGGGAATCACAATCGATAGTTTAAAGTTTCCTTGACTGTTGATGGTATGTACTGGCCTTTTCGTTTTCAATTTTTAATTTTAGTGCTATTTTTTGTTTTTATTGTTATTTTTGTTATTGTATTTTTACTTTGTTGTGGTTAATTTCTTCTAATTTGTTGTTTTATATTTCTTTTCTGTTAAAATGGTATATCTCTTGAGCATAATTTCAGGGGATTTTCGGGTCACGAGGAATCATTATTAGACAATGTCTGTATTTCCTCACAGAAAAAAATCCCTTTCTTTGAATCCCTGCCTGAGGGTGACCCTTGAAAAAGTCTTCAGGCCGGATTCTTTTTTTATATTTTTTATAATTTTTTTTTTGGTTTAATTTTTTTTGATTGTTTGTTTTCCTATTAACTTGATTCTAATACTTTTGTATATATATATATATATATATATATATATATATATATATATATATATATATATATATATATATATATATATATATATATATATATATATTGTGAGTGTAAAATCGTGTTTTTCAGGAAAGACATCTATATAGATAAATTTAAAAAGCAAAAATATTAAATATAAATACATAAGTAAAAAATAAAAGTACGATTCGAACCGAGGACCCGCAACACAGTCATCATTCCTGTAGGTCTAACCACTATACTACATTGCACATATAACCCGAACATATACTTCCGACCGAAACCACTTGTTTTATTGAACTAATATTTTCTGGAATTATTTACAAAATATTATTTTATAAAAGTATGAGCAAAATTTGCCGGCTTCCTGGCTTAGGGTAACACGTCTTCTCCTTGATCTAGGCGTCTCAGGTTCGAGTCCTGGTTCCAGCAAGGTTGTTCTTCACCCTGTTCTCTATCTATGAGGTGTGTGAAAGAGTCCCCCTGTAAAAATGGGTTATGCAAGCGAGTGTGTGAGTGTAATCTTCATTTGAGTGAGAAGTCAGACTTCTGCCCTAAGCTGCTCGGAGGTTCTTACCATCAGAAGCTACTGCACCCCAGCCCCCTTTTCGTTGTAACACGGACACGACATCAACATCATGAAAAGGAAATTAATGATTCAATTCTTATATTTTATAATACAATTATTTTTCTACTTCAATTATTTTTTCATAATTAACACTCCTCAATATACCTAAAACATATTAATTTAACGAAATCATTTTCCTTTCATCGTTTAAGAAAACTTTATTTTTTTAAAAACATTATTTATGAAACAATTTTCATAAAAATAAGAAAGCCAAAATATATGCTCAATTTTTAAATGTAATAATTCGACCATTCTTGTATCTACAATATTTTTGTGTATTTAAGACGTTGACAGGGCAAAAATAATTGAAATACAAAAGAAGTCTTTTAATAATATTACTTAATGAATTTAGATTCGTTTTACCTCATTTTAATCAAAAATTGTTCATAAATTGATTTGAATTTTATCATGTTAAAATACTTTCCAAATATTTATGAAGAAAAATCTTAGTTTTACATTTATATTTAATAATATGACTATATTTTCTATTAGCATATAAATAAATAAAAAATTATTCATATGATAATTGCACACATAATACTGTATAACGCATAATTGGTGCAAAAAAAAAAAAAAAAAAAAAAAAAACCAAACTGAAACGCAAAAGAAGTCCTAATATTAAGGTATAACTGTAGAACTAATATCCCCCCTTTCCTTATTTTAACAAAAAATATTTCTATTAAACCTCAGAATTTAACCTAAAAATAATTTCTGGGCCAGAACGGAACATGAAAAATCATTTTGTTGACGAGAACATTATTCATTTACTGAAATGTACATCCCCTATTGTCATAAAATGATGTCAGCACATTAATGCCTCCCGTAGAAACAGTATGAAATACACCTTATGTAAATAAAAAAGCTGCATAATGATCTGAATTAAGCAGGAGTTAATCTCTTTATCTGAGAGAATGTTAATCTCTTTATCTGGGAGAATGTGCAATTATTTTGAATTAGTCAGGTTAATGGAAATAAAAAGCAACTTCTCATCTGATCCGTTCGACAATGTTTTTGAACAATTGTAATGTGAGAAGGCATTGTATCAGTATTTTGATATTGCGACATTGTTATCAAGTTTAAGTTACAAAGCATTTTCATTTTTTTTATGTTATTTGTACTTAAGAAAAATTTGCATATGTATATATATACCTCTTTAGCAAAAAGGTACACATCTCTTTAGTACTTGATTATTCAAACGTATTTAGTTATCATCCTTCAGTGAATACTGCCCTAAAATGAAGTTATCATGTAAGTTTATATCTCCTTTGCTTATTAGTTGACTTTTTGAAAATTAATGCTTAGATAATTTCTACATTCAATTACCTAAATTTTTGAATACTGATATTTTTTAATTATAATATTCCATTTTATGCAGGTATACAAACCGCGAAAAGGTGAGAATTTATAGTATAATAAAGAATAAATTAGTAGTATAATAAAGAATAAAAATTAGTAGTATAATAAAGAATAAAAATTAGTATAATAAAGAATAAAAATATTAATATTTTCTTATCATTTTATTATATTTTATATTCTAAATTTAATACATATTTTGAAGCTTTAAAAGTTGAAAACGGAAATTAATTAAAAACTAACTTAAGAATATTAATTTTTAAAATCATAATAATATCTATAGAAACTATTTCTGCATCAAATAAAATAATAAGAAAAAATAGACTGAAATCTTGATTAAAATAATGATTCTAAATAAAGTGCCAAAAGAAAATGTTCCTTGTTTTCACACTGATGAAATTACTGTTATTTAAAGAACAGAAATAATATTAGAAAGAGTATTTGTATCTGTAAGAATTTAATTGTTAATTTTTCTTTGGTAGCCTTCACTCATTCTTTTATTGAAATATCATATGGAATTTGAGGCTGACGTTTAAATAAATTCAAGGGACTAAATTGATTTAAAGAAATTAATTTTTTCTGTTTCTCTTGTTTAGCTTTAAGTCAACTGATACAATTTAATGATTTAAATATATTTAAATTGTTTAAAAAATGTTAAAAAATTTCTCAAAAATCCTCTTTATATTAATTTTTTAAATAATAATATATGTTAAATATTATTTAACATATATTATTATTTAATAATATTATTTAAATATTATTAAAATTAATATAAAAATTGTTAAAATATTTCTCAAAAATCATCTTTATATTAATTTTTTTAATAATAAAATATGTTAAATATTATTTAACATATATTATTATTATTTAATAATATTATTTAAATATTATTAATAATAATATAAAAATTGTTAAAACATTTTCCAAAAATACTCTTTATATTAATTTTTTTTTAAAATAATAATATATGTCTGGTGCTCCGAAAATTCCCAAACAATTAATTACAATTTTACCCGGACAGGAAGGAACTGTCGAGGGAACATATAAAAAAAACAGTCTAGGTTTGGAATCCTTAAGTCTTCATCTGTTTAGAATTATGAAGTGAGTTCACATTTGGCAGAATCTCGACTCCGATGGCAACTTCAAACGTTTTATACTATAACGGCTCAACGCGCAGGCAATGGCGTTTGTTGAAACCTGGAACTTCAAACTGATCCAGAGCTTAGACATATGCCTCAAACATGAATGCCAGTTAGGTCGAAAAATACTCAATTAACAGCATTTTCATTTCCGTTTCATATTATCATTCATTGCAGGTTTTTTTCTGGCATTCGAAGTAAAGAAAAAATAGTCTATCCAACAAATATTTTGAACTAGAAATTTAGATAAATCTCGGTTTTAGACAAACTTAAACCCGAAAACCGATTTTTGGCATTATGCCTATCTGATAAATAAAATTAAAAACCATTAATTACCAAAACAAAATTAAAAATCATTTAATTTAGAAAAAAATATCTATATTCTATATAAATCAGAACAAATATGGTATTATGAAAGAGGCATTTTTTTGGAGTTTTAAGAAAATGTAAAAAGTGATTTTGAGGTAATATTTTAGAAAGATACAGATAAAAAAACACATCGAAAACTGGATTAATTTTTCAATTAACGTTTCAATTTTTTACTGTCTTTTGGACTTTGAAAAGTTAAAATAGTTATCGAAATAAAATATAAACGGTTTTCGAATTTTGAACCAAATCCATCAAACGGCTGATCACTGTTCGGTCTGTACTTTTACATATATGTAAATACAGTTATTCATAAAAACAATGACTTATATCATTCACCAATGTTATCTAAGAAAAGGCCTTACCCAAGCTCCACAATTTTATGTGGATGAAAGGGGATAAGTTTTATTGTAGAATATAAGTAAAAGTGTTTGGTTTATTATTGTGTTCAAAATTATGTGTATTACTTATTCATGCCAATCGCATAAAAATAAAAAGTCATGAAATTTTCTGTGGAATTCAATAGAAGAAGCTTTTTTATAAGTATAATGAAATTTTAACTATGTCAATTTATATTTCAGGTATTGCAATATTATGCTTTTCCATCGTTTTAAACATCTGTAATGCTCAAAATACGGGAGTAAAATTGTTCCCCTGGGATTATTACCGAGCTGCTGTTCTTGAACTTAAGCAATACAACGATGACACTTCTTCAGGAGGGGAACTTATCAACAAAAATTTAGGAAAGTATGCGTTTGCTGCTCAACTGGCAGCATCAAATGTAAGTATAATATAAATACATAATTTTAAGTTAAGATATTTTAGGTAAGCTTAAGTGTAGTTTCTTCTTAATAACCTATTTCAGGTTACTCTTATAGTGTAGGTTTTATTATTATATAAAATGCAATATTTTGTGAATTCATTTAGAATTAAGGTATCCGAATACGTTGAAATGGCTATTTTTTTCAAAAAATCGTATTTTTAGTTTTTGGTTTTATTGAATAAAGCAGTTATTTAGCTTTACAAAACAGCTTGTACTTTGTTTCTACGTCAATTACAAGCCGAGATATTAGCAAATTAGTAAAGCTCGGTAAACCGGAAGTGGGTGTTCAAGTAACCGGAAGTAAGCATTTAAATGCCCATAAAACTGTCAAATTTGATTGAAATTCCGCGATTTTTTTAAAAAATAATTTTAGTATATTATTAATTTAATATTTAAAATAATTCTGCACCTTAAGGATATCTGGCAACGTAAAATTTAAGGAAATCTGGCAACATTAGTTTGTTTACATTTGTAGCGTGCGTTGCGATTTTGTTGTGATCTTCTTGTTTAGTTTTTACAAAAATAATAGTAATCTGCATTAATTTGATAGATTATTAGTGAAATTTTAGAAAGTGTTAGTGTTTTTAACAGTGCTAGTAATGGGTAATAATAAAAACAAGTGTTACTCTCGCAAACGGAAATTCGGAGGGAACAGATACTCCAGTAAAGCTACAAAAAGTAGTAAGTTAGATGCTTCACTGTTAACAGTCAGTGAAACAAAATTAAAACAATCTTCGAAACCTTCAGATATTCCTATAAACAACGAAAAGAATGTGCTTATTAATTTCCAAATCCTCAATGACATTATTTCATCATTATGTTGTCCTGTGTGTTTTAAAAGTGGAGTTAGCATTATCCAGGAGTCTGTATTTGGCTTAGCGATGAATATGACATTAAAGTGTAAAAATTGTGACTATTCAATATCTTTCTGCACCTCTCAAAAGGTAAATAAAATGCATACCATAAATCTTGCATTTGTTTTTGGTATGAGAGTTATTGGCAGGGGACATTCTGCAGCGAAAAAACTGTGTTCTGCGATGAATGTGAATGTGCCTTCGAAAAAGTCATTTGGCTATCTCGAAAAAAAACTGGAAGCTGCTGCTAGTAACGTGGCATCCAAAACAATGAAGGAAGCTGCATTAGAAATTAGAGGTGACTCAGTAACTGAAGAAATAGCTCAGTGCGGTGTGTCAGTTGATGGCACATGGCAACGAAGAGGGTATTCATCTCTGAATGGATGTGTCACGGTCATTTCAATAGACACTGGAAAGGTGTTAGACATTGAAGTGATGTCGAAAGTGTGTAGAATTTGTGACAAAAAAAACAGCGAAGCAATAAACTCTAGTCATACCTGTACAAAACATACAGGTTCGTCTGGTGCTATGGAACCTCTTGGTGCTTATCGTATTTTTGAAAGGTCTGCTGACATGAGGAAACTACAATATATAAAATTCTATGGCGACGGGGATTCAAAAGGATATGATGCTGTGAAAGATGTTTATGGGAAGGATAGCGTTACAAAATATGAGTGTATTGGACATATACAGAAGCGTGTTGGCACAAGGCTAAGAAAATTAAAATCGAAGCAAAAAGGTCTTGGAGGTCGAGGAAAACTTACAGACACCTTCATCGATAAATTGCAAAATTACTACGGAATTGCTATCCGTAGTAATGTGAATGATTTGGAAGGCATGCAAAAGGCAGTAATTGCAGCATTTTTTCACTGCTGTTCCAGTGCAAAACAACCAATGCATGGTCAATGTCCAGTTGGGCCCGAGAGCTGGTGTAGATATCAGCAAGCCATATCGAACGGAAAAAAATACAAGGAAAAATCAAAAGGGCTTCCAAAAAATGTCCTCAATAGCATCAAGCCTGTATACATGCAATTATGTGACAAAAATTTGCTACAAAAATGCTTGCATGGGAAAACCCAAAATGCAAATGAATCGTTCAATGGAATTCTTTGGAAATTTATTCCAAAAGAAATTTTCGTTGAGTTGTCAACATTGCGGTTGGGTGCATACATGGCAGTGATTCAATTTAATAAAGGATTTGAAGGACTGCTAGATATTTTAAGGCATTTTGGTGTAAGTTTGGGGGTGTTTACCCTCAAAGGTTTTGCTGAACTCGACGAAGTGCGAGTTAACGAATCCAAGCGACATTCTTTGCCCGGAGTTAAAGTTGCCAGAAAAAAAAATCGGGCAGCTAAAAAGAAAAAATTAGTTAAAAATGAGCAAGCAGAAGGTTTAACTTATAAATCTGGGACATTTTAGGTTAGTAGTCACATGTATATAGCATATATGTGGTAAGTTGTAATAAAAATGCATTTTTCTCAAAATCACTTTTTTTGCATATTTTGCCAGCGATAAAAATGATAACTTGAATTATTCTAAAGCAATTGCTTTGAAACTTGGTATAATCTTTCCTTATAATGTTTTCTAGAGCGTGACCTAAAAGAATGTTCATAATAGGAATATTTTTTAAATTATGGTATGTTATTTGAATAATGGTGTTATAAAATATGCAAAATACCCTGTGATGGTTCTTCGACTAGCTCTAGAAGTTTTATTTATTGGGGTAGCCTTAAAATTTTAGGTCATTCCCTAGGTAATTGCATAAGGATTATTTAAATACTAAATTTATTGAATTTCGTTAAATAGAATTTCGTGTACCATTTTTGAAGTTTTCCTAAAATTTCTTCAAAATTCACCATATATCTACCAATTTTCTAAAACTAAAAAAAATTATTGCAAATTTTAACTTATAATAGCTTATGTACACATAAACTGAAGTCAAAAAACATGTTAATTTGTTTCTATATGATAATTTTCAAAAAAAGTGCTCCGAACGTATTCGGATACCTTAATACGAAAAAGATAATTGATTCCAATAATGGAAAATTATATAATAATTATATATATTTTCATAAGAAAAAATTCTGAAGTGAAATTGATCAAAAAATAGGGTACAGTAACTGTAACCAATAAAATTTTTGTCCCATAATCAAATAACATCAATCATAGTTAATATTAATAATTTAAGTTTGGCAACATATGTTTTAGATTATGATACTTTTTAAGCGACATGTGTGAATTTTTTCCTTTTTAATTCTATAAAAGTTTTATATTTTTGACATGTAGAGGCAATTGATGATTGAGAATTATTCCAATTAGATTAATCCTATCAATTTTTCCATGTAATATTTTAATACTTCTCGCATTTTATTCACAATATATCCTCAAGTCTTCTCAAGTACTTAATTTTTATAATTCTCATCTTATAATGTCTTATATTATAATCCTATAATTTTTAAAACTCAAGTACATAATTAATATAAGTTTCATGTTCATTCAATCAATTTTATTGTACTCCAGATATTTTTCTTTCTAGTTTTTTTTTTTTTTGTTTTTGTTATGCATTTTGTCGTTTGAATGTTTTTTTCCCCAATTCATTGCAGTGTGATTTTTTTTCTTTTTTTTCTTTACTTTTCTTTTTTTAAAGAAAGTCCACTTACATCAATATCATACCACTTACATCAATATGATACCGGATACGTTAATCTAAATAACGGAATTGTGGTGCTAAACATTAAGATATATAGGGACAAAATATATAACAAAAATACATACATATAAAGGAAAAATTTTATATTTCTTACCATATATATATATATATATATATATATATATATATATATATATATATATATATATATATATATATATATATATATATATATATATATACTGTGACGTTTATATATTAAAGTATACAGTTTAATTTATTTGCCAGCAGGCTTTGCCAACCTGCCGATTAGCTTAAAATAGTGGCTTATTTGGGAATCAAACTCTAAATATGGGATATATATTTGTAGATAATTTCGTCTTTTTATTTGATAAGAAAGAAAATATATAAAGCCAGCCTATAAATGAAATCCTGCCTATAAATTATCGGTGTATGCAAATTAAGAATTGTATATCCTGCAAAGTGAAAGAGGAAATGAAAAGTCTATTTCGGAGTTAATGTTTTTACTTCAATTTTAAGATTCTCAAGAACACGATGAAACAATAATAGCAGTTTGAATTTCATCATAATGTTATAGATTGTGTATCAATTTAAATAAAAAATTATTTAAATATAGAAAAAATTATCTATAACTATATAAATTAGAAAAAAATTTGCATTATTAAAGAGGCAATATTTTGGAGTTTCAAGAAAATATAAAAATTGTTTTTTGTGATAATATTTTCATAATATTATATATATATTACACAAAAATGTACAGGCATATATATACTTAAAGACATATATGTATATTTTGATATAAAGACTATAGACATTTTTATAAAATGTGCAGATTTGTGAAATGGATATTGAAACAATCAGTCATTTTAATACATATACTAGTTGATATACCAGTTGATATTGTTCGGTATCAAAATACTTTCATTATAATATTTTTAATATAAAATTAATTTTGTATAAATTCTTATAATACGCATAAACATTTTGTACAACACGTCACTTTTTTGTCTGTTCTCTGGCCCTGGTTATTGAAAATAAACTGTATATCAGTCTTTCAATTTTTTAGGAACTCTTAAATCATTAAAGCAATGACAGACAGTGCTCTTAGTTTACGTAAGAATTCAGATTAGTACGCTTATTTAAGTAAGAATTTGATTAAGAAATGTAGTGAAAAATAATGAAATGATATGAATACTGGAATAAGTAAAGAATAAATTGAAGTTATTACATGAATGAGAATTAATTGTGAAGTTTGGCTAGGGACACTTTTCATTATTTTAAGTGTGATTGCTGATGGGAAGGTTTTGGTATTTGGAAATTTTGGCGAAGAATTTTATAGATATTTGGCTTGATATATTTATAAACAGTGTCAATTCAGAGGTCAGAGTGGACTACGTCTTTCATGCCGTACCAAACTTTAAATCAATAAAAACATTTCCAAAAGATATGAAACGGAAATTTCAAAAAGTTTTAGCAGAATAAATCAGATTTTTACTGTGCAGTATTTCAAAATCGCTTGCATTAAATTTTAAAAGGGTCCGTAACAACTGAAAATGAATCAATTTGGTATCAATGAAAAGATAAATTTTTTTAATTTTGAATTGGCATTAAAATGTTTCTTAAGTAAAATTCTAATGTTCTAATTCGTAAGTACTGTAGAACAATGACAAAATTTCGAATAATTTTTAATTAAATAAATATTTAATTAACTTTTGCCCCTTGGAAAGCTGGCGATATTTTTCCTCGTGACCTAATGCAAAGCTTCGTTCTAATTGGCCTGTCATTTTGGGGGATATTTGAAATGCACATATGTACATAGCCGTACAATGATTTTTATCTGTATTAAGGATGGATAAATAAAACGAAATTTTCCTTTTGCATTAAAGTAAGCAATGAAATGAGCGCAAATATAAAAAAATATGTTGTAGTACGAAATGATCAAGTCTGTTACAAGGGTTAGAAAGAGAAAAAAACGTACTCAGTGACACAGCTTTAAAATTACAATATCCAATTTCCAGAAAATCTAAAATGTGACAATTATCCTAATACATCCCTCAAAATTATTCTAGAATTTTGTATACATGTAAATGTTTTTAAGTGGAAAAAGAATGAGTCATCAATTTTGAGTATTGGACTTTGGCCTCATTTAATATAATGACTCACTTCAATAAGGTCTGAAGATTTTAGATTATCATAAAAATTCTGAAGCTGAAACTAAGCATATGAATAAAATAAGGAGATGTTTTCAAATGGAAAAGGTAATTTAATTTGTGAAGTCACGATATTGAAAGTATTGTAATCATCTATAATTGAAGAGAGCATAGTGCCTTAATTAAAAGCAATATTAGTTTTTCTTTTTTCTTGTATACGAACTAGAAAAAGTAGCCATTAAAAAAATTCAATCTCTCTATTTTTTAAATCCTTGTTCGAAAGAATTCGTACCTATATAAGTTATCTTCAATTCACTTCCTATGGAACAGAATTCAACATTATTCTTGATGCTAACAGTTGGTGCCCAATACTAATTTTGATTTTGCTATATTGCACATTCATATAAATGGCAAATAATCAACACAATGACTTTCCGAAAATGTGTCCTAGTTTTCTAGAAGTAGGACACAATAAATTAGATTTATCCCCACTCAAGAGAAACTAAACATTCATTAATAGAAGGGTTTTCCTTAAGTGGTTTGCTATCAAGTAATTTAACCCATAATGCTGCTTAATACTTTAGGATTCGAATGTTTTTACTTTTTAGTTTAGTTTTAACGTTCCATTTTGAAGCAACACTGATGCTATTTTGGGATCGCCCTCTAATTTTGAAAAGCGGTCAGAGGACGAGGATGACCCATGAGTTGGCACACGCCTGTTTAAACGGCATCAACGCGAGAAACGTTCGACCCGATGATTTAACGTGCACCAGACCAGCTTACACGGCTGTTCGTCAGTGAAATCGGGTCTCGAACCTAGAACCCACCAATCCCTAAGTCGAGACTTTACCACTGCGGCCACCGATTCTATTTATAACCCCTTTAATAGAAAAAATTATTTAAAAACATTCAAACTCCTAATGCGAACTATTGAAGCATGATAATGGTTTAAGTTTCATTAAATCTTACTTTTCTTATTTTTAAAGTTATTAAAATATAGTAATAATTTGCCCACAAAAGAAGAATTTCATATCGTCTTAATGTGTATGTTGCTAAAGCAAAAAAATAAGCACTTACTAAAACAATAAAAAAAAGTAGTTTGTAAAATGTGCTTAAAAATATATATATTTTTAATTTATTAAAACTACAGAAAATATTCGATGAAAGTAAATTTCGTATCAATGAAAATCTAAGTTTTAGAATGTTAATTGGTTGAAAAAATAATTGCTGTTCAATTATGAGCTCTGAGGGTAATCAGGAAATACGCTGATTTTCGATCAATAATTTCACAAAGCACAGTAATATTGCAATTTGGCTTCGAATTATGTGATATTCCGTTTTAACCGGCATAGATTCCTTTGGAATAAAAATATATAAAATTGAAGATAGGCATTGTAGTTTCCAATGTCATTAAATTGGACTAGCCTGGTGTCCTGACATAGGGGTAGCGCATCTTCCCCGTGATCTGGGCGTCCTGGGTTCGAGTCCCGGTTTGGGCATAGTTGTTCTTTCGTTGTTCTATCTGTGAGATGTGTGAATGTGCCCTCCTGTAAAAAGGGGTTGTGCAAACGAATGAGTGATGCGTGAGTAGCTAAGTCATACTGTTGGCGCTACTATAAAAACAAGAGACGCTCCCCCACCGGCTTAAAATCGCTGTCTTCGTAACAGCGGGCTTGTCCATGGCAAGTGCCTTAAGAAACAAGAACAACAAATTGGACTATGACTTAATTCATTAGAAAAGTCAAGGTCAAGCTGACAAATGTCATCCAGGCTGTATAAAAATATTGTCTGTATATATTCTACGTCAATAAGACCTCTAAAATTATAGAAATGAACCTATTTTTCTGCTCATTAATTCTGGGAATTAAAAGACAATTATATCACTGTATTGTGAATTTTTTTGTAAATTTTTTGTGCATGGTTTCATTTTTTAGGAAATGTTTTATTTACATTTTCTTACGCTGTTGTTTTAATATAGCGTTAGAAAGGTTTTAAGTTATTGTGAATATTTCAACTTATAAACAATGAAAACGGAAATAGTCAATTCAGATAAATAGACTCAAATCAAGTTAGATAGATTTTTAAGTCAAGCCAGATAGATTTTTAAGAATGGACTGATTGGTATTAAAGTAGTTTTAAAATATATCGAGCAGCTTTAAGTATATCTCAAGTATGATTGTGCTAGAATATTTCAGATGTATGATACTTCGCATGAGATTACATAGTATAAAAGTAAAAAACTATCAATTTCCAAAAACATACTGACAAATATCTTAAAGTTTGTTTTAGTTTAGTTATATTAATGCCTCGTTTTAAAGCAACACTAAGACTATTTTAATATGGACCTCGTAATTTTGAACTGCGGTCAGTTGACAAGGACGACTCCTTAGCTGGCACCCCACTCTCCACTCCACAACAGCGGTTGGATGTTTGGCCAGGATGAATGTAGCGTGCACATGACCTGCTTACACGATGGTTCTTGGTGGAATTGTCTCTCGAACCTAAAACACTCCAGCTCCGAAGCCGAGACCATACCATCAGACCACCGTGGCTCCAAAAAAGTTTGAAAATAATTCTAACTATTTGGTATTTATCAATTCATTTTAATATTTCTTTAATTTCACTAATAAAAAAAATCTAAAATGAACATTTTGTTGGCAATATAATTATCATATTTCTCTCGAAATAACACTTTATGTATATTCTTCAAGATATTGTTCGATGCATAATGCATAGTATTTGACATACATAAAATGTTCATTATTTATCTCATTCATCTATTACTAGATATCGACATTCGTCGTTGATAAAATATGAAAGAAACTCTACAATACTATATTCGATGTCATCAATTTTAATTTAGTCATGAGACATTTATTATTATTATTTTTTCTCTTTTCAGAAAGTCGATATCATTG
The DNA here is from genome assembly GCF_947563725.1 of Argiope bruennichi. Lineage (NCBI taxonomy): Eukaryota > Metazoa > Arthropoda > Arachnida > Araneae > Araneidae > Argiope > Argiope bruennichi. The sequence continues at coordinate 68,759,231 of NC_079158.1, read as the reverse complement.
TGTTTCCGGAAAAAGGTCTATTTCCCATGAAAATGGACAATGCAACTTGGTTTCTGAACTATGCGGAAGACATTCCTGATGGCAGCGAAGAGGCAAATCCTTGCAATGATGATAAATTTTCTAATAGTCCAATTATAAGAAATTTAAGCTGCATTGCACGAAAGCACAATTTCTTTGTCGTTGCTACTTTATTTGATGTAAAAAAGTGCGAAGTTGAGACAAATTGCAAAAACAGAGTGAACAAGAACAGTTGTGTCACTAATAGCTCAGATTGCCCAGATAGTGATTATTTTTACTTTAATACGTTAGTAGTTTTCAACAGAAGGGGAACTTTGATAGTCAGGTATTACAAAAGGCATCCTTTTACCGTTCTTGAGAAAGGCGTGACAACTCCTAAATATCCCGAACCTGCATATTTTGAAGTTGGTTTTGCTAAATTTGCAACAGATATAGGCTTTGATTTCTTGTTCAATGATTCAGTCATTGATATAGAGAGACGCCCCAGTACTAAAGGTATTGCTTATGCTAATTGGTGGTTCGATCATACTCCGTTCTTTTATTTTAGTGTTCCAAATCAGCAGGCTTTTTGTCTTACAAACAAGGTAACTGTTCTTTCCTCTGATGTTCATAGCCCAAATCTGGGGTCTCTTGGTAGTGGTATTTATTTACCAGGTAAAGGAGCGGTAGTTTATAGCTATAATCCGGATGGCAAAAGTAAACTTTTGATTTCAGACGTCCCAGCGACATTTTTGGGCTCAATTTTAGATAAAAACCTTAATACGAAATTCTTTTACATTGAAGACGACGACACGGTAAATGAATTGAATGGGGAGGAACCACGTGATTTTAAAGCCGAATGTGGCCAAAATGTTCTTGGAACGAACCCCAGCTCCTTGACTGATTACCGTTGTATGCAGACAGAAGTTCATCAGTATACTTTCGTCAAATTGAATAAAACTGAAGACAATATCAATATTTGTTCAAACAATTTCTGCTGCAGTCTCGAATATCAGGCTGAATCTATGAATGAGACTTTTTACTTTGCAGTATCTGGGAACCGGCTAAAGTTTTACGACATCTATTGGTTTGGTGTCCAGTCATGCTTTTTGTCTCGTTGTGAGCCGGTGGACGGTAAGCCCTGCAGGAATTTTCTTTTGAAATCTAACACCAAGTTCAATAGTGCTAAGATCACAGGTTCCTTTGACACCAATCATATTTATCCTCATGTTCTTGATAGCGATCTTCGCCTAACCGACAGGGATGAATGGAAATTTGATGGAAAGTCTCAAATGACTTATAAAAATTTAAAAGGAAAGAATCTGTTGCATGCTGATTTATATGGAAGGTTATATAGAGAAGATGGGTTAGTTAACAGTTGAAATCCTTTTCGTAAACTGTTTTAAAAAAAAGATTTCTTTTCTTTTCTTTTTTTGAAAATTTCATTTGTTAAAGTTGTGTTTTCTTTATTGTGCACAAAGTATTTCTTGTTTCAGTGTAATCACTATTTGTTAAACGAATATAAATGCTTTCTTTTTTCCTGAACAAAATTTCGTTTTCTGGTTTTAAGGAATTAGTTTGTGTTATGCCAAAATATGCAATATAAATAAGTATTTTGGTATAAATCTTAAAACGTTGTTTTCTAGATTATAAATATGCTAAATGCAATTTCATTTTTCTTTTGTTTCATATTTATTGTAACTTTAAAAGCTGTATTATAATAATGTATTGCAAATACTCTTACACAATAAAATTTTTAAAAATCCAGATTTCTATATGTCTCATTAAATGTTTTACTTTTTTTATAATACACATACTTTTTTACACAATAAAATTTTTAAAAAATACTGATTTCTATATGTCTCATTAACTGTTCTACTTTTTCATAATAAACATACGCTTACACAATAAAATTTTCAAAAAAAAACATTTCCCGCTTTCTATATATATTATTAAACGTTTTACTTTTTTTATAATATAGATACTTACAGAAAGTTCACAACTCAAACAAATAAATGTATTGATTAAATATCAGTAAGTTAATATCAACAGAAAATTTAAATTGTTTATATTTGTAAACGGTTTTCGAAAACTGCCTGAAAATTTTACAAAAAGTGGAAGAGCAACAAAAGAAAGTTTTTATACCGTAAAAAATATATTTGAAAATGTACCATTAAAATGGACGATTACAAAACAACTGAATTGGACATATAAACAGAAGCCCCAAATAAAGTGCAACTAAACTTTTCACCTCTCGGTTTTTACATTAAAATCACAAGACTACATATTTGTATATCATATCGACGACGCATGCATTGTTGAACATACATAAGTATTCCCCAACATTTCTTATATAACAAATTATCTTCCAGAGATTTTGACTGACTATAACTATTTCTGTGAAAACTTCATTAAACATTTTAAGGATATACAAAAACTTAAAAAAAAAATCAATAAGCAAAAAATAAAAAAAAAATCAATAAGCAAAAAATAAAAAAAAATCTCACAAAAGACAATTTATACACATTAAAGAAATCAGTGCATATTAATAAATATCCAACAAATAATTCCAAATTCCCTTATCCTGATACTGAAATGTATCCCTAAACAAGAACACCTTCACCACCATGTTGTAACTACATTAGATTAAGCTAGTCTTTAGATTAAGTTTCATACAATATACAATCAGAACCAAAAGATTTTAATCAGTTTTCTTCAATGAATAAGATATGATTCCTCTTCGTTTCGGGTTTATATATCATTAATTTGACGAAAGGAAGCTTAAGCTTTCTATTTTTTGCATTGACAAAAACATTTTTATAGGCTGAACGTCCATACAGCCGTTTGATCTGAGCATTCATCGAATACTTTCAGGTGAAATTGCAGTAGAAAACATTTGGGTAAAAAGCTGCAGAAATCTTTACAGAATTAAAATTTGGATTTTTCACAAATTTTAAGTTTAACTTTGTAAAAAATACCTGACTATAAATCATTAACTAAAACTGAAATCTTATCGTTTATAGATCAGAATTAAATCTCTTATAGGCCATTAACTATAAATCTCTTGTTATGTTTAATTAATTTTCGAAGACAATATTTTCTTACCTTATTTCCGTTTCCTATTTTCTTCTTAAAAGCATTTCATCATATACTGTACTGTAAAATGGAATAAATTTACTTATTTAGTGATATACCGAATTGATTTATCATTATTATGATGAATCAATGATTATTATAATCACTTTTCGAATGTTCTTAATGCTTCTTTACAACAAGACTAACAAGCAAGGACTCATGCCAAACGATTTTTAAAATTTACTAAAATGCAAAAATAAAAAAAGTAACAGACGATAATTTTAATTATGAATTTATTCGAAGATCTGGCGGCGTGCGAACTCTTTTGCGATGCGTTTTTTCTTTACCTTCTTCATATACAGTGTCTCACTAAAGAGATGGGACACTTGTGCTGTACAAAAGGAAACTGTAATAAAATAAATTAAAAAAAACATGTACAAATTTTTTGTGGGTGTGTTTCATACTTAAATTTAGTAACAATTATTACATAACATACATTTTGTCAAAATATTAAAATATTAATTTAATAAAAATACAATTGTTTAGAACGGAGCAAAAAATAGCTCACATAAGTGATGGGACACCATTAGATATGCAACAAAAATCGTCTCAAATAAGCAATAAAAATATTTTTGGTGGTTTTATTTTTACTCAAAAGCAATTGGCAATAATTTATAAAATCGTCTGCAGTATTTCCCTCCAGTTTGTTTTGGAATTTTTGTGTTTTTTTTAGCCCTGTGCAGCCATGAATGCTAAACGAAAAGAAACTTCGCCTGAAATTCGAAAATTAGTTATTAATTTGCATATTGAACGTGGAAAATCTATTAGAAAAACTGCTGAAACAGTTAATTTGAGTCATTCATCAGTTTTCAATATCATTAAACGATATAAAAAGAATCATATTATTCAGGATAAAAGAAGACCTGGCCGACCATCAAAGGAAGCTATCCAATGGAATAAAGCGAATTATCTTTCGAAATATTAAAAAAAATCCAAGAAAGAGTGCTCCTAAAGTTGCTGTTGATTTACAAGCATTATATGGAATAATTGTTAATCCTGAGATTATTAGAAGGGTAATTCTATCTGCTGGATACACGGTACAGTAGCCAGGAAAAAAATTCTTCGTAAGTGAAAAGAATAGAAAACTCAGACTAGCTTTCGCAAAATCCAACTGATTACTGGAATAAAGTTATATTTGCTGATGAGAGTAAATTTAATATATTTGGTTCTGACGGTAGAATCTTGGTGTGGAGTAAACACAGGGAAGAATTTCGCAAACAGAACATGGCGCCAATAGTAAAACATGGTGGAGGAGGAGTTATGGTATGGCGGTGTATGTCGTCCGCTGGAGTTGGTAATCTTGTTTTTACTGACAGTATAATGGATCAGTACAAGTATATTGACATTTTAAAGCAAAATTTGAAATCTTCAGCACGAAAATTGAGCCTTCATAACGATTTTAAATTCTACCAGGACAATGACCCCAAGCATACTGCTTTGAACGTTAGACTCTGGCTGCTGTATAACTGTCCTGAAATAATAAAAACACCACAACAATCTCCAGACTTAAATCCCATAGAGAGTATTTGGCAAGAATTGGAATCAAGAATTCGCAAACACACCATTTCTTCGAAACAACAATTAAAATCGGTGCTTCAAGAAGAATGGGGTAAAATCACTTCAGAAATCACAAAAAAATTAGTCGAATCCATCCCAAGAAGATTAAATCATGTTTTAAAAGTAAAAGTAAATCCAACAAAATATTAAAACCTTTTAAAAAGTAAAATTTTTGGATAAATATTTGATGGAAAAGTAAGTGTCCCATCACTTATGTGAGCCATTTTTTGCTCCGTTCTGAACAATTGTATTTTTATTAAATTAATATTTTAATATTTTGTCAAAATATATGCTATATAATAATTGTTACTAACTTTAAATATGAAACACACCCAAAAAATTTTTGTACATGTTTATTTATTTATTTTATTACAGTTTCCTTTTGTAACGCACAAGTGTTCCATCACTTTTGTGAGACACTGTATGTAATTTTAATAATAAAATTTAAACTCAAATACGCATGCATCATTACCTTGGAGAAAAAATTCAAAATGAAACAATTTGTTTATTAAGGCATAAAATAAAATAAATTATTTTAAATAAGATCAACAGGTAAAGTGTAAAATAGGTCAATAGTATGCTTCAAGATTAATACCGTTATCAAATAACTGAAAGAAATTCGATAAGACGAAAAAAAGTCAGGTCGCATCTTTAGGAAAAGAATTATTAAAGGAAAAAAATTCTAAAATTTAATTTTATATGCACAATAGTGTTGTGGTAAAAAAAAAGCTGAACAAATTTAATGTTGTAAATAGCAAGCAAAAACTTTCAAAAAAAAAATCTGAAATCTCTGAAAATCTAAACTAACTAACTTGCGCTATAAATAAATAACTAAATAACTGCTTTTTGAAAAAAAATTTAAATTTGCTAAGGGTTTCAATGATAAACTCATGGATAATAGAGAACTATCATAGCATTTTATTTAAATATTAATAGAAATTTTAAAGGCAAGAAATATTAGGATCTCTAAAATTGAAAAAAGTAATAATTTTCTTATGATAGTGAAGACTAGCCTATACAGAACAGAGAAGAGAACTTTCATGTAAATTGCTTTTTTTAAAGTAAAATTTTTGATATTGGTTTTAAATGGAAAGTTTGATCGCTTATAATTATAATCATCATTTTTTTAAAATTTTGAAGAATATTTCTTTCAATAAATACCCTGAACAAGATCAGTTCAATTTACGTCCAGAATTAGAGGAAGTATTATCGATAAAAATCAAAGCGACGTATTTATGCATAAACTATAGTTTCTGAAAAATGTTTGAGAAAATTAGAATTTCGGGTCAATAGTTTATTTCACTCATTTTATATTGCTTAATGATTTTATTAACAAATTTAGTTTCAGTAGCTATAACAGAGAGGAAATTTTTTAAACTGAAAATAATTAAAAATTATTTGAGATTTACTATGGGTCAGGAAATATTGACAAATCTTATAATTATTTCTATTGTAAGTGATATTTTTCAAAAATTAATGTAAATTTATTTATAAATAAGTTGCTAAAAGCAATGCTCGAAAAGTTAAATTTCTGTAATTTAATTTCAATCAAATGCTGAAATTATTTTTTGAAAAATTGTTTATGTTTCTTTTATATATGGTATATTGTTATTATTTGTTTATTGTATATATATTATTTGCCTTGTTAACGGTATTGAATGCAGTTTATATGGAAAAAATTTAATGTCTTAACATAATTTAATGCTAATACATAAATTAAATAAATTGCCACTTACTTATCTACATTTCTACTTCAGACTTTGCTCTTTAATTGCAGATATTTCAAATATTTAGCATATTAAATAAGTAAATTAATTTGTTACTCATTGTAAAAGAATGGTGTTAAGCAATATATTTGACATTAAATGTCTTTACTATATTATTTTACTATATAAACACATGAATACTTCTTCAATAAATATGTCCGAATGTATTTTCAACAATGCACAAAATGTTTCCATATTTAAAAAAATTAAAAGCAATACTTATTCTTTTCATTTTTGTTGTTGTTATTTTTATGTCAATAAAATTTCAAGTGTTTACCATTAGCCATTTCCTTCTCAAATTGTCGATGCCTAAAGGCATTCACTAGACGTTTACAGGACTGATTGGCATTGAAGCGGACCCTGTATACATAATATACAAGAGAAAATAAATAAACGTTTGCTTTATCATAGCTGCAAAAGCGTTTTCTTTTTTAATGATTACTTACTTTTTTTTGTTTCTGTGTTTTTTAAATGCTGAAGCAACCAGTTTCAAAACTGATGTATTTAAGGATAGTATAGAAAGATTGACATCATTCATACAAAACAGATGAATGCAAATAACAATTATTTCCTTTCATTCTTGCGATGTAAATATACAACTTCTAAACTGTGTACAAAATTTATAAAGTTTTGCATTCTTCTATATACAAAATATTATTTTGCGATTCTGATTTTCATGTAATTTGTTCTCATCTAAAAATTGTCCGATTAGGTAAGAGAAAAGAGGAAGAAAAAAAAGAAAAAAGAAAAAGAAATTTTACCTATCAGTAAATAGTTCAGTTTCAAACTAACTAACCAAATTCATTTTTTAAAGTTGAACAAAGAGTTAATTTTTAATAAAATTTATTTGAAACTGTTATTGTTTGTTGTCCCTTTTTTAACTTTTACTATACATTTATTATAGAATGACTAATTGTTCGGTAAATATCATAATCTAAATCTGTTAATAGACATTTAGCAGACGATTCCTTTTCAGACATTTTATAACTGCTACCATTTTTATTTTGTTAAAATATTATTAAAAAGTAAAAGCAAACGATTTTTTTCTTTAATAAACATATTTTGTTAATATTATTTCGTTTATTTTTTGTATAATAGCTGATGATCAATTGTAAACTTTCTGGAATCTGGCAATACTTGTAAGATTCGCTGTTATGTTGAAAGAATAAACAAGCCGATGGAATTCTAAATTGCTTGGAGTATTATTTTAATTTTAAGAATTTAAGATGCTCTGCAAGCTATATTTTGAAGCTTAAGAAAACAGGTAGTTTTCTAGAAAGCATGCAAAACTAATGCATTCCTAAAGCATTTAACCGATGCATTACTCCTGGGCTTCGTCTGTTTGGCTGGGATAGAAAAAGAAACCCGCTTTTCAATTGAACGTCAATTACTGCACCAGTTTTCACTTATTGATAAATAGTGTGATAAAAAAGATAAACTAAATTTAAATTTTAAGATATTATTTTTGAATAATTTAAATTCTAAATGTATACAGAATAGAGTTACTCTGATTTAATTAATTGAATGTAGGTGTATTGACCAGAACGAAATAATTAATGAAATAACAAAATATATCATTCATAATTCTTCATAACCATTCTCGGTTTTTTTTCTTTTAAAAAATTAGTTATTTAAATACTTATTTGATTTTATTCAATATATTTTTTAATCAGTCTACCGAATTTATTTTTAGAAAATCCAATCGCTTCCTATTATTGTATGATTGAACACATCAGAATATCATAGTAGCTGAAACTATTTTGCTGAACAAAGTAAAAATTAACAATCACAATCGTGCCCTCGTGTTTTGCAAAACACACACACACACACACACAAAAAAAATTCTTCTCTTAAGCTCTCGTCATATAATCACGTGCTAGTTAACAACCAATCACTGATCCAATATTCAGATAGCTTTCAACTGAAGGGGAATTTCCCTTTACATTTCGAACTCTTGAAACACAAAAGCCTCTATTGGATTGAGGAATAGGAATGGTTTGAAACTACGTCCTTACAATCGTGAATTTTATTTTCCTAAATCATCGATTTAACAAATTGTTAATGGGAAAAGTATAATAAAATGACCACCAAAACTTATAATGGAATAAATCGATACATTTTCCAGTGGAATATTGAAAACTTTCCCCATTGGTTAAAGAAGGGACAGCAAATAGATAGTCCCTGTTTTATTACTGATTCTTTGGAAGCAACCAAATGGTCGTTGCGTTTGTATCCCAGGGAAACAAAAATATAAACGAAAAATTTGTTAGTTTGTTCCTTGTTAGGAGAAAAGATTGCAGTGGGCCGGATAGGAAAGAAATTAATTATCAACTCGCCTTCATGGATAAAGACGGTTTTTTCCTGACGGAACATACTGCATTTGGAGACACGTTCAAAAAAGGAGAATGCAGGGGTTTCCCATAATTCGAAGAACGAAATAAAGTTTTCGCAAGCGAAAGAAAGACATTCCTTTCTGGACATATTCTGAGAGTGCAATGCACAGTTTGGAAGATAAATGAGATATTAGGGATAACAAGAAATATATCTTCCCGAACAGTTTTCAAGGTAAATCGAAGATCTCTCGTTTGGAAACTAGAAAAATTCAGCCTTCTTAAACCTGGCTTAAAACGTAGAGTCAAAGATAATTTAATTGATTTTCATCTCGTTTTAAATGAAGGATTAGATTTTGAGAAAAAGATTGACATAGAAATCATATCATTTGATGAAAGTATAAAATATTTTTCATTGAATATTTTTATTATAGATTCGGATGGGAAAGAGGAAGAGTGTGGAATCTGTGAATATTATCTTGATGATTTAAAGAAAAGGAATTTATCTGCACCAGAATTCTCTAAAATGCTGATGGAAAACAAAAGTCGATATCTATCAAATGATGTTCTTTCATTTAATATTGAATATGTCTCTTCAGATGGAACCGTTTTTTGTAAAAGTTTCACCTGTGCAGTAATAACTCCTGAAGTACTGAAGACAGTTGGCAAAAAGAAAAGCGAATACGTTGTTGCGAAAGAAAAACCTCAACTTACCACAGCTCTGGTGGATGCTCTGGTGGTTAAAATCAATGTATACGAATAGGATTTTTTGTGATATTAAGCTTCGTACCTCAACGCAAACCTTCGAGGCTCACAGAGGTATTTTAAGCTCCAGATCTCCTGTGTTCATGAGCATGTTCAGAAATGACATGAAGGAGAAGAATAGTGGACATGTCGACATAACCGATCTGGAGGACGACACAGTACAGCGAATGTTGGAGTACATGTACACAGATTCCCTGGCAGACATGCAACTTGAAAGTGCCTGCAAGCTTTACGCAGCTGCTGATAAATATCAGATCCTGTCCATGAAAAAACGGTGCTCTTCTTTTTTAAAAGAAAGTTTATTCCCGAACAAAGTTTATGACGTTTTAGTTCTGGCTGATTTGCATCACGACGATGACCTCAAAAATGATGTCCAGGATTGTATAATTGAGCATGACAGGGAAGTTTTTGGCTCGGCCGAATGGAAAACTTTCATGGACACGAATCCTAAATTAGCTGCTGCTGTTATGTATCGAAAAGTCTTTCCTCTCTAGGATTTAGCAGAGCAGTATGTAAGTGATGTGTGTTTTTATTTTTCTCTGCTAATATAGTGTTCCATTGTTTCTGTTTATGTTTTTAAATGTGAAGAAAATTTGGATAGCATATTATGTAATATTAAAATATCATGTTTTATCATATTTAGGGAGCAATATTTTTCTGAAAAAGTAGTACAGCGGATTCTTAGTAATATGGAATTACCCAAATCTTGCCGATTTTCAGCACAGCGAAAAAGTAAAATGAAACACATCACTGCATGTGTATATTAGACACCTAGGCATGCCTAAAACAATAGCTGTTTCCGGAAGTGTATACATAAAATGGCTCCTAGGGCAAATATTAGAATAGCTCCCCCATCCCAGTTTTTAAATTTATTATCTTCATATTCCTTCCCCGAAAAGGTGTTACATTAAATAATTTTTAAATTTATATAGCCTAGCAGCTAATCAATACATTTTAGTTATTCAAGCAGAATAATTAAATGCTATATAAAAAATAAATAATTTTAAGTTATGAATGCAATTATTAAAAGATATAATTAAAAATGTGCAAAAGCATTTAAAATTCTGTTTTAAAACGTAATGACCAACAAATCAAATGTACGATTTAAGTGATTATTTACGATTCTCTCAAACAATATCATCACCATCACCTCTCAGAAAGCCCAGTGCGGTCCTACGAGTTCTATAGAATATTTTCTGTAAAAATTTTAAAACAAATAACTGTTCGAATTTATTTTTATTTAAATATTTTTCTCACTGGTTTAAATTGTTAATATATTAAATAATTCGAGTGCAAAATTTCATTTAAAAGTTCCAAAAGGATTTTAAATTTTTAATAACATTTTTATATTATATCGTAAAGATTTTTTTTACATGAAAAAAAGAAACCGCCTGTATTTAACGTTCATTGGTCATTATATCTAATAATTCTAAAAACGGAAATGTGTCTCTTGCCTGTCTATTGGCGCATAATAGACCAAAAGCCATTATAATTAAAGTTATCAAATTTGATACAAATATATTACGGAGGAGCATGCACTTTAAAGTAAGTTTACATTATTTAAAATAGTTTAAATTATTAAAAAAATGTTATGAAATTTCGATGGTTTGAGTGATAATTTCTAAAAATATTGTCTCGCACTAAGACTATTATCAGTTTTATCACTTTAAAATTCAAACACTTTTATACCAAATTAAAATTCAGGTATTTATCTTTTCGATGATATTGCGTTACTATAGTCCGATTTTTACTAGCTATTTTTAAAAAAATTATAGGTGTGTTTTATTACAGTAGTTTCTTTAGCTAAAATTTAAGTCAAACTTATTTCCACGTTTTATCTAGCCATTGAACAGTTTTATTTATATATTTATTTTGAAAAATATGATTGTATCTCAGATAGCTTTTTAAATCAAGAATTTTACTTTTCTCTTTTTCAGTGAAAAGGAAATAAGTGATTTGATATCTTACAAATAATAAATTCTCTTTCTCTCTCTCTGATCTTAAACTTTAAGTAACTTAGATTTAGATTTTTCATGTTATGTATTCGATATGTATAAATTATTTAGGAAATTTCGGGATGAATCAGCATAAAAAATGTTAAAAGTAAAAACATAATATATTTTTTTATACAACATTATGCTATCCTATCGTTATAGTTTCTTTATAATTAATTATTTCATGGTTACTCAATTTGACATAATTATTAATCCATTTTGTGGGTTTTCGTCCTATATCACCTATATTTTGGATTACATATACTGTTTCCAGAACATTCTGATTATTTATGAAAACTGATCGCACTAATGCATCGCATTATCATGCCTTTATATACTACTGTTGCTCCGCCGAACAAGGAAGTGATATTCTGAATTCCAACTTGTTAACGCTATGCTAAGTAAATAAATACAAACGAAAATGCCTGTGTTTGCATTAGTTCTATTCTAGCTTTCATCATGAAACACGAAACTCTTTTTTAACAATCGATCATTTGCTCCAATAGCCAACTGTCTTTCAGCTGAAGGGAGATTTCTCTTTTTTGAGATTTGGAAATGTATAGGAATAAGCAAATTAACTTACGACGTGTTTTGCCCATCCAATTTATAAATTATAGTATGGGATAGAAACTCTAAAATGGTATCAAGATTATATCTTATGGAAAGCAAATATGAAGACTTCGTAAGTAAATTTCTTTAAAGAGAAAAATATTGCAGTGACCAAAGAAATCAATTATCGTTTCGCCTTTCTGGATTAAGATATCGCACCCAAGACAGAAATAATTAGTAATTTTCAAAAAGTGTAAATGAGAGATTTTGTGTAATTCGAAATACAAGAAAATGTTTTCATTTTTGAAAGTGAATCATTTCTTTCAAGAAATACTTTGAAGGTAAAGTGTTTACGATTTGGGATAAATCAGAGAGATGGGCGAAATCGGAATATTTGTTTGCTCTCGTATTTTCAAAGTAAATTATAAATTTAAATATTAGTCTATTTTTCATGCTTTTCTTATATTGTAGGAACAGATAATATTTCGATAAAATGATTTTATTAATTAAACTTTTAAGATGCATATTATTCTATTATTTCAGAAAAATAACATTACGATAATAATAAAATTTAGGGCTAATTTTCTTTTCTATTTTCACATTACTGCTTATCATTATGTTATAATTGATAACGATATAGATTATAATTAGAAAATGGAGATGCTTTTTTTATCCATTTATTTTTAAATTTTCATTTTAATGGAAGCGATCAGCAACATAGAAAAAACCATATGATCCAATTTATCATTGCAAACATACCTTAAATTGAAAACTGTTGCATACAGTTAAAAGCGACATTTCTTTCCAAAAGTCAAATTTGGAAATAGCACAGATATTTTTTTTTTCAAAATTTGAGTTTTAGCGCATTTATATGGTTCTCCCCTAATAATTTTATTGATTCCATTTCTATTCATTAAAATGGTAAAGAAATCTATTTTTTTCTATAGAAAAATAATAGACTTAATTGGTGTCATCTCTGTAACGAATTATACCAGACTAATTTTAAATATGTATTTAATATCTTTTCATTCTAACTGTCAAATGCAATACTATTGTTTAATTATAAAATTTATATTTTCAAAATAGCAGTTTTTATTTTTTTTTAACCTTTGCCCTCGGGTTAAGTTTTTTTACCCCTTACTTTTTGCCCTAGTGAGGGCTTCTTATACGAGACCATAATATTGGTATAAACTGTTCTCAAATTTCTCGGCATCCATGATATTACTTGTATTTGGTTGCTCTTACAAAGATATTTTGTGGGTGATTCAAATACTATTGCCAGCTAAATATTGTTAGTTTTTATTTCTTAAAAAAGTAAAATAAAAGCGATATTTTTAAAGTTTGCAACTTCTGAATTTGAATTTTTAGATCAAATACTACTAAACAATAAATTATAATATTGTGTGAAATGACTTAAACGTAAAAAAATTCTTTAATGTTGCGATTATGTATTTAATATGTATTATTTAATGCACTTTTAAATAATTAGATTTCTAATAATTATTATGTTTAGTCATTAAAATTTCATTCTACTTTTAGATGCTGATACGAATTATATGAAGCTGCACATAAGATGTCAGAAATGTTGGAGTAACTCACTTATAGAGCGAAATGTTACTCTTTCAATTATACACATTTGTAGCATTTATTATTTATACGCATTTTTAAAAATTTTTAATGCTATGATTTTTCTGAAAAAAATTCTAATGCCGTTTGAACTTATCATCATAGAATCTATTAAGAAAAGCAATGTATCTGTCTAAATTTAACTTTAAATTTGGGATTTTAAACCATAAGTAATCAATTAACTATAGTGTTTTATACCGATACTTTATTGTTTATAATATAAGAATTTCAATTGACAATGAAATTCTTTGTTATGATTTTTCAGTATTTTTACTGACATCTTTAATTATAAGTGAATTCAAAGAGTTTCTTCAACTAGATGTTTTGCAAGTAATGCTGCTCTTAAATTAAGCATTGCTTCCCTTTTCCTTCTAAATGGATTTCATTTATCATGTAAAAAAATGTTTTTTCTGCCACTGTAGGTATTGCAGTTAGCAGAAATTTTACTTTGCTATTGGTAGGAGATCCACCGAGATTTAAACCTGTCCTTGGTACTAAGTACTATATGTAGACCAGCAACATTGGTATTCTTTTTAAATCATGATTATGGTGATTCAACAGGTAGTAATGTAGCAATCGTTTTTCTATTACCCAGTTCTTTTTAATCGACTGAAAAACAGAATTCATAAAATTTAATGAAAACAAATTTTAAGCCAAAATCCGATATTGTGCTTTTTAGGTGTCAAGACTATTTACCAAATTTCATTAAATCTATGCACATGCGCATATATTGATCACCACAACGCTTGATAAGCCAAGAAATTTCGTACAAAATGCAAACAATACATAAATGAATATCCCAACTTGTAGTACTATTAAAAGAAAAAATGCTACAGTTGAAAGTTTAAATTGAATACAATTATAAGTATTCAATGTGGAACACACCCATAAATTTGGCGTATCCAGGCGGAACAATAATTTATTCCACGCTTCTTTTTTGCGTATCTGGCATGAAGCTTTGAAAGGAGTAAAAAGGAAATTCTTTTACGTCAGTTTTCTCCGAGGCTAGATTAAACAGCAGGTGTATGTTCCGCCGCTACTAATTGACACGGAAAACTAAAGGTACGCATATCATCAGCTTTTCAAATCGTCAAACTAGTACCGGGCACGATATCGGATTATACTGAACACGGAACTGTGTTACACGGAACAATTAAACTTTCAATTGATATTTATTTTCGATGAGCAGAAAAGTTGTACATTTCTTTTTAATAACTTTGAGAAGTTGAGATATTAATTTATGACATCGCATAAGAAATGAAAATTAAATGTACAATTCGGTGCTTTTTTTCATTAAAAAAATTAAGCTAAATTATTTGGTTTTTCTACTGTAACTTCCGAACAACCGCTGCAGAAGAACGATTTTTTATTTTGAAATTCGGTTTTTCGATATAGAGTTATCAAATTTTTCCCAGCAGTTTTTTTCTCGTGAATTTTACGCTTCTTTAAAAAAAATATTGAGCCATTTTCAACAGTATGTTCAATGTTTATTATTTAATCGCATGCCTTTCTTCTGTTATTGAATTGAAAACTGGAGAAAGATTCTTATATTAAGTATTTTAAATCATGAATAGTAAATGAATTAAAAGTACAGATACTGACTACGTGCAAAATCGGAAGATAGATCGAATAGTATTGCTTTTAATGACGTTCTGTGATCGTATGGGACTCGATTCTATTAGGAAGGTTCGAGCATACAATTCACAGAAAAAATAACGCTATTAAAATAAGATTTTAATGTACCAATTTTATGCTTAAAATGCTGCTCTGGAGGAGTATGATTATCGAAATATGCACAGGGTTTTTTTAAAAATTAAAATTAAACAACCAATATTTACGATCAACCAGCTGATCGCTATAGGCGATTAGTTAATAAAAACTTTAATCTTATTTTAGAGAGAAGGATTTAGGAAAATGCATTTTATATCGTTGAGTTTTGACGGCAGCAGTTATTATCGTTGTAGAATACAAATACATGAAAAAAATGGATTTAAAAAATTAAATTCTACTGCTCTAGGTAAGCAGCGGTTATTACTAATCTAGAATAAGAATTCGGTGAATAAACTCGAGACAACTTCCTTCATTCTACATTTAAAAAAAATTATTTCTACTACAATTCCATATCAATATTAATTGCACGTTCGCAGTTGAATTTCGGAAAATAGCAAATCCCTTTCGCTTTACATTCCAATAATTTTAATTCGGTAACTGTTACTTAACTTTATTCTATCGGTTGATAAATATGAGCACAGGAAATTCAATAATAAATTTATTTTCATGTTTGTTTCAGAAACTGAATAATGGTATTTACTTTTACATTTCAGAAAATATACATGCAATTCAAATGCAAATACTTCACAAATAAAAGTAACAACAGGTCTGCATTTACTTGAGCTGAAGAATAAATTGTTCACTAGGAAAAATGAAACAACGAAAAAATAAATTTATACCCAATGCATAAAACTATACATTAAGAATATAATAAATTTACAAAACAGGCATCAGAAATTGAAGAAAATATTCATTATTGCATTTCGGAAAATATAAATGCAACCAAATACAAATACTTCAAAAATGATAAAATAGAATATTAGAAGAAAATTTTCGTTTACTGGAGTTTAAAAATAAATTACTCAATATAAGACACTTATCTAATGAATAAAAATTGGAAAATAATTCACTAGAAATGGAAAGTCAAAATTTTCATTTTTAATACCTTATTAAATGAATGTTGACAAATGTCTAATAAAAGAGTATTTACATCTTTAATATAGTCTTAGTCTTCATTTTTTTACATAGTATTGCCACTAGTATACATTTCAATAGCTTAGATAACAAATACCAATCCATTACATTTTTAAAATGCTGCTTATGCACTGAAGTTTTTACTATGAAAAAATGTGTACCTAAAAATTAGATACACAAAATGTTACACATATATTTGTATAGATCTTATATAACTAATCGTAAATTTATCTATAAGATTATCAGAATATAAAGCTTTAATACATCTTTAATGTTTAGAGATGCTTTGAACAAATTTATATTTGAAAAGAACATTAAATAATATCGAATATATAAATTATAAAATTAAATTAAAACTTTATGAAAAATTTATACAAAATATTTAAATATTAAAAGCATTAAGTAGAAACAATAACAATGTAGATTTTTTAAAAATATAAAAACAAAATAGGTTACGAAATACTCTATACAAATTAAAATTTAAGTTTATAAAAAAAATTGGGGGGGGGGGGGACATATTTTACAACTGCATGATAAAAAAAAATTTGAAGACAATGAGCACAATTTGAATTAAAAAAAACTTCTGCTATAAGCAATCTGCTATAAAGTATCTACAACAATTTTTTTTCTAATTTTAGAATTAGACATTTTTTTAATGTATTTGTATCACTATTTCAAAAATTTTCAAGCATAATTTTAGAAAAAATTAAGAAATATTTTTTCATTGTTGTATGCATTTAATATACTTTAAAAAGAATGTAATTTAGAATTCCGAACTTTTTTCATATACATTAAAGAAAATAAAGTATTTAAGTGAAAAGTTATCTGTACCTCTCAATTATTACATCCATTCAATAATTAAAAAATGAAACTACATTTTATTTTAAAAGATACATTTATGAATAATTTTGATAATTGTTTATTAATAAAGATAGTTTTTCTCCTAGAACTCTTTGATCGCCATGTTGATCAGGCATGGCGGTCAAACAGTATTTCCTGAAATTCTCAGGAAAATTTCTGATTGGCTTGCCGGCTAAGCCAATCAGTCTTACACTACTATAAAACTAGGGAAAAAATTAATTTTAATTCTATATTTCTATTTAAAATTTCAGGCTACAGGACCGAAGCAATTCAGATTAAAGATTTATTCATTTAAACTTTAGTAATTCATTTGCTTGCCTTAATTCTAATTGACAGAATCCAAATATTTTGTAAATGGATGTAATAAATGGTCCATATTAGTCTTTTTAGGCATAGAAGTTTTAAAGTAAAGTTTAAATCATTTTTTGAAAAACATTTTAAAATCTAGGTCATGTATGTAATATAAATTCGATTAAAATTCTAATTTTCAACTAAAAATTATTCAATATTGTAATACCTAATAAACTTCAATATTCTAAATCTCTTGAAAATAGTCATAATATTGAGAAATACAATTCCGAAGATTACAGCGTCCGCGGGGCTTGGCGGGAAATCGCCAAATGGCACCCGTCTCTAGAACTATACTAATTATGCTAAAAGTGGAAATGTGTCTCTTGCCTGTCAATTGGCGCATAATAGACCAAAACCCATTATAATTAAAGTTATCAAATTTAATACAAATATACTACGGAAGAGCATGCACTTTGAAGTAAGTTTTCATTGGAAGATGAAGGAATAAATTTATCTCAAATAAATAATATCAATATCTTCATAGATGGCTCAAAAACAGAAAGTGGAGTTGGAGCTGCGTTTTGTGTTCTGTTCAATGATTCCTGATCCTACCACTGGTCTGCCAAATTGAATGACAACAATACCGTTTTCCAAGCTGAACTCACTGCACTTCATGAAGCAGTAAAATATACATCTCAGTTTTCAAACAACAATACTTTTAAAATACATGTTGACAATAGAGCTAGTATCATGGCATCTTCAAATCCAAAGAGCACAAACCAAAAAGCAAGAGAAATTTTTGGTTTCCTGCTTTCAAAACCAACAATAAAAATTTCATGGGTTAAAGCACATGCGGGCAATATAGGCAATGAAAAAGCAGATCAACTGGCAAAGGACGCAACGCAAAATGGGCAATTTTATATGCAAACAAAGATACCAAAACCACATATAAAAGCCCTCCTCCGGAAAGACATGCTTGAGGAATGGCAAGGATATTGGAGCAATGGTGTCACAGGCAGAAAAATTTTTAATATCCTGCCTTCATGTTTGGTCATTAAAATTTCATTCTACTTTTAGATGCTGATACAAATTACATGAAGCTGCATATAAGATGTCAGAAATGTTGGAGTAACTCGCTTATAGAGCGAAAATGTTACCCTTTCAATTATACACATTTGTAGCATCTAATATTAATTATTTATACTCATTTTTAAAAATTTTTAATGCTATAATTTTCCTGAAAAAATTTCTAATGCCGTCTGAACCTGTCATCATAGAATCTATTAAGAAAAACATTGTATATATCTAAATTTAAATTAACTTGAAGTTTGGGATTTTAAACCATATGTAATCAATTAACTATAGTATTTTATACTGATACTTTATTGTTTCTAATATAAAAATTTCAATTAACAATGAAATTCTTTGTTATGATTTTTCAGTATTTATTTTCACTTATAATTAAGGATGTCAGTAAATTCAAATAATGATTCTTGAACTAGATGTTTTGCAAGTGATGCAGCTCGTAAATTAAGCATTGCTCCCTTTTTCCTTCTAAATTGATTTCATTTCTCTTGTAAAAAATTTTTTTGCCAAGGTAGGTATCACTATTAGTACAAATTTTACTTTGCTGTTGGTAGGAGAGCCACCGAGATTTAAACCTGTTCCTGGTACTAAGTACTACATGTAGACCAGCAACACTAGCATTCTTTTTAAATAATTTAATGAAAACAAATTTTAAGCCAAAATCCGATATTGTGCTTTTTAGGTGTCAAGACCATTTACCAAATTTAATTCAATTTATGTACATGCGCATATGTTGATCACCACAACGCTTGATAAGCCAAGAAATTTCGTACAAAATGCAAACAATACATAAATGAATATCCCAACTTGTAGTACTATTAAAAGAAAAAATGCTACAGTTGAAAGTTTAAATTGAACACAATTATTAGTATTCAATGTGGAACACACCCATAAATTTGGCGTACCCAGGCGGAACAATAATTTATTCCACACTTCTTTTTTGCGTATCTGGCATGAAGCTTTGAAAGGAGTAAAAAGGAAATTCTTTTACTTCAGTTTTCTCCGAGGCTAGATTAAACAGCAGGTGTATGTTCCGCCGCTACTAATTGACACGGAAAACTAAAGGTACGCATATCATCAGCTTTTCAAATCGTCAAACTAGTACCGGGCACGATATCGGATTATACTGAACACGGAACTGTGTTACACGGAACAATTAAACTTTCAATTGATATTTATTTTCGATGAGCAGAAAAGTTGTACATTTCTTTTTAATAACTTTGAGAAGTTGAGATATTAATTTATGACATCGCATAAGAAATGAAAATTAAATGTACAATTCGGTGCTTTTTTTCATTAAAAAAATTAAGCTAAATTATTTGGTTTTTCTACTGTAACTTCCGAACAACCACTGCAAAAAAATGATTTTTTATTTTGAAATTCGGTTTTTCTATATAGAGTTATCAAATTTTCCCTGCAGTTTTTTTCTCGTGAATTTTACTCTTTAAAAAAATATTGAGCCATTTTCAACAGTATGTTCAATGTTTCTATTATTTAATCGCATGCCTTTCTTCTATTATTGAATTGAAAACTGGAGAAAGATTCTTATATTAAGTATTTTAAATCATGAATAGTAAATGAATTAAAAGTACAGATACTGACTACGTGCAAAATCGGAAGATAGATCGAATAGTATTGCTTTTAATGACGTTCTGTGATCGTATGGGACTCGATTCTATTAGGAAGGTTCGAGCATACAGTTAACAGAAAAAATAGCGCTATTAAAATAAGATTTTAATGTACCAATTTTATGCTTAAAATGCTGCTCTGGAGGAGTATGATTATCGAAATATGCACAGGGCTTTTTTAAAAATTAAAATTAAACAACCAATATTTACGATCAACCAGCTGATCGCTATAGGCGATTAGTTAATAAAAACTTTAATCTTATTTTAGAGAGAAGGATTTAGGAAAATGCATTTTATATCGTTGAGTTTTGACGGCAGCAATCATTATCGTTGTAGAATTCAAATACATGAAAAAAATGGATTTAAAAAATTAAATTCTACTGCTCTAGGTAAGCAGCTGTTATTACTAATCTAGAATAAGAATTCGGTGAATAAACTCGAGACAACTTCCTTCATTCTACATTTAAAAAAAAATATTTCTACTACAATTCCATATCAATATTAATTGCACGTTCGCAGTTGAATTTAGGAAAATATCAAACCCCTTTCGCTTTACATTCCAATAATTTTAATTCGGTAACTGTTACTTAACTTTATTCTATCGGTTGATAAATATGAGCACAGGAAATTCAATAATAAATTTATTTTCATGTTTGTTTCAGAAACTGAATAATGGTATTTACTTTTACATTTCAGAAAATATACATGCAATTCAAATGCAAATACTTCACAAATAAAAGTAACAACAGGTCTGCATTTACTTGAGCTGAAGAATAAATTGTTCACTAGGAAAAATGAAACAACGAAAAAATAAATTTATACCCAATGCATAAAACTATACATTAAGAATATAATAAATTTACAAAACAGGCATCAGAAATTGAAGAAAATATTCATTATTGCATTTCGGAAAATATAAATGCAACCAAATACAAATACTTCAAAAATGATAAAATAAAATATTAGAAGAAAATTTTCGTTTACTGGAGTTTAAAAATAAATTACTCAATATAAGACACTTATCTAATGAATAAAAATTGGAAAATAATTCACTAGAAATGGAAAGTCAAAATTTTCATTTTTAATACCTTATTAAATGAATGTTGACAAATGTCTAATAAAAGAGTATTTACATCTTTAATATAGTCTTAGTCTTCATTTTTTTACATAGTATTGCCACTAGTATACATTTCAATAGCTTAGATAACAAATACCAATCCATTACATTTTTAAAATGCTGCTTATGCACTGAAGTTTTTACTATGAAAAAATGTGTACCTAAAAATTAGATACACAAAATGTTACACATATATTTGTATAGATCTTATATAACTAATCGTAAATTTATCTATAAGATTATCAGAATATAAAGCTTTAATACATCTTTAATGTTTAGAGATGCTTTGAACAAATTTATATTTGAAAAGAACATTAAATAATATCGAATATATAAATTATAAAATTAAATTAAAACTTTATGAAAAATTTATACAAAATATTTAAATATTAAAAGCATTAAGTAGAAACAATAACAATGTAGATTTTTTAAAAATATAAAAACAAAATAGGTTACGAAATACTCTATACAAATTAAAATTTAAGTTTATAAAAAAAATTGGGGGGGGGACATATTTTACAACTGCATGATAAAAAAAAATTTGAAGACAATGAGCACAATTTGAATTAAAAAAAACTTCTGCTATAAGCAATCTGCTATAAAGTATCTACAACAATTTTTTTTCTAATTTTAGAATTAGACATTTTTTTAATGTATTTGTATCACTATTTCAAAAATTTTCAAGCATAATTTTAGAAAAAATTAAGAAATATTTTTTCATTGTTGTATGCATTTAATATACTTTAAAAAGAATGTAATTTAGAATTCCGAACTTTTTTCATATACATTAAAGAAAATAAAGTATTTAAGTGAAAAGTTATCTGTACCTCTCAATTATTACATCCATTCAATAATTAAAAAATGAAACTACATTTTATTTTAAAAGATACATTTATGAATAATTTTGATAATTGTTTATTAATAAAGATAGTTTTTCTCCTAGAACTCTTTGATCGCCATGTTGATCAGGCATGGCGGTCAAACAGTATTTCCTGAAATTCTCAGGAAAATTTCTGATTGGCTTGCCGGCTAAGCCAATCAGTCTTACACTACTATAAAACTAGGGAAAAAATTAATTTTAATTCTATATTTCTATTTAAAATTTCAGGCTACAGGACCGAAGCAATTCAGATTAAAGATTTATTCATTTAAACTTTAGTAATTCATTTGCTTGCCTTAATTCTAATTGACAGAATCCAAATATTTTGTAAATGGATGTAATAAATGGTCCATATTAGTCTTTTTAGGCATAGAAGTTTTAAAGTAAAGTTTAAATCATTTTTTGAAAAACATTTTAAAATCTAGGTCATGTATGTAATATAAATTCGATTAAAATTCTAATTTTCAACTAAAAATTATTCAATATTCTAATACCTAATAAACTTCAATATTCTAAATCTCTTGAAAATAGTCATAATATTGAGAAATACAATTCCGAAGATTACAGCGTCCGCGGGGCTTGGCGGGAAATCGCCAAATGGCACCCGTCTCTAGAACTATACTAATTATGCTAAAAGTGGAAATGTGTCTCTTGCCTGTCAATTGGCGCATAATAGACCAAAACCCATTATAATTAAAGTTATCAAATTTAATACAAATATACTACGGAAGAGCATGCACTTTGAAGTAAGTTTTCATTGGAAGATGAAGGAATAAATTTATCTCAAATAAATAATATCAATATCTTCATAGATGGCTCAAAAACAGAAAGTGGAGTTGGAGCTGCGTTTTGTGTTCTGTTCAATGATTCCTGATCCTACCACTGGTCTGCCAAATTGAATGACAACAATACCGTTTTCCAAGCTGAACTCACTGCACTTCATGAAGCAGTAAAATATACATCTCAGTTTTCAAACAACAATACTTTTAAAATACATGTTGACAATAGAGCTAGTATCATGGCATCTTCAAATCCAAAGAGCAGAAACCAAAAAGCAAGAGAAATTTTTGGTTTCCTGCTTTCAAAACCAACAATAAAAATTTCATGGGTTAAAGCACATGCGGGCAATATAGGCAATGAAAAAGCAGATCAACTGGCAAAGGACGCAACGCAAAATGGGCAATTTTATATGCAAACAAAGATACCAAAACCACATATAAAAGCCCTCCTCCGGAAAGACATGCTTGAGGAATGGCAAGGATATTGGAGCAATGGTGTCACAGGCAGAAAAATTTTTAATATCCTGCCTTCATGTTTGGTCATTAAAATTTCATTCTACTTTTAGATGCTGATACAAATTACATGAAGCTGCATATAAGATGTCAGAAATGTTGGAGTAACTCGCTTATAGAGCGAAAATGTTACCCTTTCAATTATACACATTTGTAGCATCTAATATTAATTATTTATACTCATTTTTAAAAATTTTTAATGCTATAATTTTCCTGAAAAAATTTCTAATGCCGTCTGAACCTGTCATCATAGAATCTATTAAGAAAAACATTGTATATATCTAAATTTAAATTAACTTGAAGTTTGGGATTTTAAACCATATGTAATCAATTAACTATAGTATTTTATACTGATACTTTATTGTTTCTAATATAAAAATTTCAATTAACAATGAAATTCTTTGTTATGATTTTTCAGTATTTATTTTCACTTATAATTAAGGATGTCAGTAAATTCAAATAATGATTCTTGAACTAGATGTTTTGCAAGTGATGCAGCTCGTAAATTAAGCATTGCTCCCTTTTTCCTTCTAAATTGATTTCATTTCTCTTGTAAAAAATTTTTTTGCCAAGGTAGGTATCACTATTAGTACAAATTTTACTTTGCTGTTGGTAGGAGAGCCACCGAGATTTAAACCTGTTCCTGTTACTAAGTACTACATGTAGACCAGCAACACTAGCATTCTTTTTAAATAATTTAATGAAAACAAATTTTAAGCCAAAATCCGATATTGTGCTTTTTAGGTGTCAAGACCATTTACCAAATTTAATTCAATTTATGTACATGCGCATATGTTGATCACCACAACGCTTGATAAGCCAAGAAATTTCGTACAAAATGCAAACAATACATAAATGAATATCCCAACTTGTAGTACTATTAAAAGAAAAAATGCTACAGTTGAAAGTTTAAATTGAACACAATTATTAGTATTCAATGTGGAACACACCCATAAATTTGGCGTACCCAGGCGGAACAATAATTTATTCCACACTTCTTTTTTGCGTATCTGGCATGAAGCTTTGAAAGGAGTAAAAAGGAAATTCTTTTACTTCAGTTTTCTCCGAGGCTAGATTAAACAGCAGGTGTATGTTCCGCCGCTACTAATTGACACGGAAAACTAAAGGTACGCATATCATCAGCTTTTCAAATCGTCAAACTAGTACCGGGCACGATATCGGATTATACTGAACACGGAACTGTGTTACACGGAACAATTAAACTTTCAATTGATATTTATTTTCGATGAGCAGAAAAGTTGTACATTTCTTTTTAATAACTTTGAGAAGTTGAGATATTAATTTATGACATCGCATAAGAAATGAAAATTAAATGTACAATTCGGTGCTTTTTTTCATTAAAAAAATTAAGCTAAATTATTTGGTTTTTCTACTGTAACTTCCGAACAACCACTGCAAAAAAATGATTTTTTATTTTGAAATTCGGTTTTTCTATATAGAGTTATCAAATTTTCCCTGCAGTTTTTTTCTCGTGAATTTTACTCTTTAAAAAAAATATTGAGCCATTTTCAACAGTATGTTCAATGTTTCTATTATTTAATCGCATGCCTTTCTTCTATTATTGAATTGAAAACTGGAGAAAGATTCTTATATTAAGTATTTTAAATCATGAATAGTAAATGAATTAAAAGTACAGATACTGACTACGTGCAAAATCGGAAGATAGATCGAATAGTATTGCTTTTAATGACGTTCTGTGATCGTATGGGACTCGATTCTATTAGGAAGGTTCGAGCATACAGTTAACAGAAAAAATAGCGCTATTAAAATAAGATTTTAATGTACCAATTTTATGCTTAAAATGCTGCTCTGGAGGAGTATGATTATCGAAATATGCACAGGGCTTTTTAAAAAATTAAAATTAAACAACCAATATTTACGATCAACCAGCTGATCGCTATAGGCGATTAGTTAATAAAAACTTTAATCTTATTTTAGAGAGAAGGATTTAGGAAAATGCATTTTATATCGTTGAGTTTTGACGGCAGCAATCATTATCGTTGTAGAATTCAAATACATGAAAAAAATGGATTTAAAAAATTAAATTCTACTGCTCTAGGTAAGCAGCTGTTATTACTAATCTAGAATAAGAATTCGGTGAATAAACTCGAGACAACTTCCTTCATTCTACATTTAAAAAAAAATATTTCTACTACAATTCCATATCAATATTAATTGCACGTTCGCAGTTGAATTTAGGAAAATATCAAACCCCTTTCGCTTTACATTCCAATAATTTTAATTCGGTAACTGTTACTTAACTTTATTCTATCGGTTGATAAATATGAGCACAGGAAATTCAATAATAAATTTATTTTCATGTTTGTTTCAGAAACTGAATAATGGTATTTACTTTTACATTTCAGAAAATATACATGCAATTCAAATGCAAATACTTCACAAATAAAAGTAACAACAGGTCTGCATTTACTTGAGCTGAAGAATAAATTGTTCACTAGGAAAAATGAAACAACGAAAAAATAAATTTATACCCAATGCATAAAACTATACATTAAGAATATAATAAATTTACAAAACAGGCATCAGAAATTGAAGAAAATATTCATTATTGCATTTCGGAAAATATAAATGCAACCAAATACAAATACTTCAAAAATGATAAAATAAAATATTAGAAGAAAATTTTCGTTTACTGGAGTTTAAAAATAAATTACTCAATATAAGACACTTATCTAATGAATAAAAATTGGAAAATAATTCACTAGAAATGGAAAGTCAAAATTTTCATTTTTAATACCTTATTAAATGAATGTTGACAAATGTCTAATAAAAGAGTATTTACATCTTTAATATAGTCTTAGTCTTCATTTTTTTACATAGTATTGCCACTAGTATACATTTCAATAGCTTAGATAACAAATACCAATCCATTACATTTTTAAAATGCTGCTTATGCACTGAAGTTTTTACTATGAAAAAATGTGTACCTAAAAATTAGATACACAAAATGTTACACATATATTTGTATAGATCTTATATAACTAATCGTAAATTTATCTATAAGATTATCAGAATATAAAGCTTTAATACATCTTTAATGTTTAGAGATGCTTTGAACAAATTTATATTTGAAAAGAACATTAAATAATATCGAATATATAAATTATAAAATTAAATTAAAACTTTATGAAAAATTTATACAAAATATTTAAATATTAAAAGCATTAAGTAGAAACAATAACAATGTAGATTTTTTAAAAATATAAAAACAAAATAGGTTACGAAATACTCTATACAAATTAAAATTTAAGTTTATAAAAAAAATTGGGGGGGGGACATATTTTACAACTGCATGATAAAAAAAAATTTGAAGACAATGAGCACAATTTGAATTAAAAAAAACTTCTGCTATAAGCAATCTGCTATAAAGTATCTACAACAATTTTTTTTCTAATTTTAGAATTAGACATTTTTTTTAATGTATTTGTATCACTATTTCAAAAATTTTCAAGCATAATTTTAGAAAAAATTAAGAAATATTTTTTCATTGTTGTATGCATTTAATATACTTTAAAAAGAATGTAATTTAGAATTCCGAACTTTTTTCATATACATTAAAGAAAATAAAGTATTTAAGTGAAAAGTTATCTGTACCTCTCAATTATTACATCCATTCAATAATTAAAAAATGAAACTACATTTTATTTTAAAAGATACATTTATGAATAATTTTGATAATTGTTTATTAATAAAGATAGTTTTTCTCCTAGAACTCTTTGATCGCCATGTTGATCAGGCATGGCGGTCAAACAGTATTTCCTGAAATTCTCAGGAAAATTTCTGATTGGCTTGCCGGCTAAGCCAATCAGTCTTACACTACTATAAAACTAGGGAAAAAATTAATTTTAATTCTATATTTCTATTTAAAATTTCAGGCTACAGGACCGAAGCAATTCAGATTAAAGATTTATTCATTTAAACTTTAGTAATTCATTTGCTTGCCTTAATTCTAATTGACAGAATCCAAATATTTTGTAAATGGATGTAATAAATGGTCCATATTAGTCTTTTTAGGCATAGAAGTTTTAAAGTAAAGTTTAAATCATTTTTTGAAAAACATTTTAAAATCTAGGTCATGTATGTAATATAAATTCGATTAAAATTCTAATTTTCAACTAAAAATTATTCAATATTCTAATACCTAATAAACTTCAATATTCTAAATCTCTTGAAAATAGTCATAATATTGAGAAATACAATTCCGAAGATTACAGCGTCCGCGGGGCTTGGCGGGAAATCGCCAAATGGCACCCGTCTCTAGAACTATACTAATTATGCTAAAAGTGGAAATGTGTCTCTTGCCTGTCAATTGGCGCATAATAGACCAAAACCCATTATAATTAAAGTTATCAAATTTAATACAAATATACTACGGAAGAGCATGCACTTTGAAGTAAGTTTTCATTGGAAGATGAAGGAATAAATTTATCTCAAATAAATAATATCAATATCTTCATAGATGGCTCAAAAACAGAAAGTGGAGTTGGAGCTGCGTTTTGTGTTCTGTTCAATGATTCCTGATCCTACCACTGGTCTGCCAAATTGAATGACAACAATACCGTTTTCCAAGCTGAACTTACTGCACTTCATGAAGCAGTAAAATATACATCTCAGTTTTCAAACAACAATACTTTTAAAATACATGTTGACAATAGAGCTAGTATCATGGCATCTTCAAATCCAAAGAGCACAAACCAAAAAGCAAGAGAAATTTTTGGTTTCCTGCTTTCAAAACCAACAATAAAAATTTCATGGGTTAAAGCACATGCGGGCAATATAGGCAATGAAAAAGCAGATCAACTGGCAAAGGACGCAACGCAAAATGGGCAATTTTATATGCAAACAAAGATACCAAAACCACATATAAAAGCCCTCCTCCGGAAAGACATGCTTGAGGAATGGCAAGGATATTGGAGCAATGGTGTCACAGGCAGAAAAATTTTTAATATCCTGCCTTCATGTTTGGTCATTAAAATTTCATTCTACTTTTAGATGCTGATACAAATTACATGAAGCTGCATATAAGATGTCAGAAATGTTGGAGTAACTCGCTTATAGAGCGAAAATGTTACCCTTTCAATTATACACATTTGTAGCATCTAATATTAATTATTTATACTCATTTTTAAAAATTTTTAATGCTATAATTTTCCTGAAAAAATTTCTAATGCCGTCTGAACCTGTCATCATAGAATCTATTAAGAAAAACATTGTATATATCTAAATTTAAATTAACTTGAAGTTTGGGATTTTAAACCATATGTAATCAATTAACTATAGTATTTTATACTGATACTTTATTGTTTCTAATATAAAAATTTCAATTAACAATGAAATTCTTTGTTATGATTTTTCAGTATTTATTTTCACTTATAATTAAGGATGTCAGTAAATTCAAATAATGATTCTTGAACTAGATGTTTTGCAAGTGATGCAGCTCGTAAATTAAGCATTGCTCCCTTTTTCCTTCTAAATTGATTTCATTTCTCTTGTAAAAAATTTTTTTGCCAAGGTAGGTATCACTATTAGTACAAATTTTACTTTGCTGTTGGTAGGAGAGCCACCGAGATTTAAACCTGTTCCTGGTACTAAGTACTACATGTAGACCAGCAACACTAGCATTCTTTTTAAATAATTTAATGAAAACAAATTTTAAGCCAAAATCCGATATTGTGCTTTTTAGGTGTCAAGACCATTTACCAAATTTAATTCAATTTATGTACATGCGCATATGTTGATCACCACAACGCTTGATAAGCCAAGAAATTTCGTACAAAATGCAAACAATACATAAATGAATATCCCAACTTGTAGTACTATTAAAAGAAAAAATGCTACAGTTGAAAGTTTAAATTGAATACAATTATAAGTATTCAATGTGGAACACACCCATAAATTTGGCGTACCCAGGCGGAACAATAATTTATTCCACACTTCTTTTTTGCGTATCTGGCATGAAGCTTTGAAAGGAGTAAAAAGGAAATTCTTTTACTTCAGTTTTCTCCGAGGCTAGATTAAACAGCAGGTGTATGTTCCGCCGCTACTAATTGACACGGAAAACTAAAAGTACGCATATCATCAGCTTTTCAAATCGTCAAACTAGTACCGGGCACGATATCGGATTATACTGAACACGGAACTGTGTTACACGGAACAATTAAACTTTCAATTGATATTTATTTTCGATGAGCAGAAAAGTTGTACATTTCTTTTTAATAACTTTGAGAAGTTGAGATATTAATTTATGACATCGCATAAGAAATGAAAATTAAATGTACAATTCGGTGCTTTTTTTCATTAAAAAAATTAAGCTAAATTATTTGGTTTTTCTACTGTAACTTCCGAACAACCGCTGCAGAAGAACGATTTTTTATTTTGAAATTCGGTTTTTCTATATAGAGTTATCAAATTTTCCCTGCAGTTTTTTTCTCGTGAATTTTACTCTTTAAAAAAAATATTGAGCCATTTTCAACAGTATGTTCAATGTTTCTATTATTTAATCGCATGCCTTTCTTCTATTATTGAATTGAAAACTGGAGAAAGATTCTTATATTAAGTATTTTAAATCATGAATAGTAAATGAATTAAAAATACAGATACTGACTACGTGCAAAATCGGAAGATAGATCGAATAGTATTGCTTTTAATGACGTTCTGTGATCGTATGGGACTCGATTCTATTAGGAAGGTTCGAGCATACAGTTAACAGAAAAAATAGCGCTATTAAAATAAGATTTTAATGTACCAATTTTATGCTTAAAATGCTGCTCTGGAGGAGTATGATTATCGAAATATGCACAGGGTTTTTTTAAAAATTAAAATTAAACAACCAATATTTACGATCAACCAGCTGATCGCTATAGGCGATTAGTTAATAAAAACTTTAATCTTATTTTAGAGAGAAGGATTTAGGAAAATGCATTTTATATCGTTGAGTTTTGACGGCAGCAATCATTATCGTTGTAGAATTCAAATACATGAAAAAAATGGATTTAAAAAATTAAATTCTACTGCTCTAGGTAAGCAGCTGTTATTACTAATCTAGAATAAGAATTCGGTGAATAAACTCGAGACAACTTCCTTCATTCTACATTTAAAAAAAAATATTTCTACAACAATTCCATATCAATATTAATTGCACGTTCGCAGTTGAATTTAGGAAAATATCAAACCCCTTTCGCTTTACATTCCAATAATTTTAATTCGGTAACTGTTACTTAACTTTATTCTATCGGTTGATAAATATGAGCACAGGAAATTCAATAATAAATTTATTTTCATGTTTGCTTCAGAAACTGAATAAGGATATTTGCTTTTGCATTACAGAATATATACATGCAACTCAAATGAAAATTCTTCATAAATAAAAAAGTAACAAGTCTGCATTTACTTGAGCTGAAGAATAAATTGCTCATTAGGAAACATAAAACAACGAAAAATAAATTTATACCTAATACATAAAACTATACATTTAGAATATAATAAATTTACAAACCAGGCATCAGAAACTGTAGAAAATATTCATTATTACATTGCAAAAAATATAAATGCAACCAAATACAAATACTTCAAAAATGATAAAATAGAATATTAGAAGAAAAATTTCGTTTACTGGAGTTTAAGAATAAATTATTCAATACAAGACCACTTATCTAATGAATAAAAATTGGAAAACAATTCACTAGAAATGGAAAGTCAAAATTTGAAAGATTTTAATTTTTAATAGCTTATTAAATGAGTGTTGACAAATGTCTAATAAAAGAGTATTTACATCTTTTATATACTCTTAGTCTTCATTTTTTTACATAGTATTGCCACTAGTCTACATTTCAATAGCTTAGATAAAAATACCAATCCATTACATTTTGAAATGCTTCACACGCACTGAAGTTTTTATTATGAAAAAATTTGTACCTAAAAATTAGATACACAAAATGTTACGCAAATATTTATATAGATCTTATATAACTAATCGTAAATTTATCTATAAGATTATCAGAATATAAAGCTTTAATATATCTTGAATGTTTAGAGATGCTTTGAACAAGTTTATATTTGTAAAGAACATTTTACTTTAAATAATATCGAATATATAAATTTTAAAGTTAAATTAAAACATTATGAAAAATTTACACAAAATATTTAAATATTAAAAGTATGAAGTAGAAACAATAACAATGCTGATTTAAAAAAAAATACAAACAAAATAGATGTTAAGAAATACTCCATACAAATTAAAATTAAAGTTTATAACAAAAAAATGGGGGGGGGCATATTTTACAACTGCATGATAAAAAAAAAATTTAAAAACAAAGAGCCCAATTTGAATTAAAGAAACCTTTGCAATTTCCTGTGAAGTATCTACAGCAATTTTTTTTCTAATTTTAGAATTGGAAAATTTAATATATTTGTGTCGCCATTTCAAAAATTTTGAAGAATAATTTTAGAAAAACTAAAATATTTTTTCATTGTTGTATGCATTTAATATACTTTAAAAAGAATTTAATTTAGAATTCCGAACTTTTTCATATACATTAAAGAAAATAAAGTATTTAAGTGAAAAGTTATCTGTACCTCTCAATTATTACATCCATACAATAATTAAAAAATGAAACTACATTTTATTTTAAAAGATACATTTATGAATAATTTTGATAATTGTTTATTAATAAAGATAGTTTTTCTCCTAGAACTCTTTGATCGCCATGTTGATCAGGCATGGCGGTCAAACAGTATTTCCTGAAATTCTCAGGAAAATTTCTGATTGGCTTGCCGGCTAAGCCAATCAGTCTTACTCTACTATAAAACTAGAGAAAAAATTAATTTTAATTCTATATTTCTATTTAAAATTTCAGGCGATAGGACAGAAGCAATTCAGATTAAAGATTAATTCATTTAAAATTTAGTAATTCATTTGCTTGCCTTAATTCTAATTGACAAAATCCAAATATTTTGTAAATGGATGTAATAAATGGGCCATATTAGTCTTTTTAGGCATAGAAGTTTTAAAGAAAAGTTTAAATCATTTTTTGAAAAACATTTTAAAATCTAGGTCATGTATGTAATATAAGTTCGATTAAAATTCTCATTTTCAACTAAAAATTATTCGATATTCTAATACCTGTAATTGGCTTCAGGTAAACTCGTGATATCCGAAATACAATGAAAAGCAATTTTTTGATTCAGGAATTTGCAAAATAACTGTATTTACATTGTCAAACAATCACAACATGCAAATCATTTTTAACATTTGCATATTTGTTAATGCTTAACACTTAGCAATTTGTATGTTCCGCGATAAGTTCCATCTGAAAAAAATTCTTTACAAGTCAAATCTATTTCATTATTTTCAGAATGATATCTGCAGTTTTTAGTACACTTTGCAAATATTTCAGTCTTTTTTACGTCATTTTAAATTTTTTTTTTTCATTCTAGAAATTAGTCCGATATGTTTTAGTTCAAATTCATTTTTTGATAATGCTTACGACAAATGATAACTGGACAAGATCCTTATATTTAAAAAGAAACTTATAACGGTGGGTATTTATGTAAAGGATAAAGATACAAGAATTGTTTCTTAAACAGCTGACAGAGCCAAATAATACAGGCTTTAGTAAGATTAGGGCTCCAAAAATTCAAAAGAATGATTATCACTTTGGCCATTGTATCTCTTAGAAACAACATGGCTGATACTTATGCCTTATCATTTTTTATTTGAATAAATTCTGTCAAGTTCATATGAACCTACTAAATGAATCTCGTGTTAACAAATTCATGTTCATGCATGCAGTCTCATGAGGATATATTAGATTTATTAACATAAATCAAATCTTGAAATCATAAAGTCAGTCATGTTCTGTTACGAAGTCAGATTGCTTTCTATCAGCATAATTAATAAGGCACAGGAATTAATATAATTTATCTTAATTTGGTTATATTGAGCAACATTAATATCGGTATTTGGGCAATAATTTACCATTATTTTCAAAATGAAATAGTAATAAAACTACCACTAATACATCTTTATGTCAAATAAACGCAATACATCAAACTACAATACAGATACTTCTTACATGAAAGGATGCTAGAGATATCGTAGTAAAAATACATCTATAAAACTTATATTGTTCCTTTCTTGGAATCAAGTTATGGAAATTTTCTGAATCAATTATATTCGTAGTAACTGATACAAATATTTCAAAAACATTGTTTTAGAAATAACCGTCATAAAATATTATGCATCATTTCTTACACAATTTGTTGGTATCAAAGCACCTCAAGTTCAACTTGTTATAAATTTCAAGTTTTAAAAACTGCCTAAATTATAACTCTTGGACGTCCTTGGCTTGCACCAATTTGGCATAGCTTTGGAAGCAAACAACGTGACAATATGAATTCCTTCAGGATGGATATTCGAAACATCGGCAATTGTCTAAGATTCACTGAAATTAGAAACGAAAATTCAATAAAAATTTAGAAGTATTTTAGACATGTATCTTTATATAATGAAATTATTCTAAAGGAGGAAATTAATATTGAAGAAATATCTATTGTGAAGTAAAAGGGTCAAATGCTGCTGGCAGCACATTTCTAATAGCGAAATTCAGAGGTTTTTGTCTTAAATATTGCAAACAGCAAACGAATGTTTATTTTGGAAATGTAATACCACCGCTTTCTTACAAATTTATCTTTTTACATATACAAATATTCAGAAATTCTGAAACAGCTAGTGGCGGAAACTACTAGGAATTCAAATATATTTTTCTTTTAAGAAATAACTTAAAATATATTAAAATACTGTAGCATATTCAAACAGTTTATGGTTATGGTTTAATAAACTGTCCATATTTTCACATTTCAATTCATTTTTAATTCAATCAGCATGCTAACAATTTAGTTTACTACTTTTATTAACTATGTGAATGCCTTTACTTATAATGATTCATGGTCAATACGACAACCACGTTTTTATATGTTGTTACGGTCAATTTGAATAATCGGTTATTATTAATACTAACCAGTCATTAATAATAACCAAATCGGTTAGTATTAATAATAACCGATTATTCACATTGACCGTAGCATGTATTATCTTAATATTTTATAATCCATAAAATACGCATTTCTTATTAATTTATTTATAAAGCAACTAAATTAATAAGATTTTCTCTCGTGTCTGTGACCGTCTCTTAGTCCAACAGTCCTAAGCAGATTCCTAAAAAAGGTCACTTTTTTCTGAAGTATTAATTTTATCAATTTATATCTTTCTGAAATTATAACACTATTTTATCATTTCAAGATGTCATTATGGCTGTATTTGAATACCTTGGAAATGGGTCTGGAACACTTATGGTAATTTCATGCAAATTTCATCAGTATATCAAACATTTTTTAATTAGTATTTTTGATAAATTTTATTTGTTCAAGCTAAATTGCAAAATTTAATATGACTAAAGTTAGATGTCCGTGTATCATTTCCAATTTACACAGACAAACACAAAAAAGAATTGCAGTTTTTTTATACAAGCTAAAAAAGTTTGTATAAAATTCTAAATAAAAATGATTTATATCAATCATTTCTAAAATAAAGGTGATATAAATAAAATAGAAATAATAAAAATAAAAATGATTTTAAAGCGATTTCTAAATAAAAGTGATTTATATCGAAAATACGTTGAAATTAAAGATACTTAAATCAAAAGTATTAGCTTACAGAAATTGAAATATGCATTAATGAAAAGGTTATTAAACTATGGTGATTACTAAAGCTAAGTAGTATTGAAAACATAATTGTCTAATAGTGGATATGATTTGTATAAGTTAAGTTTTTAAATTCTGCTATCACCAGAGTGGCTTAAATTGCTAAAATATTATTTGAAGTGGTTCTTCCCTCCTTCTTCACTGTCTCCATCGATAGGAAAATTATTGGGAAATTATTATTATTTATCGTTCATGAAAAAATTATATATTTTTTATAACTTGATTGAGACAAGCAACATGAATACTATTAGGTATAATTTTCAACTAGAATTGTGTGTCTATAGAAATTAGAATTGAAGATATGTTTAAAAAAAGATGCTAATTAGCTCATTAAATATTATTTAATTAATACTTAGTGTAATATGGTTATTCTCACTGAAATGAGTTTAAACCTATTAATGACCTAGTGTGTTTTTCACTGCTTTTAAAGTTAAAAGAAAATATCTAGTGTGTACGTACACCTTAACTTATAGAATTAGATGTCAAGCTTTAATTTTCATATAGCAAATGCCAATAAAAACCCATTTCAAATTCTTATAAAACATCTGAATAAAAAATGACATTCACTAGTTTTGTGGGCTTAGAATTATATGGAAGTGAATAAAAAATTCGATTTCCGTGAGTATTCGACATCGTGAGTATAAAGAAAAATTAAAATTGGTTAAAATAATTGGGAATTTTATTTCACCATTACTCAATACTATCAGTCTACAGTAAATGTATTTCAACATTTAAAATTATCAAAATTTAATAAATACAAACAAGGAAAATTGCTTACATCTTTGTTATTCTTGCTATTATCTAGAACATCATGTCATTGTAATAAAGGAGAAACTCTTCTGCATGTCGTCTTGGCATTGCACATAATCTTCACACAAAAAACATGGAGACACTAGCAACAAGTCAATAATTTTTCAGGAAAATTGTAAAATTCATACAACCCCAAAATTTGTTAATTAGGACATTTTATGAATTTCATTTATTGAAGCTAAATTGCAAAACTTAATATGACCATAGTTTTATATCCATGAATAATTTCCAATTTCACAAAAAAAAAGTTTTTTTTTATACAAATTATAAAAAAAGTTTGTATAAATTCTAAATAAAAGTAATTTTAAAATGATTTCTAAATAAAAGTAATTTATATCGAAAATTCGTTGAAACTAAAGAAACTTCCATCAAAAGTATTAGGTAACAGAAATTGAAATATGCGTTAATGAAAATTATTAAACTACGGTGATTACAAAAGCTAAGTAGTATTGAAAACATAACTGTCTTTAATAATGGATATGATTTGTATAAGTTATTTACGTTTTTATATTCTGATTTTTAAGTTTTCCGATTTTTAAGATTTAAGTTTTTATATTCTAACTGATTCAGGCACAAAGCATCCACTGTTTCATACAGATTATTTTGATATATAAATAATTGTATTTGGTTCATTTCTGGTTGAGTTATGATTGCATGAATGAAGCAACATAGTGGGAAAATATTCTCCATAAAATGAGTTTAAAAAAACCGTAACTAGGCTTCTTAGTGAAAATACCTCAAGAAAAATAATTATAACTCGAGAAATATTCCGAATATTGACAACAACTTGGTATCGTTTGAAAGAAAAAAGATCAGAGAGCATTTTGAAGCAACAAAAAATATTCGATATTTTGAACGATTTTCGAAGTTTTAAGTATGTGCGTACACCTTAATAATGGATGATTTTTATAAGTAATTTAAGTTTTTACATTCTGCTATCACCAGAGTGGCTAAAATTACTAAAATATTATTTTAAGTGGTATTTTTCTCCTCCTTCGCAGTCTCCAACTATATGAAAATTATTGGAGAACACTAATAATTATACTGTAATGATAAATTAGTTAATCAAGTTAGAAAAGTGTTTAAACACTTCTTGTGTATTAGAACTAGATTTTTATTAAAATTATTTTATTCTTGCGTTTTTAATTTATATTTCATTGTTGTAAATATTAAAGGATATTGTGACTGATTTTTCTTCTGAAATTCACTATTATTAGGAACATGGAACAGACACATGGAATAAAAATTTAACGTGTTCAATTAACTGATTATTAGGTTTTGAAAATATTACAATAGAGGATATTCAAGCATACAATACTTACTGTTAACTCTTCGGTACCATTTCTGAGGAAATCCTTTTACATATGCATCCAGAGTAGCTTCCTCCCGCTAGTGTGGTACGGAAGTTTGGAGAGAGGGTACCTGCTCAGGTGCTGTCTTCGTCCTCTGACCAAATTTTAAAATAACGAGGTACATCTCAAAATAGCCGTAGTGTTGCTTTAAAAATGGGATGTTACTATAGCTGAACTAAGGATCCAGAGTAGCTGTATTCTCTGAATTTTTGAAGTCACGTCTTTAACTGAGCAGGTAAGCCTTGTTATAGAATAGAAGAATGTCGCCAGGAAATGGGTTGAGGAAAATGTGTCCAGTAAAGATTATTTCCTCTCAACAGCATGTTATTCTTAGCACATCAGCCTTCAATCAGGTCCTCCATGCCTCGTCAGCCGTATTTTAACAGTAAAAATATAGATTTAGAAAAATGTAAAAATTATATAGAAATAGAGAATAGAAAAAAAATAGAAATATGGAATTTCAAGTCAGGTTGCTATTTTATGTCATCAGTGAATTTTTTTAAAATTTTATCTAGATCGCTTCATATAATATAGGAAAAGATAGAATTTCAGTTTGTTAGAATGCCGAAATTATTTAGAAATCTTGTGATCTATATTCAATTTACTACACCATCCATTTTCTATAATTTTTATAATATGCATGAGAATAATAAAATCAGATTTCCATAGCTGTTTCTTTTTTTAAATCAGTTCATAAGATACAAAACGAAGTAAAATATTGGAATCTTTCAAACTGCCAAGGAATTCTTTAACTTATTTGGTCAATGGTACATGATATCACTTAAAACGATTAAAATAATTTAGAGTAGTTCTGTAAAGTGTCCTGTCCTTTTCCGCAAACTTTTGAATTTGACTCATTAGCTGTAAAATCATCTAATCTACATATTTTAAATCTCGATTCAAGAAATTCAAGGTAACTATAAATTAAGTTCAGTTCAAATCAGTCTGTATATCAAATTATATTAAAGAATCTTAAAATTAATAGAGATCGCAACAACGAAGTTGATTTCAATGCCATCAAACTTTCGCCTTTGTTAGTTACCTTTTGTAGTTCAGTGTAATTGAAACTTAAAAGATGAAATCGAAGGCAATACTGAAAAATAATATTTTTCTGTTGACTTAATATGTAAATTCCCACCATACAGCAAAAGAAAAGAAATTGTTACAAATCCATATGTATAATAATATTTAATGCAGAAAAACTAAAGCTAATCAGATTTATGCAAATTTAAGTAAAAAATGTTTCCTGAAAATCTGAAAAGAATATAAGATCTAAGTATTTAATACGATCTTCTAATTCAGAAGCGTAATTTAAGCAATATTAATTTTTAAAATATAGTTGCATTCTGCCATGGAAGAAGTAATCATATTTGAAACTCCGACTCTTAACAGAAATCTTGTTTTAAATATATTGAAAGTCTGATTCTAGTCAATGGTTATCTTAATTTTCTTTAACATCAAACTAAATTGGTGTAAGCAAATGGGAAATTAAAGAAAGCTGTGGAAACTTTACTACAAGTTATGTTTTAAAAAATAAACCTTTTTACCTCCAACTGTACATAAACTTATTCACTTAAAATCTAAGTTCTGCCTCTTTTTAGAGAAGGTTAAGATAAACATGGAATGAATAATTTAGCCATCAAATAAGAAACGAGAAATCTTTTCAGGGTATTGAGATATTAAGTCAGCACTGAATGACTTATCACAAATTTTGTAAAATATTTTGGGTTGGCTTTTTTATTTTACTAATTATGTATTGGCAACTCTTCAATCTCAGAAAATCGGTTTTCGAATGGTGAATTTTTAATTCATTTCATTTATCTTATAGAACCATTGTCAAGATAAGGGTAATTTTGCCTAATACTTTTTTTTTGTCTAACTACCGAGAAAAAATAATAATGTGACAAACTGATAAACATTAACATGAGATTTTTAAAAATATCAGGTAAGAGACTGACTGTAATACACACAAATATTTTGATTCTGAACGACTTTCAGTATATAATCATCCTACTTCATCGCTAAATACAAATTTCCCAGGAGCTTATTATTTGTTTGCTAAATTACATTTATTCATCCCCAACAACTAACTCTTAAGATCAAGCATCCATTTTCTAGCGGAACGTTCTTTCATCCGTTTTAAATGGCTCACTACAACAAAAGACACTCACAACACATTCCCCTCTCTAGAAATGTCACTAACTCACACATTGCTCATTCCCCTCTCCACAAATGCCACTCACTCACACATTGCCCATTCCCCTCTCCACAAATGCCACTCACTCACACATTGCCCATTCCCCTCTCCACAAATGCCACTCACTCACACATTGCCCATTCCCCTCTCCACAAATGCCACTCACTCACACATTGCCCATTCCCCCCTCCACAAATGCCACTCACTCACACATTGCCCATTCCTCCCTCCACAAATGCCACTCACTCACACATTGCCCATTCCTCCCTCCACAAATGCCACTCACACATTGCCCATTCCTCCCTCCACAAATGCCACTCACTCACACATTGCCCATTCCTCCCTCCACAAATGCCACTCACTCACACATTGCCCATTCCTCCCTCCACAAATGCCACTCACTCACACATTGCCCATTCCTCGCCACAAATCATTCGCTCACTGCCCCTTCCTCTCGCCACAAATCATTCGCTCACTGCCCCTTCCTCTCTCCACAAATCATTCGCTCACTGCCCCTTCCTCTCTCCACAAATCATTCGCTCACTGCCCCTTCCTCTCTCCACAAATCATTCGCTCACTGCCCCTTCCTCTCTCCACAAATCATTCGCTCACTGCCCCTTCCTCTCTCCACAAATCATTCGCTCACTGCCCCTTCCTCTCTCCACAAATCATTCGCTCACTGCCCCTTCCTCTCTCCACAAATCATTCGCTCACTGCCCCTTCCTCTCTCCACAAATCATTCGCTCACTGCCCCTTCCTCTCTCCACAAATCATTCGCTCACTGCCCCTTCCTCTCTCCACAAATCATATTCACTCACTGCCCCTTCCTCTCTCCACAAATCATATTCACTCACTGCCCATTCCTCTCTCAACAAATCATATTCACTCACTGCCCATTCCTCTCTCAACAAATCATATTCACTCACTGCCCATTCCTCTCTCAACAAATCATATTCACTCACTGCCCATTCCTCTCTCAACAAATCATATTCACTCACTGCCCATTCCTCTCTCAACAAATCATATTCACTCACTGCCCATTCCTCTCTGCACAAATCATAGTACCCAATATTCTTTCCATAATTCATTTTACATTTCTCTACTACTAAATATTCACTTATCCCACGGTTTCTCAACGATAAATTCACTTTCCATGCATAAATTTATTATAGTGCGCGCTATTCTCTCATTCCAGTAGCTCTCATACCGTAGCATACTTGTTTCAATCGTTCTACACCCACAGTCTCAGATTAGGTATTTTCATATCTCATTGCCTCGCCACACACTAGCCCAGACGTTCCGTACGTCATACCTCACCACACAGCCCACTCGATTCCTGCATCATGCCTTGCCTCTCCACTCAATAGCCCACACGATTCGTACATCTTGCGTCTTCACAGAACAGCCCACATAATTTATTCATACTTTATTCTTATAAAAACGAACCACAAATCCTATAAAAGTGCATAGTTCATTCAAAGTTATACCTTCCTTCCCGAAGACTTGCATTGTTCATTCACATCCATACTTATTCATTGTACCCTACATGGTTTTATCATTAACTGCAAAAACATTGCACAAATGTACGTATTGCTCATTCCTGGGTGTACCTTTTTTTTGCAAACTTTTATTCCTCAGAAATTTGTCCGACTCCATCACGACCCCCGTTTATTTTACTTATATATGGACATTAACAATGAAAAATGAGGAATGAAGAATTAAACACTCATTTCTTAAATCTCTCGCCCCAGTTTCATATCCTACGAACATTCTTATACCCCTTTTTTCATTGTTACCCTGCAACCCCCCTTCTATTCTTCTAACCTATTCTTCACACCCTGCAACGTCCTACGATACTCAACTATATTCCTTACAGTCAGTGCGTACTTCCGCCTTCAGCACATTGAGCACATGACTAAAATAAAACATTCATTTTTTAGTTTAAAAGTAGTACAATGTTTGCTTTCAATATGTATTCATCCAATATCATTCATTCAATATGTATGTATGAATGCAACATGCTACATAAATATCAAATTTTCAAGCTTTGACTTTATCACATTAAGCATGAAATCGGCTTTCAAAATGGATATTGACATTGGTTCAACGTAGTTCAAACAATTTTTTTGTTTTAACTAAAACGTAATCACCTTTCAGTTTAGACTGATGAACTAAGGAAGAAAACGAAAACAAGAAGTTTTAATATACAGTAAATATTCTGTTATCATAAAATTAATAGCAGATACTATAGGGACTACTTGGATATAATTCACTAAATATTTAGTTAAAATTGGATCATTCGCTTTTAATGGAATGCAGTCCTTTTAAAATTAAAATCCAGTTTGATTTACTAAAATTTTGAATTTAAGTTATGTCAAGTGCAAATAATCTTGGAATAAATGAACTAAAAATTCGTGATACGAAAGACGACTCTGAAATTGAAGAATTTCCAATATACGATTCGAAAAATAAAAAAAAAACCTAGCCAGATTTTAGAAGAAAAAAAATTTGATAACGTATCATCTAGCTTCATGACGTCTTAATCTTTCGAAACTGAAAAATTC
Source organism: Argiope bruennichi (assembly GCF_947563725.1). NCBI lineage: Eukaryota > Metazoa > Arthropoda > Arachnida > Araneae > Araneidae > Argiope > Argiope bruennichi. The sequence goes on along the minus strand of NC_079158.1, from coordinate 68,716,887 downwards.
ATTTCTTTGTTTTCTATTCAATAACTAATTTAAATGAGAAAGGAAGAGACGACTATGTCCATGTTTATATTAAAAATTCTATAATGGCACTAAATTCATGGCAAAATGAAGCGTTGAAAAAATTTCACGTAGTTTTCTTTAGCATTACATTCGCTTATACGAATTAAGTTTGATACTAAAGAAAATTAGATACCTTTGACCAGAATCCGATTTCAGATATCGTTAAATTAAGATTTCAAATAACGAAACATTTTAATTATGATTACTTTTTATAGGTTGAACGCGATTATTTAAGAATTTATATTATTTAAATTGTGTTTGAAGTCTAAGATCATGATATTAAATACTTATATATTCTTTCTATGCTCCTGGAAAAATTTTTCCCTTAAAATTGTATAAACTGATTACCTAGTTATTTTTTACATTAAATATTAATATGCATATCCAATCGCAACTAATTCTCTTACGCTGTCTATTCTGCGATATATATCAAAATGAGTCACGAGAAAGCATTTATATTTTAGTGTTTAATTTTCACAGTTATAGCTAGTAAAATACGAAGTAGCGAAGCAAAAAAAGCATGAAAATTCCAACTCCTTAATTTTTTAGGCTTAGGATTAATTTATTTAATATTCCTGAGTGTCGAACTTAAAACTATCAAGATTGGATTTTTGAAAAATCAACTATCGATGCAGCTCGAGAAACGTGAATTCAGTGAACTTTAAATGAAACTAATGCTTTGAGGACAAACTGAACTATGAAATATAATTAAGAAAATATTTAGAGTGATCAGGGACTTTTAATGGCACTTTTCTATACTGTTCCAATTAGTAACATAATGTGATACTCTTATTGCAAATTTAAAAAAAAAAAAAAAAAAAAAAAAAAAAAAAAAAAACGATTTATTTTTTCTTAAGAACTTGAATAAGGGCATTATAAAACAAATTACATTAACAACTTTTAATTTGGTTTAAATTTGATTCAATTCACTTTTAAGTGGCAGAAACTCTAGTTAGATATAAATTTCTTTCAGCTGCAAAGATATTGAGCTTCTATATTTCTCAAAAGCACTTTATTTCAGTAACCACATGTGAAAATTGTAAGTCCTTGCCCTTGCAGAAAATCAGTTAAATTGCATCACCAAATGCGATTTCATTTAATCGAAATTTTTTAGGATGAATTTGCTGTCATTCTGGGATATTTTGAATTAGTAGTTTCGAAAAAATCCCTTACAACCTATTCTAAGAACTCGGGATTCCAAAATTGTGATCTCTTACTTGGTGTAATAACATGCTGCTGGAAAGATCATGATTCGTCCAATCACTGATAAATGAGCACTAAACTGTATTCTGGAAACAAGACGCTTCTTTTTACAAACAGCTTGAAAATATTCATTCCAACCAGGGTATCACTGGAAAGACCATATAGACAAGACCTAAAGGGCAAAAGAGAAAATACCCATCATTTTATTTGAATATTAATTACATAAAACATGCTTCAAATGCCAATTTTAGAGAATTGCAAATGTCATGCTAAAATTTCTCGTCCAAGAGCTTGATAGAATTATTCTATAATATGAATATCATTGAAATTAGGAATATTAAGCGACTATCCGATACGTATATGGTGAGAAATTCAACATTCTCATTGAAATACTTCATACATAAACACAAAACACAGGTTACAAAGACAATACTTGGAGAAATCAACAACTCATATGCAAACAGAAAATAGCTATTAAACAACAACAACAACAATCTCAGTATAGATAGAAATTTCGCTCCGCCGTCAACATGCCAAATACAGTTCACTTAAATGATTCGCTTTAACTTCTTCACGCGTTTAAACAGGTTTTTTGCACAACATGCAATTTTCTAGAAGAATCCCCCAATTTCGAATCCTATTCGAAGTATCTCCAAAATTTCTGCATTTTCTATAACCTTCATTTTTGCCACCAAAATCTGCTAAACTATCTACTTTGCCAAAATTTTGGAGTACTGACTTGGTACTAATTAAGCATATTGCTAAACTTCTTCAGTGATGACACTAACATGGCAAGAAAGTAATATTATAGATTCAATTCTCATTGAAGCATAGTAAAATCCAAAGCATTCATAACAATATCATTAGCTACATAAAGATAGGAATGATATGCCGACATGTTAACGTAACCACAATTTAAATTACTTAATTTGAACATCTTGAAATTCCTACTTCTTAGAAATAAGCCCTTTATATACCCCGGTTATAAGGTTGCCGAAAATTGCTTCAGTAAGTTGTTCATTAAGACAGATACAGTTTGAAACGAAATTTCAGTAAACAAACGTTTTTACCCATTTAAAGGAAAATTGTTCTTGAAACATTAGATATAAAACATTAGAAAAAGGGGTTCTTTTCACAGAATTAATTCTCAACATGTGTTTTAAGAAGGAAGAGGTTGAAACAGAATAACAAGGGGAAGAAATAGGACAGTTTATGATTAAAATCTAAACAAGAAAACTCATTCTATTATTCATAAATAAAATTCTTATAAAGGTTCCTATAAAAGAGTATAAAATAACATTGATATTAGGGTTGAAGTAAAGATTAGTGTGGCTCCTGAGTTTGTCCCCAACATGGCAAGCCAACGGAACGCTCTTCTAGCAACTTTAATGCCGTTTTGTTTACTATTTTTATAATGGTTGAGTTGTACATGAACTACAACTATTTTATGAAAAATGTTAAATTAAAAATAATAAAAAATATCGATTAAAGATTCTAATTTTGTTCTTTTTTATAGTTAAAAGTCCAACTATTTTTCAACTAATAACACATTGTATTCACATTAAAAATAAAATTGCAAACAGAAAATATTTATTCTTTTGCAATTTTTAATTGTCAGCATGCGCTTTAAAAATCGTCTGAATTCTTACTTCACGAAATCGTCTGCATTCTTACTTTAAAAATCTGCTGCAATGGAATTCTTCGCTATTCTCGTAATTCTTTTGGTGCTCTAATGGTTGGTTCCTTGACAATTTGTTATGTCGGCAATTGTGCAAGAATGGATGTCGGATAAATGGGATGGAAGCAAATATTTCGAACCTGCAGAATGGATGAAGGGTGAGTGGAATATATATATATATTTTTTACGAGTTGATGAAGTTAGGAAAGGATGCTTATTTGAAACTTTGTATGGAGAATGGTTTGATTCTAAGTGTGTATGTCCGGTGTGTGATGAAAATATGAAATTGATTTGGATGCGAGATTTCTTTCTTTGATTTTCTTTGATGATTTCTTTCGATTATTTACTGTTCCTGTTATCCACACAGTCCTTAACGTTCAGTTTGCTAGCGAAGCTACTAGATTCCCTCTCCCGCTGCTAGCGAAGCCGTAGGATGTTTGTTTTTTAAGTTAAAAATTTCTGCCCGGTGCCTTCATGAACACAGTAACAGCCTCAAGATCATTGGTAAGTATTTGAACTCTACGCTGGAAATATATATGTACCTTTTCTCCATTTAAATTAAAAACCCACTCGGCTGTCCTCAGTTTTCTACGAACCACCAATTTATTTTGCATTACTATTTAAGGTGTACGTACACACTTGAAACTTCGAAAATCGTTCAAAATATCGAGTATTCTTCTTTATTGCTTCAAAATGTTCTCAATATTCGGAATATTTCTCGAGTTATAATTTTTCTTGAGGTACTTTCACTAAAAACTCTAGTCTGAGTTTTTTTAAACTCATTTTATGAAGAATGATATTTTTCCACTATGTTGCTTCATTAAAACAATCATAACGCAATAAATTAACCAAATACAAATATTTATATATCAAAATAATCTGAAACAGTGGATGTTTTTGCCTCAATCAAAATTATATTTATAGAAATAAATTTTTTATAGCCATTTAAAAGTTAAAATTTCAGAAAAAATCGCTTTTTCTATTTATTGTTCATGAAAAAATTATATATTTTTTATAAATTGATTGAGACAAGCAACATGGATACTAATATTAGGCATAATTTTCAACTAGAATTGTGTGTCTATAGAAATTACTATTTAAGATATGTTTAAAAAAAGATACTAATTAGCTCATTAAATATTATTTAATTAATTAGTGTAATATGGTTTTTCTCACTGAAATGAGTTTAAACCTATTAATGACCTACTGTGTTTTTCACTGATTTTAAAGTTAAAATTACAAAAAAGAAAATATCTAGTGTGTACGTAAACCTTAACTTAAAGAATTAGATGTCAAGCTTTAATTTTCGTATAGAAAATGCCAATAAAAACCCATTTCAAATTCTTATAAAACATCTGAATAAAAAATGACATTCACTAGTTTTGTGGGCTTAGAATTATATGGAAGTGAATAAAAAATTCGATTTCCGTGAGTATTCGACATCGTGAGTATAAAGACAAATTGAAATTGGTTAAAATAATTTTGAAATTTATTTCACCATTACTCAATACTATCAGTCTTCAGTAAATGGATTTCAACATTTAAAATTATCAAAATTTAATAAATACAAACAAGGAAAATTACTTACATCTTTGTTATTCTTGCTATTATCTAGAACATCATGTCATTGTAATAAAGGAGAAACTCTTCTGCATGTCGTCTACGCATTGCACATAATCTTCATACAAAAAACATGGAGCCACTAGCAACAAGTCAATAATTTTTCAGGAAAATTGTAAAATTTATACAATCCCAAAATTTGTTAATTAGGACATTTTATGAATTTCATTTATTGAAGCTAAATTGCAAAACTTAATATGACCATAGTTTTATATCCATAAATAATTTTCAATTTCACAAAAAAAAAAGTTTTTTTATACAAATTATAAAAAAAGTTTGTATAAATTATAAATAAAAGTAATTTTAAAATGATTTCTAAATAAATGTAATTTATATCGAAAATTCGTTGAAACTAAAGAAACTTTCATCAAAAGTATTAGGTAACAGAAATTGAAATATGCGTTAATGAAAATTATTAAACTACGGTGATTACAAAAGCTAAGTAGTATTGAAAACATAACAGTCTTTAATAATGGATATGATTTGTATAAGTTATTTAAGTTTTTATATTCTGATTTTTAAGTCTTCCGATTTTTAAGATTTAAGTTTTTATATTCTAACTCTGATTCAGGCACAAAGCATCCACTGTTTCATACAGATTATTTTGATATATAAATAATTGTATTTGGTTCATTTCTGGTTGAGTTATGATTGTTTGAATGAAGCAACATAGTGGGAAAATATTCTCCATAAAATGAGTTTAAAAAAACCGTAACTAGGCTTCTTAGTGAAAATACCTTAAGAAAAATAATTATAACTCGAGAAATATTCCGAATATTGACAACAACTTGGTATCGTTTGAAAGGAAAAAGATCAGAGAGCATTTTGAAGCAACAAATAATATTCGATATTTTGAACGATTTTTGAAGTTTTAAGTATGTGCGTACACCTTAATAATGGATGATTTGTATAAGTAATTTAAGTTTTTACATTCTGCTATCACCAGAGTGGCTAAAATTACTAAAATATTTTAAGTGGTACTTTTCTCCTCCTTCGCAGTCTCCAACTATATGAAAATTATTGGAGGACACTAATAATTATACTGTAATGATAAATTAGTTAATCAAGTTAGAAAAAGTGTTTAAACACTTCTTGTATATTAGAACTAGATTTTTATTAAAATTATTTTATTTTTGCGTTTTTAATTTATATTTCATTGCTGTAAATATGAAAGGACTGATTTTTCTTCTGAAATTTACTATTATTAGGAACATGGAATAAAACATGGAACAGACACATTTAAAAAAAACTTTACGTATTAAATTAACTGATTAAATTTTGAAAATATTACAATAAAGAATGTTCGACAACTTAAAAGCGTTCAATACTTACTGTTTAACTCTTCTTTGCCATTTCTCAGGAAATCTTTTTCATATGCATCCAGAGTAGCTTTCTACTGCCAGTGTGGTGCGGAAGTTTGAAGAGGGCATTCATACTCAGGTGATGTCTTCGTCCTCTGACCACATTTCAAAATTGCGAGGTCCATCCCAAAATAGCTGTAGTGCTGCTTTAAAAATGGGATGTTAATATAACTGAACTAAGGATCCAGTGTAGCTGAATTCACTGAATTTTTGAAGCCTTGTCTTTAACTGAGCAGGTTAGCCTTGTTATAGAATAGAAGAATGTCATCAGAAAATTTGTTGAAGAAAATGTGTCCAGTAAAGATTATTTCCTCTTAACAGCATGTTATTCTCAGCAGCATCAGTCGTAAATCAGGTTCTCCATGCCTCGTCAGCCGCATTTTAAGAGTAAAAATATATTTTTATTGGTGTTCTTTGAATAAATTTATAGAATCTGGATTAGAAGAATTGTATTTTGAACTTGTCTGATGCTGTCTCAAAGAGTGCAAAAAATTAAAGGAACCAACAAAATTGCCGCATGAGAAAGCCGTGAAATATTTCCAAGCAAATCGCAAAGTCTTAATTCAAGGGCGAAGAATTTTCAGTTCTGATAGCCGGGAAGCAATAGTCTAAGAAGGATACAAAATGGACAAAAACAAGACAAGGAATATAACAAAATAAGACATGAAAATGAAGACATTTATGACAGAATGGAGATATTAACTAATTCTTTATTATATGCCCAGTTACGATCAGAATCAGTATGTTGATTAATTGAAGAATTTCAAAAGGTTCGGATTTGAGTGTTTTTGAACTTCAATAAAAATACAAAACTATGTTCACTGCAAAAATTAAAAATCTATATAAGTTTTGTATAGTAGTGGTGAAATTCTATAAAAGGGGAGTCTTCAAACAGCTCCAAAATGAAATTTCATAATGGCCATGTTAATGAAAACCGGCTTTAAGCAGCTGAAAGAAAATCTTATTTCATTTTATACCGAGTTAAAAATATTTCTGGAATTCTTTTGCAGATGAATTTACTAGTTAAAAATTTAAGCTAGCTAGTTTAAAAATTTATTCCTTATTTACCTCCATTATTCCAATTCTCATAATGATCAATTCTCAAAAAAAAGGGGGGGGGGATATTTAGAATGTAGGAATAGCAAAATTGTACAAAATAGTGAAACATAACAAAAATTCATATTAAACTTACGTCAGTTTGCTATTTTATGTCATCAGTGAATTTTTTTAAATTTTAATTTTATTTAGATTGCTTCATATATAGGAAGAGACAGATTTTCTGTCTGTTGTAGGAAAGTCGAAATTTAGAACTCTTGTGATCTATATTCAATTTACTGCACCATACATTTTCTATAATTTTTATAATAAGCATGAGAATAATAAAATCAGATATCCATAGCTGTTTCCTTTCTTAAATCAGTTCATAAGATACAAAATGAAGTAAAAAATTGGAATCTTTCAAATTGCCAAAAAATGAAGAAATTCTTTAACTTATTCGGTCAATGGTACATGCCATCACGTAAAACGATTAAAATAATTTAGAGTAGTTCTGTAAAGTATCCTGTCCTTTTCCGCAAACCTTTGAATTTGACTCATTAGCTGTAAAATCATCTAATCTACATATTTTAAATCTCGATTCAAAAAATTCAATTTAACTATAAATTAAGTTCAGTTCAGCCTGTATATCAAATTATATTAAAGAATTCTTAAAATTAATGGAGATCGCAACAACGAAGTTGATTTCAATGCCATCAAACTTTCGCTTTTGTTAATTACCGTTTACAGTTCAGTATAATCGAGACTTAAAAGATGAAATCGAAGGCAATCCTGAAAAATAATATTTTTCTGTTGACTTGCTATGTACATTTCCTACAATACAGCAAAAGAAAAGAAATTGTTACATCTCGATATGTATAATAATATTTAATGCAGAATAACTAAAGCTAATCAGATTTATGCAAATTCAAGTGAAGAATGTTTCCAGAAAATCTGAAAAGAATATAAGATCTGAGTATTTAATACGATCTTCTAATTCAGAAGCATAATTTAAGCAATATTAGTTTTTAAAATATAGTTGCATTCTGCCATGGAAGAAGTAATCATATTTGAAACTCCGACTCTTATCAGAAATCTTATTTTAAATATATTGAAATTGATTCTAGTCAATGGTTATCTTAATTTTCTGTAACATCAAACTAAATTGGTTTAAGCAAATGGGATGTAAAAGAAAGCTGTGGAAACTTACTAAAAGTTATGTTTTAAAAAATAAACCTTTTTACCTCCAACTCTACATAAACGTATTCGCTTAAATTCTAAGTCCTGCCTTTTTTTAGAGAATGTTAAGATAAACATAGAATGAATAATTTAGCCATCAAATAAGAAACAAAATGAGAAATCTTTTCATAGTATTGAGATATTAAGTCAGCACTGAATGACTTACCACAAATTTTGTAAAATATCTTGGATTGACTTTTTTTATTTTACTAATTATGTATTGGCAACTCTTCAATCTCAGAAAATCGGTTTTCGAATGGTGAATTTTTAATTCATTTCCCTTATCTTGTACAACCATTGTCAAGTTAAGGGTAATTTTGCCTCACTTTTTTTGTCTAACTACCGGGAAAAAATAATGTGATACACTGGTAAACATTAACAAGAGATTTTTTAAAATCTTAGGTAAGGGACTGACTGTGATACACACAAATATTTTGATTCTGAACGACTTTCAGTATATAATCATCCTACTTCACCACTTAATACAAATTTCCCAGGAGTACATTATTTGTTTACTAAATTACATTTATTCATCCCCAACAACTCGCTCTTAAGATCAAACATCCATTTTCTAGCGGAACGTTTCCTTTCGTCCGTTTTAAATGCCTCACTACAACAAAAATCACTCATTACCCATTCCTCTCTACAGCCCATTCCGCTCTCCACAAATGCCACTCACACATTGCCCATTCCCTCCTCCACAAATGCCACTCACACATTGCCCATTCCCTCCTCCACAAATGCCACTCACACATTGCCCATTCCTTCCTCCACAAATGCCACTCACACATTGCCCATTCCTTCCTCCACAAATGCCACTCACACATTGCCCATTCCTTCCTCCACAAATGCCACTCACACATTGCCCATTCCTTCCTCCACAAATGTCACTCACACATTGCCCATTCCTTCCTCCACAAATGTCACTCACACATTGCCCATTCCTTCCTCCACAAATCTCACTCACACATTGCCCATTCCTTCCTCCACAAATGCCACTCACTCACACATTGCCCATTCCTGCTCACACATTGCCCATTTCTGCCTCCACAAATCGTATTCACTCACTGCCCATTCCTCTCTCCGCAAATCATATTCACTCACTGCCCATTCCTCTCTCCGCAAATCATATTCATCAACGCCCATTCCCCTCTCCACAAATCATATTCATCAACGCCCATTCCCCTCTCCACAAATCATATTCATCAACGCCCATTCCCCTCTCCACAAATCATATTCATCAACGCCCATTCCCCTCTCCACAAATCATATTCATCAACGCCCATTCCCCTCTCCACAAATCATATTCATCACTGCCCATTCCCCTCTCCACAAATCATATTCATCACTGCCCATTCCCCTCTCCACAAATCATATTCATCACTGCCCATTCCCCTCTCCACAAATCATATTCATCACTGCCCATTCCCCTCTCCACAAATCATTCATCACTGCCCATTCCTCTCTCCACAAATCATTCATCACTGCCCATTCCTCTCTCCACAAATCATATTCATCACTGCCCATTCCTCTCTCCACAAATCATATTCATCAACGCCCATTCCCCTCTCCACAAATCATATTCATCAATGCCCATTCCCCTCTCCACAAATCATATTCATCAACGCCCATTCCCCTCTCCACAAATCATATTCATCAACGCCCATTCCCCTCTCCACAAATCATATTCATCAACGCCCATTCCCCTCTCCACAAATCATATTCATCACTGCCCATTCCCCTCTCCACAAATCATATTCATCACTGCCCATTCCCCTCTCCACAAATCATATTCATCACTGCCCATTCCCCTCTCCACAAATCATATTCATCACTGCCCATTCCCCTCTCCACAAATCATTCATCACTGCCCATTCCTCTCTCCACAAATCATTCATCACTGCCCATTCCTCTCTCCACAAATCATTCATCACTGCCCATTCCTCTCTCCACAAATCATTCATCACTGCCCATTCCTCTCTCCACAAATCATTCATCACTGCCCATTCCTCTCTCCACAAATCATATTCATCACTGTCCATTCCTCTCTCTAGAAAGTGAACCCAATATTCTTTCCACAATTCATTTTACACTTCTTTACTACTAAATATTTACCTATTCCGCGGTTTCTCAACGATAAATTCACTTAGTTTCCATGCATAAATTTATTACAATGCGTGCTATTCTCTCATTCCAGTAGTTCTTATACCGTAGCATACTTGTTTCAATCATTCTACACCAACAATCACTGATTAGGTATTTTCATATCTCATTGCTTCTCCACACATCAGCCCAGACATTTCATACGTCACACCTTACTATACAGCCTACACGATTCCTACATCATGCCTTGCCTCTCCACAGAACAGCCCACATTATTCATACTCCATTCTTATCAAAACGAAGCACAAACCTTATAGAAGCGAATACTTCATTCAGTTATACCTTCCTTCCCAAAGATTTGCATTGTTCTTTCACATCCATACTTATTTATACTACCCTTCCTGGTTTTATCATTTCCTGTAAAAACATTGAACAAATGTACGTATTGCTCATTCATGGATTCACCTATTTTTGCAAACTTATTCCTCAGAAATTTGTCCGTCTAAATCACGATTCTCGTTTTTTTTACTTATATATACGAACATTAATTCTTCATTCCCTCATTTTTCATTGCTAAACAATCCTTTCTTAAATATATCGCCCCAGTTTTATACCCTACTAACATCCTTAGAGCCCTTTTTTCATTGCCTCAAGTTACACTGCAATCCTACTTTATTCTTCTAACCTATTCTTCACACCCTGCAACGTCCTACGATACTCAATTATATTCCTATTTCCTTACAGTTAGTAAGTACCTCCGCCTTCAGCTCATTGAGCACATGACTAAATTAAAACATTTATTTTTCAGTTTAAAAGTACTACAATATTTGCTTTGAATATGTATTCATCGTGAAGGCAACATGCCACATAAATATTAAACGAATGTACATTTCAAATTTTTCAGATTTGACTTTATCATGTTAAGCATGAAATCAGCTATTAAAATGGATATTGACTTTGGTTCAACCTGGTTCAAACAGTTTCTGTTTAAACTAAAATGTAATCACCTGAATCATTGCCTTTCAGTTTAGACTGATGAGCTAAAGAAGAAAACGAAAACAAGAAGTTTGAATATACAGTAAATATTCTGTTATCATAAAATTAATAGCAGATACTATAGGGACTACTTGGATATAATTCACTAAATATTTAGTTAAAATTGGAGTATTCGCTTTTAACGCTGCATTCCTTTTAAAATTAAAATCCAGTTTGATTTACTAAAATTTTGAATTTAGGTTATGTGAAGTGCAAATAAATAATCTTGGAATAAATAAATTGAAAATTCGTGATACGAAAAACGACTTTCTGAAATTGAAGAATTTCCAATATACGATTCGAAAAATAAAAAAAGACCTAGCCAGATTTTAGAAAAAAAAAATGATAACGTATCCTCTAGCTTCATGACTTATTAATCTTTCGAAACCGTGAAAAATTCATTTCTTTGTTTTCTATTCAATAACTAATTTAAATGAGAAAGGAAGAGACGACTATATACATGTTTATATTAAAAATTCTATAACGGCACTAAATTCATGGCAAAATGACGAGCTGGAAAAGTTCCACGTAGTTTTCTTTAGCATTACATTCTCTTATACGAATTAAGTTTGATACTAAAGAAAATTAGACACCTTTGATCAGAATCCGATTTCAGATATTGTTAAATTAAGATTTCAAATAACAAAACATTTGAATTATGATTGCTTTTTATAGGTTGAACGCTGATTGTTTAATAACTTATATAATTTAAATTGTGTTTGAAGTCTAAGATCATGATATTAAATACTTATATATTCTTTCTATGATCCTGGGAAAATTCTTCCCTTAAAATTGTATAAACTGATTACCTAGTTATTTTTTACATTAAATATTAATATGCATATCCAATCGCAACTAATTCTCTTACGCTTTCTATTCTGCGATATATATTAAAATGAGTCACGAGAAAGCATTTATATTTTAATGTTTAATTTTCACAGTTATAGCTAGTAGATTATGAAGTAGCGAAGCAAAGAAAGCATGAAAATTCCAACTCCTTAATTTTTTAGGCTTAGGATTAATTTATTTAATATTCCTCAGTGTCGAACTGAAAACTATCAAGCTTGGAGTTTTCAAAAATCAACTATCGATGTAGCTCGAGAAAAGTAAATTCAATGAACTACAAATGAAACTAATGCTCCGAGGACAAAATGAACAATGAAATTTAATTAAGAAAACTATTTGGTGTGTTCAGCGATTTTAATGACAAGCGCCAGCTTTTTTATACTTTTCCAATTAGTAACGGAATGTGATACTCTTATTGCAAATTGAACAAAAAAATTCTTACGAACTGGGATAATGGCATTATAAAGCAAATTACATTAACAGTTTTTAATTTAGTTTAAATTTGATTTGATTAATTCACTTTTAAGGGGCTGAAACTCTAGTTAGATATAAATTTCTTTCAGCTGCAAAGATATTGAGCTTCTATATTTCTCAACAGCACTTTATTTCAGTAACCACATGTGAAAATTGTCCGTCCTCGCCCTTGCAGAAAATCAGTTAAGTTGCATCACCAAATGAGATTTCATTTAATCGAAATTTTTTAGAATGAATTTGCTGGCATTCTGGGATATTTTGAATAAGTAAGTTCGAAAAATCCAGTACAACCTATTCTAAGAACTCGGGATTCCAAAATTGTAATCTTTTACTTGGTGTAATAACATGCTGCTGGAAAGATCATGATTCGTCCAATCACTGATAAATGAGCATTAAACTGTACTCTGGAAACAAGATGCTTCTTTTTACAAACAGCTTGAAAATATTCATTCCAACAAGAGTATCACTGCAAAGATCATATAGACAAGACCTAAAGGGCAAAAGAGAAAATACCCATCATAATTATTTTAATATTAAATACATAAACATGCTTCAAATGCCAATTTTAGAGAATTGCAAATATCATGCTAAAATTTCTCGTTGAAGAGCTTGATAGAATTATTCTATAATATGAATATCATTGAAATTAGGAATATTAAGCGACTATCCAATACGTATATGGTGAGAAGTTTCAACATTCTCATTGAAATATTTCATACATAAGCACAAAACATAGGTTGCAACAATTAAGACAGATACAGTTTGAAATGAAATTTCAGTAAATAAACGTTTTTACCTATTTAAAGGAAAATAGGTACGTGAAACAGATATAAAACATTAGAAAAAGGGGTTCTTTTCACAGAATTAATTCTCATTATGTGTCTTAAGAAGCAAGAGGTTGAAACAGAACAACAAGGAGAAGAAATCGGACAGTTTACGATCAAAATCGAAATAAGAAAACTCATTCTGTTATTCACAAATAAAAAAAAAATCTTATAAAGGTTCCTATAAAAGTATAAAATAACATTGATATTAGGGTTGAAGTGAAGATTAGTGTGCTACCAAAGTTTGTCGCCAATATGGCAACTCAACGGAACGATCTTCTAGCAACCCTAATGTTTTGTTTACTACTTTTTACAATGGTTGAGTTATACATGAACTACAACTATTTTATGAAAAATGTTAAATAAAAAATAAAATATATCGATTAAAAATTTTAATTTTGTTTTTTATTATAATTAAAAGTTTTTTTACAACTAATAACACATTGCAATTTAATTTTTAATGTGAATACGAGCAAAAAATATTTATTCTTTTGCCATTTTTAATTGATAGTATGCGCTTTAAAAATCGTCTGCATTCTTACTTCACGAAATCGTCTGCATTTTATTTTCAAAATCAGCTGCAATGAAATTCTTCGCAGTTGTAATTCTTTTGGTGCTCTAATGGTCTGTTCTCTTGATAATTTGTTATGTCGGCAATTGTGCAAGAATGGATGTTGTGTAAATGAGATGGAAGACGGTATTTCGAACCTTCAAAATGAATGAAGGGTGAGTGGAATTATATATTATATATATATATATATATATATATATATATATATATATATATATATATATATATATATATATATATATATATATATATTACGAGTTGATGAAAGGAAAGGATGCTTATTTGAAATTTTGTATCGAGAATAATTTGATTGTTTCTAAGTGCGTATTAAATTAATCAAGTAAGCGCATTAATTCTTTAAAATTCCCTCCGAAATCTGTTCCTATAACGTCCTTCATCCTTTCTTTTCTATTGATTATGTACTGTTCCTGTTATCCACACAGTCCTTACGTTCAATGTGCTAGCGAAGCTACTAGGTTCCCGCTCCCGCTACTAGCGAAGCTACTAGGTTCCCGCTCCCGCTACTAGCGAAGCTACTAGGTTCCCGCTCCCGCTACTAGCGAAGCCATACGATGTTTTTTTAAAATTAAAATAAATTTTGCCCGGTGTCTTCTACAGACGCCGAAGGCATCATATGCTCTAACTTTTGCTCTGCACGCAACAAACCGGCGCAGTCGGTCTGAAAAAAAATATACTTATCAGTAAAAAAAATCATTGCATTACGGAAAATGGTAACCGTAACTGTTACACAGAAGTGTGTTTACTTTGTCCGCCATCTTCATTGGCGACTTGACATTCTTGGCGCAGCAAGGGGCACACTAAACTTCACGTTTACCCATTTGTAGTGATGATAATGCTTTTACTTTTTGCAATTAAATATATCAAAATTCTTTGAAAAGCTAAATGGAATCCCTGCAAAATGACTAAAAAATTCAAAGTTTGGAATCCAATAAGAAAGTGGAACTAAATTTCATGTACATATGAAATGCAAGGCAAGATACATTTTGTAAAGTAAAATAAACGTCATCGATAATAGATTTTAGCAATACAGAATCTGAAAACGAATCGGTAATGATAATGAAAGCACTCAAAACGTATTATGTAAAATTTCCTTGGAAAAAATGCGCTTACAGAAATGAATACGTATAGTATGAAATTCACTGAAATATGATTTATTAATCTAAATTAGGAACCCTGAAAAGCAAAATTTTGAGCGTGTATGTTTACAAGCGTCTCGGCGACTAAGTGTCTTTTCATCAATGCCTTCCACAATTTATATGAAATTTAACTTCATTTCGCTCATTTATTTTAATTGCAAATACCTCCAAATAATTCTATTTTATGCACACTGAATTTTTATAACCATATATCATTCAAGAATTTGATAAAATGACAAAATTTCTAACTCTTCACAGTTTTCCGTTTTTGTCTTTTAAAAATACATCAAACAACCTTTGTTTTTTTTAGCACATATTATGCAGTTAAGTAATTTTAGAAAATTTAGGAATACAAACATGAAGCATTAGAAGCGTTAAAGTATTTAAACTTTTGATGAATTTCCACTTTTCTAGGAATAGCTCAATTGGAATGAACCAAAGTGGAAATTTTACGAGATTCATAACTCAAAATTTCTAGATTTCTACTCAATTTTAAACATATTCCATTCACAAGAAGTCTGTCTGTTCGTCTATGTATAAGAGAACAAAATAAATATATAAAACGTAGAGCAAAATAAGTAAAGCTCACATACTTTGCATCTAAGTTATATAACCACATCATATTTTGAACCTAATCCGTCAAGGCATTGACAGGTTTAATTTGCACATTCGTACTATAACTCGAAAATGCAAGGATTTAGATTAATCTGCATCGAATTTCATTGAACAACTAAAATGTAGATTCCTTGTCAGAGGGATCTTCTGTTTGCCTGCATAAAATTTTGTTCGAAAATCGCAAAAGACAATCGTTTTTTCTGTCCACGTATCAACTAAAAAAAACGCATACAAAAAGCGAGCCACTTAGTTGAATGGCATGCATTTCCACCCCCTCTCGAATACAGATTTTTAATTTTGAACTATATTCGTTTACTGTCTTGTCTGTCTGTGTGAGAATTATATCCAAGAAAATAATAATTAAGATAATTGAAATTTGGTATCTGGTGATGACAGCAAAATTGGAGAAATGCATCTAATTTGAGACTCAATAGATCGGAAGAAAGAGGCTCACAATGTTTAATTCCAATATATGATAAATCCAAGACACAAAATGCTCCTTGTTATTAAGTAGTATTAAACTGTCGAACTATGAACATTCTGCTTAGTTTCTTTTATGTCCAATTATAGTTCCAGAGTAAATTTGCTTCGACTGACAATATTATAAAGGCTTTTCCCTCACTATAAACTATCATTCAACACGATTCGATCTATATAGCTTTTCCGCGAATTTTCGTGATAAAAGATTCGGCTTAAAAAATAAGCTTCTTTTTATTAAATTTAAAAAACTTGCGTATTAACTAAAGGTCTTATACAAAAATTCTAATGAAAAAAGCCACTACTGATGTGCACTAGATTTTAACTCGACCACAGCTACTTGACGAGCCAGGTTTTTATGAACACAATAACAGCCTCAAATTCATTGGTATTTGAACCCTACGCTGGAAATAGATCTGTACCGTTTCTGCATTTAAATTAAAAACCTACTCGGCTGTCCTCAATTTTCTACAAACCATCAATTTATTTTGCATTACTTTTTAACTTGAAGAATTAGAAGTCAAGCTTTAATTTTCATATAGCATAAGCCAATAAAAACCCACTTCAACTTCTTATAAAACATCTGAATAAAAAATGACATTCACTAGTTTTGTGGGCTTAGAATTATATGGAAGTGAATAAAAAATTCGATTTCCGTGAGTATTCGACAACGTGAGTATAAAGATAAATTAAAATTGGTTAAAATAATTGGGAATTTTATTTCACCATTACTCAATACTATCATCTTCATTAAATGGATTTCAACATTTAAAATTATCAAATTTAAATAAATACAACAAGGAAAATTACTTACATCTTTGTTATTCTTGCTATTATCTAGAACATCATGTCATTGTGATAAAGGAGAAACTCTTCTGAATGTCGTCTAGGCATTGCACATAATCTTCATACAAAAACATGGAGCCACTAGCAACAAGTCAATAATTTTTCAGGAAAATTGTAAAATTAATACAATCTCTAAAATTTATGAAATGCATCTTAGGAACCATGCACACTTCAACATGAACAGTCACTGGAAAGTTAAGAATTTATTCACTTCCCAATATGATTCTGCCGAGGCAGAGGTTGCTGGATTGAGATGCCAATAGTGTACTGCTATTGCAATTTACAATAACCCGTGACAATTTTAAATGATGCCACAATACTTTGAAGCAAGAAAAAGCAACGGTGACTGGAAGTGGAATACAACTTTACTGGCATTTTGCTACTTGATTGGTTGGAAGTTGAAGTTTTACTGGTTAATGCTACAAGATAAAACATGCTTTCCCAGAGATCCTTTGAAAAAATAGATTGTTTTAAATAAATTGATGCTTTAGTAGAAAATTGATTGGCTGGAGTTATTTAATCAAAAAGTAATTGCTAACTTAAATTTATCTGTCGTCATTTTTTTTCTAAAGACATGTCCAAGCTAGCCATTCAGAAAGTACGAAAATAGATATTTGGATTCGAATCGAGATTTTTTTTTTTTAAATTGTTCATAGCTTCAAAGATAACTCCATTTCATAGATGTAAAACCATGGTTTTGTCTAACATTCTGATATAAATAGTTGTCCAAGAATAAATTTATTTCCCCCCTTTTGAAAACAATTCTGATTTATTAAATTAATACGATGGTTGAATCTTAGCTAGTGGTTTCGGAAACTAACCTCTAATTTTGAGCTGATAAGAAGGATACATCTTCCAGAATTCCATATCGCACCAACAGAAGGTCATATTATTATTTCGATTAATGTTATGCCTATGTACATCATAGATAACTTATAGAAACAGTCACAAAATCACTCTCTTCCATTTATTGATGCGTAGTCCCAGTTTGTTGCAGGCCACAGTAGTGGATTCAAACCCAGACAAAGTATACGTCAATAATCTTATAAACCTCGGAGAATTTTATTTTTCTGATTCAAACCCAGAATAAATATATGACAATGAACAGAAAGACCTTAGATAATTTCAATGTTCCGATTCGAATTCAGGCAAAGATCATATCAATAAATAGAAAGGCCTTGGATCATTTTTCTGGTTTGAATTTAGATTATTTTAATCTTTTGATTCGATACCAGAAAAATGTATATCAATAAAAGAACGTTAAGCGATTTCATACTCTTCATTCTAAAACAGAAGAAATATATGTAGTAAAGAGACATATAGTGATTGATATCTTTTTTAGAAATAAATAAAATATAATTCCTCCTACTCACAATGGTTATAATCATCTTTACTTTCTCGTGCACGGAATATGCGAAGATAAAGTATTGTAATCATCCAAAAATTTAAATTCTAGATTTTGACAAATCATCACATTTCAAAGTTCCTTAATTCGAGAAAAAAATTTTTTGACATTATGTCTGTCTATTGGTGAACATGAAAAATTAAAATTGCTAAATATTTATATGGACTTAATACGACATATTTTTGGCATTATGCCTTAATACTTTTGTATATGGACTTAAGAACAAGTTTGCAGATATTTATCGAATTGAAAAAATCCATTTAAAGGAAGTTGGGCTGGCTGTTCAAGGGCAAATGAATTCGGTAATTACAAAACTTAATAAGCCAGGTAGATAAAATTTGATGCACTAAGTTAAGATCTAGAGTAAGATTCTTTTCAAATTTTGAACGTTTGTCGATCTGTACTTGAAAACATAATATTTTGAATTTTAATATGATGTAAATATCATTTTTGTACCGCAATAATGTCGGAAGTTATTTTCGAAAAGTGCCGAAACTTCACTTAAATTTTAATTTGTTCAAAATTTTGAAAATTGCTCCGATATAGTCATTTCCATTCTGCAAAGCATATATGTATGTGCCAAGTTTGATAGCTCTAGGTCAAACTGTCTTGCTTACAGAGCATCAATGCCCAATCACACACACAGTCAATACACACGCACAAATATATTAATATTTATTATAAACAGATGAACTCATCTTTATTATAAAGTATTATTTAATTTTAAAATAATTTTTCTCAAATTCAATAATTGTTAGTCTACGAAATGAAATCAAAAAGTAACTAAAAGGGAGCAATGGATAATTAAATTCTCTAAATATAAAATTTTTGCACTCTCGTCTTAACTACTGCACAAAATTTTAGGAACGAAATTCATAAAGAAGTGAATGAAAAATCAATTACGCAATTTCATCTTTACAAATATAAAAAAAATCAAACGAAATTAAACAATAATTTTTTGTTTGTAGATTATAAAATAAATGTATAAAACTGCAATTATAAAACATTTATTTATTATTTATAACCATTTATAATGGTGCTGAATGTTCAAAATATAAATTGTACTGAATATTTTAGCTTTTGAAATTCCTTGATCATATATTGATAAGATATTCTTTTAAGTGAATTAGAATATGTTTTGTTATTTAATTTCCTTATACTTTGAAATATTCCAGTCATTCTATTATATTATATATTCTTTTGTTCATAAAAATTAGTTTGCTGGTAATGTTTTATCAAAATGACATTAAAAACATCTGCTAATAATAAAATGAAAGAATGTCTGGAATATTACAATAATATTATATATTCTTTTGTTCATAAAAATTAGTTTGCTGGTAATGTTCTATCAAAATGACATTAAAAACATCTGCTAAAAATCAAACGAATGTAATATACAATAATGAATAGTGAATGTAAGAATAATTTGAATATAATGAATGTGTCTCTGCTTCTATTGGCACTCTACAAATCAAAGTGTTTGACTTAGGAAAGAGCTGCCAAATTTGATATAAATATTCTTTAAAAGGAGAAAATATGATTAGGTATTTATACTTGAGTATTCAGTATTTTGTGCAAAGATATTATTGCATAAAAATTATTTTTACACCATGTTAAATTTCAAATAATTATTGTTTCAATAATACATAATCAATTGTAGTCCATACTCCTCTATATTTTTTTAACTAAAATCAACGACATCGCACTCTTTACATTGTTTTTGTGTGAAACATCTGTTTACTGAATAAAATGTTTCAAAAAATTATAATAAGCACTCACTATAATTTTCAGTTATAGGTTGGAAAATCTCAGCTTACAGAAAAAAAAGTATTCGTTTGTAAATTCTTCTAACCGATGTAAGGATTTATAGCTAAATGTTTTTACTTGTTGGGGAATATATATATAAAATACAAACTAAAAACACCCAATTATCGCTTTATTTCATTAATTTGATTTAGTTTGATTTTTTTATGGCAGAAAAACCAGATGCTCCCTATGCTGTGTGCCGAACAAGGAGATAAAATCGTAGCAATGTGAAAATTATTTCATTAATATATTAGTATAATGGTTAATTTAGTACAAAAATTGTATTAAGAAATTGCTATGAATTTTCTAATATTTCAATTTTTATCCTCTTTTAAACAGAGGCGAAAAGGTTTCATTAATCAGTTTGACACAAAGAAAATTTTCAGTATTAAATCTTACATCTATTTAGTATTTAAAATTTATATTATTTAATATATTAATTAAAAATTATTTTAATTATTAAAAATTTATAACATTTAATTTACATTTATTGAACAGCTTAAAAGACGTAACCACTGATCTTCGCAGTCATGTAGGCAATCAGTAAGATTATTTGCTCATTAATAAAAAATGTTTGTAATATATTAATTATTTCAATGTTCTATTACCAATTGTTTATTAAAAATCGTTTACATTGATTGAAATCACTGAGGGTTAACTGATCATAAGTACTAGGACATTTCAAATTTTTAACAAAATAAAACTTGGCAAAATTTAAATGAAAACATTTGCCCCAAAGTTTCAATTCTATAGATAAGAGAAATCAGTTTTTAGTAAAGCAAATATCAAATGAAAAAGCCAAACGCAGAAGTAAAAACCGTTAAAATTAATTATTAATTTAAATCAAATAATTTTATTTCAAGGGATACACTTATTGAGATATTGTTTAGAAAATTTTATTTAATACTGAATATACTATTCTAGCTAACCAGCTAACCTTTATCTGCCTAAGAAACATCACATATATATCTTAAAATTCAAAGCTCATCATTTCTTTATGAAGTTTTTTAGAAACTTCAAGAAAGCACCACAAATATCAGCAATAAAAAGAAAATGAAATTGAAGCTTCATAATCGACTTTTTTTGTTCTTAGAATCATTATTATCAATCTTTTATCCCTGTTATAGAGTCTTCCATTTAATCCAATAAACAAAAGAGGTTCCTTTTTCAAGTTCTTGTATCTAATTTGTGATTTTGCATTGAAATTACATTCATCTTTATAAGCCAATCGAAGTTCACTGTTTATAGCAAACGGATAAATATATTCAGTCTCAAACGAGCCAATAATTTCAACTGTTTCAAAAATGGTATCTGATTTTAACAAAAAGATTCAACATGGCTCACCGTTCAATGATTCACAACGTGCCAAGAAACAGTCTTGTATTCCAAACAAGTATGTATCATAGAAATTTAATCGATTCCCAGACTCTCCAAAATAAAATGTTTCATTTACAGACTGAGACTCATACTTCAATCTGCAGCAAAATTTATTTGAGCAAATGTTGATATTTCCTTTTGTTTCGTTTAGCTTCATAAAAGTATATTGATGAACTTCTGTTTGATGGCATCGATAATCAATCAAAGAACTATTTGTATTTCCAAGAACGTTGAAGCCACATTCGTTTTTCAAGTCTCGTGGTTCTTCTCCATTTAACTGAGAGGCCGCGGTGGCCTGGTGGTAAGGTCTCGGCTTGTGAGCCGTAGGGTTTTAGGTTCGAGACCCCATTCTGCCGAAGAACCGTCGTGTAAGGGGGTCTATTGCTCGTTAAATCCGTTTTGCCGAACGTCCTCCAGCTGGTGTGGTGTGGAGAGGGGGGTGCCAGCTCAGATGTCGTCCTCGTCATCTGACAGCGGTTCAAAATTACGAGGTCCGTCCCAAAATAGCCCTAGAGTTGCTTTACAACGGGACGTTAATATAACTAAATCAAACAAAACAAAATCCATTTAACTGAGTCACGATGTCATCATCTGTATAGTAAAATTTGGTATCAAAAGAATCACCCAATTACTAAAATTTTGTTTATAATGTAGAGAAAAAGTGCATCTGAGGAAAAAAAACTAATCTAATGTAGAGAAAAAGTGCAACTAGGAAAAACAATTTTATCAGTAAATGTTTTATTCCTCAATTCAGGCAGGGTTTAAAAATTAGAGAAATAATAAAGATAAACTGACATTTATTACAAAAATTATTAAAAAATTTAATATCAAAAATATTATTTATAAAGGTTTTTAGAAATTTTGTTAAAATTACAAAACATTACCGAAAAAAATCTATTGTTATTATCCAATCTTGAAAAAGCATAATTTTTAATCAATTTTCAAGATAGGAAAAGCATTCAACTTAAATATTTTATAAAATTCGAAATAAATGTAATTTTTCTCACTGAAATGCAAAATTTAAACGCTAAAATACAAATGTATTTTAGCGTTTTTTTAATTAAAAAAATGTACAGCAAATTAGCAGATATTGAAACGATAATTTTAGAAAAATGAAAATACTTCTGAAACAAATAATAATTAAATGTATGGTATACAAGTTATTTTTGCACGATAATGTTGTTGCGTTATGTAATAAAAAAATTAAATTAATTTCTTTAATTAAAATTTCAAAAAAGCTCATTCTTCAGAGTTTAAAGGTGTATTATATAGAGCACTGATAGACACACACATAGACAGA
Source organism: Argiope bruennichi (assembly GCF_947563725.1). NCBI lineage: Eukaryota > Metazoa > Arthropoda > Arachnida > Araneae > Araneidae > Argiope > Argiope bruennichi. The sequence goes on along the minus strand of NC_079158.1, from coordinate 68,693,855 downwards.
CAGACAATCAGTTTTATTAGTAATAGTTTCTTCTAAAAACAAACGCAAAAATTTTGTTTTATTTTTCATAAAAATACTCTAAAAATGACGAATATCTTTCCAAATCTATAAATATAAATTTTCAATCAATTCCATGTACTTTAATTTAAAGATTTCATTTAAAAAATAAATTGCATTTATTTTAAAAATAGAGAATCTAAAATAACATTTTTGTTGTTTAATGTTATTTTTCCAATTTCTCCCTCATCTATATGTAAATGAAACTTTTTAATATACCATTACAACTAACCACCATCGTTCCAAACTAATATTTGTAAGATCGTGTCATAAAGTTTTAATCGAATGTAAGAATAACATTTTACAGGGATTTTTAGATGCATATCTTATTTTGCAATAGTATACATAATTTATCACTTAATTGCAAGTGAAAATTTAAAATTAATATTCTCTGTGCATCGTTATAATAGTTAAATAAGGAAATAAATTATATTTTGTAAATAAATATACCACAGATATAAAAAAATAGATGTGTGCTTATTTTTATTTAAATTAGCAGTGTGTAACTACCATTGTATTAACATAATAAAAAAAATATTATAAAAAATTAGAGAGATGGAAAAATTGGATATTTAAGCAAATCAGAAGTGCTGCATATGAAATTAAATTTTTAAATTAAAATATAGAAAAACATGACTCTAGCTTCATAAAATAATGATGAAGATTAGACATGGCATGCCAACTTATTAACTGACATTTGTTAGATGGAAAGTTATTAATAATAAATATATAAATTCACGATATTGCTTTGGTTCTGTTGTATTTCTATTCAAAAATTTAAATATAATAATAACATGTCGACAAAATTTTAGGCATTAATGGCTGATTCAGATTAGAGAAGTCATGTAATAGTTTTTATCATATGATATAAAATGATTTTTTCCAATATATTTGCTTATTTTTTTATAAATAATTAATTCAAAGAATAGATTTTGTGAATGCGAAGCATTTAGATTTCCAGAATAGAAAAATATTTTTAGAAAATTAGGCTGCTGCCAGTTCCTTCTTCAAATAATAATATTTAGTCTCTTTAAAAAAATGCTGTATTTTCCTTAAATAATTCGAAATTCGGATTGTACTTACAAGAGGGGACATAAGAAGAAAATATTTTAAAATTACAGCTTTAAAATTGGTGAAGATAAAATATCTTGAAAAAAAATAAAATGTATATGTAAAAGGACCAAAAAAATGTGCCTTTTTCTCGAATAAGTAGAAATTTTTTCAACTTATTTTCGTACTCATCCTTACATTGCCTTACATTCAAGATAAATACAGAACTATTACAAAAAAAAGAAGAAGAAGAAAGAATAGAAGTTTTTGGATACAGAAGGAATGATTGACATTGAGAACAGTAACTCGTAAAAAGATATTCGAAAGCTATGGTTTCAAAATTGTTGAAGATTAAATATCTTGATAAAAGTAAAATGTGTATGTAATAGGACCAACAAAATGTGTCTTTTTCTCGAATAAGTAGAAATTTTCTCAACTTATTTTCGTACTCATCCTTACATCGCTTTACATTCAAGATAAATACAGAATTATTACAAAAAAAAGAGAATAAAAGTTTTTGGATTCAAAAGGAATGATTGACATTGAGAACAGTAACTCATAAAAAGCTATTCGAAAGTTATAGCTTTAAAATTGTTGAAGACATTGAACAAAGTAAAATGTATATGTAAAAGGACCAACAAAATGTATTTTTTTCTCGAATAAGTAGAAATTTTTGCAACTTAGTACTCGTCCTAACATTGCTTTGCTTTCAAGATAAATGCATAGATATTATAAAAAGGAGAATGAAAGTACATAAGTAAGGCTTGGCATCGAGTATAGTAACTCATAAAAAGGATGTTCAAAAGTTATAGCTTCAAAAATTAATGAAGCAAAAAAAGAAGGCCTTGTAAAAAAGAAGGCATACAAAAAGAATGAATCAAGCATATTTTTTTCACGAATTAAATATTTTTTGCAATTGACTTGGGCTAACGTTTTAATATTGTTTTACCTTCAGATAGCTGCTTAGTTATTACATCCAGATAATAGATTTTGAATGCAGAAATAATCTTAAGCTTTCAAAACAGAATTCTTAATTAAATTTTAGTTTAGTAATTAAGTTTTTTTTAATATTGTTTTTGACAGATTCAGTTCTGTTTTTAGATAAATAGAATCAAATTCTTTTTTCAAATTTCGATTATATGGGAGAAATTGAGAATAAGCATGAACTGTAAAAATATGTTATCACCTGTTGAAATTAATCCAAACTTTCATCATATAACAAAAGTAAATCAGTACCAAATTGAAATTAAATACAAACGCAATCATTCTATTTCTCATTTTAATGGCTATGGATGTATGTGGAAAATTCTATCAATTTTAGGAATTGGTGTTGAGAACAAAAACAAATCGAAAAATAAAATTTCAAAGTGCCTAACGTTTTTCTTCATTGGACTTTGCTTTATTTCTTTCGTCTATACAATATCTGTAACCACTGTGGATCGGTTTGGGAGTGAAAGATTTTCGAAATTTAATTTGTTGATGATAGTAAATTCCTTTTTATCTTTTATTTTGTGGTTAGCTATGTTGAGGAGAAAACGTTCCCTCCAGGATATAATTGTTAATCTTAATTCCTTGTTCTTGAAAATCTTTTCTATGCCGTTTAACAAATCTATCGTTTTTAATATCATAAACTATTTGTTATGGTTTTCATCAATATTTTGTCCATTTTTATCTGCTGTAGGTAACTTAAATATAAAGGAAAATAATGATTTCATATTTGGATATCGAATTAAACCGGATTACTTTAAAAATGTGGTAATTTATTTCCGTTTCTATTTGGACATATTTCAGCCATTTGTAGTCCCGTGCTTTTTCACGTTGATTTTATCTGCTATTTATTATAATTGTGCTTTCATGTTGAGAGAATACCTTAAGAAATTAAAATGCATGGAAATCAGAAATATGCGGTTGAGATTTATGCTGTTTTATTTAGATATGCGAAAAATACTTGAAGAAATCAATGATATTCTTTCAATTCCAGTATTTTTTTGCATTCTTCTGAACTTCTTTCAGTTGAGTGTAGTATCAGGACTCGTCATTTATTTTGTAAAATATGGCATGTTTACGAAAAAGCTGTTTCTCTTCTGTTATATTTGCTGCATTTCGATGTTTTTCACGTTTTTGTTGCCACTCTCTGCCTCTCAGATACCTCTGAGAATGAAAGAAATAAAAACTTTGTTCGAAAGATTATACGACCAAGCCTTGTGTACCGAGAGTGTCGATAAAAGATTATTGAAATTTCTAAAAGTGCTGAAATGCAAAGATCCAATTGAGATGACAGCTTGGCACGTAGTGTACTTCAACCGAATGAGTTTTTTAGCTGCAGTAGGTACATTTATGACTTACGGATTATTATTTACGGCTGTGGAAATTGAAAGCGAATAAGCTACAATAAAATGATGTCATAGCAATTTGACTCATTTTTTCTTCCCTTGCTGCTTCTCGGATATTTCTAAGAATGTAAGAAACATACTTTATTTGAAATATGATGTGAACAGGCCCTGCATACCACGGATTAAATTAAGATCTAAAGGGATGAAATTAATATTTCTGACAATTAAGAAACTTCCCACATAATGTTCCCACATAGATTAATAAAGATTTTTCTATTAAGAATTGCTTTTATTTCAGCCAATAGATAATTTGATGAATATAATTTTGACTGCATTATTTAGTCAATGTAGTCCCCTAAACATGGAACAATAATTAGTGAAAATAATTAAAAATAATTAGCTTGACTAGCTGTGAAAATAATTAGCTTGAAGCTTAATGTTATCCAATTGTAAAACACTAATAGAATAGCATTTTTACAAAATTCTACCCTGGGGCTCCCACACCATGCCAGCTTTCTAAATGGTTCAAAATAGCAATAATTATGCTCATTATATTTGTAATTAATGATCGGATAAAGTTCAGTTTTGATTTATTTCATTTATCATTAAATAAGATGAAGGAATTCACTTCATTTGTATATCAAATCTAATAGTTTTTTAAAAATAAATTTAAGAAAACATGTGAAAAAATAAATAATTTACTTCAAAGCTTTTGACTTTTACGGTACAATCAAAATTGCAACCAATCATTAATTACAGAAATAACGGCTGCTTTATAAATATTGTCATTCTGAATTTTTTTTAAGGAAAGACTGGATGAAAATGAAAGCTCCAAGTGGGTTTCGGAATTTTTGTAAAATTATTTCTTTGGCAGTGATTTATCTTTCTGAAGAAATTCGATTTCAGAACTTTATTGACTATTCTAATATGTTTCTTCTGCTTCTAAGCAAGAACTATTTTCACATAATTACATATAGAGAAATAATCTTCCTAACAATGGAAGAGCTGGATGGTTATGGTTATCTGTATTTTTTAAATTCTATTAATGTACTTAAATCTCTGACAGTTGAAATAAGATCCATACATGATGACTGAGGCAATAAATCTTCTGAACACTTTTGCCATGTTTATATGTGTATGGAATTGTTTTCACTAAGCAATTATTTTCTTAGAATAAATAGCAATTAATAATATACTAATTGAGAAAATACATGAAATTTTAAAGAAAAGCAGCAAAACTGACTCTGAATTTATGTCATGGAAATATAATTCAAGTTATATATAATTTGATTTATATATATTTCACCTTCCCAGTAATGCAAATATTTCATCTTACCATTGATATAAAATCCACTGAATCCTTGATATCCATAAATGATATACTTAAGGATAACTTTGCAATGTCTGTATAAATATAAACTAAATGTACCATAGTTTTGCTTTTTCTAAAAGTGTAATATTCACACTGATTCTGAAAATGAATTTTTAACATGATACATATTATCTGTAAGCGTGAAGCAAAATACGTGATGAAAACGTTTTTAAAACTTTCTACAAGACAGTCATATTGAAACTACAAAAGAGTCATATTAAATTTTTGAAAAACAGTTTTTTATACTTAGAACTGCAAATTTGGCACTTAATTACTTTTGGATAATAAGCTCATTAAGAAATTGTTTTCCAAAGCTTTAATTAATTTTTTGATTAAAATTGAATCAAAATTTTAACATTTATTCCCCAAAACTTTATGATGTATTGATTGCTCAAAATCTATTTTTTTTTACAACTTTAAAATTCAAAAAATAAAACTCATGTCATTAGATTTATTACCTGTTTTTTTCTTTAATTTTTATAATTTCTTAAAAATATTTTAAATATATTTTTCTACAATAATTTTCATTGTTTTTGTTACTTAATTTATATTCACTCCCATTGTAAAGGTAATAAAGGCAAGATGTACGTTAGTGCTGTCGCTAATGTATCGTTTTTGCGTGTACGTTATCTCAGCTGCTTCATTATGTTAAGAAAGAAATCAAAGCTTGGCAAAAAAAGGCTTATGACATTATTCTCCTGTGATATTTCATATCTTCAGTTTTCTGGTTTTCGAATAATACTAGATATAAGCATAGCCAGTTAAAATGGATTAATATAAATAGAACGAATTCATCATTAAATGACATTTTTTTTGAAAAGGATAAATAGTTTACATTTCAACAAACTAAAAAAGAATTTTATAAAGTATGTCTACATAGCTTACATTATATCAAATGTGAAAACATGTCATCCTTTACATCTATGTTCGAATCTATGAGAAACAAACAAAAAAAAAAATACATAGGAGGCATACAGAATTATTTTTCAAATTTTTCTTGATGTTCTCGTTCCCGGAACAAAACTTTTCTTGGAATTGGAAGATTTTAAAAACTCCTGCGGTGTAGTAATCTTTTTGTTTTCTCATGCTTTTGAATGAAAGTAACAAAAATAACAAAGATGCATATTGATTTTGTATCTGAAAAAAATGATAGGATGACAAATTTCTAAAAATTAATGTTAAGATATGAATCCAATTAACTAAGTGTAAATAAGGCTTAAAAATCTCATTTTAACTTAATTGATGGTATTGGAATTAATATTGTTAAAGCAATTAGATTAACAATTTGATTTTAAACCCAGAATAAAATAAGTATCTGTTCAATAAATCCTATGAGAAGTAAATTAATATTCCTACATAATCAAATAAATAAATGAATTCTCGATTTAATCACAAAATTAATTTCCCCTTAATTATCAAAGAAAGTGCAACATTCATATTTTATTCCAGTTGCGGTTAAAGTTTATATCCTCAAAATATTTAAAAAAAAGATTATTAACATATAAAGTTAAAATTTACTTTGTAATTTATTAAACTATATTTATTCACTGCATTATATAAATTTTCACTTAATTATTCGCAAATAAGATTAATATCCCTACATCAATCAAGGAATAACGAATATTTACATTCCTTAAAATGCAGTTCGGTTGAATTCCATACACAGAATGTATTATTATTTTTCGTACTGGAAGTAAATAAATATGTAAATAATCATATAATCCTTAAATGATTTAAATTTTAAATCATCAAACCTTTTTACTAATTACAGTGTCTAAGGAGTAGGTGGCACTGTGTGTACTCGCTTTCATTTGTAAATATTACATACTCTTTCTTGTACATTGCTTCTGTAAATTCCTCGTGCAATATACTTATTTATGAAAGCTCTGGAGTTTTCTCTTAACAAAGAGTAATATGGTATGTAGGCCAGCTGCAGGTACTGAGTCCCCTACAAAATCTGTTATAAAATAACCTAAAATTTTTATATTTTTAGCTGTATTTTATAACTGTTTATAAGCTGAACACCATAAGTGTTTGTGGTTAATAGATGCAATATCTAATGAGGTCCTGTTAAATACATAATAAATTATTCATAATTCAACTATCAGTTTTGGGAAATGCACCACCTAATTTTGTTTTTCTTGTAATGCTTTAAGGTAACGGATATACTTCGAAATGGGTAATACCGAATAAGCTCTTAATCGTACTTTATTTTTTGGGGTGCATGCTTATAATATTATCAGCTTAGTAAGATGAAATATCTTACAAAATTGAAATTTGCAAAATAAAAATTATCGTCTATTTCAAGATAAAAATTTCATTTAGAACATAGAATATGTTATATTTATATTTCGCCTTTAAAAATGATATAAATTATATGCATTTCTCTCCCTTTCTAAAACAGGGTATAAGAATACGATTGAAAGTTTGAATGAATTTTGAAAAAAATTATATTTAATATTAATGCAAAGATTTCTTTTTTTTTACAGAATAAGGGGCTAAGAAGGTAGATTAGTAAAGTAGTAAAAATAACTGAAAATGATTAGAAATAGCAAACGGATAGCTATTTATTTGAAAGATATATAAAATAGAATAACCAATTTTTAAATGTAATTTAGAAAAACATGTGCGTAAAAATAAGTCTATTCACATTAAATATAATGATTTTCGTGTTTTCCGCCATCTGACAAGATGATCTGAGATAGATGCAAAATCAATTTGTAAGTATTACTTAGACTCTTTTATTTCCTCTTTTCAATTATGTTTTCCTCATGAATAAAACATGCAAACAATTGATGTCGTAATATAAAATAATGAATGAATATGTACTGTTCTAATAAGTAAATCAACTGTAGGAAAAAAAAAGTGTGTGCGTTTTCTCTTGAACAAGGAACTAACAAAAATCCACAATCTGCATTTAAATTGCTTTTTTCGATGACAAATAAATGTTTAACATTAGTTTAGGATACAATCATCGATCACAATTTTTTTTAATGTCAATCATTGGTGTTCCATTAGCTTTTAGAGATGATTTTTAATAATTTATATAATAAAGCATTTAATCAAAACAGCACCATGCCTTATATTTCTGGCCTTTTCCTTTATGAATGTTCCTTAAATAAAATATTAAATACTTGTGTATCATCAACCGTATATCATTGAGGTAACAATAGTTCCTGAAAACGCCAATTAGAGTGCGATCGTTGACGATTTTTCTGTACGATTAATCATCGGATAACGATTATTACATACGCATTAGAACACAGAATGTGTATATTGAATTTCAGTTTTCATACCGATTGAAACCAACAACTTCTTGGCATGCTGGAAGGAAAAAGTAGATTCCTTTCCATCTAATATTTCATGAATCTAATTTCAGGCAAAATTAGGACTTGAAAAATCACTTTTTAGCCTCTAACTTCTAAGATATCGCAGTTATCGAAAAAGTTGTTCTCTAATTGGGCACTAAAGGCGCTAATTTGAGTAACTGGATTTATTTTTTTGTCTTAATATTAAAAAAGTTATAGCGAAATGAAAATTTCACTCCCACACCATTACCATCCCCTTTGAGTTAGATAGGACATTTACCAATCATAAATTTTACATTTTTAGCAACATATTCCAAGTCAGTTAAAATCCAAACAAAATTACTCTAGTTATTCTCTTCACAAGATATCATGAGCAATACATATATAATATAATATATAGAGAGAACTTTTCCTGAAATCGTGTCATGAGAACCATTTCAATAGGAATCTTCCTATAAGAATCGACTTAAACTAACACAGAACTACAATTGCAATCACAAATTGCATACCAACTTTTATGTAATTAAGTCATCTAAATCATTACATATTTTAGTTATCACTTTTACATACAGGGTGTCTCACAAGGTATGGAGCGTCTAATATTTACAGATTCAGATAGAACACGTCAAGACGAGTATTTTCATGTGTAACATGGAGGGTCCCCGAATATAACGCCATAGTCTAATTAAACGAAGAACGTTAATTATGAATCCGACAGTTTTAATTCCAAATTATCATGCATACAACGATTGTCCAACATGGAAGGTTTTTTAGATGAGTATTGTCACCACAACATAAACGGAGGCACGATGATCAAAAGTATATATGAAAGATAAGCAATTATTGGTTTATGCAAGATGGTGCTAGACCTCACGGTACTCAGCAAAACTTCGATCTCTTAGCGGAATATTTTCACCGTAGATGGATCGGACTGGATTCCATTACAAAGTTGTCGTCCAATGTTATAGAGTGGCTACCTTACTCTCCAGATCTTAAACCATGCCACTTTTTTATGGGGACGTTTGAAAGACACCGTTATCTCACACGGGCCTCAAGATTGGACGACTTGAGAGCAACAATCGAAACCGAGATCAAGGAAATTGGAACACAGGTTTTGCAGGAAACAACTGCGAAATTTGATTTCAGACTTCGCCATGCCATTTTTTTCGAACGGCCTACATTTCGAAAATTTGTTGTATTGAAAGTTCACAATAAACATTGATTTTCACTTGTGTGTGTGTTGTGTGTGTGTGTGTGTGTGTGTGTGTGTGTGTGTGTGTGTGTGTGTGTGTGTGTGTGTGTGTGTGTGTGTGTGTGTGTGTGTGTGTGTGTGTGTGTGTGTGTGTGTTGGTCCCCCCCCCATTTCTTGAAGTTTTTTATAACACAAACTTGACACATTAATTTGACTATGAAGCTATATTCGGGGGCCCTGCATGTTATACATATGCCTCTTTAATAGAAGAACCGCTGTGCAAGTCCTCCGGAAAATTACCTGCTGTTGCTTCAGAAGGACACGAATAGCTAACTTCTAACAATGACTCATATTTACTTTACATATTTTAATATTACCCAAAATAATAATTGCAGTTAAATACTACATATATTTATTCAACATGCATTTTTATACATTTGAGCTAAATAATTTTTCCAGATTTTTTATTTAGATTGCCATGCAATTGAACAAAATTGCAATTTATTTATATTGTCAAATTTCCTTAATATTTTGTCTATTTTTATGTTCCATATTTTTTAAAATCAATAAATATTTTCCCACCAGGGAGCACCTCAAAAATGAGGATGAGAAGCTTCCTTTCCGCGATTGGTTCTCGCCGCCCTAGTGGGTACAGAAAGAGGTGGGGCGTGGCATATCTACGACCCAGGCGTACTTCACAAGGGAAGGGTTGTACCGTGACCGGTGATGGCCCTTAGGACTCAATGACAGTTCTCGCCAGTGTTACAGTTACGGTGGTCCAATCAATCAGTTTCATCCATGTGATTTCGTGCGGTTCGAGGTAGTTACTTTTAGATTATCAACAAATGTTTGATTTCCACACATTTTCTTTTTGTTTCTACATGTAAAAAATGCCAGTAAAGATTGTTTCCATCCACTGAGTTTTCTTTTCATTTCTATATATCTAAAAACAGCAATAAAGACTCTTTGCATTCTTCGATGAAACTTGAATCCTTTGGAAATCATGGCTTAGCAACACTTAAACTGCGGCATCTAAACCAATTCTTTAACTATTTGAAAAAAAAAAAAAACATGAGAGCAGTTTAACATTCCAAAGATACTCCAACTTTAATTTTATTTCATATCAAACATAAATATATAATTTTACAATTCGGAGTTTGAGATTAAAAGGAAAAAAAAAACTCTCTTCATTTTAGATGACTAAAACTGGTATTATATATGGAAAAAAAGCTATATCATTCTTATTATCATCATATAATTTGCCATTTTTAGAGTAACAAAATCATCCATCTATTGACCCACTCTCTATAAAGTTTTTATTGATTAATTACTTTAAAAAAACGTTAAGATTTTTTTTTAAAGAAAAGCTTATTGGTCTGGCCATAGAATATGCAATATCTGATCAAAAGTTTCGGACACTTTTAAATTTACATATTTTTACAAACTCCTCCAGAAAGGCAGGATAACTATTCTTCGATTTTGACCATGTAAAAAAATGCATAAACCCACATTTTATAGTGAAAATTTGGTCACGAAGGTATGTGGGAGAAAGATCAAAAATTGATGAAGGAGGAAATGATTCGTGCTTTTTTTTTTAATTTAATCTTCTTAATGTTTGAACAGGTTCTTTTATAAAACCGTTTAAATTTTGTTTCTAAGTCTATTTTTGAGAAGTGAAATGATTTTAACATCTGCATTTTACATACATTTTAGGGAAATTTTACATCTTTAGATGCTATTTTCTTAAATTCTAATCTTAGACAGAATTTTTTTTTTACGAAAAATCTCATGAACTAAAATGTAATGCATAATTTTTGTTCAAACTTGGTATAATAATTTCTCAACATATTTTACAGTTCCTGAACTAGAAGATAAGTAATCCATTCATTTAGAAATATTTTATAATTGTTTTAAGACTTCACAATGTAAAAAAAAAAAAATTGAAAATTCCATATTATTTATCGGTCGAACCTCAATAGTTAAAAAATGGATAAAAAATACACTTATTTTATAGCTCAGTAAATAGGTAGTTCATTTCTTAAGCTATCTGCATTATTTTAATCAAATCAGTTGATAAATCTCTAAACTTGAAGATTTTTGCCTTATATCTCTTCTAAGTAAAAAAAAAAAAAAGTGTTTTTTTTAAATCAATTTTGCCATTTAACTAGTATTTTGGTTTCATGAGATGTGTTTTCAATCTTTTATATGCAAATATTTAAAAACATAACTATTTTCGAAGATTTTTTCAAAAAATTCATCCCGAACATAGTCACAAACAAGAATTTCTTATAACTTTTTATATTTCATTAACAACCTTTTATATAACAACTGAGAATCTTTTTTTAAATTTAGATATATCAGTGCATTTTTGCACCATTCAATTTACATTTCAAAAATGCCATATTTACAAAAAAAAATATCAAGAACCCTTTTAGATTCGTCATTCAAAACTTTAGATTTATTAGGTTTATAAAAATGTCTTAATTTTAATGAAGATGTCACCACTAATCAAATGAAAGAAAGAAATATCAACGAAAACGACTGTTCCACTCTGAGGTCGGATTTTTTTTTAATTTTGTTTTCGGGAGCTGTTAAAAATAAACTTTCCTGCTATAGAGGAAAGTTTATGCTTCTGTGCTCTAAAATATATCCTTCTGTAATCTTCCTCCTCTACATCTGAATTAATTTAAACTGCTAAATACCTTAATAATCACTCATTGATGTAAATTTTACTTTTTACTTTTCATAGAATATAGCTTCATAGAAATTCTGCGGTTAATTTATGTGAACATCAGTTGAATCGGTTTCTTAAAAAAGAAAGGAAATAAACTTCAATCAGTGAAACTACAAAGGACACCGAAAGTAATTTATACCCTTCCATCACTCTTAAAAGTCACGATCTGACATTTTTCTGTTCTTAATGGCTGCGATAAAACTCTTATTCAAGCGAAGAGTGATTTGATAAGATAGTGACTCCTACACTATTCCAGTTGGGATGTTCCATTGAATGGAAAATTTGGCGGCGATCAGGAAAATTTTGGCTTTTAAAAGCAGTCACTGCGTCTTCTAACTCAATGGAAAGGATATTAAGTAAGCTTGTTTTTATTACACTTATATTTAACTTGATTTGTTCCATGTTAATAAAAATAATATTTTGTAATCGATTCGGTATATTGACAACTAGGCAACTGTCTAGAACTGTTGGACTGAAAGGTGTCGCAGGCAGATCGATTCAAAAATATTTTTGGCTAGTTGCCAAATAAACAAATTTTAAACCATGCATACAAATTCTTTGAATTGAGAATATTAGATTACAATTTGTTTATTTATTGAGTTTGTGACTTATTGACCAAGAACTTGAACATTAACTTATTAAATTGATTGATTGCTTTTATGACAGAAAAGTCAGTATTAAAGGTTAAGTTGCGCCATGACTTAGTAAAATTATTATTAAATAATTAGAAATATAATTAACGATCCATGTATAATTACTGGAATCATAATTATTCATTTTATTTTTTATGTTATATTCTATTTGACAAATAAGTTAAAATAATTTTTGCGTCAAGCCATTCTTTAAATTTATTTTTATTTTAAATTACTATTCTTAGTGTTGACTTAACTTATTCTTTTTAAAGTTCATACTTGTTTAAAGTTTATTATTTTCATATAATTTACCACAATAATTAAATGCATTCATTTGTAAGTAATCATTCATTAAAACATTAAATATTAATTATGCTTAATTTTTGAAGAATTTCTTTGCTTTAGACATTTTTTTCTATTATATATGAATTAATAGATACTTATAAAAAAAGCATACAATTCAAACAGTTGCTAAAATAAAAAAAAAAAGAATTTTTTACAATAATTATTATACTAAAAATATGCAGCCAAATTGGCTTGTTATTAAAAGAAGTTGTCTTCATCATGTACATTTATTAAGATTAGGGAAACATGATGCCTAAACCTTGACCTAAAGCCTTTGGTCATTTCTCTTTCACTTTCAATGTGTTTGAATTTTTAAATTTTGTTTACTCGTGGAATTTTTGGGAATAATAACTTTTTAAATATTATCAGAACTGAATTCATTTTAATTAATAAATTTAATAAAATTAATAAATTAAATTTAAGTAATAAATTTTAATTCATAACAACAACATCATCTGATACTGAACTTGAGAAAAAAATAATTTTTAATTTCATAATATTTAAATAATGAATTATATATTTAAGACTTCAAAAATAGAAAAATATTAAAATCAAAATATATACTTTTTAGTGTACTAATAAAAACATGTTTTTATTTTCTCGTACATCAAGTATAGATAAGGTATTGAAATCAATTAAAAATACGAGCTCGAGATTTTGATGAATCTCCACCTTTCAAACCTCCCTGGATTTTTGAAAAACTCATTTTTGACATTATTCCTATCTGTCTGGGGCAAGGATAACTCAAAAACGTTTCGAGCTACGTGGATGAAATTTGGTATTTTGTTTTTACACTAAATTTTTAGTTTTTCGTCAAATTTTGAGCTAACTCCATTCAGAAGAAATCTCTGTCCATTTCTCCAAATATGAGTTAATATTGCAACTACAAAATGAAGAGAGCTAAATGAATATAATTTTGTATACAGATATAACCTCTAAAATGTAGCTACCTATCGTATTTCGAACCAAATCCGTCTGGAGATAGAATTTCTGCCTGCCTGTACTTTTACCTTATCTTGTACTTATTTAAATAATGTACTATTAATAAATTATAACTGAAAAAAGTATTATTCCTCTATATAATTATATATAAATTAATTATTATTAATATTAATTATTATTAATAATTATATATTATATTAATTATATATCAATCCATCATTCAAATTACAAAGTGAAGCTTTGTGATAAACGTTTTTAAAGATTTTCATTTGTTTCGAAATATAAAGATCGAACTCTTAACTGATAGAGCTGGGAATAAGCTTAAATATATGCTAATGCTGTTAGTGCAAAAGGAAGCAAAAGGAAGTTTTTACAGTTTGATGAGGGTTATTATTTTCTAGTCGTGCCTATATAACACCCTATGAACAACATACTGTCTTTAAAGAGTTATAAAACAATGCATTAAATAGATCCATTGTTTAGTATAGTTTATAAAACTGATAAGCAATTTGATTTGAAACAGATGTCAAAGCATTAAGATGCAATTTCAAAATTATGTCAATCGCTGATTAGATGTCATTGAAAAGCTGATTATCATTGTTGATCATCAGAGAAAGAAAAGGCCTTGATAATAAATAATGTAACTTTTGGAAGACAGAATGAAGTTATAGGGTGAACTGCTTACAATAAGAATTCACAATAATAAGATAACTTTTTCGACATTTTATTGAGGTTGACTTCAAAAATCCCGTATAACTTTAGTGAGAGTTCTTTGAAAAATTCTTTTAATAAATTATCAAAATTAAATCAAAAATTTAAATGTAATTCTTTAATAGTTTTTTTACTCTATTTACTTAGAAGAATCTTCTGTTTTGGAATTGCTTAGTCCTATTAATTATGCTAAAAGCGCATAGGACACTTAAGATATTTATTGAATTCACAATTTTTGCAACGGATTATAAAGTACATCAATGACATTTATCTATAAATTTAAAAATATCACGACGTATATAATGCTTGAGAATGACAATTAAGTGTTTAAAGCTGAAATATTTATATTAAGTGGTAACTCTCGCTAGATATTCAAGCTAATAATAATTATAAATTTATGTTCATAATTCCTTTAGCACCATTAGTTCAAAAGCACTTTTCAAGAAAAAAAAGCACTTGATTAGTTCAAAGGCACTTTACCAAAAAAAAAGAACTTTGCAAGGCAAAAAATGGATTTTATAAGAAACAAAGCACTGTATTAGTTCTAGCGCGCCAAGAATATTTAATGGATTTGTTTTCACAAATCAAAGAGATTCTTTCATACAAATATTATCGAAATTACGGTTCTTTCAATTTTTTACAAAACCTTTTCTATTCATTAGATCACTATTTATTAAATTTACATGATTAATAGTAAATATGAGTTTTTAAGATGTTTGATTAGAAAAAGAAGAGTCACAACTCATTACCATTGCTTGAATCCAAAGAGGCAAATTCCAAAATAGGATGCACATTTTTAAATAGTATTTTTTTAGTAATGCAAATTCTTCTTCTTGATCAATTCATTCAATGGCAATATTAAATATATTTATTTAAATGCATCGTATTGTGTATTTGCTTAGGGTTCATCGTATTGTGGAAAAAAATTTTAATATGTAATTGACTTGGACAGAAAATTTTGAATGTTAAGATTGTGCAATAAGACAAAGATATTGTTTTCTTCGGTTATTTGTTTCCTATTTTAATATCGAAAAACGTCAAAATTGCGCAATTAAAAAAAATTAACCAGAAACTTTTATTAAGTTAATCGTAATATTCGATTCTTTTTAGAATATATTCATTAATTCTGTTCCAAAACTTTTGATTGTATAACACAGAGGCAATATCATCTTTTAATACTGTTGTACAAAAGCTCTCATTATTAGGGGGCATTCAGAAAAATAAAGGACACATAAAGTAACTCTTATCGGTTTTTCGGTCTCGAGAAGATGTGAAACATAAAAATTCATTTAATTCTCTTTGTTAAAAATTTTTGCAGATTTCAACCTTTCTCTCAGTAAAATTTAGTTGAAAGTAAACTGATAAAATATAAGAAATGTTATTATATTTGTCAACATACCTGGAAGACTGAGTTTCGCTAGGCAGTTTTTTTAATCATGTTTTTCGGAGAAAATATTTAGATACATAAACATACTGATTACACATGAATATTTTTCAATCTTATTTACATATAAACCAGTTATTTAAATAAAATAAAAAATCATGAATGCACTTAGTTCAGCATGTTATTCGAAACAATATATGCTATATTACAGTATTCATTTTACAGTTTATCTGTATCTTTGATTTTGCACTCAGTTTTACAAAAGTGAAATCGGGTCCGAGATGGCGTTATATGGCATAATCATCATGAGAGCAAACAGAAAAAAGCACTAATAGTTAGTTATAAAAAATGTTTTTTGTGTGAGTGTGAAATCACGTTTTCTCAAGTACGACACCAATATAGATAAACTTAAAAAGCAAAACTTTGTTTAATTATAAAATTTGATCCAAATCGTAAGAGCCATTTCCGAGATACAAGAAATAAATTTATATATATATATATATATATATATATATATATATATATATATATATATATATATATATAAGCATTATTTTGTTTGAAAGAGAAGGCAGGTTTTAAGATATAGATGAGACATTTTACATTTTAAAATTCATTTTATTCATAAAAATCCTTTTATTCATTCGGGAAAGCATAATTATTTACAAGCAGAGACGCGGACAAGGCATGTCCGCCACATTGCGTCACAGAAGCAGAAGTGGGGAAAAAGAGAGAATAAATTATCCCTCTTCTTATATAACCTGAGATTTTGATAGGGAAAATATTTCTTTACAGTGCTAATATATTATTAAGATTTCGATAGGGATTTTTGTTACACACGTCGACGAGGTAAGAGAAACACAGGGATCTTTTAAAAAAGAAGTGTCTCGTCAGCAGTATTTTGTCCCTTCACTCGGAGTGTGAGAAAGCTAGGCTTTTAGCCGATTCAGCAATTTTACAAATCTCTCTTGAATTAATTAAGTAGAGAAAGTGGAATTGGATCCCGAAATAAGAAAATATTTTAGAATAAAGTTACTATGGGCTAAATTAAGATAAAACCTTGGAAATTAATTAAATAATTAAATTTAAATTAAAGTGTTAAAATTATCATTTTATCATTATATATATATATATATATATATATATATAATATAAAGAATTGCTCTTTTAAAATTATAAGATAAGGAAGTTACTCATCAGTATAAACTTAACATAAAACCTTTTGCTTTTTATATAAAAATTTAGCTGTTGTTTCTTTCCTAAATGTTTTGATTTTTAAAAAGATTATTTTTTTTGTCTTAATTTCTTTTTAAATTCCTCTAATATTCCATGGTTTAAATAAACTTTTGCCCGGTTTTGTTTTCA